>NC_083748.1:12220000-12820000 GCF_033458585.1 Syngnathus typhle
GGGCTCGGGGAGTCGGTGTGTGCGTGTGTGGGTCGTCCCAGTCTCAGATTTAGCTCTACGAGTCACACTGCAAAAACAAAGTGTAGCGGCATTTGGCAACATAGCCAGCAGCTTACAGCAAATCAAACGCGGTCACATGATAGCAATCCATTTCATTCCGATGAAATGGTACGGCAACCTTCAGGCCGGCCGGGGTCACGCCGTGTGAGGCAAAAGTCTTGAGCGTGATCATGAGTTTAACGGTAATATCAAAGTAAAAGTTATGGTCTTCTGGTCAACTTTACACTTCTTTGGGCAAAAAATTAAAAATAATAATAATAATTGATTGCGCACCACCGCAAACTATAATAATCAAGTATGTCAATCAAATGTTCATATGTTCTGTAATCAATTTGGGTTGATACGGGAATACAAAGATGAGCCATCCTCAAATGTTGATAACATCATGACACCTTTATTTGAAACCCATTACCTTTGAAACATGACACATTTGTTTCAGTGGGGTATGCTGCCTCAAACAGTCCCCAAAATTATCAGCAGGGCATCCAAATAAAATTTGACACAATTACTAAAGTGCCTTCTTGAAAAAAATGCCCAGTTGAGTTTTTCCACTTTGAACGCTTTTCTGATAAATGATGCGGGCAAATCTAAAACAAGACAGAATCCTTGAGGGGCCTCGCAACTGAAAATATTTCTTCCTGGCCAATGAATAACGATCATGGAAAGCTGGTCCGAGTATTTCATCAATATATTATTTGCTAGAACTTGAAAGTTGTCAACGAGTGGCCTTGCTTTGTCTCCATTGTAACTAGGCAGAGCGCCCTTGTTCCACTAGTTGGGTAAAATTAGCAAATGGAACTGAGATTATCATGCTCAGCTCAAAAACATGATGTCATAAAACACAAACATGAGATTGGAGGTAAATCTGAGATTTAGGATTCTAGGGGCGGGGCTGGCTTTTCTTCAGTGTCCTCCTGGTAGCCTTCCGTCTTTATGTCGTTCAGCCCGAGCTCTTCATTCTGCTCGTACGTGCGCTCATACATCTCCCTCGTCATCTCCGGGTCGGCCTCGGGCGCGTACACGTTCTCCAGGTAGCTGTTGCCGGATGGGTCGTCCAGGATCAGGCGGGCCTTCATCTGCCCAGCGATGATGCTGTCGATCTTGTCGCCAAACTCCTTCAGCTTCTGTGCGCGGCCAGAGTCGACGCTGTCCCCGCACACGAAGGGGTTCTTGGCCACCACCAGGTTCTTGATGTCCGTCAAGATGCCCTCCACCGTGGTGAATTTGCCACACAGCGCCCCCATGCCCAGCTCAAAGTCCAGCTCGGGGATGGAGACCGAGCAGGTCTCCGACTTGAGCAGGTCCCGCGTCATATCGGACGCGGTGGTGATGTTCAGGATGATCTTGGTGCCCTTTTCCTCTGTGGCGCCGCCCGACTTGACCTCATTGGTGCGGTGGCCACAGGCGTCGCAGTTGGTGGCCATGATGATGGCCTCCTTGAAGTGGGGGATCTGAACCAGCTTCATGTTGGTGGAGGCCGGCGCGTTGCACTCGGGGCAGTTAGTGTTGAAGACCAGCACCTCGCTCCGCATCGAGTCCAGGTCGTCACCGGGCGGAGGCTCGTCGTCCGGCTCGTCATCGGCCCGCAGGCCCAGCTCCTTCTCCTGCTGCACACTGGGCCGGAACGACGACACCGTCAGGGCCTCATCCTTGAGCGGGGCGAATGGGTTCTCCACAAAACTGTTGCCCGACGGATCCTCGATCACCACGGTGAACGGCTCCTCTACATCTTTTAACTTCTTCAGCTTCTGGATGAACGTGTGGATTTTGCCAGCCACTTCGGGGTCTGCCTCCTGCCTGGCCGCTTGGTCTTGCTCTAGTCCGGCCACGGCTCGGTCCAGAATGCCTTCCACGGTGCTTAAGGCACCTTTCTGTGTGAACGGAGATATCTCGAAATCCAGCTCGGGTATCCTGGTCGTCGCACTGTCCATTTTGACCACCTCACGGTCTAAATCGCTTTTACTTGTGACTTTGAGAGTGTAGCACACGCCCTGCTCCTGAATGCGCCCCGCGGACTGGATTTCGGTGTTAGACCAACTGCAATGGTCGCAACTGAACGAGCTGACGATGATTTCTTTAAAGAAGGGGATTTTGGTGAGGAGCAAACGAGTGGTCCCATTCTGGTAGCAGTTCATGCACAAGCTCTCGATCTCGGTGGGCTGCCAGTCTTCGTCGTCGGCGCTCAGGTCTTTGAAGACACTCCCCCCTCGAACGTGCTCTTGGGCAATGGCAGACATCTTGTCGTATCGATGAAAATATTTCTCGCTGGCTTATATGGTTGAAATGTCGCTTGACGCTGAGCCGAGAGACAATTCTAGAAAGCACACAGTCAACACACGCGATAGTGACGTTTGCACGGCTTCTTCCGCATTTTCTTCTTCGGCGTGAGCGGCTTGTGAAGCCTCTGCTGCCTCCTCAGGTTTTTTCGAGTACTGCAACTGATTTGTGCTTTCCCAACTTCGCTTGTCATGGAAACTTTATGAATTGATTTGTACCATTTCCACCATAATCTTCCCTCTCTCGGCTGCTTTTATTTTATTTTATTTTTATCTGTAGGGCACATTGGTTTGCATGAATTAATATGAAAATGCGCTCTATAAATAAAGTTGAGTTTTAAATAATATAAATAAAGTTTCAAAATGTTTTTCGTTATGAAGAATAAATAAATACTTTCACATTGGTAATGACATTTTTTTTCCTCTGTATATACTGTATACTGAATCCGTAAAATGAATACATGAATGAATTATTAAATAAATATGTCAATATTATTTTCTTATTGAAAAATACAAGAGTGCCTTTCAGGTTGGCATTTTAGTTCACACAGATAATTTGAGGGGGGGGGGGTTGCCTTATTTTTGCTGTATTCACTTTTTTCACTGTTGGTTGTTACTTATTAAGTGTTTTAGGAATTCAAAATTGAGTTACACTTGGCACTGAATTCAACTTTCAACTGTATAGGAATCAGATGATTTGAATACTTTTAGACAGTTGACGTTTTTTCACTTTTTGCAGATATCTATCCATCATAAAGGGGAACAACAGCCTCCCGCCAGAGGACCGCCTGCTCAAATTCCTGGTGGACAACAACGCAGACGCTGATGAGATTGTACAGTGTGCCAACTGCGACCAG
Organism: Syngnathus typhle; assembly: GCF_033458585.1. Lineage (NCBI taxonomy): Eukaryota > Metazoa > Chordata > Actinopteri > Syngnathiformes > Syngnathidae > Syngnathus > Syngnathus typhle. The sequence goes on from NC_083748.1 coordinate 12,223,194, forward strand.
GAGAGCAACAAAAAGGTTCAAAGTGACATCAACAAAAAAGTATATTTTTGTGTCACAACTTCTGATTGGGATCTTTCCAACATTGCTTTGTGTTCAGGACACAGGCGTGATGTTCTACTGCAACACTTGTAACCAGCCGCTGTGCTGCACCTGCAGGGAGCTGACGCACAAGGCCCGAATGTTTGCTCACCACGACATTGTTACGTTGTCCAAGCGCAGCAAAGCCAAGCACAGGAAATGTGGTGAGTCACGCTTGGGAAAACTCGAGTCTGGCAGTGGTGGGACGCCAAGGCCAACAAGGCCTTCTCCGCTGACCCAACTATCAGAAGCACTGACCTACATGTACAACCTAAATTGGAATGTTTATTCCATGAAATATCCAGTCTTTCCCATGAGTGCTTCAACAGTCATTTGGAACTTTTGAGTTAAACTCAGCGGATACGTATGTGCGTGCATGTTGCCAGTTCTGCACGAGGAACCCTACATCCTCTTCTCCACCGAGAACAAGTCCATGCTTTGCATCAAGTGTTTCAGAGATATGCAAGTGTGAGTGAACACGCCGCACAAAACCTATTTGATGACGCAACACTGTCCTCATTCTGACATCATCTGACATCACCTTCCCTCGGCGTGTGTGTGTGTGTGTGTGCCATAGGGAGAGTCGCACTCACTGCATTGACATTGAGACGGCCTACATGCAAGGATGCGAAATGTTGGACCAGGCCGTGCTGGTAAGAGAGATGGAATTGAGAGCTGTGCTCAGGTGGCAAAAGTAATCACACTTGAGTATAAGTAAAAATGACTCCAAACATATTCAACTCCATACTCGATACTCATACGTAAAGTGTGCCGATACTATCAGTCCAGATCTCAACAGGAATGGGCTTCATCTCGCCAAGGATCCATTTGAATGAATTTGTTAGTGCCCCATCTGGACTCGCGTGTAATAATTTAAAAGCCTCTACTTGCAGGTGGTGAAGGAGCTGCAGACGTCCACCCGAGAGGCCATCTTCCTGCTGAGGTCCATGATAGGCGAAGTGTGTCTGAACGTGGAGGAGGAGGAGAGCGCCATCTGCTCTCTCTTCAACAGTCTGCAGGTAATCGAGTGAGTCCATCTCAAGTGCAACCAAAACACAATGGCCCCTTTAGCAATGTGGACAATACAATGAATGGACTGTAATTTCAATCTCGTGCGCCAAAGAAAAATGTCACGCCGCGACCACTGGAGGTCGCTGTTGAGCTAACTGTGAGACAACCGAGAGTATTGACCATTGTTAAAGCGAAGTACACTTTGTGAATATTTTCACACTTGTGCGAATGTGTTGAGCCTTCCGAGCAGTTTATGCTTTTGTGTTTTGCAGGAAAAACTGTCTGAGAGGAAGAAGATTCTGCTGAAGACTGCACAGAGGTACAAGTATTATCACCACCACCAACAATAAAACAACGTGAGCCTTTTCGGACAAAAAAAGCCAGAAGTTTCAAAATAAAACTACCGTAAACTGATTTAAGAAAAATTTTGCGCTTGGTTATACACAAAGAAAAAAAAAACGGTACCGAAATAATAGTTGAATTAAAATGTATACAAGTGAAAGATGACTGATGGGCGTCCATTTGCAACAAAACATTACATTGTGGAACAAAACAGGCCGACTCAAGCGTATCTAACTATTTTCACTCAATCTTGAGAACGCTTTTAGGCTCTCGCTTGTGACTGGCCTTTTCCACCATTTCGGGTTGCGAGGGAAATGATTCGTTTGCGCCTTGCGGATGTTTTCTGCCATTGGCTGGAAGGGGTCCAGCTCAACCGACGGCTGGCCGGTCGCTTCCTGGAAGGCCGATCCAGGCTATTTGGGTTGCGATTTACGTGCCGGGCCTGAGTGTAAGTTACAGGAGAGCACTGACAGATTCACTTGTCGACAAATAGGCCACGTCCACAATTGCGCCCCATCAAAATGCTGTCATCAAAAAATGATTCGATGAATCGTTCCAGCTCTAGAATTAATTCCATCCTGATTTGAGATTCGCGAATGAGCAGTTATTATCAACCGATTTCTGTCGCTAGAATATTGCAAGGGCTGAATACGTACACCCAAATGAAATCCCTGTAATGTATAGCAATGACGAGGTATGTGCGTGGGTGTGTTTGCAGCCAACACGAGGAGAAGGAGAAAGCACTCAAAGAGCAGCTCTCACACCTCACCTCACTCCTGCCAACACTCCAGGTAGTCAACACACACACAAAACACACACAGCAAGAATAATCTTATCTCACTCATTAAAAAAACTTGCTTCAAACTCTTAATTTGTGCTTGCAGGTTCATCTGGTCACATGCTCAGCCTTCCTAAGCTCAGCCAACATGTTTGAGTTTCTGGACATGGGTTACGTGAGTGATTTCCACAAATTACCGGCGAGCAAGAAACGTTCCGACTTCGCCCATTCAATCTGCTGGATGAAGATGTTTTTTTGCTTCCTCAGCAACTAATGGAGCGACTGAAACGGATCGTCAAGCTTCCCCACCGCCTCAGACCGGTGCAGAGCAGCAAAGTCAGTGCAAAGTCCAGCGATGTCCGATGCAAACATTTTGCTTTGAAATCTTCCGACTTGCCACCGTTAACGGCAACCCTCCCATCAGATCAACACCGACTACCGCAGCGAGTTTGCCCGCTGTCTGGAGCCGCTGCTCCTGATTGGCCAGCGCCGCGCCCCTTCGGTGGCCGGCTCTTCCAGCGTGGCCACGAGGTGAGATCATTTCCGACATTGCGTTTTCCGCATCGATTGTTCCGGGAAAGCCGACGGGAACATTTGGCACTTTGCGAGGCATCCCGACTCGCAATCCCCCAAAAGGTTTGCAATTACAAAGGCTGAGTGACGACGGGCGCTTTGCTAACACAGTCACCCCGACGCTTCCTGATGAGTCACATACTCCGTGAATGGGTTTGTCGACGGCATCTTGCGAATTGCAGTGCGAAAAGTCCTTCGATTTTAACGTGAAGTGAGTAAAAAGTCAAAAGACACCCGAACTATAGATACTCAAGTAAAGAGAGGTAAAAAATTACCGTAATTTTCGGACTATAAGTCGCACCGGAGTATAAGTCGCACCAGCCATAAAATGCCCAAAAAAGTGAAAAAAAAACATGTATATGTATTTAAGTCGCTCCTGAGTATAAGTCACCCCCCCACCCAAACTATGAAGAAAACGCGACTTATAGTCCGAAAATTACGGTAATTCAAGGCGACCAAGTATTTGTACTTTGGCACTCTCACAAGAAAGAAAGGATTGAAAACAAATAAGTCTTCCTTCAACTTTGTGTCCTTCTCCACGTGTAATTCCATTCAACACGCTGAGAGGCCCGGGGATCGGCCGCGACTATTTTTATCATAATTTCACAGAACCCTCTGGAATGAATCTGCGAGTTGGCACGTCTCAGCGGCTTTGTTCCAGGCCATTTGATGTCACTGGGCGGGCGAGGCATTTATTAAGAGCTGGGCGCGGTGCGGCGCGTCCGGGAGTCTGGCTCCGTGTCTTTAGCGCAGCTTTTCGTCTTCAAGCATCCGTGACGACTGATCGATAAATCGGCGTGAGTTGCCGCCGTGCATGTTTGTCCGCTCTGCGCTCTTGACCTTTGAATGCCGGAATGCCTGTCGAGCGTGACTACTCCTTCATGACGTTTAGATGCAATGCAAGGGATCCTCAGATATTCCTCGAAAAGATCAGCGATTTACTTTTAAGTTTAACCTTGGTCATCGGTACGAAGTTACCGCCCAGTTGTTTTGATTTTAAGGGTCCTTCCACCAAATTGGTGCCATTGACCTCCATTTGTGTCTTTTTGATTTAGTTCAAACGGGTGCCTCATTTTCCCGTACTGGTGCTCGCGGTCTGCGCCGTGTTGCTGTAAAATGGCCGAGCGTGCCAAAAGAAAGCGGGAGTGATCGATATTTTCCCCACCTCACCTCACCTCACCTCAGGCTGCAGTCGCCTCTCTCCATGTCTCTCAGTGAGATGCCGCTCGGCTCCGTGTTCGGCAGGAGGCCCACGTCTCACCGCAACATCTGCACCAAGGTGCTGCTGGCCGAGGGGCGCGAGACGCCCTTCACCAAGCACTGCAACAACTACGAGAACTCCTACAGGGTGAGTGCCCCGGCCACCATCAACCGTGAGGGATCTAAAATGCACGTGCCTGCAGACGCTTCAGAGCGAGATTCAGAGCCTGAAGGACCAGGTCCAGGAGCTGCACCGAGATCTGACCAAGCACCACTCCGTCATCAACACGGAGCAAATGGGCGAGATTATGGACCGCTCGCTGCACATCGACAGCCAGCTTTCGTCCCAATACACCACAGTGGAGACCATGAGGGCCATGTTTGAAGAGGTTGTCTTCATCTTTTCCAGCTTTTCACTTTGACATGCTTGTCACAGTTTTCCTTTCACAGATTTGGGACGAGACCTTTCAGAGGGTCACCAATGAGCAGGAGATCTACGAAGGTTCGTCTCGCTTGACTGACTTTTTCTCCGCACAAGAATTGATGTCGGTGATTATAGTTAAATTGTCTGTCTGCACCGTTTATGTGAACTATTTGTCTATGCTTAACGACCGTCGAGAAACCGATTCAAATAACCGAAACCTCAGCTGGGGATAATCTTTCAGAGACCTTTGCTGACCTCGATTGGTGCTCATATCTGGCACGATTGTCGCTATGTGTGGGCACCGACAATTTCATTTGTTCCGTTTGGACCTTTGCAGCCCAGCTTCACGACCTGATGCAGCTGAAGCAGGAGAACTCCTACTTGACCACCATCGCCAGGCAGATCAGCCCCTACATCCTTTCCATCGCCAAGGTCAAAGAGCGACTGGAACCCAGGTGGGGTATTAAGCTTCACGTATCTTCCATAAAATTTACCTTCCATCCATCAAAAATATTGACTTCTTTCGGCATGAACTGATTTTCTCTTCATCCTCTGTGAATTAAATGTCAGCAATTGAATGGGTTGGCTAAATGAGATATTCTCCAGTGTCGCAGGTCATGAACATTTATTTTTGTCAATATTTTGTAGGCTTCAGGAGCCCAAAGAATGCTGTGATGACCGCACTGAAACCATGTTGAAGATTTACGAAGATTGCGCAACAATGGCAAAAGAGAGTCAAGACCGGTAAAACCCAAGTCCATGATACACGGCTGTTGCTCTCCAGAATGTAGGCCCAAAAAATAATGTACGTACCGTAATTTCCGGACTATAAGTCGCGTTTTTCTCATAGTTTGGGTGAGGGGGCAACTTATACTCAGGAGCGACTTATATACATATATATGTTTTTTTTCACTTTTGTGGGCATTTTATGACTGGTGCGACTTATACTCCGGTGCGACTTATAGTCCGAAAATTACGGTATATCAGTCACACTCTGCAGAAAGAAGATGGAGATTGAGTGACTTATCAGAGCACAAAAAGGAAGAAAAAAAAAAAGGGGGTTCTAACAACAAAAGCTAATGTCCAAGTCTTCTTGTTGTCAACAGTGACAAGCAGACACGCGTCCCAGAACAGGACAGGAGCAACCGCCCGCTCATGCTCAAGTGACACCACCTCGTACCAAACCTGGAGTACGTGACAAGCTCCGAGCAGCAAGGCTGGGAGGGGAGGGGTGGGGATTCAGCGGGTGAGAAAACTTTGCGTGTCGGCGCTAAGTGGCCATGTCACGCCGCGCTTCATTGTCGCTCTCCTCAATGTCAGATAACAGGAGCTCTGCAAACATATATGTCGAAGAGCATAATAAACTTTACATGCAGACAACACTCGGAACACACACAACTAATAATAACTCAATGAGACAACTCACAGGGGTAAATCTGACGTACCTACACGTAAGGTTCTGGAGAAGACGTGACCTGGTAACACGTACTGGAAAGAGTGACGCAACAGGATGTCATCAACCATAACTAGTAGCTTAGTGCCCTCTAGTGGCCGAAGGAAGCTTCTACAAAGAGATGTCGCTCCGTTCAGAAGGGGTCAAATGTTAATGACTTAATACCAACCCTGTGGAATGTCACAAGGCCAACTTGGGAGTTCAAATTGTTTTCCCACGAAAAATGATTCCGATGGAATCAAAGCGTAGGAGATCGTCAACGTATGAGCCCTGGGATTGAAAATAAAACTTGCTGTGGGTTTTGGGGTACAGCTTCTTCAGACTTTATGGCTGGTTTACTCCATTTTTATTTTGCTGAGTCGAACTAGTCTTGTGTCTCCTTAACCTTACGTCATTCATTTCATAATTTTGTCAAAGGCGCTAGCGCACAAACTGCTTGCGGATAATAATAAAGTCGTGACTAATGGAAGGAAAAAGCTTATTTACATTTTATTGACGGCCGCAAAAGTTGGGAAAATAGCGAGTCGTTGTTTCGCCCGAGGGAACCGCCGAGAAGGTCCGAGGTGCACGTTCATTAAAAATACATTTGTGACAGGCCGGTAACAAACGACCGCGTTCCCGCGTCGCCTCCCCGAGGTCGTTCATCACGCCGACCTGACAGTCCACCGACTCGCTTTTCATTATTCTCCCATTCGGAAGGTTATTCCACGCCACGCGAAAGTTTATTTTTGGCGTTCCGCTTTGGAGTTTCAGGGACAAGTGAGAAGCCATATTGCATGTTTTCAGCCCGTAATTGAGCATTAAAGATGGAGGAGGAAGATAAATTGAAAGTTTAATCATCTTCACGAAGGGGAATTTAGGTCAGCAAGGAAAGAGAAGAATACAATTACAGCAAAAACAAAAACCCGCACATATGATTATATAATGAGCAGCCCTTTATTTTTTAAATCACGCTAAAAAGCCCTCAAGTGCCTGAAATATTTTCAGATAGCATAACAGAGTTGCTCAACTCGTTAAGTATTTCAACGTTTAAGGAAAACAAGAAAAAACACGTTAGCACAGTAATATTTTATATTTTTATTTGGTAACTTAAGGACAAATATATCGATTTTTTAAGATGTATTTTATTTGTTTGTTCCCTATAATTTCATATTGTGATGAATATGATTTGGGGTTAGCGTGCTAGCGTGTTTTCGACTCATGCTGTGACGTTTCCCCCAAACGTTGTGGACATTATAGTCATGGAAAATTCTATTTATTATGATGTGAGGTTTCCTTATGCTTGTATAAAAAATAAAACACAAATGGTGGCATAAAATATGTGTACTGTTTAAAAGGTGACATCGTAACTTAATGAGGTCTTTCCTTCTTTTGCTGAACACTTCACGCAAACATCTCAGGGGAGGATGGTGGCCGGCGTTAACAAATGGACTCGCTGTTACCGCATGGCGCATCAATTAGCCACGAGCGCGCGCTCGCTCGCCCTTGACTCAGAGGAGTCACGGGTACGAGCTTGCTCTTATTAATCAACAGCTCATTTTTGCTAACCTTCCCCCACCTCTACATTCTTGTCCTCCATCTCCCCAATGGATCTTGAGGGTCCAAAAATGTCATGCTTAAAAAAAAAAAAAAAAAATACACATTTGAGTGTAACAAACTGGTGAGTGCAGACTGTACGTTAATTACGTTTGTTAATTAAGTCCCATATACTAGCGCCACGGCAAATTACAAAACTTTATTTAAAATAAAAATGCAACTGGCAATGAACAATATTGACGTGAAAACACTTGGGAAATAATAAGAGCAACAACCTGAATAATAGCAGATAAGCGTGCGGGCGTCAGTAGGCCCGCGCCGGCTTGACGTCCTGCGCCTGGTTGAAGGGGTTGGCGGTACTGGTGGACGCGTCTTGTTGGGGGTCGATGGATTGGTACGCTTCTCTGTTTCGGCTCATGGAAGGGAAACCTGCAAGGTTTGGCAAATACACACCCACCGTGACAAGACAATGAAGGCACACTGTCACAGACTTGCACTCGTGTCTTTTGTTGTTCTTTGAAATCATCACTTATAGACAATGTTCATGACATTTATTGTAACGTGCAAAGCGGGACATGCCGGTAACTTTTCAGAGCCGAGCAGCGATGCACGTCAATCTGTTCCGTGCCTCTGATTGTAACTCAAAACACTTGAATTCAGCATCGAGATGAATGGAAATGTATTTTATTTATTTTAAAAAAACAACAAACGTTTTTAAAGTGAATATAGCATTCAATAAAATGTTACTTTATAAAAGCATAGACTAATGGACTGATGAGATAATAGTCCATCTAAATGTTGTTTTGCATCATTTGTTAGCATTAAGTTAAGCGGACTTTAAATAGAAAGGTGTAATTGTCTTTTTTATGTATATATTCAACTAGGGGTGGCAATAAATAGCTCGAGGACTATTTTTTTCAGTTCCGCTTCAAACCAAAATGTTGGCCGCATGACGACTCGTATCTTAAAAAATCTTAAATCAGGTTACTTGTATGTAAAGGCACCACTGTATTAGGATTACTATGCAAATATTCACACATGTAGGGCATCTGGAGATTGGAGGCATGAATAATACATGATGAGAACAAGCACCGACAAAGTCGGAAAACACACACACACGCACACACACACTTATAAATACACAAACAAACGACAGAGAGAAACTAAAAAGTGTCCTTTTTGTCCTTCCCTGTTCATGAGCTCACTTCCTGTGCAGAGGGGGATGGAAGGGAGATGATTGGCAGAGAGAGTGGGGGGGAGGTTGGGATGGGGGGGGGGGCTCAATAGCGGCGGCCGATAAATGCACTGTCAGCACTGTCCGTCGTGCAGCGACTGTCCACTGAGGTCTCTAAGTCTGAGAGGTCAAAGGTAAAGGGGAGAAGGGAGGGAGGAGGAGACAAATGAGGACGTGAGAACATTCCCAGACGAGACACACACGGGGAGAATGCGGCATGCGAGGAAAGAAGGTTGGAAAATCTTCCACATGAAACCATTCACGTCCACACAAACATTTTTGTTCCTTTTCAAATATGCTTTTTTAAAAAAAAAATGCAAACAAAATGTATTTTCAGTCCCTGATAATTGTCTTTTTGGGTGTTGCTTTTCCAAGACAACATTTTCTGTATTAGTGTGTAGTAAACCTGATGTCACATTTCAAGTGTTGTTAAGATGAAGCGGCAGTCGGCTGATTGCGAGGCCATTAAAGCGCTTCGGCCTGAGGGGAACTCACTCCTAAATGCTCCTGGTTGCGGCGGGGCGCCAATTAAAAGGCACATCAGTCGTCGCACAGCTAATAAGCATCTCAAGTCTGCCGGCTGGCGTCGGCGTAGAACATCAATATGCGGTTCAATCAGCCAGCGCCACAAAATATTCAGCTGGGCAAAAACTTGGCCTGCTTTTCCAACTCTGCTTTGTGAGAATGGAAAACTGCAAAATGGACACCGCTTTGCTTTGAAAGAGGACAATGCTAAACCCAACCACAACACTAAACCTAATACTGCCAACAAGTCATCTTGACAGCACTAAATTGAAAAAAAATAAAATCTGACAAAGCCTCAAGCCAAATGCACTTGCTAGTGCTTGTTTTGTTTCCGAAAATGGATTTGCCTTCATCGATCGCTGCGGGATGAAAACAATTTCCGAGCTTGCAATGATAGTTTCACGCTTTGCAGTGGCAAAGTGGCTTCACGTGGTTTGATGCCATTTACAGTCTTGTGACTGATCAAGTCTGTAAAACAGACAGCGTGACAATAGCGCAGCCATCTCAAAGGCCTTCACTCGCTCCCAAGTCCACCAAGAACCGTCACTCACCAAAGTTGACGTTGTAATCGCCCCCTCGCTCGCGGTACATCTGGTAGACGAAGAAGCAGGAAGCGGGCTTGAGCAGCAAGCTCAGGATGGCCATGCCGGCGCTGAAGCGAAACACGTCTCGTCCCTTTTCGGACGCCAGCTCGCTCAGCGAGTAGTAGATGCCAAAGTGGATGATATCCGTCAGGATGGTCATCGCCATCCCGATCAGAAACTTGCACACGATCAAAAAGAGCGAGAACGTACAACTAAGCCAAAAGTGAAATCAACTTCACCTCAACTTTGAAACCAATGCCAACATGTTGGTTTGGGCATTTTGAAGGACCGGTTACGCTCACCATCAGCACGGCGTCGATGGAGTCCCTGTGAGCGATGGCCCACACACCCACGGCCAGCACGCTGAAGTTGCCCCAGGCGAACGAGGTGGGCAGCCACGCCATGCAACCCCTGGCCACAAACACACACACTTGAACACTGACACATCATAGACCAATATTGTGTGCGTGTGTGTGGTTGGTGACCTATGGCGGGTCGACAAGGGGAGAAATTCCTCAAGTTTGTGAAGAAAAGCGTGTTCACTCACCAGACTGTAAGCAGCCAGTGCACCAGAACGATAGCCTGACAGGCAAACAAATGACAATTACCAATAAAAAAAATCATAATAAATTACTATTTTTAAAAGTAAAAAAATGAATGAATAAATTGAAAGTTAGAAAACAGAATATATAAAGAAATAAATGGCCAACTGTAATGATAATGACCTGCACAAAGCAACAGGAGTTGCAGAGACTCCAAGTAAAGCAATTGAAAACATTTAGGATTTCAATATTATAAGGCTGATTGAAATATGATCCAAATTAATTTGATTGACGCAAAGATTCACTTTTGGGCCCCCAAGCCGTCGTTTGTAAACCCTACCCAGCAGTGACGTAATGATGGTCGAGGTGCCATCAACAACCTTTCGGCATTCATTTGTTTTCTTCTCGTCACGCCCATTTGAATCCCTTTTAATTCATTCGAAACACTCACTGGGAAAACTTATGCGTTTTTTTATTATTATAATTTTTTAGGTGTGCTGAAGTTCTAAAAGGCGCCACGGGACTAGAAAACAAGAGTTGAAAAAGCAGACTCACCTTTAGATTGATGGCAGGAATTTCCATAACAGGCAGCGGGGCTCAAAGCTACTTGAGAGCTTGAAAGTAAAGAACCGCACAGCGCACAAACTTTGTCTTTTTCTTTGTCAGCCTCGTCTTGCAAACACAAACCATGTGACGGCACCCTGACTACTTCCCATGTGACACACGCACACTCTCGCAACAGCCTTCCGCCAACTCACCCCCCCCCCCCCCCCCCCCCCCCCCGCTCAGCCGCCTCCCATTAAATATAACTCTTTTCCCCGCTTTGATGAAAATAAAAATATTGTCACGTTATCGGAAATTCAACAAAGTGCAACACGGGATAGAATCTGGCTGATTATTCCGACATGACTTGCATCAATTGATTTTACCAAGGTGATGTAAACAGCGTGTCGCTTGTTCACACTTCCAATTTGTCAGGCATAGTTTAACTGTCATTTAATATTCTTTTATTGTTTTGACATATTTTATGTACGCCAGTTAAAAAAAATGATAAAATGTAACCTGAAACATTTTATGGCTTGTTTCAATTTACATTGTTTCCTAGAAGAAAATTGTTGGAATTAGTTCATCATACGTGTTTTTTTTTTTTTAATTAATAAAAAAAAGAATTAAATAATTAAATAAATAAACAAACAAACAAACAAATAAATAAATAAATAAATAAATAAATAAATAAATAAATAAATAAATAAATAAATAAATAAATAAATAAATAAATAAATAAATAAATAAATAAATAAACATTTTGACCACTGCTCATTTGTTACACAACAAAACGTTTAATCTTGGACGCAACCAAGGTTGTAGAAGCACAAGACACAAAATAAATAAATAAGCAATATTTCAGGAGCGGATCAGTAAAATTGAGTTCAACTTCATATATACAAATGCTATTTGTTACTAGGAATCACCTTGCAGATGATATTCAGGATGGGTTGGGTTACACTTGGGTTAAGGTTGGGGGTCAGGTTTATGGGTTTGGCGTTCCCTTGTGCTTGCAAATGTCTGCCCGTTTACATCCACTCGTCGCCCGTGTCCGAGTGGTCGCAGTCGGCGTCTTCCTCGAGTGCGTCGCGGCGTCCTCTTCCTCCTCAGACGGTGATGAAGCCCCCTCGGTCACTACTGACCGACTCGGGCACCACGCAGCGGCCGCGCCTTCTCGTCACGCGTCGCTTGCGGTGGAATTTAGCATAGCAACGGAAGCCTGTGAGGTCACAGAGAGAAATACCGCATTTCATGAATCAGGATACAGAAAGGAAGAACAGAAGGAGTTGGGCGATGGGAATGCAGAACGTTTCGAAATATTGAACATGCAGGAAAAGGAGTGTACAGGATGTTGGCGTCCAATCGGTTTAGGTATAGCAAGTCCAGCTCCATCCTCACCTTCCTCACACATGCAGTCGTCGTAGCACTTGTTGTTCAGGCCTCGGTTGTGAGCTTGGCACTCGTGCTGGCGCAAGTCGCAACATGAACCTTCAGTGGGCAAAGAAAACCTTTGAAATGGCGAGCAAAGATCGACGGGTGGAAAATTGCCGTCAGATGGCGACTGACCGGGTAGACAGTCCAGATGGTGGTCACACGGTTCTATGTCATCAGAGGCCGCCGTGGCGTTTCCGCTGCTGACGTTTTTACTCCGTCTTTTGTCTGGGGAGGGAGATGACTACAAAGTGAGACCGCTTCGTCTAATCCTTAGAGAAAATGAATTCAGAATTTGAGAAAATGGAAAGTCTGTGCCAAGATTTTGGAGCCGGACCTTTCTTCTTGGAGGACGGCCATGCGTCCACCGGCTTCATGTCCTCGTAGTCGGTCCAGTCGAAGAGTGCCATGTCCAGGGTGGGCATCACCTCGCCTTGTCCCTTCGCCCGTCCGAACTGGTGGCAGTAGCACCGATCGAACGTCAACGTTGATCAGATTTTTTGACGGCTTGTTTTGGGTCACCTGTAGATCGGTGGAGGCCGGGGGTAGCGTCGGAGGATCTCCGTTGGTCACCGTGGCAACCATGGAGGATCCGGAGCCGAAGGTCACGGAGCTTAAGGAGACACCGTCGCCCAGGGGGGCCGAAAAAGAGGAGGACAAAGGTGGGCCTTCGTCCAGTAACACGCCCAGCTGGGGCTCCGCAAACAAGCCTGCAATACGGAAACCGCCGATGTACTTTGAATCGCGAGGTCCAAATATTTGGAGAAAACGTCTTTTGACAGAGTGGAAACTGCCACATCAGAACACAGAGCATAACAGACAACATTGTGCACTCACGCACCTTGTCCATGACGTCCCCTGTCCCGTCTCCCCCCTTGTTTCCGAAGCTGCGATTGTTGGGCGTGTCCCCTTCCCTTGCGCGTACCCATCAATCGGTTCTCTCTCAGGCCGGCTCGGCCCGGCCCCGTTTCCACCCGCACCGGACGCAGACCCTCCAAGCCCGTGCCGTCCTCCTCTGGCCGGCTCAGGTGACGCGGCGGCCCGCCACGCCCCTTCCGCAGGTTGCCGTAGCCCGGTGCGGCCCGCAGAGAGTGCCGTGAGCGTCCTCCGGAATTGCGCCTTCTCTTGCCGCGAGGGACGCCGGAAGGATCGGCGGTGAGGGAAAAAGACACCAGCGCCAAAAGAAGGGCCAGCGTCAGGAAGGAGGAGGGCGCCATCGTCTTTTGAGCGCAATGGCGCCACCTGATGAGAGGAGAAAACAGCGGTAATGGATACGATTGCGCAAAGATGCATCTTACAAAACGACACCAGAGCTGTCGCTTTGTGTAGACCAAAAAGGCAGGATCGAAGAGGAATCGATATTCAATCATCTTCAGCAAAAACTCTGCTCTTCTGAAAATCCTCCTGCTCTTCGGTTAGCAAATCGATACAAAATACAGATGTGCTTCCGAAACATGACCTTTTTTTCTTTCCTGACAACGTAGTCACAAAACCCGGCTGCCCGTTTGTAAGTGAAGAGGCAATCCATCTTGCCAATGCAGGATGGCCTGGCACTTTGGAAGATAAGAAGAAGAAGAAGAAAAAAAAAACCTCTCAGCCTTTGACGGCAGAAAACACAAAGTCCCAGCTGTTATTCGTGGCCTGGTCCTCCGGGATTTCGTCTCACATTTATCTCGAATGGACGCGGGGTCACACGCTCGTGCTTCCTCCCACAAACAAACGACTTGTGGGCGAAGCGGTCGCCGCACACGCCACGCACGCGTCCGTTCCGCAGCTCGCCAGGTTTTCATTCCGCGAGTCAACACTTCAGTGAGGTGTGACGGAAGCCGAACGGGACGGAGAATGTCTGCATTGCTTTGTCCCGAGGGGAAACGACGGGCGCGCTCTATTGTCCCTTTAATCTGCAGCGCTTTCCATTTGGCCTTTTAATGGAAAGCGTTTACTCCGACGGAAAAAGAATACGCCGGCCTCAGCAACAACGAGAGGAATCCAAGAAAAGAAAGAAGATTCTTGTTGAAAATGTAACGATAGCCTCATTAGCATCAGTATCTATTTTCCAAAAATACTATTTTATTCAACTAAGATCACATTTCTCCTTGAACCACATAATATGCATCATACAAATGTGATCTTTTTTAATATTTTCATGAATATGCAAATGAATGAATAGTTCACAGTTGGCATGCAACTGCACTGAATGCAAAATTCTGGGAATTTCTTGTGCATAATAATGTGGCTAGTAAAGCCCACACAGGCTGCCTTCTTGGCGTCAGAAGACAAATGGCGCTGCGGACAATCAATGCGGTGCGAGTATTGATCTACTGATGATTGTGTGTGTGTGTTGATTACGCTAACACATCCAGTAGGAAATCTTTAGCAAGGACTTATCAGTTGCTTGGCAGCTTGTGTGTGTGCAGTGAGGGATGTGGAGAGCAAAGCATGTTGGGGGATGCCCAAAGTGTACGTCAGGGAATCAAAAGACGATTTGGTCTTGGGACTTTTTGGAGCTACGTGAAACCGGCTTAGAGAGCTGATTTTTTTTTTGTCTTTTTTTAATCTTCCTCGGATGAGCTTAAATAATGTGGGAACTATTTCCGTGAGCAAATTCGAGGCTGCCATTTTCTTTTTGAGCTGCACTATTTTAAAACAAGATTTATAATGACAGGTAACTTCCACTGCTTTGGTGGATCTGCTGCTATCTTATGAACACAGGGAACATTCATGAATTTGCTGAAGTGGACCACATTGAGGGTTTTCATCCATATTTGAAAAGGAATCCACTTGAATCGAAATGAAGCAAAGATGCATTTTGCGTCTGGTGGATTTGCAGCAGCGTGTCTCGCGGGTGGCTAGCAGCAGGTTGAGCATCTGTTACGGGGATGCCGGGCCAAGGCGCTGATGTGGAACTGATGACTTTCACTCTCACACAAGATTATCCATCAGCGTAACAGTCACTCATCTCACAGACCCCGCCCCTCCCCAGGGACCCCTTTTGGATTCCCAACACAGATGTCATAAAAAAAAACCAGTTAGGCATCTAAACCTCTTTATGAGCCAGGTGGAAAGTGTGCACGGCCTACTCACAAGATAATGAAAGCTTGAAAATGGAGTTATAGATCAACCAGGCGACCGCGTGGAGATCATACATACTTCTATTTGCTTAAGAATGCAACAATTTCCTCCCCTAGGGTGACGAGCGTCATATTGGGAGGCGCATTCGTGTGAAGTGACGGCTAATCTAGCAAGAAATTGCAAAAGACGCTCACTTCAGGAAGCGCCGTAAAATCATATAGATGCGCAAAAGGACAAGATGAGAAGGCGTGACGGCTGGGGGGGAAAAAAAGAAGAAAACAAAACGCCTGCTGTGATGGAAAACCTCCAGCAGCCATCTGCTGCTCCTCTTCGGATCTCTCTTAGCAACCAAAAGGATGCAGCAGACAAAAGGATGCAGAAGCAAAGAGCAGAGACCCTCCCCCGATCCGGGGGGGCCACGGCTGCGCTGGCGATTGCCGGTGTACAAAAGCAGGAGGTGTAATTAGTGATGGAGGGGCCTTCACGTCCATGCGCTGCCGTGGCATAACTTTTATTTTCACCACAACGTGAGATGTCTTAAAGTCCTTGGTGAATCTGCCGCCTACTGGCTGTGAGTGTAATTGCATCCCAAAATATAGAGACATACTTGAGTATAACTGGACAACATCACAACCCCACAGCCTTGCTAATACCATAATTTTCGGACTATAAGTCGCGGGTTTTTTTCATAGTTTGGGTGGGGGGGCGACTTATACTCAGGAGCGACTTATATACATATATACCGTAATTTTCGGACTATAAATTGCACCGGAGTATAAGTCGCACCAGCCATAAGATGCCCAAAAAAGTGAAAAAAAACCATATATATGTATATAAGTCGCTCCTGAGTATAAGTCGCCCCCCCACCCAAACTATGAAAAAAAACGCAAAAAAAAGTCCGAAAATTACGGTATGTTTTTTTTTCACTTTTTCGGGCATTTTATGGCTGGTGCGACTTATACTCCGGTGCGACTTATAGTCCGAAAATTACGGTAGTAAGTGCGACCCTCCGTTTCAAGTTGTGTAATCCATTATTGATGCTAACATCTATCGGATAGATTTGTGTTCCAATGGTACTGAAGTCAGGATAGATTCTATCCTGACTTCAGTACCATTGGAACACAAATTCTCCTCACATCACAATAGTGGCTGCGTTTACACGGAAGTCAATTCAAACTCTCCAATGATCATCCTGACTTGAAGTCAGCAGTGTGCACCACTATTGGTTAAAACACCGGTGCAGAGCAATTTTCTTAACGCTGCTTATTTTAGCAGCCATTAAGTGCGTATTGGCTGTTGAAACGGGTAGCGAAGAAAAGAAGGGGGGGAAAAAAAGAGGATGGCTTCATCGCGGTGGAACTCAAAGAAAACCGAATGGATGAGGAGCTTTGCACAGGCTCCCCATGGGGCCCTTATCGAGCGTTTAGCAGGGCCTCGCGTGCACGCACGCACAGCAGGGGCATCCGCCACCCCCCAGCCCCCCCACAAGGCGAGTTCCAATGCACCAGCGACATCGGCGGCTCCCCGCCGAGCCAAGAGCGGCAAGTAGACAAAAGGATGGAGCTGGAGGAGGAAGAAATATGAAGAGGAGGAAAGCAAAGGCTGCCTTTTTTTAAATGGAACGTGTGTGTGGAAGTTTTTTTTTTTCCTCTCCCAAAGCAGTAACAAACTTTGCGCTTCGTTGCCTGTGAAATTTGGACACTTGTTCAACACGACTGCAGCAATCATCCCCAAGTGAGGCGTGAAAAAACTCATTGCAGCTTCTCAGGTTTGAGGTTGAAGGCCAAGCCAAAAGGTACGCAGAGGTAATCCATTGCATTCTGGTGCTTCACTATTCATGAATTCACTCCCCCCCCCCCCCCTGCAAATCACCTTTGGGGCTTTTGTGCACTGTGAGAAAGAACGAGATGCTGGCAAACCATGTTGAAATAGGAATCGGTGTCAAGGAAGTATGATGAAGATTTCCACGGGAAGACACTCTTCCACTAATATGAAATCTCTATACCACAATTATGTGTTCTTTATTTGTTGTTTCTGTACTCGTATTGATTTATTTGGTGGAGTATTTTCATATGTTCCGTCCATCCGCTAATTTACATCTGCTATTTTTTTCTGAAGATAATGGAATCTGGTACGATCCCTCTTGAAGATTTTTTGTTTTACAATATGACAGTGATTATTTACCAAAAAACACAAAAGGATTTGGTATTTCTTGGTTGAAAATGTCTCAAATTGTTTATTTTCAGTGGAGTTAATATGCATAAACAGGTGATTAATATTCTAATTACAATGGACATATTGAACTACCTCCCCCACCTCAAGGAAATGGGGGAGGGTGGGGATTCTTCCATTTTCAGACCCCCCCCCCCCCCCCCCCCCACACACACACACACACATTTTTTTTTATATACCTGTATATATTTTCTGGACGTTTTTGTTTCTCATGGAAAGGTCTTATTGAGGTTCATCAAAATTCTTTGGGGTTAAGAAAAAAAACCACACAAAAAAAAAACGTTTTTCCCCCAATGCGTTTATAATGAGCTCAATTACTATACACGGATTGTTGTTATTAACTTGACGGCCCAGACAATATCCCCAGTGAATAGCGGGGGTCCACTGTTTCATGATATGCTGTGATTTGATAGACGTCAATATTAGATTATTTCTACTTTGAAGTTCAACTCATCATCAGGCTTTCATTAATAGTCTGGGTTACGAGGACAATCTGATAACTCCGAACTTTATGCGGGATGAACTAACTCTGCACGACAGACAGAAAAACAAATAAGCACACAGATTGCTTCTCTTAAATGTGTCCAAAATCTCGCTAGTGGAATATTGCGATATTTTACAACACATAAAAACGTAAAGAGCGTCTCACCTGCGTTTGTTGTTCGGATCAGCTGTGTGGTGGGTGGTGACGTCGTTGCGAGCAACCTTTGTTGTTGCAACCGTCGTTGGTGGTTGGGCTCCGCCGGGCAGAATCGACACGGCTGCGGCTTCTTCTGTGCACGCAGCAGACGGCAAGACAAGTCACACGGGCGAGAGTTGCTGGCGGCTTCGTGCACGAGCGCGCGCCCGGAAGCGCGTCCACGCCCGTGAAGGAGGAGGGGCTAGGCCAGTATTGACTTTTTGTTTCTTGATTGCAATCTGGGCGTCGCGATTGGGGATGAGATAGAAAATGACGTCACGTTGAAGAGATACTCCCAAAATATTCCACGTGAAAGATTTCAAATGAATGCAACAGTTTTCTCGATCACGCAGTGGATGCTGAGATGACAGCATCACACGAATGTTCAGAGAGCGCCTCGTAGTGGATGCTGAGACATCCCAGTAGATGCTGTGTGACGCTACATCGTGAATACAGAGAAATAGATGGCCACATCAGGAAGGACGCGGAGCGATGTGGTGAGAGCAGAAAAACACGCACATCCCAGTAGATGCAAAGTTTGACACGGACTTTCACATCTGGAGGGAAATGCTTGGCATTTCCAAAATAGGCCTAAGCAATGTCCGGCTTAAACAAATTGTTGTTCGTATTATTCAGATTGGCTAATTTGCTTTAAGAAGAGTGGAATATGCCAAGCCTGCAGTGGACAGATAACAAGTGCAACTTGTAATGCATGTGTCGCTCTCTGCGTCAAGTGTTGCAATGCTAGCGGTGCGTGTGTGCGTGTTTGTGTGTTTGAACACAAGAGTGTTCTTTGTCAAGTGTTTTTTTTTTTTTTTTATAAACCCATAGGCCGCTTACTGGTTTTAATAAGCCATCAATCGGATTGGGGAATTCATTTCCACTTGAAATTGGTTTGCACGTCAAGTCGTGTACATTACTGCAGCGCATCTCCTTTGAAAATATGAAGCCACGACCAAATATTTGTACAAGTCTGTGAAAGGTGGACAATTTGTCAAATAATAACCCTGCTTTGGTGTGAGCGGAGAAACAACAAATACATTTTAACCAAGTTTTAAATGTACTGTCTTCTACCACTGCATTGTAAACCAGTAGTCAGTTGGTAATAGCAAGCCAACATCATTTTTCATATTAAATGTAAAACATAAGTCATAGTAAACACGTTAACATTCAAAACACACATGGCGTATACTCACCAACATATGATGGGAAATCTTGGTTGAAAACGGCAGTCCCTGTGTCAGGCAGAATTTGTCTTATGTGTGTGTGGAGCGAGATGAAGAGCAGGGAAGACCCCCTGGTGGGCTCCCTGGTACATTTGCAGCCTGCAGCTTCTCAGCAGGCATCAAACGCTTCGTGTGGCGCAATGTCAAACTTGAATGCTGCTGGCAGATCACGACCAAGAGCGGCCTCGGTTGTGATCCACTTCCACCAACAAACCCAGTATCATCTTTTTTTTTTTTGTCTTTTAAAGAAAAATGAATCCGGAGAATAACAATAAATCAAATGTGCTTTATATACATTCTTAGAACACAACAGAAGGTGCATTGTAGTGAAATGCACGGTTTACTATTAAGGCGCTTGAAATTGTTGTTTGCCACCCGAATTAAAGTAGACTGTGATCGGTATGAAAGTCAATTATTTTTGTCACAGTACGACACTGCCATCTTGTGGTGGTATCTATTCAGTGCAAACATTTATTGTGGATCCCGGTAAATTTGAGAACCAATCCTAATGACTTCGTTCCATCAGGCCCAAGGCACATTCAACACACTTTTGAGCAAGAAATGCATGAAGGCAAAAATAACACCTGACTTGATAGGAATTTCCCAAATCCTGAGGAACACTAAAGCTGGATTTAAACTGCAAGGTTCACGTGACACCATTTCCTTTGCTCTCAAGCGACACAATTGGGAGCTGTTGTGGGACCGTGAAGACAAATAAACACATCAGAATCAGGCCTTTTTCAAATGCGGATAAAAAAATGGTTTTGTATCAGCTGTATGTCAATGCGAACGCAAATAAATACATAAAATATATCCAAAATATCCCAACTATAGCCACTCAGAAAATTTTAATTCGCTACATTTGACATTGATAAATGAAAAGGTCCATTTTAATTCAAGTTGACAGTTGACTTGCCTGCTCAGCGCAAGATAAAATAAAGACAGAGTACAGAAGCAGGCGGCTTTTTGGACTTGCTGCAGGTGAATAATTCAAGTTTGGCTTTAAGCTGATGAATACAAAGAGGACTCAAATACACAATGACTTATTTTATTTAAAAGTAGGTTTCATCCAAGTGTTTTTCTCATCTCATGCAGAATTAAAATGTGCTCTCTGTAGCACTTTGTTGAGTTCATAAACGCAACACACCACTGTGATACACAGCTAAAAAAAAATGCAGTGTTATCCTCCCTTCAGATATTAAAAGGCTTTTGTGGCTCCTTCTGCGGGAGAGGTTCATTGAGTACGGTTGTCAAGGCCAATATTAGCAACACAGCGTTGATGCTTTATGATCCTCGCGGTTTGAACCGCTTCGCCGTGACAAATACCTTTTGTGACTAGTTGCCTGCGACTTACAGCAACTCGACTTATTATTCACGGGGGATATCAGCATATCGGTTGCTCAATGTAAATAAATAGGCTAAAAGACGCAAACGGCACTGGAGTGGAATTAGTCACCTGGACCCATAGTTTAAATCCAGCCAAGTGACACAGAACAATAAAAGAATGATGGTTTTGAAATACTGTAAATGTAATACTTGCCTGCGCCTGTCAAACGTTCATTGAGCCATCTTACATTCATTACGTTGAGTCCATAAAGGCTCAGACGGCGCCGGCGCTCCCGACCGGCACCTCATACTTGAAGACCACGCTGTAGAGCTTCCCGCCGAGCCGATCAGCCAGCCAGGAGTTCTTGATGACGGCCATTTTGAGGCTCTCGCAGCTGAGCGTGGCGTAGTAGTTGGTGTGGATGGCCCGGCCCATGCCCTCGATGATCACCAGGTCCGTGTGACGCTCGCGCACCACCATGGCCAGAACTTTGTCCAGGCGGCTGGAGGTGACGCAGCGCACAACAAATCCGTCACGTGTACGCTACGACGAACACCCGTCTGCTGCCCGGGAGATGACTTAGCCCGTGCTTGGCATCTCAAGCTACCTTAGATCTAGGCAAGGAGAGCTGGAGCCGCTCTGAATCAAGGTCAATCTGTCGTCCCTCAGCCCCGCCCTGATCACAAGATGGCTGATGATCTCAAAGTGACAAGATAAAAAGTTTAACGGGGTCTTTATCGACACTCACTGAATGACCGGGTCCATGGCGGCGATCCTCTCGGTCAGAATCTGCAGCTCGCCATTCGTGACATCGTTCAGGGCCGGACCGGAGTTGCTAGCCAGCACCACCTACGCGCAGCAAACAAGAAACAATTGTTACAAATGCGAGTGATGTCGTTTGATGAAAATACAACTGGTCATCTGGGTTTCATAGAAGCATAAAGAGTACTGACATAAATCAACAGAATGTAAAGAATTGAACATCGTGCTGTCCCTTCTGGTGTGCATGACTTGGCCACCTGGGGGCAGTATAATCAAGACAGAACTGACATCACACCAGTAATAAGGTAGGCCTGAGCAATTAGAGTTGTGTCCCCAGTACTTTTGTCCGGGTAGCATACATGGAGAGCCCCTGGTCTTGGTCTTACCTCTGTTCCGCGAGAGAGAAGCTCCCTGACAAAAGGCATCACTCCTAGAATGATGTCTACGCCGCTATTATCTACGAAAAACAAGGCACACTTGTGAGGACGCCCCTGTAAGACACAACCAGGACGGATTGCATTCAAGCACTCATTGGCCAGCCAGCAAACGAGCGAGCAAAACAGGAAACACAGGAAATTCGTCGGACGGCCGGCGGGGTTACAACAAACAATTGACCTTAAGTCTCTGGAGCCATTGGTCATATGAATCCACCAGCCACGGCCGCTCTGAAGGAAGAAGCAGACAAACGAATGAATTTGGATGGCGGTTGCCATCTTTTTTTTTTTTTGGTCTCATGACTACCTTCCAGCTGCCTTTTTGCCTCCTCAAAGCCAAACTCTGGGTCTGATTCCAGGACGCTGCACAGAAGGAAGTGTTGAGAGGCCTCAGCAAGTCAATCAATAGCAACATCATTGAACAGAACGTGGAGAATGAAACAGTCTGTGCATCTTGATGTCTTCCTTCAATTTGTCGTGTGGCCCCCAGATTGGCAGCGCACTCACTCGGAGACGGCCTTTGCTCCCCAGTCGAAGACGTTCCCAGCCAGGACGCCCCGGACCAGAGCGAACTGTCTCTGCTCCCAGCCCAGAGCCTCCAGAAACCCGACGGCCTTCTGGTAGTATTTGAGCGCGCCGTCGTTCTCCTTTTGTTTGATCTAAACGCACGCGCAAGAAAAGGCCGAGGCGATGTAAAATATTAAAGATGTACGAAGGAGCAAACGTCTGTGGTGGACAGCCTGTGATCCGACCTTGGAGTAGGGATCGGGAAAGTTGAACTCGTTTAAACAGTGCTCCCGCGTGTCGAGCAGACTTCTGACCGTGAGAGAGCCGTAAGCGCTGGGTGATGAGAAAAATCGCTACGTTAGCCATGGACAAAACACAATGCGGGAGGAGCGTCGGAACATCTTACAAGGGTTGGTGACGCAGGGTCTGAAGCTTGTGTCTGTACTTCTGGCGGAACTTCTCGGCCCGCTCCGCCGACTCGGCCATGTCGGGCTGACTGGCCACGGCTCGCTTCACCACCTACGCCCGACGACAAGAACACGAGTCCAGATGGCGTTCTATTTGGTTCCCTGGGTTAAAGAGGAGGATTCGACGTGTGATCTCACCCCGTCGAGGGCCTCCTCGAAGCAGTCCAGCCAGTATTCGCGGGCCGGGGCGTCCTCGGTGAGGTCCACCGTGTCTGGGATGTAGGAAGACGGGTCCTGGAGCAGATGGAGATTCACCAGCTGCCTCTCCAGACGGTCCATCTCGAGCATGTCGAACTGGAGCGCCCCACAGATCAAATCAATCAGAACGTGAACCAAAACAATTATGGGAAAAAAATGAGTAGAGGTATGATGAGTAGCAATCAAGCCATAAATAAAAGTTATTACAACATAGGAAAGGGTCTCACTGCTCAGTACAAAAAAAACAATGTCAAGTCTGCCAGGCTTCTCTCGAAGGCTGAGTAGTTTTACATCATTGCAGTTTTAAGTATTACATTGACTGCGCAGCTAATAAGGGTTTGACGATAGATTCATTTGTGTTACATTCGGTTTTCGAAATTCAAACAGCCACAAAAGACAGGCGGCAATGTTCAATGGTTAAGTGGACGCTTCACGCGCTGCACATAGAAGTGACAGATGCAAGTTTGTCCCTCTGCAGAACTCAAACCACGTGCACGAGAAAATGTGCAAGCAGGTGAGTCAGCGACGCACAAAGGCGAGGCCCGGCGGAGGTACTTACGGGAAACTGAAGGACAGTGGGACAGAAGAAAATAAAAAGAAGATGATGATGATTTCATGATTAAATCAAAGATGACAGGTAAAGATTTCAAGTAGATTTAACGGAAGGGAAATGAGATGACGGTTGCGATGGGCTGTCGGAAGGCTCACCGTTCCGCTTCGTGCGCGTTGCATGGGATTCATTTCCGGAGAAATACTCATCAGGCCGGAGCTTCCCGCGTAATTCTCCCCCCAGCTGTACTGGTTTGGATCTGGAGCAAACACGGGTCGTCAAGCTTTCGAGTGTGATACAACATACATCATCACTGTGTGACAACCAACAAGTGGAGTTGAGAGAAGAACGGGCAAAAAAAAAAAAGACTTGTCTTCTTACTGTCTTCCTCGGCTCCTTTGAGAAAAGCCCCGATGGCTCCCAGATAGCCTTCGTGTCTGAGGAACAAGGCCTGCACCTCGCCCTGCGTACACGCACACACAGTCAATGAACCTCGCAAGCGTAACTTGAACGGGTGTCCTCGGCTTCGAAGTCAGCGTTGCCTTGGTGAAGAAGTTGATGCTGTAGGTGATGGTGTGCATGGTGACCGGATGGCCCCGAATGAAGAAGCCCCCAAAGTAGACGCGCGGCAGCTGGTGGAGTTTGGCGTAGAGGCAGGCCAGCTGGCCGATGTCGTTGCTGATCATGTGCAGCAAACTCTTTGCCATGTCCTCTTTGGAGAACTCTGAAAGGGACCGCACGGCAGAGCTATATCGCCGGCCACAACATTAGGCACGCGGCGCCTCACCTTTGTCGGCCGTGGCCGACTTGCCAAAGCTGCTGGCAATCAAGTCACCGGTGAGGCCCAGTGAGCCGTATGATCCTCCGTAAATGTCTTTGACCAGCATGTCCACGCTTGTGTGCTGCCCCTTCGAGGCCAGTTGGAGCAACTCGTCAAACCTCTGCGGGGCAGGAGGAAAACATATTCAGTATGAAATTTGGGGACCCAAAAGGCTTTCTCACTCAAACATAATTTGGACGCTGAACTGTCCCGACTGCTGAGCTGCTTTTTTCATCGGAGACTTTTGACAGTTAAAAAAAAAAAGAATACCTTTGTTTTGGTGAGTAACGCCCCGAGGCCCCAGAACGTCCCCCCACCTATGGAGCTTCCTCCAATACGCTCGAATTTGTCCTCCGATTCCACCTGTCAGCAGGACAAGACAGTAAGAAAAGACGAGCTGCGTGCATCCGTTTTCCCCTCGTCACTGTGAGTTGGTCATGAGTTACGACCTTGATGATGGAGACACCGGAGCCGATGTTGACGAGGAGGTAAGGGAAGATGTCCGGCTGGGTGGTCTGGAAGCGGAACTCGGAGTCGGCGTGCTTGGCGTACACGAAGGCCTCATGAGGGATGTTCCTCAGCACAAAGTTGCATCCCTTGATCAGACACGTCATCTCGTCCTCTTTGTCCACCCTCATACCACAAACAAACACTTTTATTCATCAAGGAAATTTTCAACATAGGAGTAGCCAAAAAAGTGTGCGGGTCTGCCTTGGCTCAAATTGGACCATTAAAAACAAAAATGGCCTTACATGAGACTCACCTCCCAGCCACAAGAAAGTTTTTCTATTGTAAAGAACACTCACTTGAGTCCCAGTTTCTTTTCCAGCAGTTCTTTGAATTTGTGCGCCCCGCCACCTGTGGCCTTGATGACTTTGGTGTCGGTGTTAACAAGGTGGTCTTTGATGAAGTCCAAGCAAGTTTCAATGTAGGCATTCTCAAACTTGATAAAGTGCAGGCGCGCCGTCACCTCCTCTTGAACCGAGATCTCGTAAAGATTGTCGCCGGCCGCCTCCTGGGAGACAAAAAAAAAAAACAGCAACGTCAGCATCTGTGTCCATTACACCTTCCTTCGCTTTGGTGATTAACGGTGCAGACATGGCCTAAACCATCATTTTAACATGAATAACGTGCACACAAGAAACACTAAACCGAGTCAAAAACTCAGGTTTCAAAAAGGTTGCAATCATGAACTACTCTTTACGCACCAGTAACATTAAAGTATAGACTTTTTTAAATACACAAATGTCGGGGGAACATTCCCAGGACTTTGCAGACTCTACGGCAATAACAATGAAGTCAACTATGGAGGGGAAAAAACGGGGTCAAATAATACAGTTGGAGGGTGTCATAAAAAAATAAAAAATAATAATTACCTTGGCCGAGTGGTCGAAGGAGCGAACTTTGGCCACTTTGTGCTGAACTGTAGAATAATAGGCGAGTTTGGTGAGAGATCCACCTGTACAGAAGAAATGAAAAGTGGAGATTCATAAAGACGTGACCCAAGTAAACTGAGGGGGCAACATGAACAACTCGGCTAGCTTCAGCTGCTAAACTCCGCGCTCGTCGAGGATACTGAACAATTAAATTCCGTGTTTGTTTGTTTTTCATTAGATTCAAAAGAAGCATCTTAATGTGAGATGGTTTTGATAAAGGCAGCCTGTTTTCAAACTGACTTTGACTTTTACTCGGTTCTTGAACGCAGCACTGTTTGCGCTTTTATTTTTTAGTCAAACGGCGTTAACGTGAAAGTAAACGTGTACATTTGCAGGTACCTATGTCTATGGCAAAGCGTTTGGCGTTCTCCAAATTGCGGAATATCTCGTCTGGAGGTAGAGTGATGCTTTTATCCATGGTATGGTGACGGCTCGCGTCCCTGCTGTCAGCAAGGCTACATTCCGCCATAGTGGACGACGTGCTGACGTAGCCAGGCAGGCGTACGTGCACTGGGCCAATCAGCGAGCACGCAAGGTTTGGTGGGCGGGGTCTCGTACATTCCGTACATTTGGGATTTAAAAACGTTTTGAAGTGTTCGACAAAATATGATAACATTAAAATTAGGTTGATACTTTAATGTACGATATTTTATGACTTGACCTCTTATTCGGAACATCATTTTAAAAGCCTACGGATATATTACAAAATACCATACCAATACTATATCAATGAAAATGAAGCGTTCTCAATAAACTATATACGGTTTATGC
This sequence comes from Syngnathus typhle, assembly GCF_033458585.1. Lineage (NCBI taxonomy): Eukaryota > Metazoa > Chordata > Actinopteri > Syngnathiformes > Syngnathidae > Syngnathus > Syngnathus typhle. The sequence goes on from NC_083748.1 coordinate 12,249,932, forward strand.
TATTATTTCTTTTAAAGCAATCACACTACTGATTACTTATATTTTGAGTTAAGGTTTCCTCCTGTTCTCACTACGTATTTGCCATATCATGTTTTAAATTTCAGTCAGAATCGGGTTGAAAATACAAACAAGATAATATACTCCAAAATGCATTAACATTCTGGCTATACAAGGATTACAAAATATCCATAAATAAAATATCTGCTATTTGGGTGCGTCCTTCTTCCCGTTAAAACGATTTCCTGCTTCATTAAAATTTCAAAATGCATATGCCATCATCAGTAATGCTATCAACCACTAGAGGTCAGCAGTGTCTTGAGTAAGAGGGAAAAAACGCAATGGATGGGCGCATGCATGGATGGATGGATTCATGTTAGTGTAAAAAATACCCCGGCCTGGTGGCCAAGTTTTCACCTTTGTGTATGTTTGCAGTCGTTTAAAAGGCACGACGACAGTTTAAATAAAGGCATCTAACTAGTGGCAGGGCGTCAACCAAATCTCCCTGTGAAGTGTGCCAAATCCCCTCAGGGATGGGAGGAGAGGAGCGGGGCTGTTTAGTGGTGGTGGTATGGGGGGGTCGGGGTTGTCCATGATTAATCACACCTCGTGCACTGTGACTCTGCGCTTGAGACGTTCCCACACTCCTCACATGATTGAGCCGGCGCCCGCTCAAGGGACATGTGCCTCGTTAAATGCTAATTCGCCCTCATTCGGGACCGTCTCCCTCCCCCCATCCCCAGACACACAGTCCACCACCACCCACTTGTGCCTCTCCTCCTTCTCTTCCTCTTCATCTTTAATGTCGGCTGCTTGCTAATGAGAGACGGGAATTTGGGCCAATATTTGGACTGGACAGAGGCTCTGCTGGTTGAAGACAATGCAAATTATTTTGAGTGAGGCCATAAACCAGGATTAAACGCAAAAGAGCAACAGTTCTGGGGAAATTTGCATTTACGGGATGTCATTCCCAATGCATAGATGACACTCATACCCAATGCATGGCCAAAGAAATGAGCTTGACTGAAATACAGGCAAAAGCTGTATTTTTTTTTTTTTGGCAATTCCCAGAAAATAATCAACAGGCAAAAGATTATTAAATTATATTTGGGCTGGAAATGCGGATTATAATAAATGATCCGCTTGATGTAAACATCTAAGGAGACCAGCCCCCCCTCCCATTTTGTCTATTGTGCCTGTGGGGCTGTGAGTCTCTTTGCTTGGCCTTTCCCACACTGGCTTCCATTCAACACACTCGTGCGGGACAAAGGAAGTGTGTCTGCTTGCACATCACATTGATGACAGCGAGACTCACTTTACAGCTCCACTCCCACCGTTCCTCAATGGGGTCTCCGTAGCTTTTTTTGTTCAAGGGTCAACAAGAATGCAGACGCGCACAGGATTCCCAGGACTCGGCCAGCAATCCGGCCGATTGTTTATGTCGCTTGTATTCAGCCTTAACGAAGAAAGAGACGCCCGTCACTCGTTGTGTTTAATCGGGTGTGAGATCGCTTGTTGTTTCATCAACTACGATACGGACGCAATGAATTCATCGATGGGGATGGATTTAATGAGTGACTTCCAACCAAATATCTTTTCCCCGAATTGGCAAATATTTTGCCACATTCCACAAATTCCGTAGTTTCCCTCAATTCCACATTTCTGTAGCAAGAAATCTCATAGAAGTGAAGTTGACATTTTATACATTTCGTTCATCCTTCCATAGTTGTCAAGCAAGTCAAATCAAATTCACGTCTTGTAGTATTATTCCACAATTTCCATGACATTTGACCTCTTTCACTTCAACTCACATTTTCCCCATTCTAATAAATTGCAAACCATTTAATAGTGCTCAGTCATGTTTGTGCCACATAAGAGGCCTTGGCCACTTGAACTGTGAGGCAGACGTGCTCGCCACGCACAGTTGCTGCCACAGACAGATTTGCCGTCAAATAATTGCAGAAAAAATCCACTTATGGGACACGTGCGTGCCTGCCCGCTCAAAGTCTTGGAAAGCAGCAGATGTGCCACCTACAGGATCAGCAGGATCAGCACTTTCACACAGAGCTCAGTCAGACCCCCACTTGCCCATCAGTCTAGCTGCCCCCCTGAGACGTAACTACTATTGTGACGCTGCTCTCTGATTGGCTGCCTGCCAGCGTGAGAAAGCCCAGAGGCCCACATTGATATGGAGATGCGGGACTATAAGTAGGAGGCATGAAGAGCGGGGAGACCATATTGTGCGTGGAGAGCACATACGCGCAACCAGCCATGGCACCTGCAAGCTCTCTGCAAGACTCTCACCTGACTCTCACGCACAAGGTACGCTCATCTTCAGCATCTCATGGAAAGCTTTGTTTGAACACAGGAAAAATTACGTTTCGTGGTGACGTTTTGAAATATCACAAATTGGGAATACTCGTTGAGCCTCGTAGAGTTACTCGTACAGCACAGTGATTTATTTGAAGATTTAATCGCCTATATAAAAGCAAAGGTTGTTACATTATTGGTAAGACATGGTGGAATAGTCTTAAAGTGAAGACAAAAATGACACCAGACAAAGTGGATGTCAAAGATATTGAATAGCATCCATATTACTTTTGAGCACAATTGATTGGAATTTTGAAATATTTGGGCACAATTTTACAGCAGCCTCGTCATACTCGTCAGCCTCGTTCGTTTGTTTTCGTTTTTGACAATCAATAGTTGGGATTACCCTCTCCTGTATTTTAATGCCGTTTAATATGATGCATTTTTGGTATTTTGATGTCAAATTTAGAATTCCATATCCTCATTTTCATTTGTTTCCGTTTCAGATCCGAAAGCCTCTGGTGGAGAAGTTGAGGCGCGAGCGGATCAACAGCAGCATCGAGCAGCTGAAGACTCTCCTGGCTCCGGAGTTCCTCCAGCAGCAGCCCGACTCCAAGATGGAGAAGGCAGACGTGCTGGAAATGACCGTTTGCTTCCTCCGGCGACTCCAGTCCGTGCGTGGCGGTTACGCCAAATGCGCCAGGGAGGCGGCCACGTTCCTTTCCGAGGAGCGAGCCGGGAAGAACTTGAGTCAGCTGCGCTCTTCGTGCGAGGAGAAGCTGAGAGAGGACGACTTGTCTGCTCTCGAAAAGGAAGAGAGCTCGGCCAAGGGCGCCCCTTGGAGGCCCTGGTAGATATTGAAACAAGTTCAACTCGCCTTTTGTGAAGGCCTAAGTGTTGCTGCGCGTGCAGCTTTTGTATTGTTGTTCTTTTCGTTGAAAAAAAGTGTTCAAGTGCTAATTTGTGTAGTAAACTGAACTATTTTCATTGGACACACAATATATGACACCGTTGAATGGTGTATTTGGTTTTCCCTCTATGTGGGAGCATTGGTCATACATGTTGAACATGTGTCTGATTTACACGTGTGTTTTAGGGTCTGTGCAGATGACAGCACGCACACACACACACACACGCACACCTTCATTTAAGGTGTCACAATGAATGTATTGCTTTCAAACCAAGGCATTCGCAATAAAGCAATCATGAAAAAACAATGTGTGTTTCTCTGGTGCTTCTTTTTTATTTTATTACCTTTTTGACATCTTCTTGTCACCCTGTCGCATGAAGCTAAATTATAACTGGACATCTGTAAAATGCTGATGCAGCATGTTTGTCTTGGATGTTCTAATCTTTTTTTTGTCGCATTCTCGACGAGCTGCAGACAACACAACATCGTCGCACTTGCAGTTCAAAGAGAAATCATTTTGGATTCTTTTTTTCTACAATTGTCATTTTAGTATTATTGATTTTACTGCAGGGTGGCTCGGTGGCGCACTGGTTACCACGTCCACCTCACAGTTAAGAGGGTGCCGGTGGAGTTTGCATGTTCTCCCCGTACCCACGTGGGTTTTCTCCGGGGATTCCGGTTTCCTCCCACATCCCCAAAAACATGCTTGGTAGGCCAATTGAGCACTCCAAATTGCCAAATGGACTGGCAACCGGTTCAGGGTGTCCCCCGGCCAGCCCTTCAGTGTCAAACAGATGAAACAAGTGAGGCGCAAATACATTGTGCATCTTGCATTATTTATTCTTTCATTTAAAAAAAAAAAGTCAATAACACAAAACAAACTGAAAGCATACAACATATGCAAATAGGCGAAGTCCTTTTAAACAAAATAAAAGGTATATAATGCAAGTGAGCCCTTGAAACAAGGCAGGACATGTATGGGAAATGCGCTATGCCACATTTTCACATGGTTTAGTTTGACGAAGCACATTCTGCTCCGAAGGCAATCCAAAAAACGATTGCAGCCTTAAGAAAAAAGTTCAATTGAGCGGTTGCAAAGAAAACACAACCATAAGACACTTTGTGTGGGGACAAAAATAGCAGCAAAGTCATCGACGATCCACCACCAACGGTCTCTCCGCCTCCAAAATTGCCTGAGTGAGGCAAACACGCTTTGCGATGAGTCTTTGTGGAGTCCATTGTTGGTGAGAGGCTAGCAGCAAAGCGGCGCCAGGTCCTCGTCCGCGTCGGTGAAAAGCCGCAGGAGTTCCCGGGCGGGTTTGGAGTAACCCTGGTGAGAAAGCAGCGTCCTGCGCAGCGTTAGGAAACACTTGGTCTTCTCCAGGAGCTCGGTCAGCGGGAGCCCGCGCTGCAGTAGCAGATCCTCCAGCAGGGCGCGCACTTTCTCCAAGCCACCGTTGCATTTCTTCTCCAGTGTGTGCAGCTTGCACCTGAACAAAAGAAAAGCATTTCTTCTTTGTCAACTGGTCAAACTGGGACGGATAGAATTTGCAGAAAAATGCACCCAAAACAAAATCAAATGTTGACCCTGATTTGGTGCTTTATATACATTGATAACAAATGTATCCAACTCAGAGCTCTTCCTAATATTTTGGTTCATTATTGAGCTCTATGCGTTTTCACCCGAATGAAGGCTGTTCCTAATGTTTTGACCTTCACTAAGGTGACAGGAAGGGCTTTACCTGCATCCAACTGAAGGCTGTTCCTAATATTTTGATGCATCTGTGTCCCTCCATAAAGCTACAAAGGTTAGGAACAGCTGACAGTCAAAATATTAGGAGTATGACAGTAAACTACACAAAAATAAAAGCAAACAAGATGCCAATGAATGGTGCCTCACCTGAAGAGCTGCTCCTTGATGCTTTCCTGAAGTTCGAGGTCTACGTACAGAGACATGATGTTTTGGAATCCAAGTGAGTGCGATGAGACGTGCCGATCCAGCGTGTCTCATTTATGCTCACCGGCAGCCAATCACAGGCCGCTGCGCTACGGGCGGGGGACAATGGCGTGAATGGCGTGTTAGACGGAGCAGGTGGGCCGCCAGTCGGTTCACAGAAGGTCAGTGGGAAAATGTTCCTCCTTGGGTGGACACGACCCAAACGACCGACACCCCCTTCACGAGACTCCCAGATGAGGCCCGAGCGTGAGACTCAAGCGTGCGATAGAGTCTCACTTGAAAACAGTCACAAGGAAAAATATTGATGAAATATGGAAAGGATGCTTTACTATTTTGGATAGAGTGGAAGTGTCCAATCATAAATGATCATTCTTTCTTCTACAACCCAGCCATCCGTTATTTCCTACTCCATTACAGTGAGATTCCTCCCTCCTTCATTACTTTCCCCATAGCTTCTTCATCATCATCACTCCTTATCACCATTCTTCCATCCTTCAGTCTTCCTGCATTAGTCATGCATACGTCTCCATCCATCCATCCATCCATCCATCCATCCATCCATCCATCCATCCATCCATCCATCCATCCATCCATCCATCCATCATGTTCCTTCCTTCTATCTTTCCATCAAAACCTTTTCCTCAATTTATTTTTCTTGTCAGCCATCATTTTCATCTTTCTTGTTAATCATTCCATCATGTTCTTGTGCTGTTGCCATGGTAACAGTTGCATGACCTGCGGGTGTGTGTGCATGTGTCTTGAGGCTGTTGTGCGTTTCCCACGAGCGGATCATGGTTGGGCGGCGGGCAGATGGCGGCTGAATCAAACGGCCTCCCGTATAGGCCTGGGAATCGCGCCGAGGCTTTTGTGGGACTAGACACACTTCTATTGTGATGGCCGCCTTTCACCAGTGTGGGAAGTCGTGTGTCACCACGGCTCCCAGGTCCCTGTGTGAAGGGGTGGGGGCACGAGGGGGATACGGGAAGGCACTTGGCCATTTCCAGTCATGTCCAGGGTGGGGGCAAAAATAAACCTCTTTACAGATGGAGCAGAGGTAATAACCAAGATAAGAACTGTTTACAACAGGGATGGCCACACCTTTTCAGCTGACCAAGTCAAAATGATCTACCTACAATAAAAATGCAAAACATAAATGTATTTCTTCTATATTATCATTATTTAAGTTATCATCATTAATATTGTGTATTCTTTCTTTCCTTTTTCCCTTTGAGGATAAGGAAAGTATTTTTGTAATTGAATTTGAAACATACATGAACCCACATTGCGAAATACAACTCACATTGGACATTTGCCCTTACCTTGCACTGAATGGGATCAGGGGTGTAAAATTCAAGAAAAATCACATTAATAAGGATAAGCCTGCCACGTTCATAAACAAAAAAATCAAAACAGAAAAAAAGGACACTGATATGAAATGTAATAAAACAATCAATATTGACGTTGCTGTACGTACGCATGCGCAAAGTAGGCAAGCTACTTTCGGGTTAGCTTAGCACAGAATTACAGCGAACATTTACAGAAGAAATTAAGTGCAGATTCTTACCAGCTGCCATTTGGACGTTAAATCATGCTCGAGGCAAATTTTTAGAAAACTATATCATGTTAAATTATGTTATGTTCTTATTATCATTTCTGCCTGAGAGTAATTTCCTTACGGGGTGTTGTGTGCATTTATATTTATGTTCCGGGGTGGTACGCTACTTCATTTAAATTCCGGCATTGACGAATGTGAATTATTTTTCTATTAATGTTATTTTTATTTACTCAAGCATCGTTTTTATTCTTGTCGCATATTTTTTATTTTTATTTCAATGAGTCAAAGTTGGATGGCTGTATGGATAGATGAAGAAGTAATAATTATTATATTTTTTTGTTATATTTACTAATAAAAAATATAAAATCTGACAATGGTATGCAGTAAATTGGTAATACAAAATAAAATCACAACACAAAGTGTTTACGATAACATTTTTGTTTAGTGACAAAGACTCAACTCAGCAATGTGATGAGACATAACACAATCAGAGACATTTGTCTTTACAAAAGACATTAACAAAGACATTGATGTGACAAAAGCCACCTTAAAACAGGTCAGAATGTTAATCTGACATTAGACTGAGAAGACAATCTTTTTTTGATCTTACATGAGCAATCAGAAGATCAGTATGATCCAGAACATTGCTATAAAACACAATGTCCTCACGTTTGCATACAATAATGTATCAAAAGGTCTTACAACAATCAAAAATACAATCGCTAAAGCAATCATAATTTTAATGCCACATACACTATAAACATGTTATTTTAAGATATTATTGCTATTGTTTCCATAGGAAAAGTAACCCAGCAAAAAGTGGAGATCAATATGATCAATCACATGATGGAGTAACATCATTGACATACAAAAATGTGTCAAAAGGCTTTAAATAAACAATGAGTATTGCTTTTGTTTTCCTGGAAAAGGTCACCCAGAAAAAAATAATCAACATGATCAGTAAGAAAATTGGATCCATATCCATAAGAATGTCACAAAATAACCTTGCAAACTTACAATAAGAGCCATGCAACATGCATGATAAAAAAGACCGTTTTGCTATTTTACCGATAGGAAAATAACAGCTGAGATCAATACAATCAATAACACACAAGAAAATGAACATTGTGACCATGTAAGAATACATGGAGAGATTCACAAATGGTTAATAATGATTGTCGAAGTAATCGGACTCTAATGAGATTCACCAGAATAGATCATACAACATGCATGAAAAACATTCTTGCAAAATGTTTCCTATTGGAAAATTCCTCCACCAAAAAGTAAGAGATCAATATGATCAGAAGTAACATCATCATGTAAAAATACATGAAAAGATTCACAACTGGTTAATAATGATTGTCAAAGCAATCGGACTCTTTATGCAACATGCACAACAATATATTATTATTGCTGTTGTTTCCATAGGACATCAACCAGCAAGACAAAATGATCAATATGATCAATAACAAATGAACATTTTCATATTTGAAAAAATATGGAAAAGAAGAAAATTGCAATTGCAATCAGATGTGATAAATGCATCGTGCATAACAAAAGATATTCCGTCGATAGTTTCCATCGGAAATAAAACAAGTTGTCATGAGAACGGCTCATGGGAGTCAGTTGAGTCGGTCTACCAGGGCCTCCAGGGGATGCTCTGGGACGAGCGCTCCTCCTTGCTGCTGCTGCTACCGCGGCCCGGAGAGCTGAGAGGAGAAAAGTCCTCCTCCGCCAGACTGTTCTCACAGGAAGACTCGATTCGTTCAAAGCGCGCCCCGGTTGGAGGGCCGGACTGGAGTCTCCTGAGGACGCAAACGGTCATCTCCAGGATGTCCGCCTTCTCCATCTTGGAGTCGTTGTGCTGCCGGAGGAACTCGGCGGACAGGAGAGACTTGAGCTGCTCGATGCTGCTGTTGATTCGCTCTCGCCGGAACTTTTCCACCAGAGGCTTTCGAATCTGCACAGGGAACAAACCAGGATGAGGACGCTTGTCCAGCAGCGAGTGTGCGACGATGATGAAGAGGGGACGATGGAGATGAACGTACCTTGTGAGTGGGAGTCAGTGAGACATGCAGAGAGATTGCAGGTGCCATGGCTGGATGCATTTGTGTGCTGTCCGTGCACAGTGTGTCCTCCCTGCTCTTCATGCCTCCTACTTATAGTCCCGCATCTCCATATCAATGTGGGCCTCTGAGCTTTCTCATGCTGGCAGGCAGCCAATCAAAGAGCAGCATGGGGGTGGGCACAATAGTTACGTCTCAGGGGAGCAGCTGGACCACTGCAAGGGACCTAAGGGAGGCTTTGTGAGGGCTCTGGTGGGAAAGTGCTGACCCTGTAGAGAGCACATCTGCTGCCATCAATGACTGACCTGCCACACGCCATTATGACGTCAAACAGGGAGAACGCATTCCTTTATGTGCAGTCTTAAGGAATAACCAGTCGGGTCATTTTTTTATATCAGTGGGAGTTGTGTGACGTGTCTGTTTTGACCTGTCGAGTTCAAATATCTCCTCGTTGGTAAGGAAAGTGTCGCATTTATTTTCGCATGGGCGCTCACGTGTCGCCTAAAAGTCAGTTGTTTCATAAGATTACCTCCGTTTGTTGGTTTCAAAAAGAGGCAGGTGGTTTTGAAAGGCAAGGTATGAGAAAAAAGTAATCACAGTTTTCGATCCGTCAGTGTGAACGATATTAGCAGAGTGCCTCGAAACACATTTTCAAACACGTGTGTTGTTCACGTGTTGACGAGCCACTTGTTGCTCACGAGACACGTCGGTGGGAAGCGCTCGCGAGCCCGCGGGTCAAAGTTGACCCCACACGCCAAAGGCTCCGCTTAGCTGACTGCGCGAAAGGGGCAAACCGATGGGCTGAATAATGACATGCGCTCGCATTGTGGCCGCTATGGGAAAGCGGGCCGGAGTCTCTCTCAGGGCGGATGATCGACAATTGAAGCTGACCTTTGACCTCTGAGATGAGCACACAATCCTCAGCACATCAATATGACAATCGTAAATGACGACAAGAATTAACAGGTAGAAAATGAGTCAGCAACAAAAAACAACAACAAAATCTTGACATTGTAGGAAAGAACATTTTTTACAAACTGACAATATTTTGCCTGTGTCCCGTTTTCGCTCTGTAAGTTTTCTTTTCTACCAGATCTGGTCAAACCGGTTCTTTGCGTCTACCAATCAGCTGCCCCAGCTACTTGCCTAATGTCCAGGTGTGCCTTGTGCTTGAGTCGCTTTGCTTATTTTTAATTCACTGGTTTGGGGCGCCACCAGCAGGCCGCTGTTCTCCAAACTCCAAAGGGATTTGGCACGCTTCAGGAAACAGCTGCTGTCATCGGCCAATGGTGCCCGTTCCCTCCAGATGTCATCCTATGTGGGTGTGTGTGTGTGTGTGTGACTCCATTGACACGTGGGAAAGCGGTGACCCTGAGAGAGCACATCAATAGCTTTGACCCGGCACACGCCATGATAATGCTGGTTGGGAGTGGGGGGGATCGCTACATAGATACCACAACTGATGATGAGAAAGAGTGAAGAAAAAAAAAATCCATACAAAACTTAACGGTCTCACAATTAGCAACTAATCAATGAGCAGATGAATTGTTGATTGTTTAGAGAATAAAGCAATCATTTGGTGCCATCGCCAAACTTAATTTTCTGACATGTTATGGACCAAACCTGGAATTGAATGATGATGAATTTATGGGAAAAGAATGGCATCGCTATTGTGTTACTGTTTTTAAAACTCAAACGCACTCAGACATTTGAAGGCACCGCGCGAGTCGCTACTGAGACCATTATGCCAAGATGCTAACAGATGCGCGTGCAAATCGGATGGACGTCAGGGTGTGTGTGTGTGAAGTCGCGTCTCCGGGGCTTTTGTCCCAGGGGGATTCCTCAGGGAGGGCCCCCCTCCTCCGGTTCCCACACTTCCACCAACGCACGCAAGCGTGTCTCATTAGGCGGGCGCCACGAAACACGCCCGCAGGGACGCCATGACGGACAAACTTGACTCAACTTATTGTTTGTGTTGCAGGACTTTGGTTCTTGTGGCGCTTGTCAGGCATGCAGCAGTCTGATGGTGACTGCTGGGACTTGCGAGCAGAACCTCCGGGCCGCTTTCCCACACACGCTGCTTCAAAAGCAAGCCCAAAGACACGGACGGGCATGAAGGCTGATCGGGTTACACACACACACACACACACACAAAAGGGGACATCTGGAGGGAACGGGCGCCATTGGCCAATGACAGCAGCTGTTTCCTGAAGTGTGCCTATTCCCTTTGGAGTTTGGAGAATAGCAGCCCGCTGGTGGTACCCTCCTCGTTGGTCATCACGACGCACTTTCACACGCTCGTCATATCAGGCTTTCAAAATGAGCCAATATAGAACAACAATGATCAACATCTTTGCCTGTTGTCTGGCAAGACACAGACCAAAGCAGGAATAACCAAGTTATGTTAGTATCTTCTGCTCTTTCAATTTGAAAAATGTCCTGTTGGAAAAACGGGATGCAAATTACAAGTGTCTGAATGTGTTCATTAAAAACGTGTGTTTAAAAACCAAACACACGTGCTAAGATAGCAGATGTGATATTGTAGCTAGGTAGTTAAATTGGGTTCTAGTTGGATCCTGATTGTGTGCTCATCCCATAAGCAGAGGTCAAAAGTCAGCTTCAATTGTCGCCCTGAGAGAGACTCTGGCGCGCTTTCCCACAGCGGCCACAATGCGAGCGCGTGTCATTATGCAGCCCATCAGTTAGCGCCCCATTCACGCCGTCAGCTAAGCGGAGCGTTTAGGCGTGCTGGGTCAACTTTGGCGAGCGCTTCCCACCGACGTCGGTGGGCAACAAGTGGATCGTCGTGAACAACACACACGTGTTTGATAAACGTGACTCTTTCCCTACCGACGAGGAGATATTTGAACTCGACCACTTTGACAAAGGTCAAAACAGACACGTCACACAACTGATATAAAAATGACCCGACTGGTTATTTCTTAAGGATGCACATAGAGGAATGCGTTCTCCCTGTTTGACGTCATGAAGACTCATAATGGCGTGTGGCAGGTCAAAGTCATTGATGGCAGCAGATGTGCTCTCTACAGGGTCAGCACTTTCCCACCAGAGCCCTCACAAAGCCTCCCTTAGGTCCCTTGCAGTGGTCCAGCTGCTCCCCTGAGACGTAACTATTGTGCCCCCCCCCCCCCCCCACGCTGCTCTTTGATTGGCTGCCTGCCAGCGTGAGAAAGCTCAGAGGCCCACATTGATATGGAGATGCAGGACTATAAGTAGGAGGCATGAAGAGCAGGGAGGACACACTGTGCATGGACAGCACACAAATGCATCCAGCCATGGCACCTGCAATCTCTCTGCAAGACTCACTGATTCCCACTCACAAGGTACGTTCATCTGCATCGTCCCCTCTTCCTCATCGTCGCATACTCGCTGCTGGACAAGCGTCCTCATCCTGGTTTGTTCCCTGTGCAGATTCGAAAGCCTCTGGTGGAAAAGTTCCGGCGAGAGCGAATCAACAGCAGCATCGAGCAGCTCAAGTCTCTCCTGTCCGCCGAGTTCCTCCGGGAGCACAAAGACTCCAAGATGGAGAAGGCGGACATTCTGGAGATGACCGTTTGCGTCCTCAGGAGACTCCAGTCCGTCCCTCCAACCGGGGCACGCTTTGAACGACTCGAGTCTTCCTGTGAGAACAGTGTGGCGGAGGAGGACTTTTCTCCTCCCAGCTCTCCGGGCCGTGGTAGCAGCAGCAGCAGCAAGAAGGAGCGCTCGTCCCAGAGCGTCCCCTGGAGGCCCTGGTAGACCAACTCAACTGACTCCCATGAGCCGTTCTCATGACAACTAGTTTTATTTCCGATGGAAACTTTCGACGGAATATCTTTTGTTACGCACGATGCATTTATCACATCTGATTGCAATTTTCTTCTTTTCCATATTTTTTCAAATATGAAAATGCTCATTTGTTATTGATCATATTGATCATTTTGTCTTGCTGGTTGAGGTCCTATGGAAACAACAGCAATAATAATATCTTGTTGTGCATGTTGCATAAAGAGTCCGATTGCTTTGACAATCATTATTAACCAGTTGTGAATCTTTTCATGTATTCTTACATGATGATGTTACTTCTGATCATATTGATCTCCTACTTTTTGTTGGAGGAATTTTCCAATAGGGAAAAAATAGCAAAGCATCTTTTGCATGTTTTTCATGCATGTTGTATGATCTATTCTGGTGAATCTCATTACTTGAGATTTGAATTATGACTGAATTATATTTGCATTTTGTGAAAGAATCCATTAAGACATGCAATCACTGTTGTTTAGTGATAATATTTTTCATTTGTCATGCCATGATGATGTATTGTTATTTTGTCCTTTCTGTGGACATCAAGTTATGATCTGTTTTAGGGTCAATGAACAATAGTCTTTTATTCATAAAAGCTTTGAGTTGAAAAACAGTATGATCTGTTGCAATGTTATTGTTGCAAAGCAACAAATGTATAATTGTTTTTTTTAGTCTTGCGTAGACTTGTGTTCTTGTGATGCATCATCACTTGCTGCAATATGGCTTATTGAGCAATTAAAAAAACATTATAATGTGAAAATATGTTGTCATTCATGTCATTTTTATACAAGTCAAAACATAAATAGTAATTCGTATTTCCCCAAAGCAGCAGCCGCTTGTGATCCACAATTAACCTAGCAAACTGTTTAATTTAAAAACATGTGCGCTGTGGATGGACAGTTCTTTTAGCTTTTGAGAGCATGCTGCTACTTAAGACCATATTTGTATAAAGAAACACAAAAAAAAAATCCAATCGGAATCTCCCTGAGGTCTAAATGACTCCAGCCATGTGTTGCTGTTGCCGCATGGGTTAACACAGAACACAACCAGAGGGCTACAGCTAATTAAAATCTCTTATTTATTCTTATTACCACACGTACATCGTATTCCAAAAGGTACGCTGTGAAGATGCTGTAGGCTCAAATGGATGGATGAAGAATGGGTGGACAGATGAACTGATGGATGGAAGGAAGGAGGGGTGGATGAGTGTGCCGTGGCCCAGCAGCGAGACTTTCCGCTCCAGTGTGCTTTGAATTTCGCATCACATGAGGAACCGCTATTGGACATGCTATTCTCAGCCCTTCTGTCCTTGTGTTAGTTGTAAGAGAGCAGGATGGAAAAAGAAAACATCTATTATTCAGTGTTTTGCGTCACAGGCCGGGATGAGAGAGACCCAGCGATATTTATTTATTTTATACGCAAATAGGGATTGGTGGTGAGGAAATATGATTAAATGATAGTTTGGAAGACGGCATCATTCGTCCGAGTTTTGCTAGAAAAAAAAAAGAGCTGGAACTATCGTGTCAATGCCATTTATGTACAGCCTCCAAATCAACAGCAATAGTTGTACAGAATCAAACATGAAAGCTTCACATCTTGTTTCTACCGGCACCGTCTTCACCAGTACCCCGCTGGCCGCACCTGACCAAATCAATATATACGCAAGTACGCACGACTGAGTGACACAAAACAACAGTCAAATTTAATTAGGAGACAAGAATAATCGCACAATTTGTGTTCACTTGAAGAAAAAAACAAATTAGAGTCCCATCTTTACCAAAACAAATGCAGTACAGTAAGAAAAATATTGAAATATGTTCAAACACGTCAAGTGTTTTTTTTCTTTTTTTTTGAATGATAGTTGATAAATAAAACATCAACACACACACACGCACGCACTCACACACACGCACGCACGTGTTCTATCTACAGTCATCCACTGGCCTCGGTCCCTGTGAGAGAGCGATAGGTAGGGAAAACCTCTTATAACTTTGTATAAAACGAAAAATGTGCAAAAATCGTTTGTTATCTTCGGTCCCTCTTGATATATAAATATCTACAAGGATCTTTGTGCAGCTTTTTTTTGGGGGGGGGGGGTCCTGCCTTTAAAATTGCAGCACTGAGACTGAGGTATTATTGCACGATATCCTGCCTGTACCTTTGACCTGCCGACGCATGGAGATCCGAGCAGCTCGATGCGCACCAATCCTTTCAGTCCGTGCATTGTTTGTGAGTAAACATATGGGCAGGTACGGTGTGTAAACACGCAGCCGCGTCAAGCCAGATGTGCCGTATGCAGCACGTCTCAAAAACAACTCAAATGTAAATTTCTTGCACAATCTGTTGTTGTTGTTGCTTTATGACACAATCCCAGCTGCTCTGAAATGTTGCTTTTGTTGCAAATAGTAGCATTTTAAATCATCGGCGATGAGCAATCTGAGGAAAGCTGTTTGTTTCAATATCAAATTCAAAAAAACAGCAGCCCCATCGGAGCAAAATCAAATATTTATGAGAATCCCATTGCCCAAATAAAAAAGTAGCCAACTTAATTCAAGAGGATGAAAAGTTCAACAAATAAAATCAAATGGTGCCAAAAGTAGACTTTTTGCTTGGTGCCGTGTCATGACGTGAGATTTTTCTAATATATCAATAAAGTTTGAGCAACATCGCTCTATGGGACTTTGTGTGTGACCCTTCCACGAGGATCAATATTGAAATATAAGTTGAAAAAAGGTGCTGAAAGGTTATGTACCCTGGGGTGCTTGTGTGAATTTGGTCAACAACAGTGCTGCTAAAGTTCTGAGACCGCCTGCGCATTACGATCAGACACCCGCAAAGGATGAGGGGCGGGGGGGGTTAGTTCATTTTAGACGGTGGTGACAGTGAGCAGGGGGCTATGTGCCAGCAGGGGGTGCTCGTGGCTGTCCAGCCGGGTCCCGTGTGTCAGCAGCTCCTCCACCGTGGTCCAGTCGTCCAACATCTTGCGGTTCCTCAGACGACTCAGCTTCCTCTGACTCATTTCCAGCACCGTGTTGCACCGTCCGTCCGTCAACGTACCGCCGGCCCGGCCGTCCGGCATGGGGGAGCGGGGCGGGCCTGAGCCCGGGCCGGAGAACGGGCCGCACAGCCCCCCTCCCCTGGCTTGCTGCTGCTTCTGCTCGCGGGCCAGCAGGAAGTGTTCTCGCCTCTCCGTCCGGCTCCAGTAGCGACCCAGCAGCATGTCGGCGCTGGTCTCCTCGTCCGTGCTCATCCCGCTGCGCTCGTCAGCCAGCTGCGACGCCCGGTCCCTCAGCAGCTGGTTCCTGGATACGCGTGAGGTTGTGCTGGCTTTGGGTTGGGCACCACAAGTCGGCGGCAGCGCCTCCACTTGGTCTTTCTTTGCATCTGAAGCAGAAAGAGGGGCCGCTCCCATGTGGCCCTCCAGGGTGCTGTAAAGGCCTCGGGCTCCTCCGCCGCCGCCCTGGGACTGGCGAGTCGCCGGCTTGGGCCAGGTGTCGTTGATGTCGCCTGGCTGGGTGAAGTGGAGCGGCCCCTGGAGTTGCTGCTGCTCCCTGCCTCCTCGGCTCCTTTGCATCTCTCGCTCCACTTCCTCTTGCATCTGTGCCTCTCTCTCCAGACTTTCCTCCATTTGTTCCCGTTGCATTTGGTCCTCTCGCTCCGCCGCCAGAGGGTCAGGCATCAAGCTCATTTGCTGCCACCAGTCATGGTGGGGGTTGGGGTTGGCATTGTAATGAAGCTCGTGAGCGCTGGGCACCCGGATGTGCACTGGGTGAAAGAGAAAAGAGGACGTGTCATATTTTCACCTAACCCTGGACTGGAAAGAGTTTGACAGACACTGTTCAAAGAATATTTAGAGTGTGGCCCAGGGTACCTGGGTATCGCTGTGCAGAGAGCGGGGAAGCTACGGTGGCCGCCCCCATCTGGGTTTCCTCCGGTAGCCCGGCCTGCAGGACGCCATGAGGAGAGATCCCTCCGCAGTGGTGCAGGGTGGCCGCGCAGTAGGAGGGCGAGGCCGGGTGGCTGGCCCTCCGCCGGTACTCTTGCTGCGGGGGACGGTGGTGCAGGGTGCGACTTCTCCTCAGCATCCCCAGCGAGGCGGAACCCTGGTGGTGCGGCTGCTGCACAGGAGCTAGCGGCCTTCGGTGGCTGGAGGGCGTGCTGCAAGTGGAGAGGACCGGGCCACTCACACGGGCCGTGTGGCCGTGGGAGGGGTTGAAGAGGGCCCCGCTGCTGGAGCTGTGGCGGTTCAGACAGGGACGGTCCGCTTTGTGGAACTGGACTGATGACACCCTGGAAACAATCGCCTTAGAATGAATGCGGTTGCATGAATGATGTTCTGCAGAACTACGATGGATGAGTGGTGAGTCGGCACATCTGTTCTGAGGATCGGGGTTCGCATGTGATTGCAAAGTTTTTCTCCTACAAAGACATGCATAGAAGCATATACCATCGATGAACTCGGAACACACCTGAAAAGTCCACGGTTTGGCACGTCTAAGCCGGCGGCCCCGGCGGCCTCGTCCATCTCCATCTGCATGCGCTGACACGGCGGCTGCATGGTGAGCGTTTCGGGGATGGCCTCCAGCAACTCGCGGTGGCTCATGGGGCAGCTGTCGCGTCGCTCGTGCCGCTCGCACGTCTCTCCCTGGTGCTGCAGCCTGGCGTTGTACAGCCGCATGCGCTTCTCTAGCATCCTCTGGAAGTGGCGGAACTCGCCGGTGCTGTAGAAGCCCGAGTCGCTGAGCTCCGACGACATGAAGGACTCGGAGGAAGGTGAGCCGCCGCCACCGGGTCCGAAGACTCCACAGCCGCCGGGGCCCAAGGCGCTGTGGGAGTGGCAGTCCTCCAAGCCGGCCTCCTCTGTCTCCAGGCCGGAGAGGTCACCTTGGTGGAGGGACCCGTCGGTCCAGCCCAGACCGCTGTCCAGCTCGTGGTGGAGGGGCAGGAAGCCCAGAGGCTTGTCCAGCATGAAGTCGTCATCGTCCGTCTGCGAGGAAGACAGAGTGAGACGTTGTTGCCGAGTTATAAATCATCTGTAGTAAAGATGAATCGTCTTTTTCATGACCCTGCACTATGACAGAAACTCGGGCTTGTTACCTGGCTATGGTAGCCTTTGGGCTCGTCCAGGTTGACGTCGCAGCATCCCATCAGGCAGTTCTGCTGCTTGCTTCGCCGCCCACTCACTTCTGGATCCTGAGTGAACCAGCGCCCATCAGTGAATAAAAGGACGGGCGGCTACAAGCCGTCCGTATCGATCCACGCCGTTACCTGGTGGCTCATGTCCACAGTGTCCCTCGGAGAGTTGGACAGGTACCCGTAGTGTCCTCTGTCACAGTGGTCTTGCGGTAGAGACAAGTGGCCAAAATAATGTCTGGGAGGAAGGAGAACAACTTTTACAGTTTGTTTTTTTTTTTTTTGCAACTATCGAACGTGTGACAATGAAAGTGCCGCTCACCTGTCCTGATAGGTCGGGCTGGACGCATTGAGCCCCGCTGACATTCTGGGCAGGGGCAGGTTGAGGTGCTGCAAGTTGAGGGGCAGGGGCTCCCAGGTGCCCCGGGGGTCCGCCTCCACACCGCCGCGGCCCCTCTGACTCTTGACCTGCATGGTGACGGGGAGCTGACTCGCCGCAAGGATGCGCAGGGCGTCCCGTTGACTCATGTGCGCCAGACTGCGCCCGCCGCTTAGCTGAAACCACAAAGGTGTTAAATTAAGGGAGGTGTTTAATTTGTATTCAGTTGATTATGCGCCCGGAATGTGAAGTGTTTATAGTAATTAGTGGTACAACCTGCTAATTTCGGGAGCTGTGTGTCGTTGAGGGCTATTTATGGAGTTGAATGAATGACGTTTCTGGCTGTTAAGAACTCTGGGGATCGAGAACCTGATCAGTATCCATTGCAATGGCTTTTGAGGAAAGCCTCTATTTGAGGAGAGGTGTTAATTTCTCGAAATGGGTGACACACCTGAACTCCAGAAAACCTGACCATTACTGTCAAGTCACTGGAAGCAGTCTTCACTATTATTGCTTCTTGGATGATTGTGCTCATGTGCTCCAGTTGCAGCTCGTGAGCTTTATCTTGTCTGGAGGCAAACAGCAGGCGTTCCCTACACTTCCTTCCTCCACCTCCTCGTCTTATTTTCATACGTGAAAACAAGCTCGCCGTGTTCTCGTCAGAGCTAAAAAAAGAAGCCCACTCTGTCACCCTGATGTAATTGGCTGCTTTGCACATTTGAGAAGTGCGATTTAAGAATCGCACCCAACGTCTTCTCGCAAGCGTGCCAGCGTTGCCCATTTAGTTGCGGCGCACACACAAGCCGTCACCCACATTCGCAGCTACCATTTTAACCGCGCCACAGTCGACATTATGCAACTGGGTCAGAACGGGGCGTTCTGCCTACAGACGCGCACGCAGCCTTCTTTCTGGGTTTGCTGCAGCCGTGTGACGTGACGTGGTGGCGCACGCACGGCTCAACCCATCCAAGACGCATGAGCTGCTGCTGCACAACACATCTACGTATGAGTCACCAACTTTTAGCTACACGCACACACACACACGCTGAACAATTATTGAGGTCAATGCATTTATCGGCATTGTTGAACTTAGTCATACTCAAAGTGCGTCCTTATATCTGGTCTACATTGAGCAGCTATCTTAGGGGCTCCAGGTAAAACAAAAATGCTTCCACAAAAACAAACAACTCCTGCAACGGCCAGGAGAATGAATACCGGTTAGGTTATATCTCTCTGGTGGGCCGTTGACCTTAATAATTGTCAATTTCAACATGTAAATGCCTCCCCTAAAATAGTCACCAGAAGTGTAAATATTAGTCAGGTTCTTTTGAGCTGTTATGTGCCAGGGTGCGTCATCCACTTCAACAAATAAACGCCTCTTCTTAGGAAAGGAAATAACAGGTGGCAGCGCTCAGCCGCAGCAATAATAATATTTCCTCATGTAGAGTTTGGCATAAATCAATGCATTGATCATTGTGACCATCCCTTTCATTAATAAACATCAGACTAATACGCTGAGTGAAAACTGAATATTATTGTCTTTTCAAGGCGGAATATTTGTGCTGAACATCATGAGATGTGTCCCTGATATTGTGGCGAGGCCGTGTACACACACGTACACACACACGCACATGCACACACATATACACACGCATACACACATGCACGCACGCACAAAAAGACTGATCTGAGAAGCACAAAATGGCTGACGGAGTGCATGTTTCGTTGGCAGATGTACTGTAATGACCTGAATATATGGTTGCATCTCGAATAAGTAGCAATCTCTCATTTATATATATATATAATATATGAGATATATAAATGATATATAAATATATATATATATAAATGAGAGGTGCTACTTATTCGAGATATATATGCGTACATACCCAGCCAACCTGGAGAGCCATAGAATGCTCCCATTTCACTCACACCCCCTGTTTCCAGGATCTGGGCTCGGTGGTACTCACCGCTGGGTCGCCTACCCACGGTCCGGAGAGCCAGCAGCCCATAGTGGAAGATACAACAACGCCTGCTCTCCTCGTTGCGTGTGTTGTCTCGTCACAATTCTCCGGCGCACCGCTCGTCTATTTCCTCAGCATCTTTGCATCAAGTGCATCCCGCCCCTCCCCCTCCTCCATCATCAAGGCTCTGAAAAACTTGCTGTCGAGCCCTCGAAAATCCATGTAGCACTGCGAAAGCCTGAAAGTGATGTGCAATGCTGGGAGTCGGAGAGGAGCTGGGGGGGGACACACGCATCACGGGGAAGAAGGAGATTGGCCGCCTCCTCGGACTGGGAGCCAATGGAGGGCTGCTGCGGGCTTCCTTTGGGATGTCAGCGCCTCCGAGGTAGAAGCGACGTGCGCAAAGAGGGGTTGCCTGGATGCAGAGACAAATGCAGAGGAAACACTTCATCCATCTTTGCAGAACGTGTTTGGGTTTTTTTTGCATCAAAGATCATGTAAAATAGCCAAATCTGAGCTTCCATGTAGAGCCACAGTCAATTAACAGTATCAATTAGATGACGTCAGGACCACCGTCTGGAATTTCCAGATGGTGAAAACTGCTTTCTTCGAAACAGGCCAGGAAATGTTTGTGAAATGACAGACCTCTGGCCCATATAAGGAATAATACCAATACAAAGTTTATCCAATATCAGGTCAGGGGTGCAAACATTGACCATGGGACGCTCACTTTTTCGGCCCTGTTGTGTTGGAAGCTGTTGAAGAGTTAAAATCTCTATTTTTGTGAACTGAGTAAAATGTTGTTTTTTTCTGACTCTCAATTTGGATATTCAAAGTGAAAAAACATCGATAAATATACCAATATAAAAGTCTTTCAAAGAGGTCATTCGATAAGGCACGTTCAAATATTTTCTCTCTACTAAAAAATGACGTATTACGGTACACTGAAATGGTCATGAGCATTATGCTGTTGGCGTAGCTCTATCTTCCTGTCGATTCCATATAAAAAGCAAAAATGAAGGAAGGGCTGATCTGCTGATATATCGCCGATGTGGCAAGTTTGCGGGATCTCTGTGTGAAAGAGAGCTGTTCTTTCCAAATCACACTGCCTGTAAAACATGCAAATGTTGGGCCTTTTTCCACATGTTTCCATTCTGAACACACAACACAAACTCAGAATGGGCGACAAAATCAGCCTGGCAATTTTCCACATTTGCAAGTAGTATCAGATCCATAACAGAGGCGAGATAAAGTCACGCGCTCACAATGATACACCTTGCATGCATGAAGCCTTCTTTCGCAATCACCGATCCTGCCCTGGTGCTTTAGTTGCTATGGATACCAACTAAAGTAAATGTGTGTGTGCACGTGTGTGTGCATGCGTGGGTGTGGGTGTGTAGATGAGTGTGTGTGCAGATGTGTGTGTACGTGTGTGATGGCAGTAATGGATCACGGTGTCTTTCGCTGAGCTCTGCCACTTCTGAGCTAGAGAACGGAGGCGGGAAGAGAGAGAGAGAGATCGTGTGTATGCATGTATCTCCCTCTCTCACATGCACGCACACACAGTGTTTCAGACCTGCCTATGTCTATAAATGGAACACACAATTGCTGTTGCTGAGTGAGATGCACGGACACTCTCCTGTTTATGAGGAGCAGGACAGCATCCAGCAGCTCACTTGGGGGCAAACACAGTAAATACTCTTCAAGATAAATAACTATAAAATTCCCCACACATATATTTAACAGCAACACTGATCCAAAGCAGTAGTCTCACACTCGGGGGTGGTTTCTCTTCTCACAGCATTTAATAAACAGTTTAAAAAATCACCGGTGACTGTAGCTTTCCTTTTCCACATTGGAATAATCATACAATTTAAAAAATGATTTAACAATAATAATAATAATAATAATAATAATAGTAATAATAACAATAATCATCTTTAATATTCGGGTTAAAATTGGAGCGCACACATTAAAAACGAGTTCTAATGAATAGTTTTAGGCTCAAATTGTTTACGAGCATCAATGACTCATGAAACAGACGCTGTTTATTTAGTAAAAGACTTTACCGTGGCGTAATATAACCAATAAACGTGTTTTCCTTTTTTTTTTTTTTCTCACATTTTCTTCCCTCAATCGGTACCGTTTGTCTCAACCGGGTACTCGTAGCAGAGTGTGTGGGCTCTTTTCTGATTGGTCAGGAAAAAATCCAAATCGTAATTTGATTGGTCAGATTAGCAGCGTGCTCTGGAGGGAGAAGAATGAAAGCTAGTTACTTACTTTTTGGTAGTCACGCTCTTTGTGTGGTTAAAACTTCTCAATAACGTCTTTAAAAAGTACATTAACTCGACGGACATTGTTTTAGTGACAGAGAGATGCGGATAGTCGGTGTACCAGTGGGTAAATATCGTTCAAACATCTTGTTGACGGGGGTTGTGCTCCGTTAGCCGAGCAGCAAGCTAACCTGCCATTCAGAAGAAGTTTGGGTTGTAATTTGGTGGATGTGCTGATTAGAAGGTGACAGCATCGGACTCAAAGGTGACAACACATAACAAAAGATCACTAACATGTGAGTGTAGTGCTTTGAAACACGTTTTAAGCATACGCTTGGTTCAAATTGAGGCAACAGAGGCACCATTGCAATAATTAGTACGCGGCCTCCACTTGCCCAAACAAAAAACATTTGCGTATTATGTCAAGTATTTACGTGCATTTTATTGCTCTTTAACGTCTGCTTGTTTGAATCTTACAATATGCTAACATACGTAAGCGAAACGTGAGCCCCGAGTTTGCGCCTCGTATTTATTATGTCATTTATTATTTATACATCACTCTTATTTATTCATTGTTTGTGCCTTCTTGTTTTTATTTTTTGTGTGTTGTTTACTTGTATGTATATTGAGTACTATGTCTTGTCACAGTGGGATAGTGGGAACGTAATTTCGATTTCTTTGTGTGTCTTGGCATGTGAAGAAACTGACAATAAAGCAGACTTTGACTTTTTGACAAAAACATACACACGTGGGTATCATTGATTGTGCTTTTGTGCTTTGGGCGACGTTCTTGAATGATGGCACGTGACTCTTTCACACGCAGCATGGCCTGGCCTCCCAGCAAGCGACTGCGAGGCCCGAACCACGATGTCCTAAGGGCCAATCCTGTCGAAGTCGATCCCTTTGGGGATGAAGAAGACTTCACTCAAGATGACCTGGACGAGATCGACATCATTGCCTCGCAGGCCATTGGCTTGGCGGCCGCGTCGGATTTTGGCTCCAAAGAGGTGAACAAACCTGAATGGGACAAAGCGCACTGGTCAGGATTCCATCCCTCTACCAGGCCGCCACTGGACAGAGAAAACGCGGGCGGTCAAGGTAGCAAGGGAGGACGTTTGGGGTCCCTTGACAGAGAGCCAACTGGTGGGTTTGTGCCAGCAATCTTTCTCCAAAACTCCACACACCTTTTGAGACATTCATGAGGTGTTTGTCATGTAAAATATCCACCTTGGCTGGGAAACACTGATCTGATCCTTGTGGCTTTATTTGCGTGTGTTCAGGCAACAAGGCTGGGCAGACTGGTGCCGAACGAGATGACTCCTACACCCTGCTGGAGGCTCAGCATGCGGATCTCCGGAGGAAGGTGAGCGGGCGCGTCTCAAAACGTCCAGTGTGGAGGATGAGCGCAGCAGCGTGACCTCTGCGGTGTCCTTGTGTCAGCTGAAGGAGGTGGAGGAGGAGATTGTGTCGAAAAACGGCGAGATCCGCCTGCTCCGGGACTCCCTAAAAGGAACCCAGCAGGAGAAGGAGACCCAGAGGCAGGCTCTGGCCCTGCTGGAGAAGCAGAAGCAGAGAGAGCAGAGCGATAAGGAAAAGGAGCTCCACAAGAAGGCAAGATTATTGAGGATGCACCTGATCACAGATGTTATGTTTTATGTTATGTTATGTTATGTTATGTTATGTTATGTTATGTTATGTTATGTTATGTTATGTTATGTTATGTGACCCTGCGACGTTTTGAGCACAGGTTCAGTCGCTGCAGTCGGAGCTGCAGTTCAAAGAAGCCGAGATCAACCAGATAAAGAGCAAATTGCTGAGCGCCGACAGGGGCAAGTCGCCGTCGCTAAACAGGTCAGTCGTTCCGCTTCGTCCAGGCTCCACCGTGAGGTGTGAAAGGCGAGCTCAGGCCTGAAGAAAAAAAGAGCGGAAATCATGTCGCACGCCTTAATCTGACATATCAAAAATGGGCACTCTAAGCATGTGTGTGTGTTTGTGTGTTGCTTAGCCCCAAAGTGCCCAACGGGCTTTCCCAGCTATCCGGCAGTGGCAACTCCTCCTTGCCGACGGGAAGCGGCTTTATCGCCAAGGAGAGCCTCAAAACTCCCGGCAAGACACGCAGAAACGGTGAGTGGCGGTCGCTGTCGTCCAGGGTGACGTTGGGCCGTGTTCCAACGGATGTTTCCGTGCCGATCTTGCACTGCAGAAGGACTTGACAAGCGGGAAGTAGCCGGGGCCGATCCGTTCCTGTCCGAGCGGCCGCCACACCGGCAGCACCCGGGTCTGTGCCGCACGTGGACCTTTGCCGCTCGCTCAGACTCTCTTCATTTCTTCAACTTGCCTCCCATTTGTGTTCCCTCGCCTCGTAGGTGGCGTCCTGTTGGGCTTGTTGCTGCAGCAGCCGCTGTCTCCCGGCAGTCTTTGCCTCTCGCACCTGCTGTCCGTCTGCCCGAGTGATGTCTGCGTGGCGGCAGGGCCCAACTCGGCCACTGTTATGAGGGACATGAGGTCTGCCCCATACATGCAGGATTGTGTGTCGAGACATGTGTGATGTATGCGGGGCCCGTGTCAACCGAACTTCGGCTTTCAGCTACTTTTCCGTGTTTGTGTGCAGGTCAACCGGCGCGGGCGGGAGTAAAGGCGGAGCCCTGCGAGCGACCCTCAGTCCAATCCAGAGTTTGGCCATAACGGGCCTCAACATGCTGAGTCAAAGCCAACCTGTTGCAGCAGAGGAGCAAGAAAATGGGTGCGCTGTGTACACAAGCGCGCTCCGTATCGCCCTCTAGTGGCCGATTGCTGTGCACGCCACACAGTACACAATCTCACGGTCTAAGAGCTTTGCGGTGGTACCTTCACAGAGATAATCAATTGAATTGAACTTCACTACAGTCCATCGATCTGTTCATTCTGCTGTCTCACCCCGTGACTCATGCGTGTACCGTGTACATTCCTTCGAAATGTTAAAAATAAGCTGTGTGTGCGCTCTCAGATGTCCCGGGGCTGTGCTTCTCCTCCCGCTGCTGGACACGCACTTGTCCCGCCTCTGCCAGGTGCTGGATGCACGGGATGAGGCCTCCGGGTCGTCGACGGAGCGATGGGACGAGGCAGACATCGCTAGTGTTGAAGACGCGGGGATGGCGGCGCTGAGGATCCTCTACCTGCTGATAAACCACAGCCGGGAGGTGTGCTGACACGCCGCTCGTGCACGCGTGTGTGTGCGTGAACTGAGAAGCCCTTGGGTGGGCTTGATGTTCCACAGGTGGTCCAGGCGCTTCTCCGGACACAGAGCGAAGCCGGCACGGAAAACAAGCGCCAGACTAAAGTATTGGGACACAGAAAGCGCAAAGTCCGCGGGGTGTTTTGCCGCCTTTGATGATCATGGCCATCAATGAATCACAGACCGGCGCGACCGAGGCACTACGCTCCCACCACGCCTTGCTGCGCTCCGTGTTGCGCGTCCTTGATGGAAAGTTGGAGGAGATGGTGGTTAACGCCGCGAAGGTCGCCGGTATCCTGATCGAGAGGACGCCGTATACGCATGCTGACAGGTAGCCGTTTTGTACTTTGGGAAATATGGATGCATGCATGTCTATCACTATGTAGGAAATCATTCTAATTCTAAACATTAGTGGCGGGGGGGGCTTAGTGTTTCTAAGTGGCTTTTATGATTTTTAAAAAGAAATAATGCACACGTTATCTGGCTGTCTGCCAGGTTGCTGTGCGTGCTGCAGGCGCTGCGTGCGTGCGTGTTGGCCCACCGCAAGCCGCGTGTGCTCGCCGAATGCACCGCCGCCCTGGTGCGCGCGTGCGACCACCACACCCTGACTCGCCAACTCTGCGCCCATCATGGTGAGCTTTCATTCTCAGCAAAAAGCTTTTCCTTTGGCTCCATTCTGTTCCATCTGCCACGCGACGCTGCGTCAATCTCCGTGTGGCAAACACACTTGTGTGTCCGGGCAGAGCCCTGCGTCCTCCTGAAGCTGCTGCAGCACGTGCGAAAAAGACCCGTCAGGAAGGCGCCACACGCCGAGCTCACCCGGATGGCCTTGCAGGTGCTCGGCCGCTCCCGGCGGGAGGGAGGGACACTTTGCGGTCCTGTTGGAGACGACTCAAACGCTCTTCTTTCTTCTCTTCGAGGTGGTCCGATTGTTCAACCGCCTCAGTCAGACAGCAGAGAACTGGCAGAGCAGCAGCTGCCAGTGCTACATCGAGGTAACACACACATGGTGATGATGATGTACCCAGATTGGGCAAAACATTTGCCTCAGCGTCCTCGCGTGTGTGCGTCAGGTGGTTCAGACGTCGGTGCTCATTCTCCACCGTCAGTGGTTGGAGCTCTACGACTCGGCAGAGCTGCCGGACACGTCGACCGACGCGGGCTCCTCGCGGTCGCCGCCCTGGTGGCGCAACCCGCCGGCGTCACTGCTGCGCGAATGCGTGCTCCTCCTTCACTGGCTGCTCCACCATCACGGCGGGTTCTCGGCCAGCTGCCGCCCGTTGCTGCACATGTACGACCAGGCCGTCCCGGCCCTGCGCGACGTCCTCAAGAGGATCCCCGAGCTCAGCGAGAGCGAAGGTGAGCTCAAAATGAGGAGATGCATGCTTTTCCATTGGGTGATTAAGAAGCCATAAAATGCTATGCATGTATGTCACAAGTAAGTCGAATTTATTGACATTTTTTGAGTGTCAATTTAAAAAAATTAAAAAAAAAAAAAAAAATCTACAGCTTTCGCGAAACATCACATTTTGGCTCAAGTGAAACGTATTCCTTTTTGTTTGTCAGAGCTGGCCTTTGAGGAAATCTCCCGTCCGGAATGCGACGATACCGATGACATGGACACTGAGTCCGGCTCCTGATTGGGTCGCCTTGATGATGAACACTGTCTGTGCAATAAAGTCCAGTTGAGGCATAAAAAAACAGAGCAACCAGACTCGCATTTTAAAACAAGGCGTATGCTTTCAAATCACGGGAACCGGTTCTCCTCACAAATAATTTCCCCTTCCCGTACTTACTTAAGAGTAGTGGCAGTAATTGTCAATTATCCCATATATAGCCTCCTGTGGTGTCATACCGTTTGAGCTTTGCACCTGCTGATTGCTGGCTTTTGCTAAATCAGCGGACAATGGAACACATCCCGATACTGTCGGAATGTTGTTCGGAGGATTGGGTGTAAAAAATTAGAATCTGAAAAATGATGCTTCTATGTTTTGATTCTTGTTATGAGTGATTCTGGATTTCCGTTCTTTCCTGGGTGTGCGGCTCACAGCACAAACAGAAATGATAATTGAGGTTTTGTAAAGTCCCACGATAGTGAATTTGCATACTGGGTTGTACGGAATGTAGACCTGTAACGGAGTCTACCATGAGTAACTTTGCAGGAATCAAAGATTAATGCAGCCCTCGTTAGTTGAGGGGATTATTTTGTTTTGTTTCAATGCGTGGCATTGAGATCCTTCTGCTTCCGTAACATCATTGCCAAAAAAAATAAACAAAATACTCGGGCATCGATCATCTACTAGAAGAATTTTTTTTGTCCAGATGCTTGAATCTAATTTAGAGGTTAAGTGTGCATGTGCCTGAAGTAATTTTACATTTTATTTGTCATCCAAAACCTCAAGATGATGGCTTTGGCACTAAACAAAAAGATTTTGGCCAGCAGATGGCTTTTTTTTTTTTTTTCTCCATTTTCCAGGCAGAACTTGTCAAGTGAGTCATGTGACATGTCAGCCAACATTTAAAAAGGTGGCTCCTCCCTATCCTCCACATTGAACATCTCTACTGCAATGGTAACTGTTTGATTATTTTTATTTTTTTACTCTCTTGTTTTCGCTCGCAAAATCATGTTTTATTCTAAAGGCGAACAATAACAACACTTTTGTGTATTTGTGTCACTCGGCAGATGACGTCTGCTCTTGGCTTGCTGCTCTTCATTTGTGGAATCGGCCAAGGAATCAGCCAATTGAGCCCTATCCCTGTGAGTCAAACCCGACTGTTCATGATGGATGACGAAGAATTGTTCAAAATGTACGATATTTCAAATGTAACACCTTTTCTTTCTCATTACAGTCTGAGCCAAACCCGTCACAGCCTGATCTAAACCCGGTACAGTCGTTCGGTATGTAACCTACCTGTGATTTAACTCATACTTGCTTCTGTGGTAATTATCTAGTCAGGTTTCTCTTATAAAGAGTCAAACTTCACCCTCAAGCAATGCTCCAACCATCGAATGTTGCACTGTGTACAAGATTTCAATTTGATCATATCACCATCTCCTGGTTCTTGTATCTTGACTGCTCGCTAAGTGACTATGCTAATAGTAACTACCAGAAGTTCCTAGTTGAACTACGCCAGAAAGATTGAGTACACAGCTGTGGAGCTTTCTCTGCTGGCTTGCAGATAAAGATGGAACCTCTACTCCCAATTGTCCCGTTGGACAAAATCTTTGTCGAATAAAGACGTCAGGAACTTACCAATATCGCCCGGACAAATTTCAGACTTGCTGTCTGTTCATTGATAGCTTCCTAAGACTTTTTGGTCTGGCTTCATCAAGATGACAAACAAATTTCATGTTGCTACGTAAAAATGCCTTTGGGGAGCTGAATTTGGGAACTTGAAGCTAAATGGAGCTACCTTGTGGCACACCTTGCTTGACTAGAAGGCGAGAAACTCTGCAAGGTGTGCGAGGAATCAAGAAAGAGCTGTTCATAAAGACATTAAAGAATGTGAGGGCTGTTTTGACTTTGCAGATGATCATCAACATATTTCATTGACACCTAACTGCTTTGGCGGCATCTGAGGGCTGCTCAGATTTTTATAGCTGACGCGTTGACTACTTTAGGTCGTAAGAAAGATTGGATTGAATGCAACTGTTTGACTTGTTTTGTTGCAGGTGACACCAGATGCCCTCCAGGCTGGGTTCAGCTGAACAATCGTTGTTTCATCTTCGAAGGGGAACCGCTGACGTTTGATCAAGCAGAGGTCGGCAAGAGTTCCAGACAGTGTTAACGTAGTACACTGTGATACAGTGCTTGTCACTCTTTATCACACTAATATCACACCACCTAATCATCCAGCCATCCATCCATTCATCTTCGGGGCAGCAGCTTTAAGAGGGCCTCCCAGACTTCCCTCTCCCCAGCCACTTCATCCAGCTCATCCCGGGGGATCCCAAGGCTTTCCCAGGCCAGCTGAGAGACATAGTCTCTCCAGCGCGTCCTGGGTCGTCCACGGGGTCTCCTACCGGTGGGACATGCCCGGAACACCTCCCCAGGGAGGCATCCTGATGAGATACCCGAGCCACCTCATCTGGCTCCTCTCAACGTGGACCAGCAGCGGCTCTACTCTGAGTATCTCCCGGATAACCGAGCTTCTCACCCTATCTCTAAGGGAGAGCCCGGACACCCTGTGGAGGAAACTCATTTCGGTCGCTTGTATCCGGGATCTCGTTCTTTCGGTCACGACCCATAGCTCGTGACCATAGGTGAGGGTAGGAGCGGGACACAGTCGAACGCCTTCTCCAAGTCCACAAAACACATGTGGACTGGTTGAGAGAACTCCCATGCCCCCTCGAGCATCCTGCCAAGGGTGTAGAGCTGGTCCACTGTTCCACGGCCAGGACGAAAGCCACAATGCTCCTCCTGAATCCGAGGTTCGACCTCCCGACAGAGTCTGCTCTCCAGCACCCCTGAATAGACCTTACCAGGGAGGCTGAGGAATGTGATTCCTCTGTAGTTGGAACACACCCTCCGGTCCTAACCCTTTCAGCAATTTGTTGAACACAAACGGAGTTCTTACAGCTATATTCCTTATTAATAAAAATGCAAATAGGGTTTTGTGGGCGAGGGACCAGATTTGTGGCTCTTTTTTTTTTTTTTCTCTCAAGAGAAGAAGTTGATTCGAGAGAAAAGTGTTAAGTTCCAAACCTGATCACAGCATAAATGAAACTTCTATCAGCAGGGAGCACTCTAGTGTGCACAGATGTTGATGCTTTGTTCTTTGTCCAAACAGCAGTCCTGCGAGGATCTGGGGGGAAATCTGGCCTCCATCCACAATGTTTTCGAGCAGGGCGTGGTCAATGCGTTCACGGTGCGGACTTTAGGGGAAAGCGATGTCTGGATTGGACTCTCTGTAGACGCTGTGAGCTCAAAACAACAACACCCTTCCCTCTCTTTTCAAAAGAGATCAACTTAAGACTGATTTGTTGCAAATATTGTTCTTCCAGAACGGTTTGATGTGGACTGATGGCACAGAAACCAGTTTTGCCAGTTCTCAGTTTTCTGGCATATTTCCTGTGGGCTGCTACGCGGTTGCTCCAGACGGTAAAAGGATTCTTTATTCACCTTGATAATACAGAAAGTCATGCATGATTCTGTCCCTTTATATTCTGTGAACATGTTTGTGTGTGTTCTATTCCAGACTTGCTATGGACTAATCATGCTTGTGACTTCGTCCTGCCCTCCCTTTGTGTCCGGGATGTGTTCCAGTGTGCGTCACTGTGCCTGAAGTAAAATGTTGCATTGTAACACGAGGAACCTGCCATCATACTGCAACATTTCGGATTGATCCAACGCCGCTCACGAGACCCAGAATAAGTCGGAGTGAGTTTTCTTGATCTTCGAATGGTTAATTAAGGGTTAAAAAGGGTTAATTGCTTGTATACCAACCATAAAGTCGGAGTCATTCTCCCTAAATGGCGTTACAAATGCATGTTAAATTTTGCTGAAATTCTTGATCTCATTTGTGTTTTGAGCCAAGAATGTTAAATTCATTTTATAAATTCACTTGAGAACTCTTGAAAACTGCATCGTGTTTTATCTTCAAGTTTTTTTGTGAAGACTTTGGCCTCAAGATTATCAACCAATCGTCAATCCGTTGAAATATATGTGCCAAAATGATTTGAACCACCTGTGCCAAAGTCATGTGAAGAAGACAGCTCAACACACAAATACACAAATATATACACTTGTATATTTATGTCACGTCTTTTTATTACGGGTCTCACTGTTTTTTGGTGGATTATCTGTGAAACTGCAAAATATGGGACATATGAAATGGGGGGGGGGGGTTACAACTGGATATGATGTGGAGCGAACAGTTGATGAGAAAGGACTATCTTGGAGAAATGAAGCAAAATGACAAGAACTGAGGTAGACAAGGGAGCATGTGGCGTAGTTCCAGAGAACGTAAACAACACGTCAGTCTCGTGGGGCGGGCTGGCAAAACACTGACAAGTTGTCATTTTCAAACATTGAATGTCGCACAAATTGCAGGAAAGAAATTCGGTAATTTACACCCTCCCCCCAAAAGTTAATAATTATTTGCATTTGCCACAAAGAAACTTTCCCCCATCAATTTGTTCCAAGGTACAATGATGCCACAAGCTGGTGCTAAAGCACATTTCCAAATAGCCAACTGAGATTTGGCGCCACCTTGTGAAATCAGAAAGCTACTTTCTGTGCATTGTAAAAGCACTACAAAATCGATTGTGCACATTATACATAATCAGCGTTATGTTGAAGTAAATTGAAACGTTTCAAGTTTAGACAAAAATTCTGCTTTCCCACCATTCGGTGAACAATGTTGATGTGCGTTATGGAATTCCGTTTCGACAAAAATGACACTCTGCCACCGTCTTGTTGTCAAGGCACAACGTTGAAGTGAGTACAGGAGTTTCATAAAGGCGGAAATCTTGTGGCACCTTTGTAACTAGTATAGTGAAATAAGTGGCGGCGATTCATTGACGTGAAAATTTGCTGCTATTTTGTGGCAAATCAATTTTGTTCAGGCTGTGAAATTAAGTGCTTAGCTGTTCCTACTTTGAGACAACAAATGAGTATTTTGTGTACAGCATTTAGGTGATTCAAAATGAGCCGATGTTGCGGAAGGCACTCGAGGCTCAAGTAATCCAGGACGCTGGAGTAGTGTCAAGTCGGAGATTGTTTTGTTAGTGCTTTTGGGTGCACGTCGGCACCACCTGGTCGCCACCTTCGTCGTCCTTGTGCCTCCACTCCGCCCCTCGGCCCGAGCCCCGCTGCGTGGTGGTGGCGGCGTGGGGCGCCACCGGCGCCACATGGCGACTGCTCAACCACGGGTGCATCAGCAGCTCGGACGCCCGCAAACGTTCGGCGGGAGACTTGCGAAGCATGCATGCAATCAAGCACTTGGCCGGCGGCGAAAGCCAGGCGGGGATGCTGAAGGCGCCGCGCCGGATCTTGGCAAAGAGGGCGGCGGGCCGGGTGTCCTGGAAGGGGTAGCGTCCCATCAACATGGTGTAGAGGGACACGCCCAGGCTCCACACGTCGGCAGCGCGGCCCGAGTACGCCGCCTTGCCGCTGGCCAGTAGCTCGGGGCCCACGTAGGCGGGGCAGCCGTGGCGGTCCAACAGGGAGTCGGATTCGCCGCTCTGGAGGACGACACAGTCATTGAGGCCAAGGAGGGCCACGCGGGTCCTGCGAGGAACAACAACCGTTGAGTTTGAAACACAATGAGCGCAGGTCGAGGGCACAAGACCTCAGCGGCCACCGTGGGCTCACCTGAATCTGTCGGTGAAGACGAAGCGGCGCAGCTTGACGTCCCGCAGCACCACACCGTTGCGGTGGCAGTGCGCCACAGCCTCCAGCATCTGCGCAAACAGGAGCCCCGCTTCGTCCTCACTGAGGCGCTTGCTGCTGCGCACGTGTGCGTGCATGTCGCCGTGATGGGCAGGCAGGAACAGATAGGCGCCGTCCTGCCCAATCACCGTGTCCAGGACGCCGCAGATGTTGCTGTGGCGACTCAGCCGGGCGTAAGCCGCTAACTTCTCCTGGTGGTTGGCCAGGGGCAAGACCTGTAACCATGGAAACCGGCCGGGTTAAGTGAGGGAAGGGGGGGGTCGTCCACCTATCCATGTGGTCACCACTGTGGCAAGTAAGGAATGCATGCAAAAGTTACCTGACAGGTATACTGCTGCTGTGTGGTGGAATGCACCGCTCTGTACGTGTCCTCGCCTTCGCAGCGCTCAAACAGGAAGTAAGGCCCAACCCTGACTTTGGATTGGCTCTGACTGGACTTAGGGGCGGGACTTATAGCCGGACTAAGGGGAAACACTGGGCTTGTGTCGGGAGGAGGCGGCGAAGGAAGGTCCCGACAGACCCGTTTACATTTGGGTGACGCATCCTGGGGCTGGTCCAGTAATCTCTTCAAACGGCGCTCGGCCACGCTCATCTGTGAGTGGAGGAAGGAAACAAGCTGTGAAATCAAAATTCCCTAAAAAGTCAACCCTCGCCACAAGATGGTGGCAAAGCGCTACTTTAAAACCATAGTTTCACAAAAATATTCCAAACACAATTGATGAGCACAACTATGTTGAGGTGAGTTGAAACTAATTTAATTTAGACATAATTAGTGTTTTGTCGCCATCTACTTACAATTACAGACCTTTTTTAACTCGGACATCAATAGCAGGGGTTCATTTTGTGAATAGCAAATAAGCATAAGGGAGAGTGGCTGATGGTGTAGGGGTACACTTGCTTGTCTAGTGTGCCGACACCATGAGTTCGATTCCCACATGTGTGCGAGTGATCAAATAAATAAATAAATAATAATAAGCATAAGGTCTATAATCTTCTGAGAGGTTGCTGCTGTTTTGGTTAGCAAATACAGCGTTCAAAGTCTCCAATGGCCACCTACAAACATCTGAGCTGAATTTAATGCTTGAAAAGTTATGAGCATAGTTACGAAGGCCTAAATTTCTTGACTTAACGGCACCCTCTGTTGTTCCCCCTCCACCCGTAAATATTGGTACGGTAAAAAGCGGGGAGGGCACCAACTGCGCCCCTCACGTGCGAAGGCGTCTATAGGCTGCAATGATGCAACTTCCTGTAAGCTGTCAGACGCTTTCAGATCGTTGCATCAGGGCACAACGCTTTATAGTTTTAACCGTTTTAAATAGCGGCGACCGCACGCACGCACACACGCGCGCGACCACACACGCACATTTAGCAAGCGATCAACAAGCGTACTCCTATTCCCCGAAAACTACTTTGCTTTATTGTTTTCCTTTTTTTTTTTTAAAAAAAGAGATACTGTTGACTAACGTTGCTCTGGTGAGTCACCATGGTAACAGCATTCTGTGACACACGCCCGGGGGAGGTTGGTATGTTGGCCTTGCAAGTTTCATTATGACACATAAACTAAAGTTTCATTATGACACAAACTTAAGTGCCATGTGACTGACACTTTACAAACACAATTATGCATCAGTGGAAAAGTTTATAGGGTGGATAAACATTTTCTATGTTTGAGTATGACTAAGTTTTGGTGGTTGATTATGAACACATTTCTCGAGGTAAGAAGTTTGTAAAGTTGATTATGTGTGTGGTGTTGATTAAAATTGCAAGAACATTTCCTAAGTTTTGATTGAGAGTTGCCTTGGATTCATTTGTTTTGATTAGGGCAGAACAAATAATTGGATTAGGATTTGATTCCCCCTCCTCAATATGAATGTTTTGGTTTAAGAGGTAAGGCTTCTGCTCAAGTAAAGGCAAATGAACCATGATTTAATATGATGTTAACTTACAAAACGGGTTTGCTAAGCGTTCAGTTTCACTACTTTCTAAGTGTAGAGTAAACACATCC
The DNA here is from genome assembly GCF_033458585.1 of Syngnathus typhle. NCBI lineage: Eukaryota > Metazoa > Chordata > Actinopteri > Syngnathiformes > Syngnathidae > Syngnathus > Syngnathus typhle. The sequence continues at coordinate 12,284,893 of NC_083748.1, forward strand.
AAAAAGACACCGAGGCGCTGCCTTATGTATCTTTACAACGAGGTTACTTAACAGGAGCGCAACGTGGAGCAATAATAAACTTAGCATTTTTTTAATTCCGCATTTCTGCTATCTTTGGCTTTTGGAGGGTTATATTTGACCACTCGTGATCCACGAACTAAACCTTGTGTAAGTCCAGTTGGCAAACACAAATAGCTTTTTGAATTGAAGTTGAGCTCCAACTTTTGGTCATAGAAAAGAAATTACCTTGGACTGGAGGGTACCAGCGGATCCAGAAGACCCTGGCGAAGCTGGACAACAAGTCCCGTTAAGGACGAGTCGTCGAGGCCATAGCAGTAGTTGCGTCCCGGGTCAGGCTGGACGGACTTAACCGGGGTGTGACGCCTGCTTCTCGGTTGCGCAATGGAGCGACCGACGCGCGATGAAAAGCAAGACAAAAACAAAACGTTTTACTTCCAAAACAGGTGACGGCAACACAGCTGACTTTTAGATGATCTTTTTTGGAGGGTGGGCTTGAACCAAGTAATCCGGAGCGGGTTTAGTAGAACTTTCTCGTCGCATTGAGAAAATCGAGAAGCGCACGAACGCCGAGCGACTTCGCCTTTGTTTAGTTCCACTCCTCGCGGTGTGACGTCACTACACAGGGGCGGGGTTTACATGTTGCAATCCACAGTCGATCCGTCGTCAGACAGTAGACACGTCACTCACGCATCGAGCATAATGCGAAATTCACAAACAAAACTAATAACACAAAATTAATTACATCAGCGTCTGAATCAACCTTTTACACACTTACTGCTTGAAAAGATCACTTATCAAGCCATAACATTGATTTTAAAACGACAACAATACGACATTTACGGGTCATTTGCGTGCAAACCATTGCAAATTATTTTGAGAAATTGCAAGTAAAACAAAATACAATTTTAAAATCCTAGTGATCACCAGTGCACAGAATTGGAGGATAAAACAAAATCGCATTATTATAACATTTTTTTTCTGCAATGTGTGTCCTTTTTTCTACTTAAAACACTTTTAACACATTTCCACTTTAGTTATGTAAATTCAAACTAAAGAAAATACTCATGGACACAGTTTTGCAACCCTAAATGTGACACCATCAAGGCGTGCTCGCTTGAGTTTGGTGAGGTGTGGAAGGGCGTACCCTTCCCAGGTCCAACACATTTTTTGTGTGTCCCCCCCCCCCCCCAAACAAAAAATCTGCGGACATTTGCTCACAAACGGAAGAGAGGGGTGATAGTTGCAGGAGGACAGGATATGGACTAGTTTACGCAGAAACTACAGGAAATGGCCTGGCTTTTAGGCTTCCTTCCTGTTGCACACTCTTTGTGTGCGTGCGTGCGTGCGTGCGTGCGTGCGTGCGTGAGTGAGTGAGTGAGTGAGTGAGTGAGTGAGTGAGTGAGTGAGTGAGTGAGTGAGTGAGTGAGTGAGTGAGTGAGTGAGTGAGTGAGTGAGTGAGTGAGTGAGTGAGTGAGTGAACGTGCACATTCTTATTTAATTCATCACATGTATATAACTCGATCCATCAATCTATATGTGACAGTTTTTCTCAGCAGTATGACATTGGCTGAAAAAAAAAAGACTCAAGAAGGCATACCCGAAAACACACGTGAAGTCCGCCATGGTTTGAAGCGGTCGTTTCTGCAAAAGTAGTCTGGGTTTTGCAAAATCATTTAATATTTCCTGTGCCATAATCAATGTTTTGAGTATTGTTGTTGCAATTGTTTATAATATTACTCTTCGTTGCAGTAATAAGTACTGCTCGCCTTGTTTGGACACACACAAACACACACACAGCAGGTTATCTTCACGTGGTTTGTGTGTTTTTGTGCCACATGATGAAATATTGAAGAAACACAGGCACAGTGTATGCAGTGTGTGTGTGTGTGTGTGTATGCGAGCCCGTTAAACTTGACTCTTATTCATAAGCGACGTGATGAAATCAGAGGCCAAGTGTCTGACTTAACTGCGGCCTGAGCGACACGCACACGAACGCACACACGCACGCACGCACTCACAACCCTCACTCTCTGGACTGCTGTACCACCTGCGCCGCTTTGATCCCCACCCGATGCCACTTCCTGTGATTTGAATCTACTTCCTGCCGTGCGCTCTCTCATCTGCGTAGCTCCAGGGCATCCCGCCCTGGAGAAGAACCCCCCCCCACCCCCCCCACTGGCATCTCTGAGATAAAATAAACCTCTGAGCAAATTGTTCATGGAAGTGCATGCGCATGCCTCCAAAACGGTCAAATGGAGGCATCTCATTGGCTGTCCCACCAGGCTAAATAGAATCAATAATATCTCAATTTGATATATTTATGCCAAATATTGGAAAGACTAATTGGGGGGAAAATCTGTTCCAACCGCAACCAATCCGTTTTTTAGATTCAAAGCAGATTCAAACAAAACTCCCAAGACATCATAATTGGTGTGAACTGTCATTTAATTGGATGAATGGTTTGTTAATTAGAACCAATCAGCTCTGTCACATCCAAGTATTGTGATGGAGCGGGACGTTCTGACCTAATTAGGCGAACATCAAATCATTTGTATATAATTCGCCGGCGTGCATTCAATCAGCGTCAATCGGAGGCCGGCTGACCGAGCCTGCTGCGAGGATGGGGACAAGACAGGTTCCTTAATGAGTCTTTAGAGGCAGCGGACGTAACGAAGGAAGGACTGATGCAACCTACCTGGGGAGACATGTCAAGACCGACGCTCGCTCGCTCGCTCGCTGGCTGGAGTCTTTTCAATCAAGCCCGAAGTGGCGACATTGCAAGACTCCAGCAACGGAGCATCGGGCTGACTTTATTGCACATGATTGCCAAACGCTGTTTGTTATTTGCGACGGGATGGAGGCCACGCGTGTCACTGCTGGCTTTTTTTAAGCACTGAATCATCTTGACGCAAAAGCTGGACTGTGAACTTTGGCTTAGCAACATCCACCGTGTCTTTTATGAGTAGATGCGCAAAGAAAGTTTCCCAGAAAACATACAGGAAGTCTTCTCATCCTCATCATCATTCCCTCTCCTGTTGTTGGATCTGCTCTCATGGGAATCCTAAAAAAATGGCCGCCTGTACCAAAGATTCTGCTCACGTCAGCGGTGTTGATCGACATTGCTCGAGGGTCAAAGGTTGCACACACGTGCGTGCGCACACACGCAAACACACGCTATGTCACCGAGGACGGAGGTGACATTCCAACAGTTACTGCCGGTTTCATCACAGAGACAATCCGAGACAGCCCACTGTGTGTGTGTGTGTGTGTGTGTTAATACCCACAAACAGAGGTCATCACGGATGACGCAAAAGTGATATAAGACGAGACTCCCGGTGTGTCTGCGTGCATGTTGCAGTTGAACACAAAAATGTTCATCAACACAGAAATATAAAATACTAATACGTACATTTAGTGCATGCATCATTTGTGTGTGTGTGTGTGTGTGTGTGTGTGTGTGCGTGTGTGTGTTTCCATTCTTTGATTGCTCTCCTGCCCATCAAATGCAACTTTTGGCAATAGCCTTCACTCACACATACACACACACACACACACACTCACACACTCTTCATCTCCCACTGAAACAAACAAAACAAAATAAAACACACACACACTGGCTCCCTCCATCACCATCAGGCTGCTTTCTGTCGTAACGATGTGCAATCAACACGCAACGCTGACCAACACACACATGCTCCCTCACACACACACACACAGACACACACACACACACACGGGGCTGGTTGAAGGATGAAGTCAGCCTGTGATTGCAGAAGAGTTACAGTATTGACTCATTCCATTCACGTGTGTGTGTGTGTGTGTGTGTGTGTGTGTGTGTCTGTTGTGAGCGGGTGTCGGAAAGACTTCAATAAGTAACACTGTGTCATAATGGCTCGTTAGTTAGCCGCCATAATATTTTTGGATGTAGTTTGTCATATGCTAAATTAACACTAGCATTGTGACATTTAATTTCCCCAACCAGGTTATATATTAGGTTTGTTCGTTTAATAATTGCCTTGAAGACGTTCCTTTTTTTTTTTTTTTTTGCTTTACTTTAATCATTTTGAGGGGAAAATCAATTTAATCAAAACTGTGGGAACTTAGAAGAGCTAGACAAAAATGGAAAATTTGGGCAAAGTCGGTCAAAATGACCACATTGATGTTGAACATTGCAAAAGTTGCTCCCAGTTTGAACATAACAATTGTGGAAATTTTGTCTCAAAAGGTCAAAGGTGTTGGATGACCCAGTCATTATAGCGGCAGACGCTGACGCGTGTTCACAAAAAGTTATTGTGGCGTTCTATAACTTTGACAAATGGTAGAGAAAAAGGGAAACAAATTGAGAAAGACTAAAATGACCAATTTTACCAAATAAATTCACAGTTTTAGTTCACATGAATGCATTATTTTATCGACAAATTAAAATGCTTATCTAATCTTAGGGCAGAGAAATCCCTAAGTCTAGTTCAAAACATTGATTGTCTTGCTGTAAAGTTGATTTTTTTGGTGGGGGTGGTGCGAGAGCAATACTAACCACGACCATCAGAGGGCGCTAAAAGCTTTAGCCAAAATGATGTCTTACTTTTAGCCACGTCTGACCATCGACTTCGTTTCACGTGATAACAATGAGATTTGCAAAGTCAAACCTTTCTTAAGGCGTTCACAAACATTGCGGGTTTTTTTTCCTCTTAACGAGGGGCACTGAAGGCAACACAGCAGATTTAATCGCTCTGAAGGAAAATACTTAAAAACCTTCGTTTGAATTTATTCCTCAAAAAAAGTGTCTCCAACGAGATTTAGGGTTTTAAATTTGGATTTTAAGTGGGGGAATTATGACTGATTGGACACATAAGGACAAGATGAGGATGTCCGGTCATAATGATGCTTTGACGTAAGACTGAATGCCTCACTGTCTGACTGGCACACATAGTTCACATTGCTTGCAATACGAATCATTTAAAATGGAAGCTAACAATTCAAGGTCAACAAGCCCTTTTTTTTCTCCAAATTATTATCACAGAGACACAAAATGTTTTTACCTTAAATGCGCCTATTGCTTCAAATGATGGGAGTGTAGGAACAAAATGGCTACATTTGAATTATTGATGTATCTACTGTTATTGGTGACATTGTATGAAAAAGACACATTATTGACGTGTCCTTGAGGATGCACACTAAGAAGCCTTGCGCTTTCCATTGACATAAACGTTGCCCGTGATTCATAAATTTCAAACATGTCCTTCCTCTTCATCTTTTCTCTCATTTATTTTCACCCTGAGGCGATGCCTTTAATTTCCTCGTAACCGCCTGCAGTGCTCTGCTCATTAGGCCGCTAATGTGCTTTCCTTGTGGCCCGACGACAATGCTGCACTTGTTCGAATATATCAAACACAAATCATCACACATTGTTACAATTACACACACAATAGTGAAAATGAGCGTCCAATTCAACGTGAGTTGAATGGGATTGGCGTTGCTGTGTTTTCTTTGTCATTTGCGTTTGAGGTCATCACGGCGTCAGGTCAGCTGATCACAGCAGCATGTGCAGTGAGTTAGCGTGTTAGAGGTCATGAGACCGGGGGCAATCTCATCCCAGTTGCTTCTCGTTAACCATGCCAACGCTGCTGATCCTCGTGCCGCACGGGTTGCAAAAAGAGCTGTTCTCTGGTTTTTGCTAGCCGGAGATGGAGGCCAGCTCACAAGCTAGCCTAAATAAGAAAATTAAGAAAATGGATGTGGTGATGATTATTTTTCTACTTTCACGAGCAAGTTATGAAACAAATCAGATTTCCTTGAGTCGCTCAACTGCATTGATGCAGAATTTTCTACATATTGATTTCTGTAGTAACACAGACCCACGTTCTTGTTTTGATAGGAATCCACTCGCACAAACAACGCCTTCATTCATTGGTTGCCGCTGATGAATGGCCATCTTGTTGGCCAATCAGAAGAATGCGATCTGTTTATATGGCTGCTGATGGGAACCAGCCTCACACACCATACACACACACACACACATCCCAGTCAAGCACCATCCATCATGCACAGCAGAGAACATATCAGGTAAGAAAAAATGTTAATTTTTTTCTCCATCATATCTTTCAACATCATCTTCATCATCGAGTTCTTTTGCAAATCATCTTGTGCAATGTAAGAGATTTCTTAACAGTTGAAGCACTGTTTTAAATATTCAATATTTCAGCATTTAAATTGAGATTCTAAGTGGAAATGAGATTTTCCAGCCTGGGTTTGGGTTTCAAGGCCAACTTTAGATTTCGTTTTTGCCTTAAAGCCAGTGTTGGGGTTTCTAAGTTAAGGTTGGTGTTTCAAAGTACAATTTCAGTCTTAGATCTTCAAATTAGGGTTCAAGACAAGGTTGCTGTGGCAAAATGGGGTCCCAGACCAAGTTTTGGTTTTCAAAACAGACTTTTAAGATTGGAATATTTTCAAATGAAAGTTTTAAGACAGAGTTTCTGTGCCCTCAACCCTCATGAGGATAAACTGTTCAGATGATCAACTGTTGGTCTGACAACTTTTGAAGGGCATTTGACGTCGAAATGAAATGTGGGATTCACATTTTTTCCCATTTTGGCCACGTTTAACCACCATATCACAAGGCGGACACGGGAGAGAGAGAGTGCGCCCCAAGAGGAAAAAAAGTCAAACGGTAGGTCACATGCGGACACAATTCCCGCCAACGCTCCCGTGATGCTCACCTTGTGACCCGTGCTCACGGCACGGCTAGAAGGAAATGCCACCGTTAGCCCAGAATGGATGGGGAGGGCTCGCGGACGCACACGGGAAATGATAAAACCAATCATGATTAGGTTAGAAACCTAATCAAAACCCCCTCGGCATTTATGTCCATGTTAGCCACGATGAATACCAGAAGTCGGCGGAGTGGCTGAAGTCTCACACCAAACATCGCCCCCAAGTAGCCATCATCTGCGGCTCGGGCTTGGGCATGTTGGCCGACGCCCTCAAATGTCAAGATTCCTTCCCTTACGCCGACATTCCAGGTTTCCCGCAGAGCACAGGTAAACTCCCCAACTCGGGCGGTAAATTTGGAACTGGGATGTTCTTTGACGATGTCGCCCTCCAGTTCAAGGTCACGCCGGCCGGCTGGTTTTCGGGGAGATGAAGGGGAAAACATGCGTGTGCATGCAGGGTCGATTCCACATGTATGAGGGACATTCGCTATGCAAGGTAACACGATACACGCACCGCAGCCTAACTTGCATCTTGCTGTCGTGATGTTCTGCAAACAATTGGAGCCCCCCCTCGTTCCTTTTAAACCAAGGGAGAAGTTGCTTATCATATCATACATTCTTTTGAAGAGCAGATGTTCAAGAAGGCTTTCAATTTTTTTTAATTTGAACATTTCTGTGACAAGTAAATTTCCCCGCTGTGGGATGAATAAAGTTCTATCATACTCGTGATGCTAAATTAGCCACCGATGCTAACGTGTCACTTGAGCGAATTACGCCTTTGGTCACATGCTGCATTTTGGCAGGCAATTCAATGCAGCTATTGTTCTTTCCCCGTGTGAAGCCGATTGGTTTCGGAATCATTCCCATTTTAAAACTATTTGTCCTCAAGTGCTCCAACCACCAGCATCATACGGATTGGACATTTATGTATTGTTTCGTTCTGATATGTGTCATTATGTAAAATCTACATGTGCTACCTTTGTACATCTTTCAGACCACCTTTCCGGTGCGAGTCTTCAAGCTGCTGGGCGTGGAGACCTTAATCGTGACCAACGCCGCCGGCTCGTTGGCTGATGGCCTGCGACCCGGTGACATCATGATCATCAAGGACCACATCAACTTCCCCGGCTTGGTGGGTCTGAACCCTCTCAACGGACCCAACGACGACAAGTGAGGCGGACGCGTGCGGAGGAACCGTCCTGGTTGTTTTCTCGCTAACGCTTTTGCCGTGTTTGCAGGTTCGGGCCGCGCTTCCCGGCCATGTCGGGATGCTACGACAAAGGTCTGCGCTCCCTGGCCATTGAGATTGCAAAGCAGATTGGCGTGGCCAACCTCACGCAGGAGGGGGTGTATGCCATGGTCGGGGGACCCACTTTTGAATCCATCGCTGAGGCCGGACTGCTGCATCGACTGGGCGTGGACGCTGTCGGTATGGCACACGTTTTGTTTGATTTTATATAACAGATTTATATTTCGCGTGCACCACAACAAACATGGGTGGTGTTTCCAGGCATGAGTACTGCCCCCGAGGTCGTCATTGCGACCCACTGCGGCTTAAGGGTCTTCGGCCTATCTCTTATCACCAACAAGGTAAACACACACACACACAAATGAGCCCCTTTACGTTGCACCCCAGTCTATTTTATACGTCTGTACAGAACATTTTTAATGATGTACCTTCATCACTTTGAGATTCTACGGAACGAAAAGCATTCTAAATGAGATGCTTTATGAAGTTGACTCTGTGTTTGCATCAGGTGGTAAAGAGCTATGAGGACCCAGAAAGTGTGGACCACCAGGGGGTTCTGGAAGTGGGCCGGCAGCGCTCGCACACGCTGCAGCAGCTCGTGACCGAACTGGTCGCCAGGATGGAAATCAACAACATCAGCGACAGCAGAAATAACACTCTTTAAGAGGGGGACACCTTTTTCTTTTTTGTACAGATGTCACATGGTACAGATAACTTCTTTTAATCAACCGCTGTTATTTCAATAGAATAAATATTTATACAATGTAATGCGGGGCTATATTAGTTGTAGGAGTTAAGAAAATGTTTATCCATCCATTTTATGGTCAAATTAAAAATTGATACTGTTTTTTTTTTTTTTACATCATCCTTCCCGTTTTGATCGCTGCCAAGCACAAGGCAGCCCCTCACTAAATAGCGACTAGAGATTATTTATGACCGGACTAATTATTACTATTATATTATTATTATTATAACTGAATGCAATTTGTCAAACTCCCAGAGATGTGGCGCTGCAGTTAAAATGGAATTGCCTTCGCGTCAATAGAAAAATTCATCATCCCTTTTGTCTTATAGGAAAGCTATTCCTTCTTCACACTAGTCTACTGCAAAATTATCTGAGATAACGACAAATTCACTCTTTTTATCAGCGTCATATATTGCACAAATTCGTTTCTTGTGCATCTGGGGGCTTCATCTAAGTGGTGAAGTAAATTCGCCTGACAGAATTCAAAGAGGGGAAACAAAGTCTTGGTTGCCGTGGAGATATAAGCTTCTATGCTAAGCTAATAGCTACAACCGTCTTTTTGGTGAAATGGCGGAGGTTCATATCATCGGCCAGCTCGTCGGAGCCGCCGGTTTCCCCCACAACAGCCTCTTTTGCAAATGGGGATTTCACACGGGAGGAGCGTGGCGTCTGCTCTCGGGCTCCAAGCAGGGTCAGACTCAGGTGGACGACCCCCAGACGGGAGACACGGCGTACTGGAGCCACCCCATCGACGTCCATTACGCTACCAAGGGGCTCCAGGGCTGGCCCAAGCTTCACCTCCAGGTGTGGCACCAGGACTCGTTCGGCCGATGCCAGCTACTCGGATACGGCTACTGTCACGTCCCCTCCAGCCCCGGGCATCACAGAATCAGCTGTGGCACCTGGAGGCCGCTCGGCTCGTGGTGGGAGCAGCTGTCGCGAATGTTCGTCGGCGGAGGCCCGCAACTCCGCAGCCCGGACATCATCTACAGCGGAGCGGATAGATACAGACTTCACACCGAGACCATGGGCACCGTGAAGCTGGAGCTCGGCGTTATTATGAGAAACTTTGACAAACATGGAGTGGAGAGTTAACAAAAGAACCTTCCACATTTCTACCTTTTTGCACTTCGACTCAAAACGTTGCTACTGTTTTGTTATTTTAATAATAATAAAAAACTGATTGGATGTTGACTGCTGCTTCTACTAAAATGTAACAATCGATCGCCACCAAGGCCTACAAGAATGCAGGCTGCGTTAAAAGAATACACGTACACTATTTAAACTACAGCAAATATTTACGCAAATAAATAAGGATGTATAAATGGGCCTGGAACTACATACGACATTGGAACCTGAACCCAGCCTATAACCCCTCATTTGAGACCTGAACCTAGTCTGGTAAACTTGACTTAAAACCTAAGCCTCACCTTGGCTACAAATCATCTTTTAAAATTAAATTAAAACATAAACTCTGGCTTGAAACCCTAAGGTTGTTCAACATATGACAAGAAGCCATATTTTGAAAGCCGCATATGAACTTCTGTCCTGTTTTGAAACCTTGTTCAATTCATTAAAGGTGGGTGGGCCTTCCCTCCTCCTCTATTTGTCCATCCCGGCTTTCTTTACTGGCAGTGAGGATCAAATAAACAAGTGTGCCTGTTGGTTTAAAGCCGCTCTGGGCCTTCATTAGAAACCAATTTTCTCCTGAAAGATTCTTTGCCTCCCCGCTGCTTCATCCTGCATTCACATGCTACGAGACTTCATCTGCATGACAACGTCGTGCAGATTAGCCTAATAGCATTAGCACTGGATCGCTCGTATTGGCCGTCATTAACGCTGAACTCGTTGGCTGATTTGAATTGCGCCGGCGTGTTGCTTCCATTAAGCAATGCTCTGACTATTCTGTTTTGTAAATTCTACCTCCTATTTTTTGTTCATTTCAATGGGACTCTCGGAGTGAGTCAATATTGAGCAACTTGGACTTGAATCTGGCGAGCGTGCTGCATGTTTGTGCGTATTTGACAAGAGTACTAAGCAACATAGACTGCTACGTTAGCTAATGAAACACAGAAAACAGTTTTAATGACACAAATAGTGTGAAAGTGACCTCTCCAGCACAACTTCTGTATTTGTCACTGCGTGCAAAACGGAACAAATGCAGATTAGCATGCCCTCTGACCCCGTGTTGTAGCTCTAATAGTTTGTTGAACTAAACCCACTAAGAATGTAAATGCGTTGTCTTTCACACACCCTTGCCGGATTAGCCGGAACCCCGGGGAATCTTATTCACATGGAAACAAACATGTCTTCATTGTTATTGGTCATCAGCCAGTCTCAATAAATCCTTCCCCTTCCATTTCAGCGTGAGGCATGTCATCAGCGCTTCTTCACACGTTCCTCACACATCCTCAAGTCGCCAAGAGCTTTACATGGGGAGAGCATTGCATATTTTGGAAAACATGTACAATGAACTCAAAATAGTATTGATTTTATAGCGTTACCAATCGGTAAAAATCGACTCTGAAAAAGTTTTCAATCGAGCGCATTTTAGGTTTAGTGGGCAAACGAGCAGGAAGAGGCATGAAACTCCACAGACCTTGGGACCAGACAGCAGGTGGGTGAAGCCAGTTTTACACAGATATCCAAGAAACCTGCTACAGTATATTTCACACGGAACGCAGCAAAGTCTGTTATTTGCTCAGCAACGTCCAGTCAGATTTATTTAATTCTAATCTGCCCAACTAATCTGAAATTTTTTACAGTGTATGTGTAAACAAAGCCTGGAAGCATCTTGTGTTATGGGTTTACTGTTTTCACGCAGAGGCAGAGTCAGACGAGAAGAACAAGGATCACCATCATGAACACGGTCACCATCCTCCCTGCTTGAGCATTCAGAGTTTGACGTCCAGCTGGTACGTCGGACGCCGACCTCGGACTGCCTACACCAGCAGCCAAGTAATCAAGGGACCCGTAAGCAGCCTGGGCGTATAGATTATGGATTGTCTTGACCGTGTTTGTGTGTGTGGGCTAGGTGAATGTTCTGGAAGCAGTGTTTCAGGTCAACTCTTATCCAGGCATCCACCTGAGGGAACATTTGGCCAGGAGCTTGGATTTGGATGAGGACCGCATACAGGTTTGGAACATGCACACACACACACACACACACACAGAATATGCAAGAAAAAAACGACTTTTTTCCCCCTTCTACACTATAGATATGGTTTCAGAACCGACGGGCCAAATTAAGACGATCCCTCAGAGAAAGCCGACTAAGAATGGTTCAATCGGCCGTGGCTCATCTTGGGATGAAAGTCATTGATCAGCTGAGGAGAGATGATCTCAAGGTTGAAGTTGAGGAATGACATTTCTCCATTAATCCATTCATATACAAACCACCATTTAACTCATAATTAGTAATAATACATACCTGTCATGTTTTCTAACTGTTGTGTGACCAGCATGATTAAACTGTTTACACTTGATCATTTTGGAGTACTACTATACGTATTGATCTACACTGGATCAGTGTGCGCGCGCACGAGTGTGTGTGCGTGCGCGTGCGTGCATGTGCGTGCGCGCATATGTGATTGTGCCTCTGCTTTCTGAGCTAAACAAAGCAGAATTGAAAAAAAAAAATTTGCTAGATTTTTATTTGATAGTTATTTTGAAATCATGGCTTTTTTCATTTTCTTTTCTTGTATTTTCTTTAATTTATTTATAGTCTGCTATAGTATAGTCCATATTTTGAAACAACTGTTTTTCTTTAATTATTATTATTATTATAATATTATTCTTCTTATTATTATTATTATTCTTTAATAATTTTCTTTCTTTTATTATATTTTCATTCATTTATAGTCTGCCGGCGTTGGATCGCAACCAACATTCTAGGGGGCGGGGTGGCGGTTAACGCGTCCTTCTCTAATTGGTCCACACGCACGGGTCTTGCCCATTTTTCCGGAAGTGGAAGCCCCAGGACCGATGTCTGTGATCGGAGTGCTACGATTGTGTCGGTGTCAGTGGTTTGTGGTTTCCGATAGGGAAAATGGACACACTCAACAAGCTCAAACAGTTTGACGCCTATCCCAAGACTCTGGAAGATTTTCGGGTGAAGACTTGGGGCGGCGCGACCGGTGAGAGGCTTCAATTTGCCCGAGAGAGAAACAGTCATTTGCCGCGCTAGCTGGTTCGGCTAACAACAAGGCTAGCCGGTTGCGTTTAATCTCCAAGTCAAACTTGTTATAAGTCATTGTTTTCAACGTCAACCTTTGTGTTTAACCGCATACACAGCGGGAGTCACAAATAGATGAACCATGTTACAGGCTTGTGCTAATTTTGTGTGAAAGGTACCGATACAGAAAGGGGCTGCTGAATATTAAAGTCTCCATTTCCCTCAGCGCTTTCTCGTGTGTTTATTCTGTGTGAAAAGTACCACGCCGTCCATATAAAGCTGGAATTCTGGGGTCTTTCCCCCTATTTAGGACTCGACATTCTGCTCTGCATAATCGATATCGAATTGCCGAAAAGGGCATTAAAGCTGTCTTTTTTTTTAGGAGGACTGAAATGGCAGAATGAAAGGCATTGCAGTCGTACAGTAACAAAAGTGTCTTTTAATTCCGAAGTAGGGTTTCATTAATCAAATGATGTCTCTCTCCACAGTGACAATCATCAGTGGCATTATCATGTTAATCCTCTTCATTTCTGAGCTGCAGTATTATCTCACCAAAGAGGTGAGTGTACGTTTCTCATGCAGGAGAATTCATAAATATCAACACCTTAAGAGGTTCTATTGACTTGAGTGGTAGTAGTGCTGCTTAAGATGGCTGTCTTAGTTGGGCATGTTCAGGATTCCTTTGCAGGACCGGTTTTACAGGACCATAATTGGCCCAATCACATGGCAGTAATACATCTCTCACTTAAATGTTACCAATATGTCGTTAGTCACTTAAAATACAGAGATTGAAATCAACCGGTGTCAAATTCCCTGTTTGGCATGCACAAACATGAAGCTGATTCTGATTTGATCTCTGAAGTTGACCACACACCCCATTGAATGAAAGGAAATTGAAATGCAATTCAGTTTCATGGTTTAAACTGGCATGGGCTTGGCAGCAAGTGTGAGTCGTATCCCACAGAGGCTCTAGCTAAGCCTACCGCGAATGGCTGTCGAAAATGAATGGGGTAGAGGAGCCTATGTCATTAGGTACACCTGTCCTCTTATGTCGGCCCGCAGGTGCATCCCGAACTGTACGTGGACACGTCCCGAGGAGACAAGTTGAAGATCAACCTTGACGTGGTTTTCCCTCACATGCCCTGCGCCTGTGAGTAATGCCCCCGGGACCTCCGCTTCATTTGTGACTTTTGGGTTCATGATGAAATTTCGCCCAAAGGCTCAAATACACTCTTTCAAAGTGTAACGCTCAAATACACTTCAGCAAGATTTCCGTGAGCAGATTCATATGTCCGCAATGCCCCCCATCAGATCTCAGCATCGACGCCATGGATGTGGCCGGTGAGCAACAGCTGGACGTGGAGCACAACCTCTTCAAGCAGCGGCTGGACAAAGACCTCCAAGCTGTCACGAAGGAGGCAGAGAAACATGGTAAGATGCTATCCGCCATGTACTGAACCAGTTTTTCACCAGACAAACTGTTGACATCGGCTCGAATTTCTGCATAGAACTCGGAAAAGCTGACAATGGCCAAGCGTTTGACCCCGGCACGCTAGACCCGGATCGGTGCGAGAGCTGCTACGGCGCCGAGACGGAGGAACTCAAGTAAGGAGGATTTTATGTAACGCCCGGATTTGGGGACCTTTCGTCACCATTCCTATGAAAAAAACCCGAATGCGCCCAGATGCTGCAATAACTGCGACGACGTGCGTGAGGCGTACCGGCGCCGAGGCTGGGCCTTCAAGAATGCCGACACCATTGAGCAGTGCAAGCGAGAAGGCTTCACGCAGAAGATGCAAGAGCAGAAGAACGAAGGCTGCCAAGTGTACGGCATTCTGGAGGTCAACAAGGTAACTACACTGATACAGGCGCAATTTCAACTTCCTTCGGTGCGCATGCACCATCGAAGGAGAGCCTGAAGAAAACTCAAGCGTGCTTGGCTTTCAGCATTTTGACAAATTCAGTTTTGTTGTTGACGAGGCCTCGTGCACATGCTTGTTTCATTTTGACTTTCAGGTAGCGGGAAACTTCCACTTTGCTCCGGGAAAAAGTTTCCAGCAGTCGCACGTGCACGGTAAGGACAGCCGTCAGCCTTCTCTGCTCACCAATTTGCGAAGGTTTCTGAACTCTGAATGAGGCCAGATAGTAAGAATGGCAATGGGTCACCATCAAGAGCGACAGCTTTCAATGCTTCACTCGACATCGCTGACAAAAAAAATAAATAAATGAAGACATTCTTTGGCGATTTGGCAGGAATTTGCTGTTCAGAAACTTTTGATTGTATGCATTCTCCCTCCTTCACTCCTCCCATCATACCGCGGCACATATAGACAAGAGACAATTCGCACCTTTGGAAAGCAAAAATGCTTCTTAATGGAATGTGAGAGGGATCACTGGTGCAATGGCCGCCTCCACACTGAAAGCAATCAAGAACATCCAAAGTGTTAGCCCCCCCCCCCCCTCATCACCATCTCATCCCATTGGTGAAGGAAAGTACGAAAACTCAAAGCACCGTGAAGGCTAGCAGGTGCCACTCAATTTGAATTCAAAGACAACCAAACTCAGCCTTTTATTCTGACTCTTCAAGTGCTGTGAGTCAATTAAGTAAATGGTGCCTTCTTTGTTTTCTTTCTGTACTTTCCTGCTTTCATGCCAACACATTTTTTGTGCGACACGTCGGTGCTCTGCAGCGGAGATGAGACGGGAAGCACGTCAGCCTTCGTGTTGCCCCGCAATTTTTTTTCTCGCTGGTGCTGCACGGTCACATTACAAAGCGGAATGAATTTATCATTGTGGCAGAACCGTGTAGCTTTTTTGAAGTACAATTTGACTCCGACGCATGCTTTGAGTGCGGTGCAGCCCCAGCGAGCGCAAACATGACTTGCGCCGTGTTGTCTGCGCAAAAGTCATCATGTGGTGTTTCTTCTCTCTTCTTCCTGCAGTGCATTCTGTGGAAAGTAAGTCCATCTTTTCCTTGCAGACCTTTTTTTGTAATTCTATTACAAGATGACTGTTTATTTCTACGTGCTGCTGCTACTGACCCTGTCTATTTTCTTCCTTTGAAAGTTTGGTGCTCAGTGAAACCACTTAAATGTATTAGTGCAGAGTGTCTATAAATGAAATGACTAAAATTACTACTCATCAACCCAAAGGTATTCAGACCCCCCCCCCCCCTCCTTTTCAAATCTTATTCATGTTGAAATGTTAGCCAGACATTTTCTGTTCAATTTATAAATATTTAAATTTGGACACTTTTCATGACTACTATAAGATGGAAGCTTGCATCCCCACCGCATGTGCAACTCACTGCTAAGTCATCACACAGATTCCAAGTTGTCCACTGGTTGAACTCTTCAAAATAGGGTCCCAAGTCATTCATTTTGATATGCGATTTTTTTCTTTCTTCTTCCCCCAGTTCATGACCTGCAGAGTTTCGGCTTGGACAACGTAAGTAACTTATTGTCTGATTGAACGCAGAATGTAACATTTAAATGGTGAATTGCTGAACTTAAGTCTTATATGATGCAAGGAAACTACTATAAGAGCTAAGTATTTAAGTGCTACTTTGTGTAATAAGATCTGCTGGTTTAAATGAAACTCCTTGGCATTAGGATGTCAAAGCAATATTTATAGCTTGGGAATGAGCACAAAACAGCGGATGTTTTTCAAATTTGCAAACATGCGGCAGAAAGCATTGAACCCTTTATGAACTATTTGAATTGGTTGCTTAATATTGATAACCTGTGCTTTAGATCAACATGACCCATTGGATCAAACACCTCTCGTTCGGGAAAGATTATCCCGGCATCGTGAACCCGCTGGATGGCACGGAAGTGACGGCGCCACAAGGTCAGTTCAGCGAAAGGGCAAAAACTCTACTAAGCACTCGGCCATGTTTAGTTAGTTTTTAATGGAAGCAATGACAAGGTCGAGCGGACCAAAATGCGGCCGCCGTTGCAAAAGTCCCAGAAGTGTTGTTGGATTGCACGGCAGAGCCGAGTCGTCGTCCTCAGCAGCGGATGCCCATCCCAATAGACATGAAGGTGCCGAACGTGCCCCCGCTCTGCATCATGGTCTTGCCCACTCCTCCAATCAGCTCCCGGCCTCGCATACCAATTCTGCGGAGGAGTCAATCGTCAGTTTATCGGCAAGGGTCAGGATAAGCGTTTCAGATAATGAATAGATGGGTCATAGAGCACATAACTGCGTCTGAAACAAAGTACTATACATAAAGGTTGCACATAAAAATAATGATTCTAACTCGAATATTATGAGTGTTTAGGACATACTCGCATTAGTGAGAATTACATTGGCTTTATTTTTATGTTATACCTGAGACAGGAGAAAGTACCGAACATGGCCCCGGCAGCCATGCCCACAGCAAAGCCCATCATGAAGCCCATCTTGACCCGGTCGAAACAGCTGGGCTGGGCCTGGCCCTGACCGTAAGGTGCGACAGCCACGGGCATCTGGACCAGCAAGACGTCAAATAGATATATGATTTTGCAGCCAATACAACAGTTAATTGTACGGTACTTTGTTCTTCGCCAGAAAAAAACAAGTGGGCTTGACCCCGCTTGCGTGCCAATGTCTAGCAATAGCATTTGCGTGCTAACTCAATAGCATTAGCAGGTTAAAGTATCGTGGCCTGAGAAGAAAATGCGTTTTTTTAAGAGCTCAAACTAAAATGTTCTTTACCTTGACTAAAATGTTACTAACGTTAGCTTCTTCAGTCGCTCCTCGTTTGAAGATTTTAGACGTACTTGAGCGCAGGAACGTTTCAACGCCGATCTGTCAGAGCTCCATAGCAGGATGTAGGAAGGAGAAGAGCGGAAGTGAGCTCAAAGGAAACAAAAACGTGAAAGGAATGCAGACCGCGTCGCCTTGTGGCGCTTTGCAGTAGTGCAACCTTCACGCTCGAATTGCCCCCTCCCCATTCATTTCTAGCTAGAGAACCACTGTAACGGAGGCTCAGTTAAGGTGAATGTAAATGCCTTAATCTAATTGTGTTTCTTGTCCCACAGCCTCAATGATGTACCAGTATTTTGTCAAAATTGTCCCCACCATTTACCTGAAAACTGACGGAGAGGTAAGTGCTTCATTACGCCAACATTTTGAGCCAAAATGCAGACGTGTACTATTTGTCTTGTCTTGTCGGCAGGTTGTGAAAACCAACCAGTTTTCAGTCACCAGGCACGAAAAGGTGGCCAATGGCTTGGTGGGTGACCAGGGCCTACCCGGGGTTTTTGTTTTATACGAGCTCTCGCCCATGATGGTGAAATTCACAGAGAAACACAGGTAGGTGTCCAGTGGACACACGCTTCCTGCTTTGTGATTTGACTTAATCGTTTTTGAGAATCGTGGAGTACAAGTAATGCATTTTGTGTTGTCATTGTCCTTCAGATCTTTCACTCACTTCCTCACCGGAGTGTGCGCCATCATCGGGGGCGTCTTCACAGGTTTGTCTCAAAGTCCCATCACCTCCACCTCATGTCAGGCGATGAATTCTCAGCAGTCTGGTTTTTTACTCCACCGCAGTTGCCGGCCTCATTGACTCTCTCATCTACCACTCGGCGCGTGTCATTCAGAAGAAGATAGAACTGGGGAAGGCCTCCTAACAACAGCGCCTCCCGCCGGTCTCCCTGTGGCCCCCCGAGCATGACGCACGGGGGTCGAGAGGCAGGGAGAGGACCGAGCATCTTTGCGTCGTCCTGTCGGACAGACGAATGGAGAGACAGGGAAGGACGTTGGAACATCAGCCGGGTGTCCCTTTTTGTTGGTTTTCTACGAGCGCTAGGCCTCCCCCTGCTGGCTCGACACCGCTGGAACAGTCAAACTGTCAGTCAGATGAGCAGGAGGGTGTGCCATGCCATCCCACCTGTGCGTTGTCATGGAAACAGCAGCATGGCTATGGCTATGCTCCTTGATGTCGTTTCATCATGGTCCCTAACCCCAAGTCGTTTTTGTTGGTCTTGCTTTGCGTCTGCCTTGGTCCTTTTAATGAGGTCCTTCCTCTTCTTGTGTCCACTGGATAGATACACTGATTGGGTCGCTTAATTGAGTTTCTTGTCTTGTTCCTGTCTTTTGTTTAGGCCCCTTACTTTTGTCTCTTTTTTTTCTCATTTATAATTGTTTGCATCATTTTCCTCGGTGCCTTGTTTGCTTTCTATATGTAGGCCCCCCTCGCCCTCTTGGACCAGGTCTCTTGTTTTTGCTTCCTATCTTGTGGCTAGGGTCTACGTTTTGTCCTTTTACCCTGTCCTTTTATTTGCATCCTATGAGGGGGTTATTTGTCTTTTCTGTTTTTTTTGTTTTTTTTTTGCCTTCATGGAAAGTCAGTTTCCCCCATTACGTTAAAATGCTCATGTCAATATTTACTTTGTCATCTCGACATGCGAGCGTGTGTGGCTTGAGATCACAAAGTAAATTGCAGACCATTAGATTTCCTTCTAATGGCCACACAGGATGACAGACAGCGTGAAAGGGAAATTTTGAATCATATGTGAATAATCAGGCAAGTAAGAAAATGATGTTGCTCAACGATACGGGCAAAGAGCTGCCTCCCTTTCTATTTGGCGTTGTCGCTGCCCGAGTTTCGTCTCTGTAAAGCCGAGGCAGTCCTACGGCGTTTGTACGGAGGTTCCTACATACTATTAGGTGGTGCGTACAGGTAATGAAGACCTCCGAGAACTATTCAAGTGTGAACAAAGGTGGGGGTCCCTTTCACAGTGAAATTGTGGGTACGGTCTATGCGCTGTGTGAGGGTATTTATATTTTGATTGTCCTCAAAACGTTTTTTAAATGACAAACAATAAATGTGGAAGACACAAGTCTCCACTCACTTGAATACTTTTGAACAAACTTGACTCGCCATCCTTTTTCTGTAACCTGGTTGGGACTGGGAGTGAGTTGGAGTTGATCTCATATGCTCTGTTAATCAAATTTGGCTCCTCAGCAGAAACATGGTAACATGAATATCACAAAGGCATGCAGATTGTATGCTTTTATCCAAATTTCTATCAAGGTAAAATGCATGCCTGATCTGCAACCTGTGCAGTACCATACGTCACCACAAGGTGGCGGTGGTGTCCATCCCGCTTCCTGTTTAAATAGCTCAAGCGGTTGAGTAACTTCCCGTCAGTATGACGCCAGAAGATTCCTCACGGGATACTTTTGTCCTGGAAATGTGATTACAGTATCGGTCAATTGTATGTTTGCTTGGCTTTATGTGTAATGCCGACTCGTGAGTGGTCAGGAAAGCAATCGAAATGTTTACTCAAAGTGTCACGAGCATTTTCGGCTTCTTAGGTTCGGCTTAAAGTAGATAACAATTCCGGTCCGGAGTTTCGATGTCCTTCACGTTTTGTATGTCACGCAATTCAAATGATCAGATCATTAGCAAGGTCGGCAGAAGCTGGATGACGATCCTGATCCTTTCAGAGTCAGATACGTTGCATAGAAAACCCTCTTTCTTTCTTTTTGGGCTGCTCCCGTTACCAGATCAATAGTTTCCACATCAGCCTTCTGTCACACCGACCACCATATCCATAAACTTCCTCTTTGGCCTCCAAGGATGTCTAAAAGGAAAGAGCACAAAGGAAAGTAGGGCAGAGAAGTGGAAGAAAGATTAGGATGTCTGAAAAGGAATGAGGATGGAAGGAACTGCTTCATTTCCACAATCAATACAGCATCTCCTGTAACTAAATGTCCGAGTAGAATTTAGGACATCTTGGCTGACGGGGCACTTTGTTTGAATGCATTGAAGGTTGCTGTCAAGTTTATTTGTAGTCCAAAAGGAAAAAACAACAAATGACTACTAATTATCTTATAAAACATTTATTTGAGTCTATTAATGGAGACAACATTTCATGAACTCATTCACTGGCAGCCCAAGTCTTTGACTTCTGTAGTCATCAATGGCAGTGAGTGAATTAAGGAACTGCTTCAAAGCTTATGGAAGATTGCATCATATGGCTACTTTCAAAAGGGGTGCGAGGTCCGTGGTCCGGTATGTGACACCCCATGTTTGCTTTGGTAACAAAACAATCCATTCAACAGGACAGCATATCTTGATGAGCATCACAGTGTTGATCAGATCAATTATGGCTACCTTTGAGCTTTAAGCAAGCCTGAAAAAACAATCAAAGAACTTTCTGAAAGGATTAAACATCAGAGAAAACCTGACAGTGGAGGGATCGCTGGTTGCTATGGCTACAAGACATCCTGAATAGATGCTACCCTACTTTCAAACAAGTCGCAATTTTTCCTGTTGGGGCCTTCACCTTCTTTTACCCCCTCACTCAAAGGCATCGTCCGAAACGTCACTTTGGACTTAATTGACAATGAGCCTACTCTCATAGGGACGGACGGGAAACAGGTTTAGAAAGCGTCTCTGGCCTAGAACCGTATCAGGGGATCAGAAACCTATTGCGAGAACAGAAAGCCTGAACGAGTGGGCTTCTCTCAGCCTCTCCCTTCGGGCAGGATGAGAAACTCTGCGCAAGTGTATCTAAAATATTCAAACTTGCAGAAGTACAGTCGACAATATTTGACCAAACACGACAGTCTCTTCATATGTCCGAATGTTGGCAGGTTGAACGCGGGAAATTGGGCGAACTATACGTGTTCTAGTTCCAGCAACATTTTGAAACCTGAATGACGAGAAAGTCAACAACTCGCTCTCGTTGCTCACAGCAAAGTCCAAAAGTCTCTTCCCTTTTCACCAGCGGACCGGCCGTCTGAGTTGCCGCAGCCGCGCTTTGAGCTGCTCCTGTTTGGCGCCCAGTCGGTCCCGCTTGGCACGCAGCCGGCGGTCGTTCTCCTCCAGGCCGTGGATGCAGTCCCGGGCCTTCTTCAAGATCACCGCCTTGGAGGCCTTGTCGTTGCGAGACAACTCTGGTACGTTGTCGCGCAGACGCACAAAGCAGTTCTTCAGCTCGTTGCGCCGCTGCCGCTCCATCACGTTGTGAGTCCGACGCCGCTCCTCCTCGTCCTCAGTTTCCGCCAAATGTCGTGACGACGACGAGTGGTGGTGATGATGATGATGGCGGGAGTGCTTGTTGGATGAGGAGGCCGGCGGAGACATGGGAGGAAGCGCGGCATAATTGTGCTGCAGCTGGATGTCAAGGTGGAGTTGGCGCTGGAGAGCGACACGCTGCTCGTCCTCATCGTCGTCGTCGTCGTGGTCGTGCTGCTGTCTGGACGGGCTGCGCCCCACCGTCACCACGTCGATCTCCTCCTCTGCCAGACAACAAAAGGTAAGGCTTCCATCACACTCAACTGGAAGGCGTGACACGCCAACAGTTTATCTTTGTTATTCAAAGTGACACGGCTGCCTCAAAGGACATTTGTAACAAGCATTTAGCGTTATAATAACAGGAAACGTGTAAAAATTACAATACAGTAATTCATACGTATTTTTATAATGACTGTAAAACGTTCTACATTTAATATCTTAATCTAAAACAGCGGTGAAATATTTTTACAATATTTATTTCTGAAAATGTAAAACTATAGTTTTAATTTTTTTTTTAAAAAATGTTTACTTTTTTTTTTTTTTTAAATCAATCTATTTAGATTTTTCCCTAAGAAATGAAGTATATAAAATACCTTTTACATAGTCAATTTTATTTTGAGGTTAATTTTTTTTAAACAAACATTATCAGTGAAACAACCGGCCACTGAACAAACAAGGTCACCACATCCTGTGTGGTTCATAGTCAGCGGTGCCACAGGGCTCGGTCGGCTCTGGAATGAGTCATTAGGAGCTCAAGGATGGAGCGCACACTTACTGAGCTCAGCTCAGACCCCGCCCAATGCCTTTACAAAGCACGTGGAGAAACATTTGGTCTCACCGGAATCGCTGGACGAGTACGTGGACACGTCTCCTCCGGTGGAGCAAGAGTCGGACGTGACCTCGCCCGTCTCCCAGCCCCCCAACACGTTCTGGCCGTCCAGCGTGGAGCCGACGAGCCCTTCGAAGATGCTGACGTCCATGTCCGACAGCATCTCCTCCAGGCTTTTGTCGGAAGCCAGGCATCGCCACAAGCTGTCCTCTCCGCTCTCCTCCGCCACGGGGGACTGGGGACGCCCTCGCCCCCCACCGCCATAGTCTTCATCATCAGAGTGGAAGAAGGCGCAGTTCCAGTTGAGCTCCATGTCATGATTCTCCAGGAGCATGTCGGACACAAAGCTCAGCTGATCACCCTTGGAGAACCCCGCCTTCACGGGTGGTGACTGGAGATCCTTCAAACTTGGGCAGAACTCATCATCCAAGTAGGAGAAGGCTTGTGGCAGGCACTCCATATTTCTTTCCAAAATGTACATGGTCTCCTGCAGGGAGAGTGATGAGAGATGTAAAATTGCATTTCCCCCCCCCCCAAACCTCCACAGAGATCCTCCAGACCAAGCCCCAGACATGACACTTCAAACTTTGGCAAACAAAGAACTTGAAGCCTTCTTTCCTTTTATATATTTAAAAAAAAAAAACGTTCACTGATCACTAATTTCCAAAGTGCTCATATTTGTGAAGAGAGTTTAATTCAGTTCTCCTGCCACAATTTAGCATCGCATGACCACAAAAGATCGTTTAATGTGGACCTTATCTATACTGGGTGGCCGCTAATTTAATTTCCCAGCATGTCACGTCTGGGACTCAGCAATTTCACACTCAAGTGCGCAAACGCCGCACAAGTCACACACGACATTTGCAGCCATTGACAAACAACGCACTCGGCTTGTCTGCAGGGCGTGGAGGGCATGTCACAATCACATGGCGCTTGGATGTCGAGCATGCTTGCGATGCACAACAAAGACACACTGTGTGCTGCAGACACACACGTCCCGGAGTTAAAAGAACGAGCGCCCTTGTGTGGCGTGGAAACGTGGGATTTCAACGCATTTACACATATAACATAGGTGACAAACAATTAGCAGGATGGAACAGGATTTGCGTCGGTTTGAAATGTGCGCATTTTCGAATGAGGCTTTTGCACCAAGAGTTGGAACGCCCTTGTGCAAGCATGGGGGGCAGGAGCAACCGGTGTGATTTACACGACCCCGATCGACTCTCGAAAATAATGATTTCAACTTGGTTGACACCCGATTTGCAACGCGTGGTTTGATGCCATTTAGCAGCATTTTACAAAGGCGAGCGCTTTCTTGGGATTGTTCCGCACACCTCCGCAATGGCTCAAATGCCATGTGGACGACAAACTGCGCGTGCTGCACCCAGGTCCGAGAGTTAGCACAATGAAAATACACGCCGATCTACTGTTAAACCCATGACACAAGCCTCGAGGTCGCACAATTAGTAGAAAGTGACGCTGTAGTCGAACAGTTTAGTAGCTTGTTACAACCGTTTACCAGCGAAGGTTGCACATGAACAAAATTAGTTGTTTCTGTAGGAATTGTTCTTATTAACTTGTAAAACAAAAAAAAAACACTCACGCCGATCTACTTGCTAACACATAACATACACAGATGTCCCACCATTGTTTGGGATTCGCGTGTTATTTTGCTCAATATAGCAGCAAATTTAAAATATGGGCGGTTCCTAACAAGGGTTTTGGATATGCAGAATAGAATCGTCTACTGTCTTGTCGTTACAAAAACAAAAGACGCCTTCTTACCTTGCACGTTCAAAGGGACATAGATGGTGGACGTTCAACCAATTGTCCTTGTATAAATCCACGCTGAGATCCAAAGGCGACCACTTGGCGACGACGGAATTGAGGCGGCGTGGTGCGGAAGTCTTTACGAGCCGGCTACTACTTCGCGGAGTAGGCGTGGCCCGAGGAGCCGCAGTGCTATTTCATGAACGTGACTCGCCGGTATCCCTCCGCGGCGAAAAACCGCGCCAAAATAATCGTACGAGCCTCCAAGCGTGCACGTCCTCGTAACGTATCAATTCTAAAACGATATAAATCGGCTTTACTATTTATAGTTGGCCGGAAAACTGTCGGCGAAAGTGTCTGTGTGCAATCGTTCCTTCAAATCGGGTCTAGCTAATCAAATCCAGTGGAGGGATACTTACGAGGGGTTGGGATTCCAGGAAATGAAAGGCGGTAAAATGAGAATACTGACGCACGTGGATTGAGCGGAGATGCCGACTGTCATGGAGATAAATAACCACTAGTGGGCCTCGGCTGTTTGTGGACGAGCAGACCTCGTCGCCATCTTTAACCGGGAGTCCCCGGCCATTGCTTCCATTCAGAATTGAGATACTCTACGTGCGTTTTGGGATAAATCACAACTCGTTGAACTCGATTTTGATTGGTTGGTTAGAATGATCCAAAGTGCAGCTATGAGAACGCACTCATTGACAATTTTAGCCCGGTAGCACCGGTGAGGTACAATGGCGGTTGCATACGGTTTAAAGTTCCTGGAGGATTGTTGCATAGTCCGTGAAGTCGTCACACGTGCGCGTATCCCCCCACACACACGCACACACAAAAAGCGAGAGTGGAACGCTCGCGGTCTTCCCATCCTTAACCCCCAAATTACGAGTTTCCTCGTCGCCAAAGCGTAATGACAGACTTCCTACATTCCCGAGAAGGCAATGTGAGCGCATCCTCAAGAGTCCGAGTCCGGTCGATCCAATGAAGAAGGAGAAGAGGAGGGTCTGTTGAAAATCTACTTGCAAGCTGTAATTCAATCCATCAAATTCAACTTTTTTTTTCCCCCTTGTACTTTCCTGGCAAGAAAGCTATAGGAATCCTGCAGTTGGTCACAGGGGTTCCGCAGGGCTCCATTTTGGGTCTCCTCAGGGTTGGCTGCTGCTAAGTTTGTGTTCAAAGCAGTCGTCTATTGTCACACTTGAACTCTTCCACACAATTGAATCATCAAATTCTTCGTTGGCCTTTTATTTTTTTTAACTTTTGCTGACCAAAATGAGAAGCTGCGTTTGGTTTGGCTATTTCCCAAGGTTGCGCGGAATGTGACGGGCCTGTAACTATTGTTCCCCCCAGCACGGGAATATTCCCAGCGCGTGGCCGCAGAGACCACCGTGTGGGGTTGCTTCTGTGACGGCTTCCAGTGGTTTGGGTGGAGCTTGACAAGGAATTCTTGACAGGATCGCAAGCGTCTGTCTGTCTTACCTCGGGACGCTGCGGAAGGAATCCATGTGGTTGCCATTATCGTGAGAATTATTCTTTCAAAGTCAGCTAATCGCCTCTAAATTTGAAACACAACATTTCACGAAGTTTCACCCCTAATTTAAAACCCTAACTCCAACCCCTGCTTGAAACATTTTTTAAACTGCCATCAAGCCTTGAAGCCCTACTTTTGAAACCATAACAAAGACAAGCCTGAATCTTTGTTTTAAAACTCATACCCAAAGCTCAAACTCTAATTAAAAATTGCAACAATTGAAATCAGAATTTGAGTCTCAACCACAATTACAGCCAAACCTCTACATATGATTAAATGTAAGAATTTTTCAACATACGATGTGAAATTTGATCAAATATTTGACTCAACATCTGAAGTAATTCCCAACATACGACGTCATCATGGTTGGCCTGCTAGACGGCATGTCATGATGACGTCAATTAGCACGTCCCAGGAAGCCTAACGCAAATGGTCTTAGTTGTGAAAAAAGGAATAAGGTAATGATTTTCTTACAATTAAAACAAGAAGTTATAAGAAAACATGAGCGTGGAGTGCGTGTGAAGGATCTCGCAAAACAATATGGCCGTAAAAACAATTTTGACGTTCATTAAGCAGAAGGAAGCCCTCAAGGGGATCACCATCATCTCTAAACGTCGCAGCCCTGAGTGTTAAATTAAGTTCGTCAAAGTATGTCAAAGTCCACCAATCAAATGGCCCAAAAGTCAAACCGTTTGAACTTCAAGCTGTGCTTATGTCATAAAACATCAGCACATTTTGCAGCACAGCTCGGGGAGAATGATGGATTTCTATTCACTTTAACTTTTTTTGTATTTTAGGGGATTGTGCCAGTTGAGATAATCTTACAAAAACCTGGGCTGGATTAGGAGGAAATCAGTTGCACTGTGTTAATCAGTAGTTGTGTTAGTGCAGATAAGTGAATCCTGAGTGATGATCAGACTATCAACAGTAAACAGAAATCACACTGTTCATCCCCAGAGTGCTATCAGCAGCTACATGCCAACACACACACACAAAGTCTAGTCTCTATTGTCGTCTTTTTTTCTCATGCACCCCCACACACGCATACAAGCACACACACACACACTTGAAACCCAACCTTGAAACCATCATTGGGGACAACTCTAATTCTGTCTTGAAACCCAAATTAAAAGCCCTAATTTGCAAGTGTGACCAAAGCCCAGGCATTGTTCTGATCCCCAAGCCTGGCTGGGAACCCAAGTTAAGGCAGCTTGAGACTCTAATTTAAAAAATGCTATTTTAACATATTTGGGGGAGAATATTCCCAACACACACACACAGACACCCGCGCACACACACAGAGAAGAGTGAATCAACAGGAAGGCTGCAGGAGACAAAATGTTCCTGCAGTCTGCAAACGCATCACTTCTCCATTCAGTCTGCTGGGAAGCCTCTCGTTTGCCGTTTCATTCATGACTCGGAAGAGGAAGGGGCCTCCCGGGGCACCCCCCACCCTGCCCACCCCTCGCTCTCGCTCTTCCTCTTTCTGCCACTGAATGATAGCGAGCCTTATCTTGATCGTTATGCCGCCTGTGTCGCAAGTGGTATGGAGGACTGCGGGTTTGTTACGCCACACCACTTTAGACAAACGTTTCTTACCGCATTTTTCTTGTTGCTATTGCTCAATGAAGCAGCGGTTGATCGTATGCACGATTGAGGTAAATCGACAAACAAAAACAGACAACTTTGACCTTAGTTCTGCTAGCTAACACATAGCACAAAGCACCATAGACGGGCTGAAAAATATTGAAATACGATGAATAAAAACGATCACTAATTGATTTCCAAACTCAATTCCTCCAAAAGTGTCATGGCAGCCTCGAAGATATTCATCCCCGCATGTCGAAGCCTTTACTGTTTTCTTGGTGCTGTTCTTAGTTCTGTTTTCCGTTTTATTTTGTCAAGCTGGAACAGATCAATTAAGTTTGCATTCTTTAAAAGAGAAAGATGAGATGAGACATGCCTTGAACTTTGGCCTGTTATACTGCCGCTTGTCCTCTCCCTTAGTTCACCTGTAAAGGCTTAGCTTTGCCTCAAGTACCTTTTTCAACTTGTTACCTGTGAACTTTGACCTCAGGTCATGCTCAATCATGACCAAAATGAAGCAGCTGTTTGGCGAGCTCCCTCCCATGTGTAAGAGGATCAAATAAATGTGATGGAAAGTATTTTTTGTGATTTATCGGTCTGACCCCGCCTTGGAAACGTTAACCTGCTAAACGCTCTCTCAGCCAACAAGACCCTGTGGTGAAGCTCAAGTCTTTATGTGTAGGTTTGCGAGAGCTGGAGGAGCTACAAAGGCACGACGAAGCAACAGACAACTCCCACCCCAATGAGAAAGGCTGACTTGAGCTCATCGGCCCAATCCGACGACGCACATGCGAGCGGCATGTGAAGCCGCGGACGGCACAGGACAACCGCAGCCGGATTCTGAGAACTTGAGGAACCATCAAGGGGAGTAGGCGGGCTGGAGTGGGAGAGCCAGGTTAGTGCGGTGGAGTGGTGTCACTCGCCCACGTTATTTTTAGGCTGACCAGAAAAAAAAGGAACGTTGTCGGAGCGCGCTTACATTTCTGCGTCGCGCTGCAGAGGGAACTAGTCCCAGTTGAACTTCTTGGAAAGCAACATATGCAACTCTGTTTGCTAACCAGAACAGCAGCACCCATTGAGGCACGTGAACAGTCTTGATTTGTCTGACAGCGGTCGAAAGCCGTCTTCTGTTTGCCGTCAATGAAAACAAATGGGTGTAACAAACGGCATCGGTTGTTGTCACCGCTTTGTTTCGCTAGACTGCAACAGTTTGAATTGAACGAGCAAAACGGAGGCGTCCATCCTCAGTGCTTTTTGTCCCGCTTGGCTTCTGTATTCCATTAGCCGCTGAGTTCAGACACTGCAGACACATTTCGACTCTTCCCCTATTTGGCAGATGTGTACACATGCACGCTTTTGCACACATGCATTCCTGCGCAGTTCCCTCTCTCCACGACTGGGCTCGAAACCAACAACACACCCCCTTCCTTCTTTATGCACACTTGTAAGGTACTATTTACAATATGTGAATGACTAAAATGTATAACATGCTAACAAGATGTTGCAATTTGAGTTCAGGAACAGCTATGGCAACTTAATATTTATTGATAAGATGACAATGTGTTGCTAAAATACTCACAAATGCTATGCTAGCACATAGCAAAACCAGAGCAGAAAAAGCGATTTGACGTCATCTATTTCAAATGAACCAAATGCTAACACACTAAGAGTTGGTATGCTAACCACATACGCAGCACTGAAATGGTGAGGGCTGACCTTTCGCACCGCTTCTCCCTGCACCCCCACAGGCCTGACTGAAAGTAAATGTGCTACCATGTCACCAGCTATCGGGTGGACGCAAGGCGACACCGCTTGCAAATTTAGGCGGGAATGCGTTGGCCGACGTCCCCCCCGACTCCCATTCCTTCCATTTTATTATAGGGGTGACGTTGGCCTCGAGGTACCCGGACCGGTTCCCGGTCAATCGCAGGGGACGAGACCGGTCAATCCTGCCTGAGGCACGTAGAGACCTCCGGGGCGCAGCGCGAGTCCTGAATGGCAAGCTCCTAGTGCATGAAACGTGAAACCGTGATGACGAAATCGGGACCTCCCTTCGCTCATGCCGACGCGGCTGACGTGGCGTCCGCTGGGCACGTGACGGAAGAGGTCATTTGGCGCCTCCTCCGCTTTTCCCAGCCTCGAACCCAACACGAGCGTGAAATGGAAGTGCCTTCTTCCTGTTCATGGAGGGATGCGTAGTAAAACTGCAGATGTTTGACGGTGGGCGGGCCAACATCTGCAGCTCCGCTCCGGACGGCATGTTCAACGTCACACGCCGGCCCTAGCCTGAAAGAGCAAAGTCTGTCGTATGTACCAAATCACAGCAGAGGTTGTCTGTGGACACTGCAATCAAGTGAGGCCATCAAGTGAGCCCCAAATGAAGCCTAACTGAACCCCCACATGAGCAAGCGGTGGGCGACAGAGGCAAGGAAAGTTTCTCCAGCTCACCTCAAACCTCCACCACATGTAACCCTAACCCTCCATTGCGCACCCGAACTGCAGCCCCCACCTTTGCAGTCCATGACAGCAGCCGAGCTGATCTGTCTTTTTTCAGGTGTAAGCATGTCAACAAACAACCTCCTCCAACATTACTCGATGTAGAAATGTTGGAATGCACCCTTGAATTTTTTTCCTTATTCAAAGTCTACGAAGAACCATCAGTGTGAGTCACACTCTCAACATTTATTTTTATTTTGAACCATGTTTGATATTTTCCATTTTTCCGAGAGGGAAGTGAGGAAGCTTCAGACGTGAGTCAAGTTTCAAAACGTCTGCTTGTCTCGAAAAAAAAAAACACGTTTGTCGGCATTTGCTCAAAACAGAGACGTCGTCCTGACAGGAAGTTCTATGTCAGTCCAGTTCGAATTTGTAGAGTCCATCAATTGAAGTGATTCTACTCCCACGAGCTTGTTGAGCAGACACCGTCCTGCTCTCGGCTTCAGGTTCGTGCGGGCCCCAAGTGAGAGGCTGCAGTCTAATTAAAGCATAACTCAAGCAGGCCGACCGCACGCAGAGTCCTAATAAGGACGAGATCACCGTAGTGGTGGGCGCATAGCGCACGAATCCGTACGCACCCCTGCTATGTGGCTGCAATCCCACCCTACTCACTTCTGTGTCCTGCTAGCTGTTCAGCAGGCCAAGTGGGTTCATTCACCCCTCACGCCCCATTTCATTCCATCTGTGAGGTGAATGAAGTTGGACTTGCTTCTAAACCGAAGCCAAAGCCGACCTCTGGTGACCTGGCTCTGACCCTATGCGTGACCTAAAAACTAACTCCGATCTGAGTACATGTTATGAGGCGAAATGGAAGCAGTATCCAAACCCTGGCCTTAAAGATCTTCTCATATGTTTGAATAGAGTTGCTGAAATTTGTGCTATGACTGCAAACTGTGTGGTTTGAATTTGAAAGCTCATGCGCTCTCTTTTTATCTGCCACCAGATGCTGATTGTTGAGCAAGCGCAAGATTCCTTGTGCGCATTTGCCAGTTTTTGCCAGTCCGGTCCGCTCCAAGTCGAAGAGACAGACTGCGTCCTTGGAAATGCGCCTCATTTTATTGACCAGATGATTTATTTTCAAATGTAGCTAGCTTGTTAGCAACACTTCTCAGTGGTGAGTTAAATTTAGAAGACATCTTTATCACTCTACGGGGACTTGAACCCCATTTGCTAATATGACCTAATGTGACCTCTCTGACATCAACCCATTATTAGCACTCCTCTTAACTCGAAAATAATTTGAACGTCAACTCAGGCCCTAACCCTTAGCCCAACTCTGACGTCAATCCAGTTGTATATTTGCATTCATAGCACGGTTCTCAAAGAACACGTTGTGTCATGCAGAATTTCATGAGCCGCCACAGATTTGCAACTGACATGGAAGCAGCGCCAGCTCCCCACTGAAGTCAGTCAGTCAGTCAGTCAGTCAGTCAGTCAGTCAGTCAGTCAGCCTGTAGGTGGCACATTAACCCACTTTTTGACTGGGCCGCCTCCCTTCTTTGTGTGAGAGAATGCGCCTCCAGCCCCGCCCGCCGCCCCGCTCCGCCCCTATTACAAATCTGGAGCACCATCTTTAATTGGAAAGATCACGTTGCAATTTGCTGCCATTTAGGGAGATATAAAAATCCATTTGGACCCAGCAGAAATAGCTCCCATGTGTCAGACTCCCTGCAAAGCTGCAATTATGGCCTCTTTATATTTCTATTCTACTATTATGTCTATTGTGGGCTACATCCAAACACAAAGCATATGGATGGCGTACACAGCACGTTGTGGGATGGGACAAACATGTTTGGCATAAAAAGCAGCTTTAAAATAATCTTCTCTATTTAAAAAATATAGTCATGAGAATACAATTGGTGAAAATGAAGGCATTTATTGTGTCATTTTAAACCAAATAATCGTGTGAGACAACGTGCAAACGCACAACTACCAATATGTTATTCAGTTACAGCGAAACTAATTTATCCTGAATAACACTTGACATTAAAATATTGATCATTTCTAAAACAAAAAAGATCAAATAAAAATCAAATTAACTTCCTTAGAACTACATTAAAATGAGTCAAATTATCTTTAAAAACAATTTTATATGAAAATTAAATCAAATTGTCCTCATTTAAAAGAAATAATGAAATTATATATTTAAAAACAACAACGAAAGACCAAATACATTTGATGTTGTATTTTAATGATAGTTTCAACAACTTTTCCCCCCCCCTCAATTGTATTTTGGTTTTTCCCTCAGAAGAGGGTTTTCCAAACTGTTCTGAGTCATTAGTTAGAAAGCATTCATTCGTACGAGCTCTTTTATTTATCATCTCATAGAAAGACCATTTCCTTTTTAATTTTTTTACATGCATGTTTGGAGACGTGCATATGTGGCGCACAAGTTGCAATGCGTATTTTGGGTCTCGACTAGTGGTAACGGAAGGCTTGGCGTCTACTCGCAGCATTCCTTGGAGCATGCCGAGCAATCACGTGTAGTGGGGCCACGCCAGCTCCAATTGGCTGCACGGGCCAGCACGTGTCCGTACGACAGAGTCCCCCCCGTTATGTAAGGAGACAGGTAGTAGTAGTAGTAGTAATAACAGTAGAAATTATTATTAAATAAAATATACTTTTGCACACTGAAGCACATGCAGAACTTAAAACACTATTAAAAAAAATCTAGACACTTTTGCTTTTTCAATTTCGTCTTTATTTGATTTATTTTTTAACAAAACCTTTTGTTTTGAAAAACATAACATGTACAACTTTTTTCAATTCACAATAGAAACACAACAATTTACTTATTAATTGACTTATTAAATATACTTTGAATGATATTTTGCATGCGGTGTTGCAATGGTGCTCAGTCAAGTACTGCCACTTTAAATAACGACGAAAGCAACAGACAGGCGTTGGCGAGAGACAGACGGACCGACCAACAGACAGGCAGAGAGACACCCGGCTTCTTCTGTCGGTCCACGTGTAAACGTGCTAACATTTACCGCCATCCTTTTCCTTGAATCGCAGCTTGCGCCAGTATCCTTGCGCCGGCGAGACGAACTAGACCCAGCTCCCACGCTAGATTCAACGGTGCCGCTTCTCCTGACACGTTCCTGCCCAGACCCGATGCAAATGCCCATTCATGCCAATGATTAAATAATCGGTACTGGGTCGGTGCGTCGTGGGTAACGATTTGGCGCGGATTTTTGTCTGCGGACGCACACCGGCGAGCCGCGCCCATAAAAGCGCTGCGGCCACGTCGGCCACACCCACTTTGTGTGCTAACAGCTAGCCGGTCGGTCAGGACAACTCTCCCCGCACCATGCTTCCTATGTCCCGGTTCAACTTTACACAACAGCAACTGGTCTTCGCCGCCAAGTAGTCGCCGTTCTCCTCGGGCCGTTCCTTTTGCTCGGACTTTGACCTCCGTGGATGTTGTTCTTCCACTTTATTGAAACCCGACTGTCTCTTTGAAGCTCAACTGCCGGTAAGAACGCCCGTTTTTTTTGTCTTGGCGTCGAGTAGGTTCATAGAATCACTGACGACAACCGGTGCTGCTTGATGGAAAAGCTTCGGAGCCCGGTCCCCACGCGTGTTAACATGGAGCGTGGCTTTTAAACGGTAGTCGCCGCGTCGAGAAATGTGTCGCGTAAACGCGCCGCTGGGTGTCGTCTGCGTCGAAACCCATCTAGGAAAGGCTGAAATTTTCACAAGCTGCTTGATTACTCTAATCCACTCCACGCTCGGCAAGTTGTTCAAAATCTGTTTTTTGTTTAATCTGTTGGGAAGGAATTCGGCGTCGTTTTCTTGTGCTTAAAACGCCATCAAATTGCCCCGCAGTCGCACACGTGGATCCCGTTTCACGCCGCACTAGGGCGTTCTGTAAGTCATTGCGGAGGAGCCAAACCCTCATTAGAAAATGCGCATTTTTTTCCCTCGCTCCTTCATTGCTCTGAAACTGCGTCTCTCTATGCAAACTAAGCGATACCTGGCTTCGCGTTTTGTCATGGAGAGAAAATCGGCGTGGACGTGTTTTGGTGAAACTTTTACATTTGACAAATACACTCTACGCGTGCATCCTGTTTGCACACAAGGGCGTAAAAAAAATTGGACCTCCATTCATCCGGATACATAAACGTAGTACTCGTGTGTCTGCGTGTCTTAAATGCATTTCCCCAAACAGTGTGGCTTTGTCCACGGCGAGCATGAAACGCATCCATCCACGCAGCATGTGATTGTGACATGACCTCCACGCCCTGCGGACACGCGCTGGTGGCTTCAATGCGTCTGGGTGCACGAGTGTGCGCGTGTACAAAGTGAAAGTTGTCATCTTTGGACCTCTTTCAAGTTTTTGTTTGAAAGCGTATATTGTGGCGAGAAGGTGCTGCTGCCCCCCACCCCTCTTCTCCAGCTGTTGCTCTGACGTGGTGAGAAAAGGGTGTGGCCTTCTTTCACGGGTTAGCGGCCATGAAAGGAGTGGGTGGTGCCCGAGTGATGTAAACATGGAGAAAAGGCAGCCCACTTCGAGTAAAGCTCACTTTTTTCGTCGAGTTCACTTTCACTCTTGGATTTACTTGCTTCTCTGCATTTTAAGATTTTAACTGTGATTCCCTCTCTTTTTTTTTTTGTCTGCAGTTTGAAGATGTTGCAAAGCTTTGCCCAGTCGCCGGACTGGCTCTGCTCGGAGCCGCTGCTGTTTGACGAAGAAGAGATCTGCCAAATTCTGATGAAGGACCTGCAGTCGCCCCCCATGAAGGAGGGCGCCGCCGGGACGGCTAAGCCCCTTTCTAGCGGAGACCAACTGAGCTTCGTGTCCGACATCCTGCTGGAGGACTATGACATGCACCTCAACTGGAACTGCGCCTTCATCTACGACAAGGAGGGAGGTGGCGGGGGAGGGGGGCCGCCACGCTCCCCTACATTGGAGGAGGAGGAGAGCGGCGAGGACAGCCTGTGGCGCTGCCTGGCATCGGACAAGTGCCCGGAGGAGAAGTTGGCAGCGGCCGTGCTAGGCTCCAGCCCGCTGCTTTCCGACATTGACGGCAGTATCTTCGAGGGGCTTGCCGGCTCCACGCTGGACTGCCAGAACCTGTTGGGGGGCCAGGAGACGGCGGAGGTCACGTCTGACTACTACTCTGCCGGAGGGGACGTGTCCACGTACTCGTCCAGCGACTCCGGTGAGACCAAAGTTTCGCTGCTCTTCCAAATGCCTACACGCACGCACACACACCACACACATGCTTGCCAACGTAATCGTTTTTTTAAAGGCGGTATGGGCGGAGTCTGAGCTGGTGACTGACAGCTCAGCTTAAGTGTGGGAGTGCGCGTGCGCTCCGTCCGTCCATGAACATGTCATGACTCATGCAGTTCTCCGGCATTACTGACTGTTAACCACACAGGAAGTGGTGAACCCCTTTGTTCAACGTTGAATTTATTTGACTCATTTTCTATCATGAAAATCAAAAGTTTTTCTTTCAAATTTTTTGAATGAATAAAATCACTTTATATTTTAGATTTATTCTTGTTTTACAGATTTCTGAATGACATTAAAAACAATTTGAATATTATAGATTAAAATAGAACATTTGAGGTCATCGAAATAAACATGTTAAATCAGTATTTTTATTTTATTCATGACTTAATTTCTTTACTATATTTTTTATCATTAAAATACCTTTCCATTTATTTATTTTTGAATTGAAAACATCTTGAAATAGCTTTTGGGCCACTTTTGTGTTAAAGTCCTGACTTTTGAATTTTCAGAGGAGGAGATCGACGTGGTGACAGTGGGGCGCTGCTCGTCGGCCCGCCGGCAGAAGGAGCAGGAAGAGGAGGAAGAGCGCTGCGCTCTGCGGCGCCACCACCTGGAGATCCAGTTGCAACACAACTACGCCGCCCCCCGCCCGGCCTCGCCGCCGCCGCCGCATTCCTCGTGCAACAAACGCTCCCGCGCCCATCACGCCTTGCCGTCGACCCGCCGCCACCACCAGGCGTCGTGGCGCCACCCGGCCGAGACAGAGGATGAGGAGGAGCGGCGGCGCACGCACAATGTGATGGAGCGGCAGCGGCGCAACGAGCTCAAGAACTGCTTTGTGCACCTACGTGACAACGTCCCCGAGTTGTCCCGCAACGACAAGGCCTCCAAGGTGGTCATCCTGAAGAAGGCCCGGGACTGCATCCACGGCCTGGAGGAGAACGACCGTCGGCTGCACGCCAAGCGGGACAAACTGCGTGCCAAGCAGGAGCAGCTCAAAGCGCGGCTGCGGCAACTCCGGACACTCGCACGCTCGTGAAAGATGGAAGAAAATGAGACTTTTTTTTTTTTTTTGTACAAATGACTTGACATTTTGCTTTCAGGAATGAGGAGCACGTGTATGCACAAAGACAGACTTTTCAGTGGACTTGAGACACACACGTTGCGATGCCTTGACTGCTGACTGTTAAAATACGCACACATGATGAACGAGGTCAGTTCTTGTTAGTGAAACTTGAACCTGCACGTCTCGGCAAAGGTCGGCACTCTTGCATGTGGAATTTCAGGATGAAGCAAAAAATGAGGCTGGGCATATTGGGGTGGGGGGGGTGTTACAGGCAGCCCCGCTTCATCACTGCTTCATCTTGAACTTTCACGCCAAAGGCCAAATTTGCGAGTCATGTCTTCAGGATGTCTTGTAGCCATAGCAACCACCAATCCCTCCGCCGCCACACCTTTTGATGGCCTTTGGGTGTTTTTGGGGCAGCTCGAGTTCTTAGAATTTTGTGTCCGTCATTTTTGGGCAAAAAGCTACCTCCGCCTCAACAGCCCCGCCTGTGACCACCTTTGTCACCTGTACATTATTTTTTTTCTTTATTTCAATGTCCATTCTGTTATTGTATTTTAAATTATTTTAAGTTGTGCTTATTCTTTTTCTTCAATTGTTTGTTTTAGTTTTGGTAGTTGAAAAGTGATTTTTTTTTTTTCTTTTCGTCAACACCTTCTTTTTCTTTTTTTTTTTTTAAATCAAAGAATGACAGTTGGGAACTGTGCCTGCATGGATTCTCTACATGCACATACAACGGTTTTGTATTGTGCCTTTTTTTCCCCCTCAGGAATGTAAGAATATGAAATTCCCAAAATGTACCATGTGTTTTTTCGACTAAATGATTTTGCCTATGAATTAAAATTTTTATGGTATCACTTCATGTCGGTTGTCGCTTGCTCTTGCACTTGTACTTTGTTGTGCGTAGCTCAGAATAGGCCAAGTTAGATACACTTTGAAAAATGAATTTGTATGGATTCTGACTTAATTCTATTTTTCTATCATAAAATCGGGACGTCATTCCTGCAGTAGAATTTCTTATAATTTTAATCCATTCATCATTAGACGACGACTTGATTACAGAAGTTTTGACGTTTATCACATTGATT
Organism: Syngnathus typhle; assembly: GCF_033458585.1. NCBI lineage: Eukaryota > Metazoa > Chordata > Actinopteri > Syngnathiformes > Syngnathidae > Syngnathus > Syngnathus typhle. Next base: position 12,322,423 of record NC_083748.1, read on the forward strand.
TAGAAATGTGTCTGAACTTTGATTGTCTTTCCATAGTAGATTGTTTTTCTGATGAAATTAGGACCTCACGTGACCTTAACTTTGGACTGTGGTCCAGTAAAATCTGATGCTATTTCTTTTTATGTGAGGAAAATGATAAGCACCAAACTATCCAACATGATCCCAAGAAGCACTTTTCACCTTTTTCCTCTCCTGGTTGAACAGGAAAACAAGATTTGCCAGCTTGGTCTCAGGAGACCAAAGTGTGAGTGAAGCTCCTGCCTGCTCTGACATGACAATCATGGATTGTGCAAACATGCATTGCCATGTGTGTGCGAGAGTTATGTAGGCCAAGGTGAGAGTCAGCTTTTAAGATAACAAGCAAGTGAACTGATCAGATGCTGTAAAAAAAAAAAAAAAACTCTCGAGTGGTTTTCACTCTTGCTCAAGCCTGAGCCAACAACACATTCCATCATTTTTTAACATTTGTTAAGAAGATTGTTCTGTCAGAAACCAGTTTGGGTTTTTAAAAAAAAATGACAGACTATGATTATTTTTTCGGAGACGATCAGGTGCCGTACGTAAGTTTTCGTCTTTTTCACTTGAAAGCGAGATGTGTGACGTGAGAGGGGAATTTTGCAGCCTCCAAACTTGGCCACTTTGGGCTCCCTGGTGCTGCCCCTAGTTTGCATGCATTGAGCCGACGCCTCTCATTTGAGCGGCCTTTGTCATTTCAAGCAGAATCGGCCGAATGCGCAAAATAGCAACATCAGTGTTGGGAAAGTTGATTTTCTACATGAACGGGTTCAGTTCACAAATTTCAAAATGAACTTGGAAATTTTATGCATCATTCCAAAAAGTAAAAATTCATAGTTCTTTTCTTCCCCCAATCAAAACAAAGTAGGGTTAGGGTTTCAAACTAGGGTTTGAAATTAGGTTTAGGGATTCAAAGTAGGTTTTGAAATTAGGATTAGGGTTCTAAAGTAGGGTGTCAAAGTAGTGTTTCAAACTAGGATTAGGGTTTCAAGATAGATCATCGAAACTGATGCAGTGTTTGTGTTACTGCTGCGAGCCACTGTTATACTCTCCCCACCACCATCATCACAGGCAACCCCCACTTTGGGCTCCTTCAACCCTTGCTAATACCCCCCCCCCCCCCCCCCCTCACCCCTATGATGATCAGCCATCTTGTTTAGGGGAAAACCTGGCCAGCTGTGTTTGCTGTTGTCTTAGTATAGTTTGAACGAAAGCTGAGGAACGAAGGGGGGGCTCCCTTAAAAAAGACCCCACCCTTGTTCTCTGTGTCAGAGACAAGTCAGACCCACAAGTAAAAGTGTGTGCAGGAAAGGGCGTGTGGGCTAGCACATCTCCGTTAGGTCATGCTTGAGTGAAGCACCAAAACAATTGCAACAACGATGCCCTCGCATGTGGGCAAGCAGAGCTCCAGTCGGAGGACATTGTTGACATTGAAGTAGTTTGGGGGCCCCGTCTGTTGCATATCAAACCAAAGTCCCGCCTGGTCCCTGCGTCATTGCGGTGACCATTCACACGTCGGTCGCAACAAACACGGCAGCAGCTTCACATTTGCTTTCTTTAAGGTTCAAGGTGACGCTAGCAAAAGGCAAATGCCCACAAAGGGGTTGCAAAAACAACGTGAGGGTCCGACATCTGTCAAAATGGCTCTCGTTTGTGCAGAAGGCAAGCTTAGAATGGACCATTTGCTTTCACACAGCTGCTTTGATATCATTTCTACTGTACATTTTTTTCATCAGATGTACGTGATTTGGACATGTTGGTCTTCCAAAATCAAATGAATTCTTACTCATGATCACACGTAAATTATTCACCGTAAAATGAATTTCAAGTGAGATGTTATATTTGCAGGTCTTAAAGCATAATGCAAAGCTAATGCTAGCAAAAGGCAGCGCCAAACGGTAACAGCCACAACAGCGCTCTGCTGATGAGCGCACACACAGCTGCAACACGCACACACACGCGTAACACATGTGTATGAACAATTTGAAACATTTGTCAGTGGACTATACGGATGAATAGAGTCTACTCACGTGCAACATGTTACTCACATAGTGACAGATAAGAGTGCGCAACTGTGCACGCCTGATCTGAACAGACTGAGGTGATGTGTTGCCAAATTAGCATGAAAAATGACCAAGTTTTGATAAATGGATAGAAAAATAGATGGAAAAATGGGTAGATTGATAGATAGATAGATAGATGTCTTTTTGATGGCATTGTCGAGAGTGGCAGCCTCACAGCGGTGTTCTCTCTTTTTCTCTTTCTTAAAAGAAGGGATTCTTTTCTCCTTTCTCTTTCCCTTTATTTGTAGTATGGAGTTGAACTAAACTGTCCTTACAGCCGTTTGTGGAGGCTTTTTGTGTGTTTTGGGGTGTTCTTTAAAGAGGGCTGTTTGGCGGACCTCGGGATCATTTACAATATTTCGGCCTCTCCCCTTGTTACTTTTTTCCTTTGTTATTGTCTTTGTTGCTTTGATGACTTTCGCCTTTATTCTTTGTGGCGCCGTTGTGAGTGGATGGCTTTTGTAGAAGCCTACTGAGTTGCGCTCATGTCATCAGTTTGTCTTTTATATCCCCACTCTGTGGTCTGAATGCTGCTGGAAACTTGAATTCCCCCCCGGGGATCAATAAAGTATCTATCCCGCGTGTCGCAGCTGTCACGGAGCGACGTAAAAGTCTTTACAATATTTGTATTCTGATTGCTATAGCACAAATGTGGCGTCTTAATTGGGTGTGGTGGTAGTGGAATCATATTGCTTGGCGAGCTCAATTGCTGATCTTTGACATCACTGCGGTCAATTTGGGGGCATTTCTGAGGCTCATTACAATAAAGTAGAAAAAAAAAATCGAAGCTTTGCGACAGATTTTACTATAGAGGCAGAAACGACATTAAAGTGTGTTGGGGCATTTGCACACTCGTACTTGTTTCTTGTGAGAATCATTGATTGTCATTTCTTATCAGACAGACAGACAGACAGATAGCTAGAAGGAACAATGGTCAATCCGTTTGACTTCCAAATGTGCCCCCTCTTAAAATGTCCCTCCTGGTGAGCTCTTGGGGGTCCCTCAGCAGGAGGGTCCGGCCGCCACAGTGACGAAGATGGGCTCAGACACGGCGTTGAAATGGAAGTGTGAAAGTGGGGGCGGGTGCAGGGGCATTCAAACGAATGCGGCTATGCAGGATCAGCTGATGGGCCGTGAACAAACTCCCCCTCCCCCTACACCTCGCATAGAAGAAACTGGAGTCACTCCTAATCTAGTGGGGACACCATCCTGAGTACTTCACTGAGGCTGTAATCCTCTCCCGGGGGATTGCAAATGAGGGGGCACAAAGGTGATTTGGCCGTCGGGGGTAGCGAGTGGAGTGGGGGTCAGCAGTTAATGATCTGAAATGCTCAACGGGTCAAAAGATTCACTTCCGGAAAACAAAGGAGTCCTGTTCTTTGGGATCTGTGATGCCTCGCATTTGGGATTCAAAGCAGCGCTAATCTTGGGCGTCGGTGCCATACGCTAAATGCAATTAGTTTTGGGGGCTGCAGTCTTTCATATGTCCGAGACTTTTCCAATGTCTTTGCTTTGCATTTTCAATCACGAGCATTTACGTGACAAAGATGACATCTTGCAAAACTTAAGTGTGGCAATTACCGTGCAAATCTCGGGACGGCCTATTGTGCAGGCGGAAAGCCACAAGCTGCTTTTACTCCTTTCCGTGTGTCAAGTGAATGGAATCACGAGCCCACTGAATCAAACCGAATCGAATGTTTTCACTTGAAACTCAAATTGATTGACATTGACCCTGATTGACAGTCACAAAGTATTTGTACTTGGATACTTTTGACCAGTGTATAATAATAAAAAAATTTAAAAAAGGGTGGACTTTCCCATACTTGAAAGGAATCCAGATGCTGTGTGAATTCATCTGCTGTAACATAAGAAGAATGTGAGAATCTCAAGACACATAGCACTTCTATGATCACATTTACTTCATGCCCCCCCCCCCCCCCCCCCCCCCCGCAACATTTTCCCAAGAAGTAGCCATCTTTTTCTCGGAATGCGTCCCACTGCCACCTATAGCCAAGAGCGCCTTTGAAAAAGCGCACTATAGAAAAAGCCACTCAGGGTAGGGTGGGCTTTCCAGGCTCTGTAATGTGCTGCGAGGACCACCCCTCACTCTTCATGATTGTCCGTTCTTGTTTTGAGCGGGCACCTTGAAAGTGTCCTGACTGGCCATCGTCGCTTGCGCACATGATCAAACGTCGGCCATTGTTTTGGGGGGTACAATGGGCCTTGACAGCAGAGGTGAGGGTGGCGGGGGTCCTCCACACAAGAAGCTATAACAATAGGTTAATCCCCCCGCCCCCCTCCCCGCCCCTTCTTTGGGGTAGCCCGTCTTAACTAATCACAAGGTAGTCTTCGCCATGCATTCCTATTCAACCATACGCTCGTATTACCCAATGCACCCAAAAAGATTTGTCTGTAATTGTTGTTGTGTTCAAGCGCCACATTCCATTTTGGAAAGGGACAGATGTGCCAGGTCATTCATAATGACATTTTTAAATATATAAAGTTAAAGTGACCTTCTAATCTTGATGTATAAGCTGTGTGTTGTAAGTCAATATCAACTCTGTAGCACTTAAAAAGCACTCAGGGTAATTTTCCAACAGGCTGAAACAGCCTTTCAGAGGCTTGCAAATACATTTTTCTTTCCACATGCGTATGTGCACACTGCTGCGGGAGGCCACTGGGAAGAAACTTCAAGGAAAGAGAATATGAAAGAAAAAGTTGGGGTTAAGAAGAAGCTCTTGGCGAGGTGTCGACGGTTGGAATCCAATGAACGTGATGCGGTTGGTTGCGAGCAAATGATCACAACCAATGCAAAACAGCTGTCAGTCAGTCAGTCTCACATCTCGCCGTACTTCCAGGAATCGCGCGCACATCGAAAGCCAGTTCGGGCAGTGCAGCATGTGTATAGGCTGATGCATGCATGCAGCAGCACGTGAGGGGCCGTGTTTGACTGTTTGGCCCGTCGGCCAATAGCGTTAGAGGAAAGCTCTGCGTGCAAGACGAGGAAGAGAGGGAAACAAAGGCAATGAGGCCACTCAAGATAAAGACAGAAGAAAGTTCAAAGGTGAAATGTAAACTTTGACCTTGTGAATTTGGACATCTATTTTGCAATTTCGCAAAGCTAACTGACACGTTTTGGCAAAGTCGAAAAACCCAACTGAGATTCAAACCAGGAACCTCAGGTTATGAGGTAAAAAAAAAAACTAGCACTAGACTATGCAAGGTTCTGAGAAGAGAAAAGGCCAAGAGTTGCAAAGGAACACGAAGGAGCAAACCTGACACTGATAAAAAAACCTCGCTAACCTTCTAGGAGGAGGCGATAACGTTGAGCAGATGAGGTTTGCTGCTGACACTACGCTATTTGTGCCCCCCCCCTCCCAACACGCACTTTTATGCTCCCTGCAGATGGTCTACTTTCTTTTAATGGCTTGTCATACACAAACAACATTAAGATGAACACATGCAGTCATTCAAAAGCCTCCCTGTGCCCATTTCAACGCACGTTGTGTCGTGATTGTGCCGAGAGTGACAGATGCTTCCGTTGCAGCAATGTGCCAACACACACCCTAACCGCTCTGCGGGGGTGTCAATACTCCCTTTCACGCTACTACACACATTCACACAGAGAGATACCTCAACACGCACTTTCATTTTCTCCTGGTATGGCCCCTACAGGCTGAAAAGTGAGCTTGATCTTTCTATTTCACTTGACTTTAATGAGTAGTTGGCCACGTCTCACCGGGAGAAGACGAGCTGGGACTCCCTAGAGTGTTTTTTTGGTCTCACCTCGGTATGCCCCTGCAACAACGGGACCAAACAAGTGTCTGGGGCGAGGGAAGTGGCCTGTCCCCGCTATCCCACAAGCGGAAGTGGAAGGAGATACTGCTGCTGCTGCTGCTTCTGTTACTGCTGCATTGGAGATTGTTGTGGGGAAGACAAATGTTATTCTGCCCCAAAAACAACAGATTAGTTTCTGCCCTCCTCAGCCGTGTGGAGTTTGGCAGGTAGAAAGCGGCTCTTCAAAAAAAGAGGCCAAGTGTGCTTACTTGAAGATGTAGAATGCATCCCCCCAGCTGACTTTTACTGTCAAATGAAATACAATTAGGGATAATTTCACAATGCATCTTTCACAAAACGTCAAAACGTTGTCTGTCTGTTTGCTAACGTGCAATGCAAAATGCCAAACAAAACTCGCATCGATATTGCGGAAGTTGCGAAATTGACGATTATAGTGCCCCTTAGTGGTCGAGGTGCACACACCAGAAGGAGCAGCGCATGCCCTTTGAATTAAAGCATGAAGTCGACCGGCAAGTGAAGGTAGCGCTAAGTTAGCTCTGATGCTAGCATCTTAGCAAGGCATTCCCAGCCATCCCGCAAGTCAGGTAGCAGGTGTCAGATGAGGGACAGGAATGTTCCACAAGGTTGCCTCACCCACGCATGCAAATATCAGGCAAATGTTGACCCTCGGGCCACGACTCCTTTCAATGCGGTGGAATTTGACAAGAGGAAACTTGGCTTCCCGCCCCAAAACACATTGCCGCAACTTGCAGAGTGGCGGCGCGCATCTCCAGCCGCTGCTGGCTGCACAAAGGTTTGCAATGTTATGCGTTCATATTACAAATTCACGTGAAACCATGAACACACCACGACAAGACTGAAGGCAAAATAAAGTTCAAGTAAAAGCTGCCACAGCACAAGCATTAAGAAGATGAGCAAGAAAGTGGAAAAGTACCAGAAGAAAGTTGCAAAGTGCGTGAAGGTATGGAAAACATGCAGTTCAACTGAAAGGCCTTTTGAGAAGGCCCTGCAAAAATACGCACGCACGCTAGATTTTGTGACAAGAAGAAGCCCCCCCCTCCCACAACGAGCCCTGTGCTCGGAGAGGATTTTCTTGTCCACACCAGTTTGGTGCCATTAAGCGAAAGCGTAACGCTTGCACGCCAGCTGCTCGTGGCGCCCCCAAAACGGTTACGCAACTGACTGTACACAAGACTCGCTACGGCTTTCCAGGGAATGCGCGTGCGCTTTTCGAAGAACCCCAAACTGAGAATTGGAACGCTTGCTTGAGTTAAATGACTACCAAACTGTGTCAGTACTGACAGAAGGTCCACCACAGTCAAAACATTTTCTTTTTCACATTCAATTGATGAAGCTGCTACTTGCTGCTGAGGAAAATTTGTGCCTCAACTGATACACATTTTCCGTACTCATTTAGCCCCAAAACATCTGGTTCTTTAAGTCACTACCCCCCTCCACACACACATACACATTCAATGGGAGTCGTAACCCCCCCTGCCCCCCAGCTCACAAAACGAGTATGTTAAAACACAGAAGGAATTTGCTTGCAGCTGTTGCTGTCACTCAAGCATTTTGCATGCAGTATAAAATATATGTTCACACGATGCAGGAGCTCTATCTAAAGGTTGGAAGAGTGGAGTGGTGTGTGTGTGTGTGGGGGGGGGGTGTCCTCAAAAAGGCCTGGAAGACTTGCAGAAGTCCAGCGTGAAAGTGCTGAGCTCTGAGGCCGATCAGATCACATGACGTGGAATGTCGGTCGTGGAATGTTCGGCCCCCCGGGAGACGCTCCGGGCGCCGCGTAAAAGTCACCCAGCTTTACTACGCTCGCTTCTTCTCCATCTTCTTCTAGCTGTGATCCCAGGGCTGATGAATTTGATCGCACCTGCAAGGATGCAAAGCCCCTATGTTGCTTTACTGGCATCAGAAGAATGACATTCGAGAACGGGGACACGAGGCGACAAAAGGTGGAGGAGTGAAGTCGCAAGTGAAGGACACAAAAGTAGAAAGCGAAAGAGGCACACAAATGAAGGAAGTAGAGGTCACAATTGGATGTCAAGAGGACAAGGCAAAAAAAAGGATACGAAGAAAGGATGCAAATAAAGAATACAAGATAGGGACTAATGGAAAGGAGACAGGTATATAGGAATTTACACACACACACACAGCAGGACTCAGCATGATGGAATGAATGGAATACCCTCCAAGGGCTCCAATTGGTCGAGAGAGTCATGTAGGCGGCCAAGAATGCAACCATTGGCCGGAAAAGGAAGGCAGGAGTATTTGAACTAACCTCAGCTCTCGGCACAGCTGGCAGCGGAATTTGATATCCCGGTGACTAACGGACATTTTTTTCCAATTTGACATCCGAATGACTAACCTGTTTCCCGTCTTTGTTGCCACCGATGAAGGCAAACATTCGGTGCCGGGAACCACACAACTCGACTTAATTCACTCACCGGACGTGAGTTGCCACACATGACAACAACTTGACTTTTCTTAGCACGTTTAACATTTAAGCAGGCGGGAAGGCCATAACAGAGGGCACAAGGGAAGGATGCAAATGAAGGAGTCAAGAGAAGGACACAACCGAAGGCACAAGCGGAAAAAGAAAAGTGATGAGCTCAATCAAGCGATTAGCGGTGCAGCCGAGCCGAGTCGAGTCGAGCCGAGTCGAGGCAACCATGTGACAAAAGACAGGCTTGCCGGGTTAGAATTCTGCGGCCAGCATCTCCTTCCACCCACCATTCATCTGCACACACACACACACACACACACACACACACACACACACACACACACATGCACATCCTGCAACTGGAACAACACGTCGGGGAAGTTTCATTCATTCAGCCGGCGCATGTTTTCTCAGGGCACTCATTCATTCGCTGCTGTTTTCACAAGCGCTTGTCTGCACACACATTCACACATTTTATACACACACACATGCTACAAAAAAATAAATAAATGAACCGCAATCGCTTGCATTTCTGGCACATTTAGCAGATTTGGTCGACAATAACTTATGCGGAGCACCCACTGATATTTAGCCCAGACACTAAGTGTGTCAAGATCACACAGAGGTCAAATACGTCGAACAAAAGCGCCGTATTGTTTTCACAAAAAGTCAAAGCATCGTTGTTCCACTTTATATGACCACAAATGAATGAGTAAAACGGAAGAATTTATAAACATGATATGTAAGCTTTGAGAAAAAACACTGAAAGTCAAGATATGGTTGTTGTTAGCTTGTAATCCAATTTGCAATTTAACACGAAGTCGGACAATTTCAACTGGTCTGTCGAAGCAAGTTTTAAAGAAACGACAGAAGCCTTTCTTTTTTTTACAGCTTCTCCCACGGGAGCTTTTTCTTCTTCCAAGAATTCCCGAACCTTCTGCGAAAAGCTTGAATGGAATTCCTCGAGTGGCTTTTTTCTTCTTTATTTTTTTTTTCATTTCGAGCTGTAAAAGAAGAAGAAGTTGAGGGCTTATTTTTATTCCCTGCGCCTCCTTTTCTTCTCTCTCTGGCTCTCTGCTGCCTTCATTTCTTCCTTCATTGCCTTCTTTCTTAGCCTTCTTTGCTTCCTTTCCACCTTGACCCTCGCCACTTTTGCTTTTTATGTCTTGATCCCTCTTCATTCTCTCCTTTCTTACTTTTTGTTTTGATTGGCGAATATAAGTACAAGGGGGTTAGGGTTAGTGAACGATTCGTTCTTTTTTCAGTTCATATGACCAGCCAGTAGGTGGCGGTAATGCACAATGAAGCTGGTGCCACCACGCCGTAAATCAAAACGAAGAAGAAAATGACGTAACTTCCCGTTCATGAACGAGTCGTAAATTGCTTTTCCCGTTCATCAACTGAACGGATCTGTTTTACGGCGAGGTGGCACTAGCTTCAACGGGCATTAGCGACACTAATGTTGGCTCGTGAGTGAACGATTCGTTCAAAGAACGAATCTTTTCAGTAAACGAATCACTTCCTACAGTGATTTCCTTGGCAAATCGAACCTTCTGACTTTAATAGTTCACGTCAGGAGGGAGACGCAACACCTTCACTGACGTTGATGCACGGGCGGAAGAAAGGCAGTTGACTACGGATTCCTTCCCTCACTGATCCGTTCTCGCGATGAACTGGAAATGCGAATCACTCACTCACAGATTCGTTCGTTGGTGAACGGGAAATGCAATTCACGACTCGTTCGTGAACGGGAAGTTACGTCATTTTCTTCTTCGTTTGATTTACGGCGAGGTGGCACCAACTTCAATGGACATTACCGACACCTACTGGTTGAAGTCATATGAACTTTTTAGAACAGCGAACTAGTCTAAAACAGTAAACAAAGCCATATTGATTATTTGGGATTTTGATCACAATCACTTTCAATAGTTTATTCCTTCCACTGTCTAAAACCTTTTTTCAAAAACTCCCTTTTATTTACAAAAGAAATACAATTTAAAGGATATTTAGTATTTATTTTTATTCAATTATTCGACTCTCCATACATAAATGGGTTCCCTGTGAAGTGCTAAGGTGGATCAAAGTTTTATAATAGGTCTGATGCAGTCGTTTGGCAAAATGCCTGTGTGAAAGGTGTGCAGGCACGAGTGTGGGAAAGTCTTTTGAGGAATGAGTGAATCACACTATCAGCTATGTGTGTGCGTGTGCGGGCGTGAATGATTCCATCCATCCATCCATCTTCTGTACCACTTTGTCCCCACGGGGGTCGTGGGCGTACGGTTGGCGTTCAACATTGTGTCATAATCACGAAGAGGGTGCGGCCGCGTAGCTCGCCGTCCTCTGGGAGGACCACAATGCCCTTTGCATCACCGCTGATCGTCTTACTGCACCGCTACACACACATACGCACAGGCCTATCGATTTCCCAGCGATGTGCACATGACACGTAGCGGGGCTACGAGGACACTAGACAATAAGTAAAGAACGTGCACGTTTTCAATGAGAAAAATGTCATTTTTACAAAATATAAACTGCAGACGCAAAATATGTTCACCCATTCAAAAAAAGCGATTTCATTATCATTGTTGGAGTAGAGCAGACAAAGGGGGGGGGGGGAGCACACATGAAATATGGGGCACTTCCTGTGGCATACCGCTCCTGTACACGTGAGTCTTTTAAGAGTTCCCTGAACTGCATATCATGTTTTACTACACAAGAACTGACACACACACACACAGCAGCTGCTACGGGCCAAGCAACTTCTCAGTAGAAGCTGGTGTGCATCCAAAAGCCAAGATGCCACGTCAAGAGGAGGCGGGATGATATTGGACGAGGCTGTGTGTGTGTGTGTGTGTGTGTGTGTGTGTGTGTGTGTGTGTGTGTGTGCGTGTGTGTGTGGGAGGGGGCGAGGCTGAAGGAAGGAAGGAAGGAAGGAAGGAAGGAAGGAAGGAAGGAAGGAAGGAAGGAAGGAAGGAAGGAAGGAAGGAAGGAAGGAAGGAAGGAAGGAAGGAAGGAAGGAAGGAAGGAAGGAAGGAAGGAAGGCGACTGTAACGTTCTCATACACACAACTGAAAAGATCTCACCTGTCTGAAAGATTCTCACAGGCACGACTGTCACCCTCGCAGGTGACCGGTTCTGCACCATACTTTGATACACACTACTGAAACCATGTCTGGCAAAAATATTTCCACCCACTTCCCTCATGTGCTCACAACATAAACGTGTCGGGACAGATGACATAAATGCCCTCACACACACGAGTGAAATGCTTTCTTATGCTTCGCTCTGTTTTTTCTTTCATTTGAAAAAAAGAGTTAAGCTACCAGAACATTCATTTTCCCCCCGATGATGTTAGCAACAAGCTTTCATTCACATGACGGTGGCACGGGAAAACGACATATTGGGGTGGGGGCATCGAGGGCAATGGGTAGGGCCCCGGGCCGGGGCGTTTGCGATGCAGGGGGTTCCTATACGGCAACTTTTATTTTGGTAGTATAAATCCCTCGACACACACACACACAAAGAAAAGGACACACAATTGTGTCCGGGCCTGAACGATCCGGAACAAAAGGAATCAGTGATGACCCCGTTGTGTGAGCTTGTGTGTGTGTGCGCGTGCAGGAAACGATGTCTTCCTCGCTGTGTGTCATGTGAAGGTTCCTTAATGATGGTCTTTGTTCTCAAGTTCAAAGTTCAACACGAGGTATTGCGTTTAGGCCCTTTCCGTCGTAACTTTCCATCCCTTCAAAGTCGCCATTTCCACGACACTGGCACGAAGTGAGGAGGTGATCATCTTAAAGCTGCCATTTTCGACCTTTGCCAGAAAGGTTGTGAACTTCAGCCCACTTGTGTTGGAAGCAATCGTCAGCGCACCCATCCACTTGCCAGATGCTGCGTCCCTGTGTGAAAGCGAAGGCGGTCGCTCCAAAAGATTTGCAAGACATTTCCCTCGTCCAGCCGCTCTCAAAAGGTAGCCGCTTGAATGTGACCCTTCTTGACCCCTGTCTCATATCTTGTGTCGACCCTTGACCCCATTTTCGCTGCTCCTCATTGAGACATCAAGGTCACTTTGGACCAAGACTTGGGTCCCTGGCTCTCTGGAAGTGGGTCATCTTTCGAGGTGACGCTTCAAAACAAAACGGCAGAATTCCGCAACTTTTCAAACGTGGTGTCCAAGGCAAAATGGCCACTTCAAGCCAAGCGTCAGACTTTCTCAGGCTTTGCTCCTGATCCTTTTTTGTGGGCCCACTTACGGTAGAAAGGTCGACCAAATTTCTTGTGCAACTCCCACTAGGGGCTGAATTCTCAAAAGAATTCCAGTGGTGGATACCAAGGTGGATTTTTGTTGGTATGGCCTTGCATAACGTAACATGGTTTATGACAAGCAGGTGATAACGCACCGTGTGTATGTGTGTGTGTTTGTGAGTGAGTGTGAGGTGGGGCAGTGTGGGTGGGGCGAGGGGGCTTATCTTGCAGCTGAGGTGTGACTTGGATTTCCCATGTCCAACGACATTTTCCACGAAACGGCGCTATTGAGTCTTCCCTCTTTGCTGAGTGAGCCTGGCTGGCAGCCTCACATAAGACTCCTGACCATCAAGTGGGTCCTTAAAATACCCCAAGTTGCTTGTGTGAGTGCGTGCGTGTGTTTTTGTGTGCATGTGGAGTGAAAGTGTGTGAACATGTGTCAGTGTGCCTTTTCTGCCGGTAGTGTCGTTTTAAACACACACACACACACTTGCACTCTCGCTTGTGTGCGTTAATATGTAACGCAAGTTGTCAAGCATGCATGTGTATCATTTGGACGCACCTTCCACTGAAAGACAAAGTGTTTGCTTTGCCGCAACAGGCAGTGTGTGTGGGTGTGTGTGCGCGTGTGTTATTTAAAAAAAAAAAAAGGTTCTTTTCAATTCACGCATTAGAAAATGAAAACATTTGTTAATTCATAAATAAAAACTACAATGTCATAATTGGCTCCATATGAATAATACTATTTTTAAAAGGAAAACGGTTATTACATCCATAATTACGAGTATTTGTTGCATTCATTTTGCAGCTTTCGTTCAATTTCTTTTTACACGTGTACGTCAGCTAAATGTCGTTAGCGTTAAAAGTGTAAATGCTAGGTGAGCAGACCACCATAAGTGTTTCCTTTCATGGCCAAAGTACCCATGCACACACAGTCATTTGTGAATGAAAAAGTGCCGCCAGCGTGTGTGGTTCCTTCCTCTAGTCGGGTGCCTTTGAACGTGTGCGCTCCCTCTCGGTGGAATGCGCAGTTGGCGGGAGGCCAAGCGGGCGCTCCTCCGACCACGCCGGCGGCGGGAAAAAAAAAACAGCACGGCAACAAGCGTGAACAGTGAAAGGTCATTTCTTCAAGTAGCGTCTTATCCTTAGCTAAACGTAACCTTAACTAACCTGGCGAGCTTGATATTTACTTAAGTCAAAAGTCAACGCGACCTACCCTAACGCTAAGCTTTCGGAATTTCATACGGCCAAATCGCGTGAAGAAATCCATATTGCTCAGGCCTTAGTAATAAAAGTAACAAACAGAATAGAAAGACTTCAAGGGGTTGCGCATGATAATTCACAAGAAACCTTTTAGCGTGTCTAACTTCTCCACCAAGGGCAGTATAAACAGTCACGAGGACTGAAAAGAAGAGTTTCACAGCTACTGTTAGTAAATTGGTTATCTGCAAGACTCGCAGAGGATAAAGAATATATGCCAGTGAGTATTATGTTGGCTATCTGAGGTGACATAACTTAAATGCCTTAGCTGGTCTATATGGTGTTTTCCCATTATTTGTTAGCATTGAGCGAAAAGTAAACGTCAACCGAGAGTGGCAAATTTGCTTGAAGAATCATTTTTAAATAATTGTGCCAAACTGCTGCTCGTTGTTAAGTAAAGAGGTCACGGGAATCCACCAAGGCACATCAATTTGCATACCCGACAGCTGGGTAAGATGATGATGCAGTAAATGTTAGAACTTTCCGTATGGAAACTAGAGAGAAGTTTTGATTGAGTCAAAAAGTGTGCTCAGTGGAACAAGTCAGACTCATTCAGCCTCACTGAGTCACTTCTTGCAGCGGTCACACGCACACACAAGCACACACTAGACCCCGCCCCCGCCACTTGCCCATTGGCTGAGAGGCTCGGAACTTTGGCGGGCTTTTTCCTCTCCTCGTGACTAGCGCCACTGTCGTCAGCGAGGAAGCACGCAGCGGGTACAAAAGTTCAGCGGGGTAGTTGCCACGGCCGTGCATAAATCTACCCCCCACTGCCACCCCTTCCTTTAACACAAACCGCCCACGCTCACCGAAACCACCATCTGAGAAAGTAAAACTCTTTTACAAACTGTACGTTACACATTCATCTAGGCCTTGACTCAAAAAGAGGCTCGGAGATTTTTTTTTTTACTCAATTGTAGATAGGAGGCGGCATCTACTTGAGGCGAGGCTTGTACGGAAGTAAAATCATATTAAACAATGTTAGCGTTAATCATACAACATGACATTGCATTGTTTAATGGTGTGCCAAAGAGCATCACGTTGTGAACATTCCACACAACACCATGATGCGTCCACACAACGCCGCCGTGCGTCGGTCGTCAAGGTGATGCCCACAACCACCTTGACATTCAAAGGGCAACTTTGCCAAGCACCTCTGCTCTTGGATCTCAAGAGCGAGTAGAAACATCAGTTAGTTTGATTGGTTGCTTTTTACACGTTATCTCCCTCAAGTCTTTGCACAGCGCGCCCGGCCTTCTGCTTCCTTTTGGTCTCGCCGCCACTGTTTGGTTAGTGATAACTGGTGGTGGGGGCAAGAGCGGCTCGATTATCAGCTAACCTTGAGTTCGTTAGCACCGCCGCCACCCGCTGTGTGATAGGGGCATCTCGTGAGCTCTACTGGAGTCTTTTATGGCAGCAAACACAACAAGAACAAAAATGCGGCAGGAATTGAAGTCAAAGGTCAAAGTTGTGTGAGTTAAAAAAAAGTTTACATCGCTGTTATGAAAAGTCCCGTGTTGGATTTTGAGGGCAAAAAAAATATTTGTTTCATTTTGGAAACAGTGAAAAAGTGAAGTGCTGTTAAAACTATTCAAATACACTACACAATAAAAAAAATTGCCATTGCAGTGTGCTGCGAGGGCTTCAAGCTTTTCTCACGAGTTGCGTCACGGTGTGCTGCGCCCCCTTCTGGTGCGAGCAGGCACGATCAGCTGGTGCAATGTGACTGCAACAAGCGGCAGCCACATTTGTGCCGAGTCACCGTGACGTGGCCGCTGAGTCAGTCACTGGTCCGATCTGGGCCAGCCGTGACTCACTTTCCCAATATGCATGAGCGTGTCTGCTTGTGATCACTTTCTCTCCATGACAAGGCCGGAAAAGCGTCCAATCTAAGACCCTGGGTCCAAATCTGGCCCATCACATCTTTTTAGGTGGCCTACCGGAACAGATGATGTGGTGGCCGCAAAGTCTCTGCAATATTTGTACTAATGTAGTACAAAAGTACTTGATGAAAACACTCAATTCAGCTCACCGGGCTTTAATCTGAGGGCATTGACACCAGGACCAGCACTATTCATTTGTGTAACCATGTTCCGCCTACTTTAGAGGCTCAAAAGTAATAAGACACTTGGAATGGCCCAGGTGGCAAAAGCAGCTGGAGGATTTGGGCCATATTGCTTTTTATGATATCACGCTTTGGGTGGCGTTTTTTTCTAAAGTAAATAAAGTATGTGCAGTAACCCAAAATGATGCCCGGGAAATTTTTGTACACGTGACGTAATGAGGCGATTAGACTTGTACACGGTTTGGTCTGGCTCCTGCTGAGTGCATCATAACATCCATTAGAGAAGATTGGATGTTGCTATTTTAAGGGAAAGTGGAGGGGGCCGCCGTTATGATGATGAGTCAGCATCAGCTTGTGTGTGTGTGTGTGTGTGTGTGTGTTACCTGAGAGAAAAGAGGTGCGTCAGTGCACAACAAAAGCAGAGGTGAGTCAATCCACCTGTTGTCATCGCTGTTATTGATGGACACGCTGCTCACACAGGAAAAGGTCACATCATTAGAGATGCCTGAACATTATAATGATGCAAGAAATCCTCTCAGTTCACTTTCTAAAGTCATAGGAGAGCTAGTTAACAAAATGGCCTCACCGGTGGGGGGTGGGGGGGGCATAGACTAATTCTACGCGCTTCGAATCCTCTTAGAACGACCTTGACTGGGAATCAAGAATCAATGAGTCAACTCTCCTGTTGTGTTTGTTTCAAATATTCATGGGGCAGCGTGACCCGCTCCATGTTTAATCATCAACCAAAACCTCCAGAAATAATTCAATACACAACCTAATTACAATATTGAGGCCTTTGTTTTCAATTTCAATTCAAAAACACACGGGTGTTTCATCATTCCAAAAATTAGACGTATACTTGTAACAAGTAGCATTTTCTAGCTTTTAATCATGTTTGCTATGCACTTATAAAAAATAAAGTGAACAAGAATGGACACCTTTTTCCAAATCAAGCCTCAACAATGAAAGTTCTTAACTCCTCTTTCTTCAGCAACGGCCCTCCATTGATCCTCTGACATCATATTGGATTTCTTTGGACAGCAAACACAAGCGGCGACCTCCATTGTGCCTCAATTATTTTACTATTCATCTCTAGCATTTAACGATTTACGTGATTTATGAAGCACATCTCCGCTGCACACAAATACACGGACAAGTGAGGATGAAAAAAAGACAGCAGTATTTTTTTGGATGAGCACTCTCAATATAATTATGATGTGATGACACGCGAGGAGCGTGACGGCACTAGAGAGGAAGGAAAAAAAAAAAGATAACCAAAAAAGTACATTCTATTAGTTGGTGCCCTTGCTAGGACATTTTAAGGATCTTCTACAAAAATAGCACGTCGCCATCATACCTGACGGAGCCGATGCAGAAAAATACAATATGCATGTACAGATATTTCTAAAAGAATATGTACACCCAGACAGAACAAGCGAAAGCCATTTGAGCTGTAACCGTGGCGACCACCGGCCAGAGCAGAAATCAAAACTTGAACGTCCAACAAAGACTAAAAGTCAATTCGCCAAACCTGCACAGCATATAAGAGGCACACAAAAAAATCTTTTTTTTTTACCATTTTGACTTTCTTATACTAAATTAAAAACAACGAGTATTCTAAAACACCTCAAAGGAACTTTTTTTTTTTCATAGAATTGTTGCATGGACTGAATAAAAGCTTCTCTAACCCTGAACTCGATCCCAAAAGCAAAGAGCACCATCATGCGGCCAAAAAGAGTAAAGCAACGGGAACATTTTGAGCTTTCCTCCTCATAGCCCCGCTATGAAAGTCCACAAAGAATAAAACTACACTTCAAAAATTAAGCACTACAGCTCAACTGGGAGGATTCTGTTCCGCTGACTCAGCTCCTTCTCCTCCAACTTATTCGCAGTCCTCATGTTCAGTCAACATTGAATTACTGTTGGAAAGATCAGCATTGAAAAATAAAAGAAAATGGATTTGAAAATACAAGCGACTAAAGTAGGCCCAAGTGTCATTCATGGCGGTTATCTAAAGAAAGCTGAGCCAATTGGGAGAAGCGCATCAAGCGCACCCAGGTCAGACAGCCAGAATTCTTGCAAGCAGGAAGTGACCCCTCACTAACTAATAGACTCCAAAATTCCAGGATTTTTTTTCCAAGTTGAACTTTCCATATGAATTCACAGGGTTCAAGTAAATGACTGTTAAAGATTTAAAAAAAAAATAAGTTGGCTCTTAAAAAAGAACTTAAAGCTTTTTTTTTTTGCATTGTGCAAGCCAAAATAAGAGTGACCAACTCTTAACATCGACAAACGAAAATTAGGTACTGCCCTCGCATGTGAAATTGGGGAGCTGAATGCCAAAGCTTCACTCCTTGTGGACATTTACAGATAACGTTCGAGAAATTTGCTGTGACTTTGCCAGCCGACTAACTAACAAGATTTCCATGTCCTGGTCAAAAAGGAGAACCGTCAAGTGAAACAAAAGGCAGAAAGAAAATAGGCCCAAATCAGGCAAGCAACGTCTCAATTGTGATTGACGGGCGGGGGAAGCAGGGGGGCCGAGCGGTCGTTGGTCAGGGTCCTTTTGAGCTTCACACCCTTGATCAGCTTCAGCATGTCCATGTCCCCCCTCGCTTGCATCGGGACGTCCAGATCTTGGTCCAGGTCCTGGTCCCGGCTGGAGAGCAGTGAGTTCTGCTCCTGAGTCAAGTAGCCTGGGATGGAGTCCTCTCGCTGGGCATGGGAGGCCTGAAGCTGGGGCTTCTGCTGCTGGAAGAGCTTCTGTCTGTGCTGCTGGTTTTGAAACTGGACTCGGGCCTGGAACTGAACCTGACTGTTGATCTGGGGCCGGTTCTGTTTCTGAAACTGTTGCTCGTAGTGAAACTGCTGCATTTGCGCCTGGTGGTTGAGCTGTTGCAGATGCTGCTGCTGCTGCTGCATTTGCGCCTGGTGGTTGAGCTGTTGCAGATGCTGCTGCTGCTGCTGCTGCATTTGCGCCTGATGGTTGAGCTGTTGCAGATGCTGCTGCTTGGCAACGGCACCTTCTGGCGGAACGGTGAGCACCGGCACCGGGATGGGCATCTGACCAGGCACCAGCTGATAGTATGGCGAATACGAGGATGATGAGGTGGAGGACAGCGGCAGAGCGCTGAGGCTCTGCGTGGAAGCGAAGAGTTTATTGTAACCGAAACCTCCTCCTGAGGTCGCGGAGAACACATTCTCGTCGCTGCCCCGGGTCGTCGCCCCCGCCGGGACCTGCGGCGTGCAGATGGGGATGGGCACGCCGCCGCTGATGGTGCCCCGTCGGTACGCGGGCTTGGTAGACGGCTTGCGCCGGATGGTGGCCGTGTGCGAGCCGCCCGTCAGCTCCGTCTCGGCCAGCAGGCTGACGGTGGAGGCGGGACGTTTGGACTGGGCAAACTTCCGGTACTGTAGGCCCAAGTCAGAGTTCCTGGGGATGGTGGAGGACTTGTCGAAGTCTGACTGGGCGGCGCCGCCCCCGCTGCCGCCGTGCGACAGGTGGTGCAGGGAGATGGAGTCGCTGTCCCCGTGCAGGGAAATTGACTCGTAGTCAACTGGAGAGGGAGAACAAGACGCACGAGTGACATCGGGGCACTTTTGTGCTCTTTGCAAAGTTGAACTTGCTAGAAGAAATAACAAATGTGGCTACTTTTGAAAAGAGCCACAAGTAACCTTTCCCACGGAACCAAGGTAATGCAGTGCCCTCAGCTGTCAAGCGGCCAGGGCGCATCTGACACACAGTCGACGGCGGCGTGCACGTACACTAATTGCACTTCATCCGACTTTTGTTTTGAATACTTTGAACTAAAAGGGTAAGATTGAAAACGGAGATTGAAGCGGAGTCATGCCATTTCCATTCATCGTGGTTTCAAGTGCAAGTCAATTGAGACCCAAGCTCATTAAACTGAAGATGAAGAAAAGGGAGGATGCAAGCAGGATGAGGAGGAAGGAAAAGGAAAACAAACAGAGACCTACCATAGAGGGGAGGCTCTCTCTTTACAGCTGGAAAAGAAGGAAGGAAGGAGGGATTCTTTTTAAGCAAAGAAAACAAAAGCAAAATGACGGACCGAAAAGGGCTCCAGACGGTGGCGAGGGCGACTCAAAGTGGCGTGCACGCGTGCGCTCCTCACCGTGCGTGTGAATAGTGTCCTCGGAGCAGGACGGCGTGGTGGTCTGCGTGCTGTAGCCGCTGGAGCAGTGCAGTGAGTCACGGCTGCTACGCGGTGCATCCGCCGTCAAGGCACCCAGAGTCAGGGCCAGCTGATCCCGGGCAGAACACGACTGAACAGACCAACGTGAACAATGCGTTATTAATTTTTGGAAAGGGGGGGGGGGGGGTTTCATCTCGATGACACATACTCTGGGAGTAATTTTGTCTAGGCTCTATCAGCAGCAAACCTTTACCTTTCTGATTTACTCAAGATGTTTGCCTGTGCATTGTCATGAGGCACAGCTATTGTGTGAGTGTGCATGCACATAAAGTACCTGGCCAGACGTAGACATAGCGCGGGCCCTCTCGCTGTGAGGAGGCGCCAGGAGGCCGTTCTCGCCACTCAGGCCGGCAGAAGCCAGCTGATTGGTGGAGCCCACTGCATCCTGACACACATGCACACAAACATTAGCTTGATGACCCGCTGAACAACAAAACGACAATGATGCTAAATGCAGCAGGGGAATGAGACCAAAAATTGGGATGCGCCCCGATGTCACAAATGCCGGTGGCGTGATTGCTTTGTATGCAAATATTCATTCTTAATGAAACATCAAACCAACAAAAATGAAAAAGTCACAGTCAATTTGACATATTCTTGATTTGAGCCTCAAAATTGGAAAACTGATAGTTGCTCAATGTTTTGTGTGTGTCAGATTGAAAGGTAACCAAGCAAAATGGCAGACTCTTTCATTTTGGATGACTAACTGCAAATGAAAGGGTGGAAGTGAAGGTCAACGCACAGACGGTGGGAGGCCGATGCGATGGGGCGGACAGCTACCACCATGCACCACACCACAAAAAGGGAGAAAGTGAGTACGCCTCACAGTGGTCATATCCCGGCGGCTGACGCGGCGGCCCGGCGGGGGGCGACGGCCGGCGTAACCGCAGCGAGCACGGCCAACCTGTCGGGCGCGAGAGGGAGCGCTCCCTTCGCTGAGGGAGCGGCCATTTTCGGCGCTGCCCATGGGAAGATAGCGGCAGGAGCGCTGCTGCACACAGGAGAAGCAGCGTGTCCTTTTTGGACCTTTCATTTTGGAACAGCCATTTAGTCAAACATTAGTGAGTGTGCTATTGGGTAAGCAGTGGATTCTCCCAAGTTCTCCAGAATTCGACTTTGAGTGAACATCAAATAAAAAAATTTAAAAAAAGTCTTATGAACAGATTCTGATCCATTTTGAGGAACGATGGTCTAATCTCCATTTTCCCAGTACTTTCTTCCTTTGCCATGGATGACTTTGATAAATCCGATAAATTGTGTAGCCTTACATTATCTCCTTTAAGAAACAATCATGTGGATCAAGTTGCACTAAATCCGTGGATGACACCAACGGTTGGAAGATAAACAAACCCAATGCTCCTAAATGCCCCCAAAAGTGGTACACTATGAAAGTCAACCAAAAGCCTCTAGGAGAAAAAGACAAAACTTGGCAGCTGCAAGCATGGTCATTGAACTTTGTGAAGTCAGCGAGCATAGAAATGTTCATTTTCCACACATGGCGCGAGTTGCCGTTACCTGGATGTGCACGCCGTCCACAGCACAGCTGATAGAGTCCAAGGAAGGGACGTGCCGCACCGACCCAGACTGGTAGCTAATCAAAGAAAAGTCAAAAGAGTGTTAAAGGCCACACCAAAAAAAAAAAAAAAAAGGTGAAATTAAGTTAAGTCCGAGCGTGTCACCTGCTGACGCTGCTCTTCCTGGACAGCGTGTTGCTGGGAGAGGCCGGCGGTGTCTGGTAGGTATAGCTGAAGTCAGAACCTTTAAGGTCCAAAATCACCTGAGAAAAGGAAGAAAACTCACAATCAGAACCGGCCATTCACCCTATGTGGCCATGTGAAATACAGCACACGGCTCAGTGTCGTGTTGCACCGCTTTCGCACCCTCTGCATTCAACACAAAGACCAAAACGCCTCTGATGACCAACAACTTCAACATTCCACCAGGTGGCGCCATGTCCACTGCTCTTTGGTTTCAAAGAGAGAGAAAAAATACTGAAACAAGGAGGACACACGTGCCTGTTCGCTGGCCGGTGGCAGTTTGTTGGGCTCGGCTGTCAGTAGGGTGAGATCGTCCAGGATGGTCTGCAGGTGGGTCACCTCACCCAGCACGTTGATCTCGTGGTCCTAAATGGCACAGTGGCACCGTCGTCAGCACATGGGAGGCAGAGGTGCGCGCACGCAAAACACTGACCAGCACTGGCTTCAGCATGGTGACAAAGGTGCAGTAGCGCGCCCGCTCCTCAATGAGCGCCCGGCACACGGCCCTCTTCTCAGTCTCCTCCAGGACGGCGTAGCGCACGTTGACGTCCTGCAGTGCGCTGTCCAGCTGCCCGCGCACAGCATCCTTGCCTGAAGACAAACACGCAAAAGGCGGTGCTTTTATCGTTCCTAACTGATGCATGCGCACGGATGCGCTCAACAATTCCCACAGGTCCACGTACTGAGAAAAAAAAACGGTCGCTTTTAAGTATGCGTCTCACAAAGTGACAGCAGAGGGCAGTGTACTCTGTTTTTCCATATTTTGAATTGGCTTCTAGGTTGTTCTGGAGAAATTGCGTCAAAGGGATTCGTTTGCTACAAGAGTCGCCGTGAGAAAACCTTTATATACACGTCGCAATGAAATCGTATGTTTTCCGATTTGCACGAGTGGGTTTGTTTTATTCGCATGCAGATGTGCAAGCGATGGCTTGGGGACTCCAGTTTGAGAATCGTTGCTTTAGTGGGGCCACCGAGCAAGCTGCTTTGTCTTCCCGGTTTATTCTTATGCGTGTGATTGTACGCCAGTCGTCGGCCGTTTCAGAAATTTATAGAGCAACCCAACCTCGCATGTGCGAGCACAGAGCCAGCAGACATTTTTGCTGAACAGTGTCTGCGTACGGGTGCACCGCTGGGTCAGTGAGATCGTTTTCACATAGCTAACAGAAGCTCCATGTCGCCAAGTCTGCCTGAGGTCTGACCTCCACAGACGCCCCTCCACAGACACACACGCACAATGTGTGGCTGTGACTTGGCAATGGCAACAATACACCGACATGAATGGTGGAACATGACTCCTGCTACGCTGCATGAGGTAAAACCATTTTACAGAAAAACCACACTATGAAATGTTCCGCGAGAAAAGGGGCGGGTTGGGGGGTTAGGGGGCGGGGTGAAACGGAGATTGTAATTGCTCCAGATTGAAGCCGTCAGTGTCGAGCTTAACTAACCGTAAATTTTCTGTCCCCTCAAAATAACTCAACACACAGTCATCAACGTGCAAGCTGCGGGCACAAAAGTGAGAGCACCTTTAAAAGTGAAAATGTCCAAATCGGGTCTATGGTTTGTGTGAGTGTTTACTGCGCAATAAATAATATTGCAGCTATTTGAATTTGTGACGCCCACGTCGGTTTCGATTCCCAACAGTTTAAAGAAAGCCATTAGAGTGAGCGTAAACAGCCTGCGGCACTTGAGAGAAAGCAGCAGTAGGCAAGAAAAGGCCATGCTTGAGAAGCACTTTCTTCGCACCTAAAACCAGTCCGTCTGCATTCCTGAAACCCGCACGCACAATGGGGGACTGACTACTAGCCTGGGGCGCCCTTAAATGACAATCGACAGCGATAACTAGAAGGTATGTCGGGGCAGTCTCATCTCAGCAGATCAATCGCAACGAGCCACACGGACACAAAATGGAGGACGGCGAGCTTTCTGTGCGTGTTGCGCCCAGCTCCACGCTCGCTCGTCTTTGGGCGACGACAGCCCGGGGTCACACTTTGTACTTGCAGGCTTTCTCGCCCTTTCTCACGTCACTTGAGAGTTCACAAATAAAGTCTGACCTCGTCGCAGTAACGCACAGCGCCCGCCACCTTTAAAGCACCCTCATCTCCTCCCATCATCTGCCTCCCGCTACGAGTAACTTGAGACGCCATCTGAAGTGGTCGCATACCGCATAATGATAGAGCTCGTGGACGCGCACGCAAACGCGGAACGCTCCGTAATTATATTTTCGCCCAAGCCCTATCATGAATGAACTGAAGTGAACCGACCGAGGCGCAGTGGCAAAGAAATTGACATGCAAAACGGCAGGAGTGCCTGAGAGCAGCGGTGGGAAGTAATGCAGCACAAAAACTTGCTTGCATCGTCCCTTCAAAGTCAAAAGACCATTAGACAGAGTGTTTACGACCTTGTCAAATTGGAATGATTAAAAGAAACAAAGCAGTAGGGATGTCCACTGTATGCAATAGCAAGCACGCTTTTCTCGGGTTGGCCCGACTGTCAATGAATCACTTCCGTTGCGGAAGAACCTGCAAAAATCTTTTCCTATGCCGAAGCATAACCACATTGAATCACAAAATATACCCGCCGTGCCGAAAGCCAATGGCTGAAACGAGTTGCATTTACCTTGGGAGGGTCGGCAGCTTCACTCATTGGGTATGCGAAGTGTGTGTGTGTGTGTGTGTGTGTGTGTGTGTTGCGTGTGCTAGAGCGTGTGTCTGAACATGTGCTGGGGCGTTGCCTCTTTGCTACGATCATAAAAGGCCGTAGGCAATCTTATATTCTGCCAAGTGATAATCTTCGGTTTGGGGGATCGCGTGGCCTGGTGTTGCCATGGTGATCACCGGGTGTGTCACGGGAGTCTCCTTCCACAAGAGATTAAGCAAAACCCTCCAGAGTCAAATATTCAAATTCCTAGATTTCACTGGCTGACTCCCACGCTACTCACAGGGTCAGGCGGCGCCATTTGAAGCCACAAAAATTGGAATTCATCATAATAATAAATGATGTAAGAATTGTAACTTTTTTTTGGATAGTATTTTTGTCCTGGAAAAGACGCCGTCATGTTTTAAAAAATGTCATGGGAGGTTGTCTGAGTGATGTGTTGATGTGTCACATCCGTATCGGGACATTTCTTTGGTCCACCATGAAGGAAGGGAGAAGTTATGGATGATATGTTTTATCAGCATACCTTCCTTCCCCCACAACTTAGCATACTTTTTTTTTTTAATCAATGCCATCAAACAAGCTCTGTTTCCATCCTACCTTTTTTGACCTTCTTCTGCAGTTTGACAGTATCCGATGACTTTTTCTTAATATCTGCCCTCGCCTTTTTATACTCTGAAACGAGAAGAAATACATGCACATGTATGCGCGTGAATGCGGCGTTGCGGAGTGGAGCGGGCAGGCACTTTTTCCGTGGCCGGCTGGCAAACCTTTGCCGTGATCTTTGTCCAGCTGAGTGGCCACTTTCTTCCACTCGTCCATCTTCAACTCCAACGGTGTGATGAGACTTTCTGACAGTGCTCTGGGGAGGGCAAAAGACGTCTTGGTGAATCACCTTTTGGTCGTTTTACAGAAGATGACATGGAAATGCCTGGTCGCCATTTTCCGTAGTGCGGGAATTGCCGACCTTGATCGAGCCACTCAAAGTTGATGCATGACTACACTTTAAAGTTGAGGCTGTTGCGCAAGCTAAGCGTTTGGGGTGTGCTGCCCTCGCGCATGTCAACTCATGACAAGCCTCCTCTTGATAGGAGCAGACGTCACCGTCTGGCATTCCCGCAATGAGAGAAAAGGTGGCGGACGCATTTTTGTGTCTCCTCATTTGCCTTCGGGTGTTTGAATACGTCACAAGCACAACAGCGTGTGCGTGTCTTACGTGGTGAAAAGCTTGAGTTTGGATTCAATGCTGCGGTGTCTCATACACATCCTGGTTAGCGCCGAGCCGATCTCCTTGGTGGCACCTGCAAAACAAAAAGCACCCATGAGATGCGACAAGTGGTCTTTTGTGCTTTGAAATGGATTTGAAATTATTTACGGCAGTTTGTGAACCAATGTTAGTTTTAATGCGTCAGTTGAAGAAAAAAAAAATGGAGGCTGCCCTGAACTAGATTGTAGATATTAATTAATCGGTTCATTGTGTAATGAGTAACTTAAGGGCGAGGCAGCCATTCAAATTTTAAAGTAACAATGGAGGCTTGCGAGAGCGTCTTAACACAAATGCAGGCAATACATTTATGAGAAACACACATTTTATCGGCACGTCGTCTTTTATGAACTCAGAACAGGCAGTGCAACATTGAACCAAGCGGGCTGGATGGAATAACGAAAGAACACGAGGGGAAAAAAACTGCTGACTCATAGATGGAATCGTGTAAAATCCAGAGGGGGTGGAAACCCGACTGAAAGCGGCACAACTCGGGCAAATGAGAGCGTTCATGCAAAGGCGCCAGGCAAATACAAGAAGTGACATCAGTGAACATAGAGCAATTCACTCCTACGAGCTACACCCAAAGCCTGCTGCAAGGTGTGACGAGGCACCCTTCCCCTCCCTGTCACACTCGAGCCATAATAAAAGTGACTGCGGCCGTTTGAATCCCGCCCGGTGCACAGAGCCCATTTTCCGCTCCAGGCCATCCAAACAAGCACGCCGTTTGTCATGGGACAGCAACATCGAGCGTTTTCCCCTCCCGTGTGTTGCTGTTGATTATAAAGCGCACAGAATGCAAATGGGGAGCTGCGCTCGTGCCCTGGCGTGCTCAGGTCATGTCAAGTAACAAAACAAGAATATTAAAATCAATAAATAAATGAATGAACTATCTTTTAAGTGCGTTGCGACCATTATGTGTCTTCTGCAGGCAATTAACAAGCGCAGATTTCCACAATTAGCTGTGTCCACTGGAAAGATCCCCTGTCACTGCGGCAAGAGACACACCATTGTGGTAATGACCCATTAGGAAAATAAAATGATGGCTCTTAAGTAGAGTCTCTAAGCAAACGGATACTTGACAATTGAATTTTTGCCGTTGGACGACATGGACGAACGCGAGCCTCGCCCGCGTGTTCGTGCCCTTCGCCGGCCTGCTGAACGGAAGCGCACGTAAAGGTGAACGGAAAATAAGCTGCGCTCGTCATTTCCACTTTGCCTTCTAAGAGAAGAAGACAGAGGCCAGAGTGTTGGGCAGCCTCGCCGAAGCTGCGTTTTTCCGGCGGCCTGGCCTGGCTCATAATGGGACTCATTCAACAACAGCTGTGGCCCAACTCGCAGAGTGGTTTCCGCGTGCGCAAAACCTCATCAATCTTCCCGTCTGCTTGTATTGAACCACTTATTGATTAATTGACCGGCTTTTTGGGATGAAGTTATTGTTGTCCTTCAGCCACGGACGTTAGGAAACTTCCATAATGGCCCGTCAGCACCTTGTCAGCATGCGTGTTTGCTTTTGGGGAGGAAAAAAAAAGAAAGCCTCGTGATGCCAAGATGTCAACCGCTCCTGGGTTGCCATGGTGATGAGTCATGCGGGAATACCGCAGAAGGCAAGGAGGAAGAACACTTTTTTTTTTTTTTTAAATCATCTGACGATGACAAGTCTTATGAAATCTGGTGCTTTTTGTTTTGCAATCTGGTGCTTCCCACTCTACCGATCATTTTTGTCTTAACAATGCCCGCCTAGAAGGCCCAGGTCAATCAGCGATATCATCAGCCGAGCCACAAAACCGCTCGCATGGAGCCCAGAGAGCCACGTGACATCATCCAGCGTGAAACAGACACGGCGCCGCCTCGCAGCTTCTATTTGTGACCACCAATCGATATTGATGAGCGGGCAAATTGGGACAGTGGCTCTTTATTCCCCATCGCATGCAAACGGTCACTCAAGTTGGCCTTCGAGGCTCGCCATGAGACCCACGCAAAAGTCGCCCTTGTGCAAGTCAGCTGTTGCGCTGCTATTGGACAAACACACTCGGTTGGACAAAGCAGCTGACGAGCTGAAGTAGCGGCCCAAAGGACGGAGGAGGAGGCAGCTGTCTAAACACACACACACACACAGGTGGGCGAATACGCTTGGGCAACACGTACACACGTGCGAAGGCCCCCATGATCCCGGCTAACACTTAGCTTACAGCTAACAGATGCCAGCGGTTCTCTTTGCGAGCGGCGCCAAGGCAAGAGGAGTTGCCGGGCCACAGTTGGAACCAGAATGTTCGAGATTTTCCACACTTTGAAGGACACTGACGCGAGGTTGAGGACGTGCTACTGATTTTCTCTCTTCCTGGATTCTGCCTGCCTCGCAAAAATAAATCAAACGGGTTTCATCATTTGAAAATAAACATGACGTGGCGTTAAGCTAGTGAATCGGCAAAACAAAACCTCGATTTTTACAAGCGTTAATCTTGTTTTGCTTGAGCTCGATTGATCAGTCTCGTGATGTTCTGAGCGTGACCTAAAGACGCGTCTTCAGAAACGCTCTCGGGCTCCCAGTGACGACACACACGTTGGGCAGCGTGACCCGTTTAAGTGCCTCGAGTCAGTGTTTTCGCAAGAAGACGTCTTAAAAAAAAAATCAAAAGCCTCCTTTGTTCTTCGCTCATAACAATTCATAACGAGTGATGAGCCTTTAAAACCCAGCAAAGATGCTACAAAGTTTTTTGCAAGAATCACACTATTTCAGATTTGTCCACACATTTCCAAGGACGTCCACTTGTAAACACTCTTCCAGTGTCAGCTCAGTAGCCATTTGAAGCTGCTCAATGGCGAGCGGCGATTGTCACACGACGTCAGAATCTGAACACCGTGATGAAGACGAGCATCATTTCCCCTGAAAGTGGAAGTGTGCCTGCCTGCGTTTTTTTGTGATGTCATCCCATTACATTTGAGGAGCAAAACATTCAGGCGTGACGGCGCAGGCCTGCTGCTGTTGCTGCTGCGTCCTTGGAAGGGAGCGGCCACGATTGGCTCTGCCGCTGGGCCTCCCGCCCACATGCTGGATTTCATTTGAATACCAACTGCTCTTACATAATCGCAGCGAGCGTCTTAAGAGTACAGCTCAGAGCTCCCCATGCGCAACTGGAGAATCAACACAGCGCGCAGGAGAAGCTCTTTCTGCTTCAGACAGACAGACAGATGTGATTGTGTTTACCTCTGGAGCCCATCGCCATGTCCGCAACCTTCTGAAAAGCATCCAGGAAGGCACCCGTCACCAGGATGGTGGTCCTGAATAGTGCGACAGACAACAAACGCTTTTAACACTGACCCACATACGGAGCAAATGGAACACATCAAAATGCCGTTGCAACCAGTCGTCATTCAGGACACCCAGGTGTAATTGCAATTGAAAAAAAAAAGAGGAACGGGTGTAACGGCCGGGCACCGTGTCGGAACTGATTTGTGTCGAGGAAGGGAACAAAATACTTCTCTTTTGTATTCAGAGGGAACAATTGAATGATGCTCAAACATGGCGAGCATTAGATTTGGCAGGAAATGAAAGATTCTCAAATAAAGATTATTGACATTTCTCCTTAGCAACTTAAGCGGACTTATTTAATCAAACTGGATAGATGTTGGTTTGAAATGAAGCGACCGCACAGCCAAGCCCTTATCGCCTGCTAGAGGAGCAGCGAGTGGCTGGAGTAAAAAACGACGAGTGAGGGGAACGCTTGCTGCTCTTTGCCTAGTTTGAACACGCAACATCTCAGCAGCAAACAAAGATGCCAAAGGGACTCAAACAAGGACATCAACATCAAGCAGCTTGCTCACTCTGTGGTTCGGTTATTGGACGACTGACTGCTAAAAGCCACATGAGAGACTCTCAAAGGGCAGTTCGGCTGTGCAACTGGAAACCCGCTCAAGCCACATCATTATCATCAATGGGCCTATTGTCTGCTCTGTGTGTTAGGTTATGAATGCTACTCTAGCGCTGCATGAGCAAACACACACACAAGGCCATCACTCTGGGAAAGCTAACCGAGAAGCTCAGATGACAGTGTCTGTGCGTGATCTCATGTAAAGCAGAGCAAAGAAGCAAAATGGCTACCTGGGTTGCTGTTTCACAACCAGTCTGGGATGGCTCATTTCACAATCTTTGAAGTTTTTTAAATGCTAAAGGTAGCGGCACGGCACGGTAGCGTTCAGCACATCTGCCCGGCGACCGTTCTGGGTCCCAAAATTATTATTTATTTACTTCGTGTTGTACGAATGCTCCAATATTAGAACACACGATACCATTTCACCAGCCTGCTGGTGGAAGGACTTAGGGGCAAGATGTGACATGACGAGTGTCGGCCATTGCTGTCAGTTTGCTACGAGGCGTACCTGAGCTGCGACTGAAGTTTGACTCCCTTGCTGGCAAAGTCCTCCCACGTGGGATAGCTGGCCTGCAGAAAAACAAACAGCGGTGTTTACACTCGTTTCGCTCAGCAACAAGTTTATTTCAAAGCAAACAATACAAACAACACAATAAACAAAGCAGGCAAAAACTGGCAAACCAGGTTTGAAATGTTTGGAATGGGGATAGCGCGAGCAAAGTTTAACCGGTTCCTCCTATCCAGGATTAAAAAAAAAAAAAAAAACAAACAATTAGCTATTAACCTACAACTACACATGTAACTGTCATAAAAGGTTATCTGTCCAACAATCAAGCAATTTAACTATCACAATATCGCTGCAAAAAGTTTGTTTCAGCAAAAATTTGAGGATAGGTAGAATGCCGCTCAGATGCAATCATGCTAGTAGAGGAGTGGTGCAAATACCTTGGCGGTGAGTGATTAAAAAAAAAAAAAAAAAAAAGGGGGGGGGGGCACTGGATGTGTGGCCAGAGGAGTTTAAAATTCAACTTCAGATAATCTGAAATCGTTGATGACTAATCAACAATGAAGCAGAGTCGAGAATAAGAAAAAAAAAAAATCAAGTTAGCAGCCGGCGAGCTGCTCATATGAAAACAGCAGACAAGGTTAGCATCTTTGCCGCAGGAGTGCAACGTGCCCTTCAGGGTCCACAAACCCGGTTTGACGGATGATGTCATCCAAGGCGCCTTTCGCAGTGCGGGCGCTCGACGCGCCAGCTGCTCCGCCACAACGCCACCGACTCTCTTCGACCCATCTGACCTCTGATGAAATGCCTTTAAGCGTCTCGCGCTGTGCCGATAACGCAATTCTTCTGCCACCTCGAACGTGTCCCCATTTTGCTTGTCGTCTTTCGAGTCTCTTTCTCCCATGAATGTCACAAAATAGCGCTGAAGAGGCAAACTGGACCTTTCATCAATTCCCCCGTGCCTTTCACACAAAGCGGAACTTTATCATGTTGGCTTTTGTACGGCGATCTCCAGCAATGTCTAAAACGGTCGTGGGAAAGTGCCGACCCGAGCGGTCATGAGAGGCGAGTCGCGGCTGTTAAACTTGACACCCCAGTCCTGACTTTTGGCTCGCCTGCATTGCGCTTTTGCTACAAAGTAATTTCTGGGGAAAATTCCAATTTAGAAGCAGCAAATCTTGTTGTCCACGATGCCAACTTGGAAAAATTAGCACAAAGCAGTCAGAGAGAACAAATGTTGGAAAGCAAGCTGCTTCCCGGGCAACTTCTCACCTAAACCTCACATTCTCCCCGAGATTGTCGTGACCGCCGGGAATGTTCACAGGTCTCTGCCAATGCTGCGGCAATGGGCGAGGCCTGTGCGAAAACCAAAGTCCTTTTCACGAGTTATAGTTCAGTCTGCACCTTTTCCCCGATTGATGATGATGCGACGGACTACCTGCGCAACTTGCCTGAGGCCAAAATGAGCTTGTGACCGTGAACACAGTTCAAAAACATCGACATCCAAAGACCTGATCAAGTTGTCAGGCCACGACTGTGGGTTCTGCGACACTTATTTCCACTCTGCTCCGCGAGGAGCTCCGGCTGCTACGAGGAGAGGAGCCCTGCGCTCAAACGAGAAGAAACCACAGTCTTGTTGTTTCGGAACATTTGCGAAGAGCTTTGGAGCATTTTCAGCGAGGGAGGATGGGGGATGGCCAAGGAGAATGAGAAGATCATGAACGCAATCTGCTGGCGCCTTTTCGTCAAGCTGCGTGTCGATGCGCGCTGAGCCCGAGCGAGCTTTCAAAGACTCCGCGGCTGCTCAAACAGCAGCTTGAGAGGCTTGTTTGAGCAGCGCTGGCTGAGTCCGAGCGGGACAAAAGGAGCCAAAGCAGACGGACGGGGGCGTGTCAACATCACGCTAATGGTTTCTTTGGAGACGTAGCGCAAAAGTATGAGCTTGTTGCCGAAGTGAACGCCGCTGTCGCACACTCATCGAGCGCAGACTGCCCAATGTCGACGTCTCTGCGGACGAGGCCTGCTTTCAAGTCACCAGGGCCTCGTATCGCCATCTGCTCAAATAGAGCGGCTTTGCTTTCTCCGACCCTCGTGGAAACAAACCTCAAGTGTCTTCTTACTCATTTACTGACTGAAAGACTCCCAAGCAAACAACAAATGTGACTTTGTGCAAGGATTCTTAACACAAAACTAGTGCGGACTTCCAGTTTCAGGAAGTCTAATGACACAGAACTGCTTCATGTTCCTCATTGGATCAATCAGCTGGGTGGATTCAGGTCTAAACGTGGATGAGTCGTCGTCATCACGCCCGACTGCGCTGATAGCTCGCCATGACTTTAAACATTTTAAACCTTTAAACGGGAGCGCTGCAGTACGTGCGTGTGTGTGTGTTGGTGTGTCACAGCACCCCACCCTCTATTGAGCGTCACTCATCCGTCTTGCTACCTGTCGACTCATGTCCGTCCATCCCTTGCCGTGTACTCGCCATCCTCCTGAAACGGATCATGCGGAACAAGGCGGCTGATTTCGGAGAGGAATCCGGACTGGGATTGTCTGGACGATCCAACAGGTTTGTTACAACGTGGTTGGGACATTGGGTGAAACCACAACCTTGACGCAGTTGAATTTGCAAATGTCATTCAAGACACGACTAACTGCTTTGTTTTGTTTTACATTTTAATATTAACAGTGCTTCGTTTGGTTTGGAACTCGTGCGACAGTTCGTAAAGTTTTACAGTCGGGAAGGGGAGGGTTGCTTCCAAATCCAGACAACAATCCAAAGGTTCCAGTGGGCAAGTAGTCAGTTGTCAGACTTTTGCCATTCTACTCACACACACGCACGCACATCAAGGTTTCAATTTCAGTCAAGAGGCAAGGAGGAGCAGCAAGAAGAGGTCGACTGTTGTCGGGGGCGACGTTCTCCTTTCAAGTAAACAACTCACAAGCATAAATTGAATCCTTGTGAAGCGCCAACGACACTGCGGGAACGAGAGGAGAGCGATGCGGCGCACCGATGGCGGGAGGGAAGGAGCGAGGGATGGACGGCGGAGCGAAAAAGCATTAATGTGTGGGCTCCTAGCGGGACATCGCTTTTAGCGCTACCGTCGCAAACCATGCTAGCTGGTCTGGTCAATCACACGCATTTTTCTCCATCTGAAACGGCAACAAGCAGCACTTTGGCAGCCAGCCGGCAATTCTTCTCTTCAAGCCGGTCGTCGACAAGAGCATTGGCAAACCACATCGCTTTCTTCACCTCGCTCACTTGAGTGTTAACGAACACGACAAAATGCCATAGACGGGCTAACGGTGAGCGCCAGTGTTGCAGCGTTACCTGCCGCCACCGAGGAGCTATTTTTGGAACAGGCTACACGTCGGTGACCCCTGATTTAAGCGACACTGCATGACTTTGGACTGCGGGAGGAACCTGCAGTCGGCGGATTAACTCGCGGCTCCTTCGTCAACAGGGCGTGTGCATATGCGACTAATTAGTGTAATGACCCCGACGAGCTCGGGCAGGTTTCTGACAGACTGATCAAAAGCAATCGAGTCAACTCGGCCCCCGATGAGAGATTAATCCTGACAGAGAGGCCGATTAATTGGATAGGACTGCCGGCATGGCAGAAGGCGAGAGCCAATGCCATGCTTGGAACACCGCCATGGATGCCCCCCCCCCATACACACACACACACAGTTTTTCCTCGTTGCGTTCCGGTACACGTGAGTCACATCTAGCTCTACAAGTTCCATCAGGTAAGCAACAAATTGCTTGGCAATGGGCACGAAACTCGAAGCTGCTCGATTGCTTCTCCTTTGTCAGGCAGCTCTCGGATATCAAACGCAAAATTGAGCAAACAGGTGTTGAGAAAATCGTCTCGTGAAAATGAGTCATTTGAGGAGCCGCCGTTACGCAAGCCTCGTCGCATTTGTCGTCATCATGTCATAATCGAGACGGTAGAAGACTCAATGGAGAGGTCACGTGCCACGCTGCACCAGGTCGCCTGATTGCCCACCCTTGACCCTCGTTTTCACATGGCCCAACTGGAGTTGGAAAACTCAATATAACCGAAACCAAAGTCCAGCAGCTTACAGCGTGTCAAAAATTGGAGAAAAAAAAAACAGACCTTGCTGGACTTTACGTTTGTATCTCCTCATATACATTTATCAATGTTAGTTGCAGCACTATGTCGCAAGTACTTAATGCGGCAGCAATCAAATACGTTCGGAATCATCATATTTCGATCTACTTGGGCTCACAATCATCAAAGAGCGACAGGATTATTTGTGACTTTGAGTGTGCGTGACTTTAAAAGTCGCTTTGTGTTAAACGCTAAGCTATGTGCTTAAGTTGAAAACACAAAGTGTCATTTTTTTAGGTTGAGTTTGACAGTACATTTTAACTGGAAGTAGCAATGGAGAGTTTGAAGAGTAAATCATGAATAATTGCCGACTATAGGTCAAACTTGAAGTCGAGTTAGACAAAACCAAGTTTACGCATAAAAATCCAAGCAGAAAGTGGTTGAAGGACACTCGTATCTCAGGGCACCAACGTCCGCCCGTCTGCCCATCCATCCATATGTCGAAAAAACTAACATTATTGAGTCTGAAACGTGATACAATGACTAAAAAGTAAACTAGTAAAGATGAATTTCAAGCGTGTGAGTAGCGACTGCTTTTACTTGAAAGAAACATTTTACTATTCGAGTTGCTTCTAAACAGAAAAGCCAACAATGTGCGTGGACAACGCGGAACATATTGAACAATGTCCCCTGATGTTGTGATCATTCAAATCCACCAAAGTGTCATTTCGGTGCCATTTCAACACGATTACCTTCATGTCGTTCATGATGAGCTGGAAGAGACCTCCCAAGGCGCTGCATTCCTTCTCTATGCCCGCATCCATTTTCCACACGGGCAAAAAAAAAAGGGGAACGTGAATCCAACTTTGTCTTCTTTAGAAAAACAGTTTTCGAATACTCCCAATGGTAGAATCAATGGGGGCCTTTGGAAGGGGTTAACACTACACCAGCCGTGGGGCAAAGTCCACTTTTCGTCAAACCGCCCCTAAAAGTGCAGCAGGGGGAAAAAAACACGAGGAGGGAGATGAGACACTCAGCCGATGCTAGCCCCCGGCCAAGCGGATAAACATCCCGGGAAATAGCACATTTTGCCGGACTGAGCTTGCTTGGGAAACGCTGAAAAGTTGGTCGCTTACGGAGGGCTAGCTAACCGCGGCTAGGTGGCTAACTGCGCTAGCAACCTGTAACTACGAGTGGCGACATGGCACCGCTCCGATTCTTCGCCTCTGCGTCGTTCTCCTGTCCTCCTTCCCCTTCTTCTTCTTTTAATTCTTTTATTTCTTTTTGGGAAATCAATAATTAAGTGTCATTATTCCCCAGCGGTGCGTCGACGTTGCCTTGTGACGAGTTTCAGACGCCGTTTTTTTTTTTCTTCCACTCGTCCAACGGACAGGGAGTCCTCCCACCTCCTTAGCTCTTTAGTGAGAGTGGAGCGCGCGTCCGTGTAAGATCGTGTAACGTGCATGCGTGTGCGTGCGTGTCGTTTTCATGGCCCACCCAAGCTAGTCACTGCCAACAAAGTGTACATCCTGTCAGAATTTTCAAAATAAAAACATTAATTGCATCGTCATTGTTCCTTGAAGAGTGTACAGTTGTACTAATAATTGCAAAAAAAATGACAGTAGCAATCCGGATCACCTTTCAGTAAGGTGACTGAAAGAGTTTTGATGGTCCTTGTAATAATAATAATAATAATAATAATAATAATAATAATAATAATAATAATAATAATAATAATAATAATAATAATAATAATAATAATAATAATAATAATAATAATAATAATAATAATAACAGCTCCTCATTTACGAGAGCGTTAATTTGTTTGTTAATCGAGTTTAGTCCATCCATTATCTATACCGCAAACTCCACACAGGTAGGGCCGGAGGTGGAATCGAACCCTCCACACTGTGACGTGCTAACCAGTGCACCACCGAGCTGCCTAATCGAGTTTTGTGTCAGTGTTATTTCATCTCCCTCCGTGTCCGCTCTCACGTCGAGA
This sequence comes from Syngnathus typhle, assembly GCF_033458585.1. Lineage (NCBI taxonomy): Eukaryota > Metazoa > Chordata > Actinopteri > Syngnathiformes > Syngnathidae > Syngnathus > Syngnathus typhle. The sequence goes on from NC_083748.1 coordinate 12,358,672, forward strand.
CTGTGGTTTTATTTTGAAGTCCAAGTGGAATCCGGTCATGAGTCCTGATAGTTTGACGTTGCGTATCCGGGCAAGGTGGAGAGTGTTTTTTTTTTTTGTGGGGCAAAGACGTGTGGGCGTCCCGGAGGGGCGGGGAGACACATGTGATTTAACGGTCAGTCAAGTTATTAGTCATCAGCCATTTTTCATTTTAATAAATCAAAATGACTGGAGTACTGTTAGGTAGAATAGAATAGAATAGAATAGAATAGAATAGAATAGAATAGAATAGAATAGAATAGAATAGAATAGAAAGCTTTTACAGTATAGTCATTGTACAGTGGAGAGGCAGTGTGCGTCCGTGCCCGTGTGCCCGCGCGTGCGTGTGCGCGCGCATTTAAGCGTGTTTGTGCGTGTTTTGCTGAGTAATCGCTTGGCAACAAGCTGACTCACTACCCAGTGTCACCATAGCAACCAGCGCGGGTGTGTTGAATCACTGGGGCCTTCTAAATCCTAGTCTGGTTTCCATGGAAACAGTAATGGGAAGAGTTTTGTTGTATTTTGTTGGTGTTTTTTGGATACATACATTTGGGTACAGATGAGACAAACGTTTCGCAACAAAAAGGGTTTGCTGAAATAATTCATGCTATTTTTTTTAACTCTACCGTGTTGTTTATAATTGATGTATTAAAAAATAATACTTAACATTTTTTTTAATTTAACCACTTCAGCCCATCCTTAGTCTCGGTTGCAATAATAATCAAAATCATCTCTCCAGGCTCAACAAAAAAATGTGTATTGTATTTTTTTGGTTTATGAAAATTGCACACCATGATATTGTAGTCTAAAAACATAGTACTATAATTAACTAGAATGTAAAGAATTAAACAATCTGTGCATCATGATGAATTCATAGCCCCTCCTTCTGATGTATGCAACGTTTTTCAAAGCAAGCACACAATCGGCCTAACGTAACGATAGCTGATATCCCCAAAACTCATAAATTGGGTAACGCACAAACACCGACTATGTTTGCATATTAGTGCTTTTAATATCCACAATTTGATTGAATACAAACATGTTTATATGCGGTTACAAGCATCACATTGTCTTGTGCATATTCCAAACTATATAAATTATTGCTTTTACATTAATTGCAAACACTTTGAGTCAAGCACAAAGCAAGTCGCGGGAAGAAAGTCAGAAAAGTGTTTTTTTAGGGAAAGGAAGCATGAATGTGAAAGTCAAGTCAAGTCAAGTCAAGTTTATTTGTATAGCCCTAAATCACAAGCAGTCTCAAAGGGCTTCACATAGACAGAAATTGACAATTATTCTCAAAGCATCCCCTGATCTTAAGCTCCCAAAAGGGCAAGGAAAAACTTAAAAACCCCTAGCAGGGGGAAAATGAGAAACCTTGAGAAGGGACCACAGATGGAAGGATCCCCCTTTCAGGATCACCAGGTTGAAATGGATGCAGAGAGGGCACAAATGATACAACATGAAAATCAATTAAATAAAAAGTGGATGTCCATGTCACAGCAGAGGGCTGCCGAAAGGAGCCCTCAATTGTCCTGGCAGTGCTCTTCGAGGAGGTTGAGCTGCAGTTCCCCTATCCTGAATTGGCCACGAGAATCCAGATAGCCGCTGTCAGCATGGGTACCACCTAACCACCTCCCCGGCCGAAAGTAGTCCAAAGGGAAGGAAAAGAAAGAAAACAGGGAGGAAGGCCAGGAATAAAAACTAAAATAGTAGAAAAGAGAGGAGAGAATGGGGGGATTTAATCAAAGAAAGGATGAAAGTAAAAATGCAAGAATTACAAAAAACTGCAGGAAGGAAGCAAGGCGGACAGCAAAAAAAATATTAAAGTTTTTATCAACATTGTATATTTTCAATGATGTAAATGACTCCATGAATACAGTAAACATGTTACAGAAAGGGAGTCTTGACAGTGTGTCCAATCATGGCTTTGGTCTTGTAAGGAAGAATCCAGACACCAAGCATATCATATCTTATCAAAACGATGACAACACAATTAAACAGGTATTACGAAAGAAGAAACTCCCAGTTCCAATTTGGACTGACTTGTTTTGGTCATGCGACCCAGTTGTAGAAGGAAGGAAGAGTGGTTCTTAAAGTGGTACTCATTGGTCCCTGACGCCCACAGTGAGGTCACTTTAGCTGTGCGGGGGGGGGACAGGACAAAAAAGGTGAACAGCACCTGAACCTTTTGGGTTCACATCCAATTAAAGGCAGCAACAACACAAAACTGATAGAAATTGCAAAAAGAAATCACAAAAAAATGAGATTTATAAGAATACAACTACATCTTTTGTTGCAAACCGCTGTAATTAAATGAGAATAATTTTTTTTTTTTTTTAATGTTTACCTAAAGAGAGTAGCCTTATTTTAAGTGAATTTCAAAAGGACAATTTTATTCTCAAAATATTACATTCCTTTATAAAAACGTGCAAAATTAAGGTAGATAGGTAGGAATAACAGCTATATTCTTTTATTAATTAGTCATTCCAATTATTTTATAGGCCTGCCAGCCTTTTCGCCATTTCATCCAGAGTTATGATCTCTTTTGCCACTTTTGGATCGAGGAGCTTCACTGCCATCCGTTGGCAACTGTAGGCAATTACAGCACACTGTAACAATTTGGATGAAATGCTACAACATATGGAATGAGGGAAGGAACCGTGCCACAAATAGCGAAAGATTACGAGTGACGCCTCCAAACAGATTCATACATTTCTTGAGATGCCACAAGATTGCGGCGAAGCGCTACATTTCTGTTAGACAGTGCAATAGCCTCACTTCAATAACATTGACGCTTCAGCTACGGCTTGCCGGACCCCCGGAGAATCTCAGTTTGAGAACCACTGCTTTGATAAAAGGCAAATTTAGTTTGAAGTCCAATTGCACAACAATAAAGGCCATCGCTACGATCGCACCACTTCCGTGAGGGTCTGCGTGGCCACCTGCCTGTCCACCCACTTGTCAGCCAGTCCGTCCGAGGTCCTCGACGCCCCACCGCCGACGGCCCCCCTCCGCCCCTTGGCAATATCGCTGGCTATGGCCAAGGCGCCGCCCTTAAGGAAGCGCACAAAGTTCTCGCCCACCAGCGGGCCCATGGCGTACATGCCGGGCCCATTGGCGGCCAGCACGCGGTTGGTGAAGGGGTCCACGTCGATGGGGTTCCTGCGGCAGGTGACGGCCTCGTCCGGGCACAGTCCCAGAGGGCGGCCTTGCTCAGGCAGGAAAGACAGGTTAGGGTGGGCGCCGATCAGCACCAGCGCCTTGGATACTTGGACCACGGTACGCTGGCCCGAGTCTGACTGCAGGACACATTTGCGGTCTGGCCGGAAGGAAACCACACGATGTTGAGGGAAGCTGAGGTAGCCGGTGTACGATGAGGAAGAGGACAAGCGAGGAGACAGGGAAGATGAGTCCAGAGGGGATGCCGGTTGGTGCTGCTGCTGAGTCATCATCTGGTGAACCTGAAAGCAGACACGGCAAAATGTCAGCGTCACCACGTTTTGGTCGGAGTACTTGGAGGTCGCGCCAGATGGCAGCATGAGCAAAGTCAACTTCTTTTGAACCGGACAAAGTGAAGCAAGCAAATCATAAACAAAGCTACTGACCTTGTGGTACTCCGGGTAGAGCATCTTGGGGAGCTGGTTGAAGATGAGGCCCGGGTCGGTGACGGCGCGGCGGAAGGCGTGGTAGACGGGTGTGTTGAGGTGGTGGGCCGCCAGCACGGCATCGGCGGCCGTCAGCCCGGCGCCCACCACCAGCACTGGGTCCGACGACTCGTCCAGCTCACCGCGGGAGATGGCGGCCTCCAGCTCCCAGAAGGAGTGGCACACGTAGGGCAGCGACTCGCCCTCCACACCCAGGCGGGCGGGGATGTCGTGCGTGCCTGTCGCCAACACCACGTTGCGGGCCAGCAGGGAGAAGGGCACCCGCTCCACGGAAGAATCGTCTACCAGAGCAAGAAAGATGGTGAGCTCAGCTGCAGATTTGCCCAGCGATGACCTTACCGTGCTACGACTGAGGCTAATTGCTCATGCAGAAATGCTAACGCTTAAATGCTAATAACAATCACGGCCCGACTATCATCCAAGTCAGGCGGTCAACTCCAAACGGCGGACTTTGGATCATTGCGCCTACCCGCAAGCTCCTCCCCCTCTGGGCACTGCAGTCCCTTGATCCTCCAGCAGCCGAGGGGGTCGCGCTGGTCCGCGGGGCACCTGCTGACCGAGGTGACGGTGGTCCCGCAGGCAAAATTGTGCTCCAGCGCCATTTGGGACACATAGTGTTGGTAGTAGGACGCGATCTCAGCCGGCGTGGCACGGTCGTTGCGCACGTTTCTGTCAGAACGAACAAATGTGTTGTCGTTTGCACGCCCTTCTTGCCATTTGTGGCCTGGATTACTGTTTTGGTTCTGGTTTATGCGTTGGTTCTCTTTTCTGGTGTATCAAGGCCCCCTAAAATAGGTGATCCCCGTGATCGTAACGAGTCAACGCCGGGAGGTGCTTCACCTTCTCTTGTCTTTCATCCAGTCCTTCAGTTTGAGCCCAGGCAGCTCCATCCAGTTGGCGAGACTTAGCGTTAGCATGGAGCCCTCCATGGTCTGAAAAGCACACAAAGAAGGATCAAGCGTCTGGCCGCGACGGCATTAACAGAGGGCCGTGTGAGGCGCGTACATGCCAGGCTCCTCCCGGGGGCCCCTTGCCCAGCACCAAGTGCGGCACGGCTCTCTCCGGCTCGTAGCGCCACTCCAGCGGGGACACGTGGTCCATGCCGAAGTCGCTGTCGGGCAGCAGCAGCGAGTCGAAGAGCACGGCCACCGGATTGGACGAGCGTCCCTGCAGACCCTCGCTCAGGTACTCCAGGTCCCGCTCCAGCAGGGACAGGCCGGGATGCTTGGCCAGCTTGTCATGCAGCAGCGGGTTGGGGTGCGAGGCCCCCGATGACAGGTAGGGGGTGTAGCCCGACAGCAGGTATGACAGGCAGATCCCTGAGGGGCCGTTACCTGGGAAACGCAGAATGAGAGGAGTGTGGAGTTTCAGGGGGGGGGGGGGGGGATCTGGTGTCCAACGCGCTCCTGGTTTGTTGTAGACAGACTTTTCTGTTTTTCATCATCTGCCCGCCACCAGGGCCCGCATGCGCCAACACACCCGATTCCGATGATCAGGTCGTTATCAGGTGTGTTGGAGGAGCAACACATTCAAAACATTCCGGAGAGCAGGCCTCGATGGGGGTCAACATGATTCAAGCAGAGTTTTGCTGTCTCAAGTGCTAAACCGCTGCAAACATTTTCATGCTGAACACACCGTCCCAGAACTTTGCACTTGTGCCACAAACAAACAAACGTAGCGCGTGGGTGGTGGGAACAAACATTTGGGATACCGCATTGAAGCAGGTTCATATAACAACATGAACATTTGACACTCCCCGCAAAGTGGCGCTGTGCACCAAAACCTCTCGGCAAGTATTCATCAGATAGCAGAACAGGTATTTCAGTCGCAAGTTCTATTTTGAGAAGCGACTCATTCCTCATCCTATCATTTTCTTTACAAAGGTTTTATTACCTTTGTCTTATGCAGTTTGCAGCAGTGCCTTGGCGGAAGGGAAGCAAAGCGACCCGGCTCTCATCACATTTGCACAGGTTGTGTATTGTAATTTGTTTTGCATATGCGTGTGTTGCTTCCACTCACCTATAATCACCACAGGCAGAATCTCTCCAGAAACACCGTCCTTGTCGTGAAGCTCCATGTTGTCGACTGAGGAGAGAAAACAAAACGCATGAGGGCGCGTCTCTTTTTTTTGTCACATCATTACCATCACCTTTGTGAGCTCGGTTAGCGGCTCAAACACGACCCAGCTCCTCCCCCATGTGATGTAAGTGAGCTCCTGACTCCTGTCATCTGCCGCATAGTTAAACATGGCAACGTGACTCCGGGAAACGGAGACGTTGTGCAAACATGCCTACGTGCAAAGACGTGCGCATGCGCACACCGAATTTACTCTTTCGTATTTTCAGACGTGTACATTAAACATGTCACCATTCCGACACTGCGGTTGTGAAACGTGTTGAACTGGCAATGCATGCTGGGAAATTGAGGCGAAGGCAGCAATCTGCCGAGTCATGCTGACTCGGCCAAGGCGAGGTCACGGCTAGTGCTGACTGGCTCGCGCACAAAAAAAAAAGAAGCAGAAATCAAGATTGCGGCCAAGCCAAAAGGAACAAACTGCTGCAATATTGGCGGAAGTTGACACAAATGCCCGCACACATGACTACACGCACAAACCAAACACAAACACAGTAAGACACAAGGTCACTTAAAAAAAAAAAAAAAAAAAACACCATCACAATGACAAACACACATCCACAAAAATACACGCACACACACGTTCACAGTGATGAACAAACGCACACTGACGTGGGTGAAGTGGCAGGGTGGGTCAACCTCCCAAGCAGAAGAATGTGGGTTCGATCATGAAACACCATTGTGTCCTTGTGCAGTATACTGCCCCCCCCCCAAATGCTGAGTTGTCAAATGAGTCAATTACTCTTTTTTTTTTTTTTTTTCAAATAAAATACATTAAGCCTTTCCTGGCAGGGAGGTGGAGTCTTGCACTTTCATAAGTGTCAGGCACAAAGCCACTGTAGGGGTCGGGGGGGCTTACAGGCGGAGGGTCCCCTGGAAGGAGTCCATCATGGAGGCCTCCTCCTTCCCGTCGGATTATATAACCACTCCTTTCCTCCTGGCCAGCGCTCAACAACACTGCGCGTCCTGGCCTTGCCATGGAAACCACCCCGCACGGGGCGGGGCGTCTACTAAAGTCACTTTTCACTGGTTAGGAGGAGATATGGAACATTCCACAACCTATTCATTCCATGCCGTTTGGGTGAGACACAAAACGTGGCCTTCTTTTAAACGCTTGCACGTCAGAAGGCAGAAAAACTCAATTTTTACTCATTTCAACTGTAGATTGAAATTTGTGTCATGCCGATTTCGGAAGAGGAGTTTGATTTTCAAGCGGCCGTAAATTTAAAACACCCCTGATTTAGAAAACAGCTAAGTTGTTGCTTGACTAATATAAATGATTACGCCTCTAAAGGCAAATGTTACGACATTTCACATTCATGCTAGCATCATCCGATACACGTTCCCCCGTCAGACGTTGGTGACGGTTTTATTTCCAGGAAAGTAGCCATTGCCAGCTTTGCATTGCAAGGCGGCCACATTGGCCAAAGAGCTGCTTTCACTTTTGAAACTTGCCAAGGTCACACTCGCCCAGCCAGACTCAGCTGTGTACCAACTCGTTCTGCAAGCCGCAACAGTGCCGAATAATAGTGTGCTAATAAGATGTTAAGGAGCTAAAGTCATTGGGCTGCTTGTCCACAGCGTTTCATCTATGGGCTTGCTGGCCACCTGCCGTCCAGACGGCTAGACGGAGAACCAGATTGGAATTATCTGCCAATGAGGGCATAAAGCAGCCGCTGCCCGAGCTTCTGTATACAAACAAACAAACACAAATGACTTTTCTCTTGCCCGTGTCGAAAGATTTGTGCCACACAACGCCATCGGACCCGTCCGGAAGTTTGTTTCTTCTGGTAATTTGGCTATGCAAATGAGACTTTGGAAGCTAAACCACCGATTTATGCAGTAGAATTTCACAGATTGTTTTTGTAAATGAATAAGAAAGTGCAATAAAGTACTTAAGCAGTAAAAGTCGCTGGCCTCTTGGCTCCGTTCCTGCCAATGTGCCATAAAATTCAAGTCCCTTATGCCTTTGACATGCTTCTACCCGCCGCTTGCACTTGTACCAATTAAACACTTATCATTTTTCAACATGCATTTTTATGTGTTGGTTTGATTCACTCATAATATTAATAATTAGTGTTATATTCTGACTATATTCTGACTGTCTGCTGTATGCACACTTGCTCCATTTTTGCTCCTCTTATTTATTGAGTTATTTGTTTATTTATTATTTATTCATCACTCTTATTTATTCATTATTTGTGCCTTCTTGTTTTTATTTTTTGTGTTGTTTACTTGTATGTGTATTGAGTACTATGTCACCGTGGGATAGTGGGAACGTTATTTCGATTTTTTTGTGTGTCTTGGCATGTGAAGAAATTGACAATAAAGCCGACTTTGACTTTTTTTACTTTAAAGGTAAATGAAGGTCAGGGTGGTAACTTGAACCAAATAAAAACCTGCTGGTTATATTGGTTGATAAGTATATGGTAAGTGCAGCGGCATTGTGATCCAAGTTACATAATCATCATGACTTCATATACGGTACAATCCAGAGCGGTTATTATAATGGCACTCGTCACGATGTCTGATATTATGCTAGGTAATTTACATTGGATTTTTGTTTTTAAAGTCAACTATTTGTTTCGTAAAGTGTGTTAGTAGGGTAGAGGGGGAAAAAAAGACCACAAACCGCTCACTCACACCTCACGCATGCGCAACAGCCCAGGCAATGATGCCATTGAGGCTTTACTACGCATGCGCACTCCTTGAAAATCCAACCCAGCCATCATATTAGCGATAATTACTTACCGGTATTTCTTGGTCACGCACTTTCTTCTAATAGTTCCACCACAAAGAATTGACCGTGTTCTTCTTCTTGCCTTCCTGCGTGGTTAGTTGCTCGTCTGCCGTCTCGTTGCTAGGCTTTCTTAGACGTGGACGAGCGGCGTAAAGGTGGCCGCTCGCCGCCGCACATTCACACGTTATATAGCGCCATGAGCGGTTGCGCGGTGCTCCGCCCCCACCCGTTGCCATGGTGAATGAAGATCGTCTATGGTGAAAAGAGGCTCCACCACATTATGAGAAGTGTGAGGGTTAATGAATTTAGTAATCATTAATGAATCACCAGTTCAAACCAAAATGTCTGAATTCCTGCTTGATTTTGGACATGAGATTTTGAAACTGTTGTCAAATGCCATTTTTTGTCACTTTCCAATTATACTCGAAATGATCGTTCAAACCAAAGGGACTGATGTCCTTTTCGATTCAAATCATGGATCCTTGTGTTCGTGCGTCCTCTTATAATGGACTTTTGCATCAGTCACACTAGTGTTGGAGGACAATTTAGTTTGCACATTTATGTTCTAATTTTCTAACTTTCCAAGAAGCCTAAAAATGATCATCCAAGTTTGACACAAGCGAGCAAAATGGCCGACTTCTATATGCATTATGGCAGGATGGCTGTGTTGACAACCCCCAATCACTGGATGCAGAAGCAAATATTAGCTAAAACCATTGCCAGTAGTTGAAATGTCGACGCTTATCATGTGCAGAGACCAAGTTATCGGAATGCTGCTGTCAAAACTGTAAAGCTACAAAGATTTCATTGTAAAGGCTGCAGAACAGAATGTACTGAAAGCGCGTTGACCACGTGGACATGATTCTTCAATCATATGTCCTCAGGAGATTTAATGATATTTCCATTTCATTTGATTACATATTCATGTATTTGAACTCACTGTTGAGGTTTGCAATGTTTGCGTGGAGACTTTGAAACAGTTATGATACGCTGGCTCAAGTACATCTATAGTATTATGAAAGGCATGAATTCAGGTGGCTTAGTCCGCAAGTGTGGCTCTGCGTTGCTGCTTTTGACGGAATACTGAGTCAAGATAGAGATTGGTCCATTATCTCATCTGGCTGGCCGCCAGTCGCTCATCATCAAAAGATACTGTGTTCGTTTTCATGGTTTTACATTGGACTTCCAGCTATGGCTAGTAATGACCTACTTTTTGTGAAATAGTACAAGTCTCAGAAAAACCTTTCAAAAAAATCTTGATCTAGCCAATCCAGTTGATGCTACAGAAGCTTAACCGAGTGCAATGAAGTCTTTCAGGTTTGCAGACTAAAGTAGCCTTCTTGACAACCAAATGTCAGTGTAAGTGGCCTCTAGGGCTGAACCTTCCAAAAAACTGTCTGAAGCAAATTAGTCTTTAAAAGTCTCCTGAAATGGCCAAAATGACAGACTTTTGTTATTTTACACCTTGGCTTCCTGAAACGCTTTCAGAGGTCAAAACCTAAATGGCTGCTCTGTTTCCGTTAATTCCTGGTATTTGTAGTACTCGGTACTAGAGAGTCCAACAGTATAAAAGTTGACCTCCCACCCATTGAATGGCTCCCAAACCCCAACGCTGCTTCCTCCTATGTGTGTGGATTAATAATAATCTTCTTACGCAAGGATCACTGTGACTGTTTGGAAATGATGAGGTCATTGAGAACTGATGCCACTCACTCAGCTTGTACAACAACTTCCTTCCTCACTTTGCTATTTCCTCCAGCCCTCGCAGGATCAAGCCGTGTGACGTGTCGCAATGTTTACTGTCACTTGTAAAATTCCTGCTGATAGTTTGCAGTTACTTATTAAGTAGTCGTCTTGTATTCTTCCACTGAAAGACCCTTTTTAGCTTTTTGGGCCTTGTCAGTCATTCACATCTGATCTCATTAGTTGCAGACGATTATGTTTAGAGTCCTTGCTGAAGTTTGTCAGGTACAAAGAGAGGACTCAAACATTAGTCAGCTTGAAACTTCTCGAGTGACTGACTGATGTTCTCCTGTTCATCTGTCACGTCAAACGCAGGCGGTCGACTCTTTGGACTTTTCAGACATTCATCCTTGAGATGTTTTTGTGGGTCTCCTGATAGACATGGCCACCCAATTTTACGTTGTAGAGTCAAAGCGACTTTCGGCGGCTGAAATTTCGAAAAGTCTCAGAGACTTGTTCATCTGTAAGTTGGCGTTAGGCAAGGTACAGTTGACACTTGTATGAGTGAGAATGGATTGGGCCTGCTCCACATGTTACGTAAGTAAGCCCCGTGTGAAAGTGACTCTGAAGTGAGGTGACAAATGGAAGTAGAGAAAGCGGAGGCTTGTTTGGACATTGTTGAGGGTCAGAGGTAGAGTATGTTTGGGCCCCGCTCGGCATCAGTGTTGATACCCTCCAAACACCGCAGTCAACGGTGTTGCTAGGGGACTCCACTTTCAAGTCGGAGCCTTTGTTAGAAACATCAGCAGATGGACAGGCAGAATGTTTCTGAGTCATGTTCCACTGAGCCACTTTCCCTGGGAATGATTGGACGCCGCCCTATGGCCTCTTCCTCCAGATGTCTTTGACATGCGAGTGTGAAATATGCAGGATGAAATCTGAGTGCGGTAGTTTTCCGAGGACACCGCTCCCCGGTGGAAGCACTTCACCTCCATGAATATGTACAAGGCTTCCAGATATGCGCGATACTAAATGCTAAATGGACTCCACTTTATCTTCTGTGTCCTGTGATTGACAGCAAACAATCAAATGTGTTCAACCAGTCCATAATTTGCCATTTGACTTTGTCTATATCTATTAGTAATGAGCGAGTATCAATAGCGAGTATCGAGATGGGGCCCATAGCAACGTTATTTTAAGGTATCGAGTAACGTACGGATCCTGCCAATACCAGCCGCCGATCCGTAGTGACTCCACTTCTGCACTAGTTGTTTTTTTGTTTTCAAAGGAATGTTGAATATCAAAAGGACCACAGGTATCAGTGAGTACTCAAAGACGGAATACTCGTAGTCTGTAAAAGAAGTGGTATCACCCATCCTTAATATTAATACACTGTTGGTCTATACAGTATGTGGCCTGCAGTTGCCTGGCAACCAATCACAAGCTTCTCCATATTTAGCCTGTGACTTAGTGGCAAACAATTGCATGTTTGTTGTATATTACATTACATAACCAGTAAATGGCAATCAATCCATAAGCTGTTTCTGTACACTGTAAATCGTTCCTTTTGTCTGTCCAGCAACCAATCAGCAGTTCACCCCTATATGTGTGTGCGCTGAAAATGGGCAGACAAAATCATCATGGGTTGATTCAAGTTGACGTGGACAAGTTAAGCAGACAGCGCTGTGCAAACTCACTCCCAGCCCATTCAAATGCAGGATGAGCCAATGCCATGTCATTGCACGCATGATGGTGCTTGCTTGGGACAAAATGACCCCCCCCCCCCCCCCCCAATTTGTATAGCACCACACACACACACACACTCACATCTTTGATCCTATGACGCAGCGTCAGCAAGGATGGACACACACGCAAATCCCTCACTCAGTTGAACGCGTTGACCTCCGAAATGCATCGCAGGCCACTTTCCTTCCCCTTTTCGTGGATTTCTTTTTCTTTCGTTGGTATTTTTTGTCTGCTCCCACCAAAAAGATTTATGTGATTTTCACTTGATATTTTTATCCGCCACTCTTTGCAAAAAAAAAAAAAAAAAAAACGTGGACTTTCTCAGTCTAACAGATGGCACATGCATGGTGAAAGTTTATTTATTTTTGCAATGGTTTTTATCACTTAAAATGGCTGGAGAGTGATCATGAAAGTGACTTGTAAAACAGATTGTCAATAAGAACCTTGCCAAATTCCTAAGATTAAAAATTACACATCAATTATGGGGCTTCAAAATGGGTAAAAGAAACATCAAACCGACTAAATGCTTTTCAGTCCAGGTTTAACCCTGAGCTTTAGTATAGGACAAAATTTTCCACATGAACAATGTCACAACAAGGAGCCATTCAGAAATTAGTGCGGTCATAAAAATACGGCCATGGGAAATTATAGGGCTTGTAAACATAGTAGTACTGTTTTTATCTACACAGCGTGACTACTGCCACCCCGCCCTCCTTCTCCACACACATACCTGGTCAGGTGACATGTACCTCCTCAAACACTTCCTTCTTTGACGTTTCTCATCAGTGAGATGACATCATCACCTGTAAACAGCAGGAAAAAACGCTTTGAATGGAGTTCAACAATGTAATAAAACCAGTCAAGTACCGTAATTTTCGGACTATAAGTCGCACCGGAGTATAAGTTGCACCAGCCATAAAATGCCCAAAAAAGTGGGAAAAAAACCATATATGTATATAAGTCGCTCCTGAGTATAAGTTGCCACCCCCACCCAAACTATGAAAAAAAACGCGACTTATAGTCCGAAAATTACGGTAAATGTTGGCGTTCCTATTATTCCACTTGAACTGTTCTTCCGCTGCTGAGCCACATTTTAAACAGCCTCTACTGTATCGACACATACAGTAAATCATGTTTTGCAGATCGAATGTGGAGGATTACGTGCAAGTGTGCATATGTGTCTGTCTGCCTGCCTGAGAGTGAGATCGGAATGATGATTTGGGCTAAGAAAAGACTCTGCAGCTGCCGCAGAGGATTCACCAGAACACGTACGCACGCGTACAGAATGAATATGACACCACTTCGAATGTACCTGAAGGCAACACGGCACTTACCAAAGTGTCTTTGAATACAATTGAACGTGTCATTTGAACAGGAAATGTTTTGTAGGAGAGATTTTCATTATGTACAAATTATGTGTGTATTGCATTCTCAGCCACCCGCCGTAAAATTAAACAATTATACAACTAATTATGTCTGTAATGTCTGCATGTGAACATGTTGCAAGGGTGATAAATTGGTGTCTTTACCGCTGCATAAAGGAAATATTAACACTTGGAAAAAAATGAAGATATACTCACCCTCAACTTGACGGGTAGTGGAAGCAGTGGTTGAGGAAATGTGTCCATTATGGCTGGGTTCCGGTGTTGAAAGGTAAATGATGGACTTTCCGCTCATGTGCACATTTTAAAACTCAACAAAAAATATGAAGGGTTGATTCTCAACAAAGCCACATCCGCAGTTATAAGAGGACGTACAGCAATAATAGCTGATTTAATAGAAGGCATTTCTTTTTAGATGTTATGACAGTTTCGACACATAACATCTAAACATTTGATGACGCATCTGAGAAAGACTGACGACACAGTCGAAACTGTCAGCAAGTAACATCTAAAAAAAATGTTTTCACTTGTCTGGACAAAAGAATAGCCTTATATAACATATGGAGGCATGATGAATTATATCGAAATAATAGATGATTTTTGGTTACCTTGGGCTTGAAGCCATATTAAAGTTTTTTTCCCCAACTGGAGTTGGATTTTTGCCAACAAAAGGACTTACCACAAATGTATTGAAACAAACCAACAAATGAATCATTTTTAAAGACAATTTTGTTGGCCATTTTTTTAATCACTGGAAAAGCTTCGATCGTCTTTACTGCCATCTGCTGCACGCAAACGAGCAGAGCAGAAATTGGTCTTCATTTTTAATCGTGAGTCTGTGGTTGGTCCCAGTGCAACGTGACGTCATGATAAGGAAAGGTTGGGAAGTCACCTGTGCAAAGCATAAGTTAGTCGTGACTCTTTTTTTTTTTTTTTACCTCAAGTTTCAAGCAATTTCTTGGCACTTTACGTTATTCACAATTTCTTGACTGAACTTGAACTAACTTGAGTCGACTCTTGTGACTCCCCATCTTTACTCCAGTGTGTTACTATGGCAACGGGCCCTAAGCTCATCCTCTTAGCAGGTACACGGCCATGACGGTGAGTGCGGCGGCCGTGTACGCAAAGGCGGCGTTGTACAGCGTGGTGCGACCGATTCGCTCGCTCAGCGTATACTGGGTGTCCTCGACAGTCCCAGGCGACCACTCGGACCGCCGCCAAGAGCTGCTTTCCAGCAGTTTCCTCACGTGAGACAGCTCCCCGCGGACTCCGCCTAGGCTTTGCTTTAGTTCTGACACTTGGGGTAGAAGGGAGTCCAGGATCGGCGAGTGGTCAGTGGGGGTAGTATCGCTACCCTGGTGGGCGGAGGTCCCCCGCAGGGAGACCCTCAGGCCGTCAATGAGCGCCCCCAGCTCGTCCTGCTGCGAGCGATGGTTACCGGCTTGGACTTTGAGGGCTTCCTGCAGGCTTTCTGGACCCTTCTGAGCCTCCAGCAACAGACTCTTGAGCTCCTACAAAACACCGCCATTTGGATTATGTAATGTCAACACTATACAAGAAGTGTAAGAATGGGAAGTTTGAAATGTGTTTAAAAACGCTAAAAAATGCAAGCTAAGTGTTTTGTGGGGGCATGCTCACCTGCAGGCGCACGCGGTTGACGTAGGTGGAACCCATGACGCCGATGAGTGCTCCCAGCACCGACCCGATGAGCGACCAGTTCTTGGTGCGCTCGGCCCGTGTGCGCTCCTTCTCGTGACTTTCGCGCACGGCGGCCGAGAAGGTGGCAAAGGCCTCGCGCTCAGCCGCCTCGGCGTGACTGTGCGCTGCCCGCAGCCGCCGCTCGTCCCGCAGAAGTCGATGCTCCAGGGTGGCAAGCTCCAGGTAGGCGGCCTCCTCCCGGGACACGCGTTCCAGCCCGGCCCGTGCCTCCTTCAGACGAGTCTGCAATGCCTCCAGGCTGGCGTAGGCCTCGCGCACCAGCCCCCTCGACGCCATGAACGCCGCCTCAGCCTGAAACGTCATTCGGGGGAAAAGAAATGCAGTAGGGATAAGATGAACAGGTTCATATTAGATTGTTGTGAATCAGTCAAAAATAAATAAATTAGAGATAGCCAAAAGACACAATTTGGGGATTTTACTTCTGTTTTTGGGTAGGGATAAGCCAAACATTCTAAAGTTGGGATTGCTACAATAAGGCAAAAAAATTTTAGAGGCAAGAAAAATATCTTACTTGTGGCTTTTATTTTCTGATTCTGGAAAAAAAGACTGAAGGATAAGGTAAATAATTTGTTTGTTTTTGTCACCAACAAAAAAAAATATATATATATATTTTATGTTTACTATTTCTCGCAACCGGTCTGGGTGTCTACTGACCTCTGTGACATTGGTCTGAGCTTGGCGGACCTCCTTGAGCCCGACAAACTCCTCGTATTTCTGCCACCAGCTGCTCATTGTGGTGGTGGCCATGAGGGCAGACTTCTGGCCCCACTGCTGCCCCAATCGACCGGCGTGCTGGACAAGAACAAATACAATTGGAATTATTATAAGTGCAATTATTAGTATCATCATCAACTTGTTTAGACACAGATTTGACCAGTGAAAAAAATGATAGCTTGACTATCTAGCTGTTGTATTTATAATCAAATAGCTTTAGCAATAGCAAAATAGCAAATCAAACTGCACTGTAACTCCGTTCTTGTTTTATTTAGATTTTTACTGATTTTAATCAACTGTTTTTAAAAGTTTTTTAACTGTGCCTTGATGCTTTTAATGTTTCGACTTACCTGTAGGGCAGACAGCGCTCGTTCCTTCACGCCATCGGGATCGGATGGGCCCGGGCCGCCGGGTTGTCGATAGGCACCGTAGGTTCGCACCAAGCGCAGCCGGGCTGGCAGGGGTCCGAGCAAGAAGAAATGGGACCAACAACCGGTGCCGTGAACTCTGTACCTGACACAATTGAGATCAACGTACAAAATCCGCATCAAGGAACTGACTCTAGTGTATTCTATTGTTGCATTATTTAAGTGGAAAGCACCTCATGGAGAAGCAAATCAGAGATGCAATTTGTCCCCAGCTACAGAAATACCACCTGTTTAAGAAAGGAATTTAGATTCAGACAACCATGATGGAAAGCATCCTAAGAAACTACTATTTCCTTCAGATCCACTTTTGGCATATCGCAGTTGGAATTCAGTTAGTTCTTGACTAATCAATTATTTGACTGTACCTGTTTGAAAAAATAAAAAGGTTTATTAAAGAAGTGTAGCCCTACTTTTAGTCCTGCCAGCATGCCATTAATTACTGTTTTTACACTTCTGCTTAGATATCCTTATTCTATATTTCGTGGTCTTGCTCTTGAGGCAGTTACCATCTCTTCATCCTTACATTAGCCAGCCAGCTAGCTGCTGCATGTGTCCTCTACCCATTTCCAATGATTGCAAACCTAGCATTTATCATCACGCTCTTGTCTTGCTTGGTCACAAGATAAAACAAACACATACCTGTAATTTTGTGTGTTTCCGATACAAACATGTCACTAGGAGGATATTTTCAGCGTCCCTAAGGTCATTCTGAAGTGAAACGCCGGACGACAGCATTTGAGTTTTAATCAGGCATATGATGGTGCTTCTAAATCCGGGTTCAAAGTTTTTCTGGCTGAAGAGGTCCTTGCGGCGCGGCTTCTTCGTGACAGGATAGAAAGAAGGCAGTACAACTCTATCATCAAAGATTACACCCTTTTCCTCTTTTTTTTGCGTTTATTAACGCCATAAAATGTCTGGCAGAGAAGGTGAGACGTCACTTTAGATGGCTGCGAATGCGTACCACGATATATTTATGTATAAATAACATTATAAATCACTATCGTTACATTATTGTTGCATTAGCTGGTTAGCTACGTTGCTAACAGTAATGCAATGCATTTTTTTTAAAATGGCATATGTTGACACATTGGGTACATTTATTAAAGTCGTGTTCATACCTGCCAGTCAGTTGTGTTCTGTGTTGACAGTAACCCATTTCATTTCAGGAGGCAAAAAGAAACCCCTGAAGGCGCCCAAAAAACAGGCCAAAGACATGGACGACGTAAGTTTCTTAAACGTATCATAATTATCTTGCATTTGGTAGTTAGCAAATGGTTACGCAAGCATTAGGTTCATTGCAATTATTCGTGCTGTCTAGCTGCACGTGAAAATTCCCATGACATTGAAGTGTACCTCATGTGTGCAGGACGACGTTGCCTTCAAGCAGAAGCAGAAGGAGGAGCAGAAAGCCTTAGAGGCCTTGAAGGCCAAAGCCTCTGGGAAAGGACCTCTCGGTATGAACACAATTGCATAATTTAACATATAGATCTTGGGATAAGCGCAATGAAGTTGGCATGAAAACCTGAATGGACTTGTCTACATCATCTTCACTGCACCCAAAAAAATAAATGGATATTTGCAGTCAGAGTATTGATTAGTTATCGCGACAAAGAGAACAATTTATTGCAATATAAATTTTTGCCCTCCACCCCAAGTGCACAGACAAAAAGAACACCAGGCGTGCCTTGAGTTGAAAAATGTTAGACTTGAGAGCAGCGTCGCTGTGACATCAGATGATGTTGCTTGGCGCAAGCGTTGATTGTTTAGCGCTCTTCATGTGCTATCTTGTCTTTTCCCTCCATCAGCTGGCACCGGAATCAAGAAATCAGGCAAGAAGTGAAGCTTCCCGATGATTGCCGCTTGGGCTTACTCTGACTGCAGCGTGTCCAGTTCGTTTTGTTCTGGTTTATGTGTTGTTGTTTTTTCTGCGACGGTTCTCAGGCAGTGTCAACTGGAGTCAGTGTACAGCTTTCACGCTGTGATGTTTTCTTGTAAACACTTGTAGACCTAAACACTGACCGGCCCTTTTCAAATAAAAGGTTGGTCTCCCTCAACATTTTTGAAATATTATGTTAATAATTATGTTAATGCAAGAGGGAAAAACATCACAATGTTTTTTTGTTTTTTTTACTGTAAATGGAGGAAAGACTAATAAAATGTTTTGAAATCACCTTAACTCTGCTCTGTTGGTTTTATACATCTACGTTATATGGTTGAAATCATTAAGAGAACCTTTGGGACTGTGGAAGCAAAGCTGGACATGCTTGTGTTTAGCAGGATATCGTCGCTGTCCAATTTATAAAAGACAAGCATCAAAAACGGTTTGCAAAACTTTTTTTCACACCAGTCTCCGAAATAGTTTAAGTATTAGGTTATTTTTAATATAATGTTGGATGTTATAGCATTCAGTAAAAGGGACTGCGGAGTTCCACAAGAGTCTATAGTTGTACCTTTATGGTTTACTCCACAATATAATAAACACTTTAAAAACCTAGAAAAAAAAAAAAAGCATTCAATGAAATTAAGTTGAATGAGCAAAACCATAAAAGTACTCACTGAGGTCATGAATTGATTATAACAAAATGATGCCTCCATAAAGTGGATAGTAAAAGTGGTCGTGTTGGCCTTCTGAAGCAAGTGACTTGAAGCTTTGAATTATTCAGCTAGTAGACGACTCAGATCTCTTCAGTTCAGCAGAATAATGTTGAAATGTACTAACGTCGCCCTACAAAGGCCCTCGGCGACGTCCCGGCTTGTAAACGAGACTATTGGCTTCAGTATTCAACATTTTGCAGTGTGTCATCATCTCACAGCATTTTGCAGCTTGAGGTTGGCTCCTGGCGAGGCTGTTCATCTCCTTGCTGCATCTTGGCCAACTTCAGCTGCAAAATTTGGATCTCCAGGTTGAGTTTCTCACGCTCCAGCAGCAAGTTTCCTCTTTTCAACTCCTGCAGTTCATTGTCCGATTGCGGAACTGCTGGGGTACCTTGAACAGGAAAAAAAAGCACATTGCTTTATTTTTCTATCTCCCCGCGGGTTCTTCCTAAAATTTGGACTTCAACCAAAAAGTGTTCACTTTCTGTGGAATTTCTGCATCTTTTGATGTAATACCACAGCAGAAGGGTTGTGGACTTCCACACATAATGGCAGCAGATACCTTCATTTTGCGGTGGTGGCGTAGTGAGTGACCTCAGCTCGACCTCCACCGGGTAATGGTCGCTCACCTTCAGTGCCTGCAAAAGCGACAAGCTCGATATTGCCACGTTTTGCTTTTTGTTTGAGAGTTTGTAAAAATTCGTAGAAAGAAGGAGGAGGCGTTGTACAGAATATCTCGGCTGATGAGCCACATGCTGCTTCACCTGCTCATTGCTGAGATGGAACGCTTTTTGGAAGTTGAAGGGTCTGGCCGAGTTTGGCACCACAGCGCGGAGCATGTCGTCGCCGTAGACCACGATTCTGCAAATACGTTTTTGAATTCCATGCTATTGTTCGTTAGCAATGACGTCTCCTAACATCTCTTCAGAGTTCGGGGACTCGAGTCACCTCCGCATCCTACCTGTCGTATGTATGCGTGTTGCCTACACTGGCCGTGGTGTCGACGTCATCTCCGATTAGCCAGTGGAAGTTTTTATCGCTGCGAATGCGGATAGCCTCCAACTCCCTGTTGGACACGTACGCGCCATCCGCGTTGAAGTCGCCCAAGATCATCACGTTCTGTTGTGCGAGGAAACGATAAAAAGTATCCAGTATACATGAATCAAAATCAGTAGCAATTGTCCAAAATCCCGAAAGTTGAAGTCTTCTTCAGACCAAAATGGCAGACTTGCGGTTTACAGAGACTTTTTGTGAGATCTTCTCATATTGTCTAGAGAAACGGTCTACAGGAACTGAATGGTCAACAAGAATGAAAATCACATCAGTCCTCCACTTCATCTTGACATGCTGAAAGACGTCAAAGAGCTTGTCGAGCTCCGTCTCCGAGTCATCCGGTTTGGTGTGGACGGGAATCATCACGAGGTCCTTCAGCACTGCCAAAACACACACACACGCACTTTAACAGTGACGCTGAGGTGCACTTATTGTGCGAGGCTGACTTTTGCCACCTGTGTCATGACATCGGAATCTCAGGATGTACGGGTCCCTGGCGAAGACGTCGCCGCCATCCGTCACCTGGTCGTCAAACTGGTACGAGCCCACCAGGTCCACCAGATCGTCCCTGCGCGTAGCCGCACACACATTGGCCACAGAGTCCAGCGACCATGACATCATGGCGGTTACCTGTAGAGGAACATGAACTGCTCCTTGTAGTGGGATCGTCCTAGCCGAGTGCTGATCTTCAGAGTATAGTGATGAGACGCGTTGGGCCTGCGTACACACACACACACACACACACACACACGCATAATTTTCCTTCCTTTTAAGAATTTTGGACTGCTGCAGACGTACGTATTGAGCGCATTCAGCAAGGTTTGGACCGATGTGCCGCTGATGTCCACCACCTCCAGGATCACGATGATGTCATAGCGACGGATAATCTGTGTGGGGGGGGGTATTTGAATACAATCACCAAATAGTCCGTTGGATTCTTCCATGAATCACAGTGCAGTCACAAATATTGTGTCGTGCATGCGTGCGCGTTACCTGGACCAGGATCCGAAGTACGTCAGGGTCAGACACTTTGCTTCGTCCAAACTTCTGGATGTTAAACGATGCTATTTTCATGGCGGCGGTTGCTGGAAAAACAGAAGGGGATGCAAAGAAGAAGATGGAGCTGCATGTGTCTGAACACGCAAAAGGCATGTCAAGCATCACCCTATTCACACTTTGCATGCGCTTTAAGTCCAATTCCGCAGCTGCACCAAAGTCGCTTTTGTTACACTCTGTGTGTGCGTGCGTGCGTGCGTGTTGGTTGGTTTCTCAGAATGGCATTTCCAAAAGCAGCTGTGCCGCAGACCCGAGTCAATGTAGACGTCTTTCTGGCAACACATGTGAAGCAGCTGCCAGAAAGCAGGAATCTTATTGGAGGGCTTCGCCGCTCAACAGTGATTCTCAAACGTTTTACATTTTCAAAAAAGTTGGTCAAAAATGCAGCAATAAAGTACCGTAATTTTCGGACTATAAGTTGCAGGTTTTTTTTCATAGTTTGGGTGGGGGGGGGCGACTTATACTCAGGAGCGACTTATAAACATAAATGTTTTTTTTCACTTATACTCCGGTGCGATTTATAGTCCGAAAATTACGGTAAGCCCAAGTGTCCATCAACAATCAAAAAGAGGTTTGGGGTCTACAAAGTATCTTTGATATTAGTGAAAACACTGCTCTTAAATGTAGGAAGACTATTTGAGTGCCTCGTTGCTCGCCTTAAGTGCATGTATGCACTGGCAGAAGACTGTGTGTGTGTGTGTGTGTGTGTTTGTTGCAGAGGACCGGCCTTCACATAATTTGATGTCATTTTACACACACTTTTTTTTTGGTGCCTTCAAAGACAAGTAAACACAAATTTAAGGCTTGCATTCCACAGCCCATTGTTAAATGTTTATGGTTGGCCCGGAGGTGTTAGCAGTTCCTGGAGACCAAGCATTATGGCCTGACCATTCAAGAGAAACATGAGTGGATGAAAATCACAATCCAAACAAAGCGTGTCGTTTATAGACTGAACACAGGCGAACAAAATTCTGCCTAGACAAGTTCTGAGTTCTTAATCTTTCAGACAATCCGACTAAAGCAACGGTGCGTGACAGGAATGTCCGCTAGGACCTCTTCAAAAACAAATGCAGGCACAAAACCAATTGAATGTCACATGTAGGACACAACTATTACCTGCTGGGAAGTTTGACCATGAAAAAAGTTAAATGTCAAACATCTGAAGCCCCTACATAGCATATGATCAAGCGAGTTTTCTGTCACATGGAGGATGAGGTTAAACAATGGCCTTCCGGTTCTTTGCGGTGGAGGCCGGTGAAACATTTTAAGACTCTTAGTCAAGAGTATGAACAGGAAGTAGTTGCTCACCTGCAACTGGAGGAAAAGGCCACCAGCGAGTTGTCGTGTGTGCTGTTAGCCAGGAGATACCAAACAATATCCAAGCTCTGAGCCAAGGGAGAGACACACACACACACGTAGACGCACACAAACGCACTTGACAAAGGTGAGCTGCAGCCCAGCGATTGGTCCAAAGTGACCTATATGCAGATGAAAAGTCATTTGCCTGCTGCGTGTGTGTGTGTGTGTGGTGGTGGGGGTCAAGTTGCACGAGATAACGTGACGCGCCCACACTTAGTTGTTTACCCGCCAAGTCTGTTCCTCCAGCAACCTTCCTTTTTTTTTTTTTCAGAAAAGCATCTGTAGCAACTTGAAAAAAAATCTTGGGTATGTTTTCAAGAGAAATCCTAAAAACAAACAAGGCATTTTGGAATAAATAAAAGAAATGTCCATACATTTTCTTGGTTAAAATAGGAATGAAAATAAAACCACTCAGTGATATCAGTTCATTTTAATGATCAAATATACGTAGTGAACATTCAAATGGGACAAGACGAGTTGAACCCACTCCACGACATTAAAGTAAACAGCGTTCACAGCAAAGGATTGTGGAAGTAAAACATTCGTAGTTCCCTAAGGGAGCCCAACAAAAGCTCGCGTGCCGTTTTACTCTTGTTTCCCGTTTTGGCAATATTTTGAGCTCTTTGCACAACACTGTGAAAAAAAGGCATTCCAGTTGTTTATGACATTTTTAGCAACATTTTTAGCACAGTTTCAAAATCAGAATGTGTTGCAGATTAAGAAAATGACTATATTGCTCGTCTACATATTCCTGCACCATTTGTATTCAAACATGTTAGCGTTATCTCCTGCAACATTGATACTGGTTTTCTTGTATGTTGACTTTTAGAATAAACTTAAAAAATGGTTTGAGCAGTCATTTGCAAAGAATTATCAGCTGCCTGCTTAAATTCTCCTTGTTGGTTCAAAAGGTACTACTGTACAAATATTGTCATGGTTAAAATGCCCCCCCCAAAAATGCTTTTTGGCCTTATTACACTTCTTCAGAGCTGTAGATCAAAATGTTAAATATATTAACAACAACAACAACAAATCAATGCTAAAATACATTAGCATAATTAGCATAGTGTTGTGACGACTAATCCTACATTTTAAATATAGCTTGGACCGGCAGAAAGGGGGAAAAAAAATAAAGAGCCGCAAAAGGGCCCCCCCGCACCACACTTTGGAAAGCAAACATCAGGGCACGACAACGTGGAAGGGCGAGCCGGGGATGTGGTCCTCGCCCCACTTGACCACCAGGACGTAGTCACCGCGCTCGCGCAGCACGTAGCTGACATTGTAGTGCAGGTCACCCAAGTGCTTGATCAGGACCTCCTCGCAGGGAACTTGGGGGCCGTGCACGCCCACCACCAACATGTTCTTACCTGGTGGGGGAATATTATATATTATATCAGGCTGAAAAGGGTCACTTGTGATATACACAGCCAGCATGTATCAAAAGAAGAGCAGGCCCGTTTCAGATTGAGTGCGTAGCGAGACTCACCGGCCTTGCTGCAGTCCACCGAGAAGCTGCTCTTCTGGCCCACGTAGGCCTTGCTCAGACCCGGGCCTCGACTGAGCACTTTGCTGGCGTCCGACCCTTCTGTGGCGCTCTGCAAAGACCCGCCGCCGCTACTGCTAAGCACCGACGCTTCCACAGAGGGTTCAAGGGTCAGTGTCGACGACACGCTGGTGTTGGTCACGCTCACCAATGGAGGACCTGAAAGAGGATGCTGACTAAGACCAAAGATGGAAAATGGCGTCGCGCGACAAGAACTAAAGGCATTAACTAGAAGAGGAGCGAAAGCGCGTGCTGACCCGTGACTTTGGCGACGAAGGGGCTGCTGGCGATGTGGTGCGGTCCGTCGTACTTGACGGCGATGACGTAGCTGCCGGGAGCCAGCGGCGTGTAGAGCACCTTGTAGCCCTCAGCCACCTCCAGGCACTCCATCTGAACCTTGGACGGGCCCTCCACCGTGACGGCCACTGCGCCCTGCCCTGCCATCGTGTTGTCGATGATAAACTCCGATTGGACACCTGCCGGCGGGACGCGCGCACACTCAAAACGTCGCCAAAACAGTTTTGCCAGCTGAGGTCCCTCTAGTGGTATGCAGGAGAACATGTCTGGAATATGTCATTCATTTTATTTCTTGCTATTTTCTTTTGGAATCCTGGAAAATGGCAAGATTTCAAAACCTGTGGTGCCTTTCTCCAGTCCGGCACCGTACGCCGAGACCAGCGCGGCTCCTCCGGCCGGTTCGGACGAGCCCACCATGACGCTGAAGGAAGCCACGCGGCCCTGGGGCCCGTACTTGACGTCCACTGTGTGGAGACCTCGCTCCCGGGGGATGAAGTGGATCGAGTACTTGTCTGGGATGGAGGGCAAGGCGGGTCATTGCTGTGCACGCACGCAAGGTGCATCAACCACGCACGCACACACAAGGAGGTCAACGCACCTTCTTCCAGATGTTTGACGGCAGACTCCTCTTGAGCTCCTGAGGGGCTGGTGACCTTGGCCTCCGGTTTTCCTTTGGCTCCTTCCATTGACACGGTGAAGGCCGACAGCTGGTTCAACTTCAGACCAGACTTCTGCAAATGCGCGTTTGGGATTCCATTCAAGTTTTTGTTCTTTTAAATTCTACTTTGTTACATTATTTTGTATATATTGGCAAGGCAGCGCGGGCCAGGAGTGGGCGGGCCAACCTGAAGTCCGGTGACGATCATGCGTTGCGTGTCGTAGGTGGAGGCCGCCACACGGACCAGGTAGGGACTGTCAGGGATGTGCTGATCATTGAATTTGACGGCAATTTCGTAGTCCCCTGGAGAACCACATTGGCGTCGCACACGCAAAGGCTATCAACGTGTTTTCTTTTTTTGTTGTGTGTGTGTGTTGTTTATCTACCGGGCTCCTGTGCCACGTAGGAGACGCCGCAGGATCCGTCTTTGCGGTCGTCAAAGGAGATCTCGGCCCTGCTGGGACCTTCCACGGCCACAGACAGGCCCCCGGCGCCGGCCTCTCTGGTCCAGATACTGAACTCGGCTGCAGACACAATAATGGAGTGAGTGGAGCCTCTTTGAAAACAAAGAAACAATCTAGCAATCTAGAAGTGGACCTCTGAAAATTCTGTCAGAGGTCACTTCACACCAAAACATTAACCCTCCTTCAGGGATGGCTGCGTACCTGGCTCTCCCACCAGTGCTCCCTCCAGTCCAGGGCCTCCCGCTTTGACCTTGGCGGCGCCGCCCTCGCCCAGCGGCCCCACAGTAAACTGAAAGGGGCTGCCGGGCACGTGGGCGCCCCGGTACCGGACGCTCACTCTGTGCACGCCCATCTCGGTGGGCACAAACTGCACGCAGTATGTGTCGTTGCCCGCGGCAACCAGCTGAGCAGGCTGAACGGCGCCCGACGGGCACGTGACCTCGGATCGGACATCGCGCATGTCCAGGGCTGCCGACAAAACACAAGTATGAGTAAATTGAATGTCATTTAAAACACAAACGTTATCAAAACTCCAAATTTGAGCATACATCAATTTTAGCAATGTTGTTCACATTTTGTATTTATTATAAATCCATAATCTCATTGTTTGTTGTTTTTGTATGCTTATCATGGTTTCACTTTTTTCAAAATCCAATCTTGTTTTAAGTGTTACAGTTTGGAGCATTTATGAGGGAGGAAAAAGTGTTGAAAAAAAACATTGGCGGCAAACCTCGGCCATTTCCCCACTGGAACACCGGCGGACTCCACAGAAGTGAGAAGAAAAAGAGATGCGAGGAAGGAAGGAGCGACACAAGGTCAAGAAGAAGCAGCGCACTGGAGGAAGATGAACATGAAGATGACAGAAAGACCAGGAAGCAAATTGTGGAGAAAAATTTGGGAGGCGGGGAGGGAAGGATGGAAAGGAAGGAAGGATGGAAAGGAAGGATGGAAAGGAAGGATGGAAAGGAAGGATGGAAAGGATGGAAGAAAGGAGGAAGGAAGGAAGGAAGGAAGGCAAGACATGAATTTAAGAAAACATCTCAAGCAGTGAAGTTAACAGCAACAACTTTGCTTCGTAGGAACATTACGTCAACTTTCATGGTTGTCGTTCACAGAAAAAAAAAAATCGGTATAAACATTGAGTATTCGTTTGATGGTTTTATTTCGATAAAGATATGCCTTAAGTTTCTGAAGGTAGCGACAGGTACCTGGTATCTTGAGGCTGAGGTCACAGACGCTGCCCACGCCCGCAACAGGTGCCGCCCTCTGTTTGCGGGTGATGCTCTCCCGGATGCGACCTTCGCCCGTCACCGGCACCGTGAACGGACTCCCTGTCCGACACAAGACGCCAAACGTGACTGGCACATCGCCATTCAAACAAACATGCAATGGATCCTGCGGGACTCCCCTTCCCCATTACGCTATGACATCATTCACTTAAAAAAACGAACCTATTAAATCCGAAAAGACCAAAACTAATCCGGTGGAGCTCATCTGGGTGTTTTCTTGGTACCTGGGATGGGCTTGTCAGAGAAGCGAATGGAGACGATGTAGTTTCCGGGCTCGGTGGGACAATAGGAGACGCGGCACGTCCCGTCTTCCATGTCCTCCGTCTGGATGTCCACCTTGCTCGGACCCTCGATGGCTAGCGCCAGCCCACCGTAACCTTAACGTGACATGAAGATGTCAGCATGATGTCGCCGTGTTGGCGGCGGCGGCGGCCAGCTTACCGGCGTCGCGCGTGTCCACCATGAAGCTGGTGTCGGTGAACGTGGTCCCTTGCGCCAGGCCATCACCGTAGGCCCTAACGCGCCCGGCGTCTCCGATCTCAGATTGCACGATCATGATGGCGATGGGGCTGTTGGCCACGTGGCATCCGTTCTTGGTGATGCTGACGGAGTGCTCGCCCACCTCGCGGGGGACGAAGGAGATGCCCACGTGGTTGTTGGCCATCCTCTTGAGCAGGCAGGGCTCCTCGCCGCCCGACGGCGCCGTGATGCTGGCGCTGAGGAGACTCAAGTCCGTCTCGTTGATGTTCAGGAAGAAGTCGGCCGATGAGCCCAATTTCACCTGCGACCGCCGTTGTTTGTCCTCTGTGGCGTATGCAGAGCAGTATTAGTTTTTTTCGATTCTTCACAAATAATCTGAGCCTTGTCGGCGGGTACAAACCCGTGATCCTGGCGGTGAACGGGCTGCCAGCAATGTGCTTGTTGTTGTACTTGACCAGGATGCAGTAGTCTCCCGGCAGCGTGGGAAGGTAGCTGACGGTGCACGTGCCGTCCTTGTTGTCCAGGCAGGTGATTTCCGCCTTGGACGGACCCTCGATGGCCAGGTCCAGGCCACCTGGACACAAGCATAGCGGCAACAGTGTCCCGACAACTTCCCATAAATTCATGAACATTAGCAGCAAAGAAAAACACCTCGGAAAGAAACAGTGGTTTTAGTATTCAGCCTTGAGGGACACCAGTCGTGATTTGTGGTCTCATACCTTCAGCAGCATCCTCTGTGTTGACGATGAACACCGAAGTCTTATTGGCCACGCCGTAGCTGAGGCCTGCACCGTAGGCCGTCACACTGGGACTACTGGAGCGGTTCACGTAGAACTGAAGAGGGGACTCTGCAACAGCAACACACACACATATGTTTTATTAAGGTGGAATTCACTCAATTTGGACAGTAAACTGAGCCTTTCAGTAAACACTTTGAATTGCTTATAAAAAATCGTACGGCATGAAGATAAAACTACCGTAATTTTCGGACTATAAGTCGCACCTGAGTATAAGTCGCCCCCCACCCAAACTATGAAAAAAAGACGCGACTTATAGTCCGAAAATTACGGTACAAAGTGGATGGCGAGTGAGTTGTGTGTTCCGCACACCAGATGTTCTCTCTTGAAACTTAGTGAGAGAGAGAAAGACTAATGATTAGGGACAGCTTTCCCAAAAGAGTTCAAAGTTCAAGTCGTGCATTTCCATACCTGGAATGTGCACTCCGTTATACTTGATGTGCATCTCGTGCAGGCCGGCCTCGGTGGGAGAGTACTGCACAGTGACCGTCCCATCCAGGTTGTCCGTGATCAGCGGCTGAGCAGACTTTCCCGACGGCATCAGAACCTGGCCTGAAAGACAAAATATGTTTTTTGGGGGGGGGGGGGGGGGCATTCTTTTTTTTTTTTTTCAACATTTTCAAACGTTTTCAATGCATTCATGCATGCACGTGTCTCTCACCGGTGACTTGCCCCCTCTTGAAGGCGAAAGGAATGACCATGTGGAAGGGTCTGAATGCGCTGCCGCCGCCAATGCCGTTTCCGAGCTCATCTGACGTCACCTGAGGGGGAGGAACCGGTGAATGTCACTTAACAAATACGCCAATCTCATTGGAAGGTGTGTGTGGGTGTGTGCGTGCACGCGTACCCAGGGCTGAAAGCCAAGTCCTGGTGGAACACCTTGCTGCTGGATTGACGTCAGTTCTTGCATGGCAGGGACCTCATTGGTTGCCTGAGGACACCACGGGAAGATTTGAAAAGCTGACAGCCAACTTCGTGCTAATTCTTTCTTATTATACAAAGAAATATGTGCAGGGGACAAAAATGCTAAGCTGGCTTTCCATACCTTGACTTTGAAGGGACTGCCGGGGATGTGCTCCCCACCAAAACGCACAAACATAATGTAGTCGCCCGGCTCCTGCAGCGTGCAGAAAGCGTCGAAAGTTCCATCCTGGTTGTCCTTCACCGCGGCGTCCACCTCACTGCCGTTGGGCTGCACCACCACGCAGTTCACTTTGCCTTTGCCCGCACCCTTGGTGTTGACCAGGAGGAACAGCTCCTGATCCAGTTCCCCTCTCGGGTCCAATTTAGGCCCTGATGTACATCGCATATTGGCCTCCAATGTTAGTTTCAACCATCTTCAACTTTAGAGTCAACATAAGCTACAATGTTGTGACCATCTTCCATCAATTTGAACTTTAGCTTCAACATTAGCTCGAATATTGGTTTCTTCTAATGACATGTAGCGAGCATTCTAAGTTTAACAGGCTGCCATTGAAAAGTAGTTAGCAGCAACGTTGAAGCTACCGTAATTTTCGGACTATAAGTCGCACCGGAGTATAAATCGCACCAGCCATAAAATGCCCAAAAAAGTGAAAAAAAACATATATATGTATATAAGTCGCTCCTGAGTATAAGTCGCCCCCCCACCCAAACTATGAAAAAAAACGCGACTTATAGTCCGAAAATTACGGTAATATTGCTAATAATGACTGAGAGAAAACATGGTAAACTTCTCAAGAAGATGCAAAGAAAGGTCAAAGGTCAATCTAATCAATCTACGCGCCGTATTTGCTAGCGACGCACCAGTGGTGGTGCACTTGCTGGCGTCTCCCGTCACCGTGGCTTGGACTTTGTAAGGCGAGTCCAGGATGTCGTCACCGCCGTACTTGATGACGATGGTGTAGCGACCGGCTCGGTCGGGCACGTACGACACATCGTACGTGTCGTCTCCGTTGTCGTGGATAGTGGGCAGCTTGGGTTTGCCGTCCTGGTCCTGAAGACAGACAGCAGTTGATTGCGGTGGATTTTCAAATCAATACAACTCAACGTGTGTGGAAGTACTGACAGTGATGAGCACACTCAGTTGTCCCTGTCCGGCTTTCTTGGCGTTGATCTTGAACTCCACGGGGAAGCTGGCGAGGACTTTGCTGGTCAGCCCCGGGCCGCTGGCTCTTACTTTACGGGCGTCGTGGGTGGGAAGCACTTGAACGGGGAACGGACTAAAAGGGGAAGACAACACAACCCCCCAAAAAAAGTTGCAAGATGAATCCACAGGAAAAATTCAAAGCGGTTCCACATGCAGTACCTTCTGGGAACGTCCTCGTCGGCGTACTGTACAGCCACAGAGTAGGCGCCCTCCACAGAGGGCGTGTAGGAGACCGTGTGGGTCCCGTCGCCATTGTCCAACACCTCCACAGGTTCTGACAACCCTTTGGGAGTGCGCACAGCGACCACGAGCGGTGCTAGGCCTGCCTCACTGCAGTTCACCGTGAACATCTGCGGGATCTTGGCCCGAACCCCCGGGGCCACTCCCGGCCCGTAAACCTTCACTTTACTGGGTTCTACAAGGTCCTCGACTGGAACTTTGAAAGGGCTTCCTAAAAGCCAATAAAGAGAGTTGATTTACTTCAGATGTTCCTCTTTCGTCCAGTTGACCAAAACATGAGAAGTTTCCTCGGTAGTAATGCTAACTAACTCACCGGGAATGTGTTCTCCTCCATAGAGGATGTTGACGTCATAGAGGCCTGGCGTGAAGGGGACGTAATCCACACTGCAGCTCCCATCTTTGTTGTCTTTGCACGCCATCTTGGACTCAGACGGACCCTCAACGGTGATGCCCAGACCACCAGTGCCTGCCCCCCTACAGAAGCACTTTTGTTAGACCAAGACGGGCGGCGCACCATGGGCGTGTAAGCGCCGCCACCTGGTAATGATGTTGAAGGAGTTGGTTTTATCGGTCAGGCCCTTGTTGAGGCCTGGCCCCGTGGCCATCACCCTGCTGGGGTCGCAGCCGTCAGACACGCAAACCCTGGCCGGGCTCCGTAGAACGGGCGTGTCTTCGTAGAGAACCTGGACACTGTGCTCGCCTGAAAGACACACCATGTGCAAAGGATTTAGGGACAAAGCTTTCAGGCCCGACAACTAAATGGGCTACAGAGGACATCTCATTGTGGACCAAAGTTTAGCGCAGGACCATTTTTAGATGCTTGGTAGGAATTGCATTACCGTTTTCATACGGCGTGTACTCAATGCTGTACGTCCCGTCCTTATTGTCTTTGACCACGCAGTCTGTCAGAGCCCCAGACGGGTTCCTGACCTCGGCTTTCACACGGTTCCCGCCCTTCCGGCTCAGAGGACGAGCGTCCACCATAAGCGTGGTGGTGGCTTCTCTGAAGACGCCTGCGGGACAAATGAGGGAGGAAGGGCGGGCTTTACTACGCTGACCATCCAGGTGGGACACCGGTGTCAGCAAGCAGACAATGGCGTACCTTTTCCGTCCACTCCCCGCCCAGACACTTTGACTTGGGAGACGTCGACGGCCGGGACCACCATCACCTTGGCAGGGAAACCGGGAACGGCTTTGTTGCCGTACTTAAGCAGCAAAGTGTACGTTCCCGACGTCAGAGGAACGTAGGTGACCGCGTACGTCCCGTCTTTGTTGTCCACCACTTCCGTCTTTGCTTTCACACCTGGAACACGTATTCATTTTTGATGAACAGTGAGCAGGATTTAAAGAGAGAGATGAACTTTTAATATGCGGCCGTGTTTTGAAATCAGCAGAACATACAAAGGATTCAAGCTCAATGGGTGCGGCAGAAATTAAAACAAAACAAACAAGGTAAAGGATTCGAACCCGAAGTCTGTTGTCTAAACGGGCTGCAGTAAAAAAAATGAACAGAAGGGAAACCCAAATCACAGGGAGAGGAGAAATACCTAGAGCTAGTTATTGAATGGACTTTGTGTCAAACCTGCAGGTGTGGACGCATCTGGAACAGCCTCCAGGCTGAGTTGACCACGTCCAGCTTTGGCGCAGTCAACGTAGACCACGCTGGCCTCTCCCACCTGCGTGCACAAAAGTTTATCTTGACAAAAGACAGAACACGGACAATAATTCCGATCCATCCAGTCGAGGCTCTCTCTCACCTTGGCCTTGCTAAGGCCCGACCCAGCGGCCACCACCTTGCTCGGATCAAAAGGCCAGTGGATGTCCGCTTGGAAGGGTGAGCCCGGGATGTGGACCTCCTCGAACTGGATGTTGACCAGATATTCTCCGGGTTCCGTGGGCAGGTAGGAGACGGAACAGGTCCCGTCCCCGTTGTCCGAGCACTCGATTTTGGCCTCGGTGGGTCCCTCCACTGTCAGACCCAAACCACCTGTGCCGGCCCCTTTGGTGTCTATGGTGAACTCCGCGTGGTTCCCAACAAAGCCTCCTTTCAAACCTGGACCGTGGGCCTTCACCTAGATGGAAATGGAGGATGTCACCACGGAAAGCCAACATTTTGTCCAGAATGTTAATGGCGGTAGAAGACGGCTAACTGTTGCTTGGCAATTTGGTACCTTGCTGGGATCCGGAGGCAGCAGGCCCTCCACGGGGAAGGGGCTCCCCGCGATGGGGTGTCCGTCATAGGACACGTTGACGGCGTACACCCCCTCTTCTGTGGGGGTGTACCGCACCTGATGCACGTCGGCTTTCCCGCGCAGTGGCTCCACTTTGCACGGCACATGCCGCTGGCTGGGGCTCAGCTAAGAAACAAAGTCGCATGGCTGAGTGAGTCCACAACAACAAATCGAAACAGAGAACACATCAATCAAACAGATGAGAGCGGACAGTTAAATATTAATAATCGCCGATGGATTAGGACAGACATTAGGATCAATAAGTAAGATAAGGATGGAATATGAGATCTAGATGACACTCACCACCTCAACCTCCAGGCGTCCTTGACCTCCGGCACCCTTTGTGTTAACCAGGAAGTGCTGCGCTTGGCCCACCTCCACACCTAAAACATTTATTTTTTCACGCTGCTGGAAAGGACTCATTGTCCTTTATTAGGATATCTTACGTCCGTCCAGATTGTCAACGCCCACGTTGTTGAGGTTCAGGCGTTGCGCCACGTCCACGGCGAAGGGACTGTTTGTAATGGGGTCCCCGCCAAACGTCACTGCGATGCTCATCGGGCCCTGAGCGCATGTACATGTATCGTTTGGAAGAGCCTCATAGGCAAACAACATTTTTTAAAAATGTAGGTGGCTATCACCTCATTAAAAATGCCACTCAATAGATAGAAAATACAATTCAAACGGCAGAATATTTTTTTTACCTCAGTTAAAAATAGCAATCCATATACCGTAATTTTCGGACTATAAGTCGCGTTTTTTTTCATAGTTTGGGTGGGGGGGCGACTTATACTCAGGAGCGACTTATATACATATATATGTTTTTTTTCACTTTTTTGGACTTTTTATGGCTGGTGCGACTTATACTCCGGTGCGACTTATAGTCCGAAAATAACGGTATAAGTAAATAAATTAGCAGATGAAATTCATGCAGCAGATTTATTTGGGCTCACGGTGGCTTTCAAGGAACAAACGATTGGGCATACCAAACGACACACGACGTCATCATGCCGCCGACTAATGATGTGTGCGCGCGGGTGCGTCTTACCCCGACCGGCGTGTACTTGACAGTGTGCGAGTAGTCGTAGTTGTCGATGATGTCAAAATCATTGACAGGACATGAAAAGGTGACATCCAGCGGTGCCTTTCCTGCTCCTTTTGTCAGGACCGTGAAGTGGGTCGGTATTCCGCTTTCCACACCTAGACACGATACTCGCGCGTCAATGTCCCGACAGGAAGTGACTTCATCACACGCGGCTTATTTACCTGTGCGGGCCAGTCCGGGCCCCGTGGCTTTGACCTTGGCTGCATCATGGGAGGGGTCTACGTTCACCAGGAAAGGACTCTGGGGAACTTCCTGGGTGGAAACACAGATGGAACACGGAACCAGTTGAAAACTAGGTCACGGAGGGCATATGGTGGATATCAAAAGTTTACACACCCCTGTTCACTTCATAATGGAAAAACTAGGTCACGGAGGGCATATGGTGGATATCAAAAGTTTACACACCCCTGTTCACTTCATAATGGAAAAAAAAAGTGTGTGTGAGGGGCGATTGTTTTTTGGGGCTGTTTTTTCCTCAGCTGGAACGAATCAAGCTCGAGGGAATTACAAGAAAACATTCAGGCTTCCGTTTGAATGTGATTGGATGATTGTGAACACTTTCAAGAGATGCGCAACCACCTTGTCAGTGAAGAACACTTTGACGGTGAGCTGTCCCGCGGCGGGCGGGATGTACTTGACAGTGAACGTGTCGTTGGCGTTGGGGATGATGTCAAAGTCCACGTCGGCTTCCCGGTCACCCACCATGTTGCTGTCACACTTGATGCCCACGCCGACGTCGCCTGTGGAAACAACGGAAGCCCAAGAACATTTAGGAGGTCCTAAATCGGTCTGCCTTCAAGTTGAGAAGGTTCACATGGGCCGAGAACGATTGGCATGACAAGCCGAGAGTCAATGGCGGCAATGGAATTGCGACTATGACAGGAATGAGAAACTGCTGATAACAGAAACGGGTCAGACTGGGAGAGGGAAAAGATTTCCCGCCTTTTTTCATTCCCCCTGGCTTTTCTGGCTAAGCAGCATTTACTCTCAAAGAGCAGATTCACAAATGTTGGTTTTGTTACCATCTCCTGCTCCGGAGCAGTCAATGGTGAAGTGCGTGGGCTCGCTGGCTTTGGGTCCCGCCATCTCCACTCCCGGGCCGAAGACTTTGACCTCACTTGGGTGGCTGCCTTTGCCCACGTTCACCTAAAGACAAGCGACACTTTTTTTAGTGACGTTTCACAGAATAGACCCAGAATTGACCAATTTACCCCAATCAAGGATCAATTTGAGGACGTTAGAAACATATCAGAACGGCAAACTTTGATTTCAGATTGTCCCCGAAGGGATCGACATTGTGACTGATTGCAAAGAATTGAAATGTTGAATGTTTCACTTACGTCCAGGCGCTAATGCACGATTACTATGGCTCCATTTCCCAAATTGCCATTTTGTGGTTGTCATTATTTTTGAATAAAAGAACATACCACGATTCCCGTTCAAGCCATTTTATTTTGACAATTTCTTTTTCCATAGCAAATGATTGTACATTTATTCCCTGAGATGGCAACAAAATTGTGGAATGGTTTGAAATGTGTAAAGACCTTGACGTCATCTCCTGATTATCTTCGGGACTCCAACCCCCTTCAACTTCCTTCCTTTTCAGTCTATTTTTAAGATCCATTTACAGGTCATTGTAGCAGCAACGATGCACCTCAAGGCTCAAAGGCTAAAAACCGTCGGCCCTCCACGACGCGCGTTACGATAATGACTGTTTTCTTCGCTGGTTGCGAGGGGCCGCTGCTTACCCTGAAGGGGCTCCCGGGGATGCTGACTCCTCCCCAGGACACAGCCAGCGTGTGCTTGAGGGCCGAGGCAGGCGTGTAGGAGCATGTGTACTGGCCCTCGACTTTACTGCGCACCTTCACCTCCACGGGGAGACCCTCGGCATCCTGTCAAACGAACGAGAAGGTGACGAGCAGTTTGTGCTGAATAACCTTCATCCACCCATGCATCATTCTCTGTCTCTATACTGTCCATCCGTCCATCTCGATACCTGCGCCATGATCTTGAGTGGACCGTTGCCAGCGTCCTTGGCGTTGACGGTGAACTCGGTAGGCTGGTGGATCAGGCAGCCGCTCTTCTCCAGCCCGGGCCCGAACGCTTGAACCTGTCGGGTATGGGCGATAACACGTCAGTCGCATCTTAGTGGGCGGAGCTTATTCCCAAGCTTTTGCGGTCCAAGAAAAAAAAAAAAGTCATTACTTGTACAGTATCATTCTGCCTAGTGTGTCTCACAAAAGTGAGTACCGTAATTTTCGGAGTATGAGTCGCACCGGAGTCGCACCTGCCATAAAATGCTCAAAAAAGTGAAAAAAAAACATGTATATGTATACAAGTCGCTCCTGAGTATAAGTCGCCCCCCCACCCAAACTATGAAAAAACCTGCGACTTATAGTCCGAAAATTACGGTACACCCCTCTCATTTCTGCAATGTTGTAATTATATCTTGTCATGGGACAAGACTGAAGAAATGTTTGGGGCTGTATGAGTGCTGCTGGAAATTGCATCTGGCCATGGCGGTTGGCATACATATTGCGCAATTACAGGCCCGCTGACCTTGTCAGGGTGGTTGTTATGGCGATCGGGCAGGATGTAGGCCATGAAGGGGCTGAGCTCGATGTCGTCGTCGTCGCAGGTGACATGGACGGCGTACTCGCCCGGCTCCGTGGGCCAGTAGCGGACGTTGCACGAGCCGTCGTTCTGGTCCTCGCACTCGATCTTAGCCTGGGACGGACCCTCGATGGCAAAGCCTGAGCGACAAGCGGGCCGGCTCATTTTTCCCTTCCCTTGTCTTGACTTTTAATCGTCTGTGTGTCTATCTGGACTCACCCAGGACTCCCACATCACTGCCCACAGACTCCACCACAAAGATGGCAGGTTTAGCCACGACACCCCCCTCCAGACCGGGTCCCCACGCTCGAATCTGTTGCGGCTCCGCTTCCGGACCCACGGTGACCTCGAATGGACTGAGGAAACAACACAACGGCTCCTTTCACAATGCCGCAGACAATGCCAAATCTCAGAACCCTTCACTGGGTTATGCAGGTGCGTAAATGAGACTTGGCTTAAGTCTGAAGCCATCAGCGTCTTTAAATCCACGGCAGGTTTTTCTTGCCAGCTTGGCTTAATTAATGCGCCGCTCACCTCTTGGGTATTTGCTGCCCCGCCCAGGAAATGGAGACGGTGTATTTGCCCGTCGAGAGTGGGCGATACTCAAAGGCGTGCACTTTGTCCTGACTTGAGATCTGCTTCACGCTCACCTCGCCACCGTCTGAAAGATAAGACGCATTCTTTTGGCATAGGCAAAAGCGGCGAACCGGCAGACCCACAGTGGGGCCAAATTTGAGAATCCCCCCCTTACAATCGAAGTCCGGGCCGGGCCGATTATGAGACTCACTGGGATCTTTGAGGAGAATCTTGAGTTCTCCGCTGCCGGCGTTCCTGGTGTCCACCTTGAAGTCTCCCACCTGTTTCACTCGCATACCCGACGCCTGCAGGCCACGGCCAGTCGCTCTACACGTGCCCGGTAGGCAGGCTGAAGGAAAACAAGGAGGGCGATTGGATGCTTAGCAGAATCGGCAAATTGGAATACTCGCTGGCTACTGTAAATTGAGTTTGCCATTTTGTACTACCGTAATTTTGGACTATAAGTCGCGTTTTTTTTTCATAGTTTGGGTGGGGGGGCGACTTATACTCAGGAGCGACTTATATACATATATATGTTTATTTTCACTTTTTGGGCATTTTATGGCTGGTGCGACTTATACTCCGGTGTGACTTATAGTCAGAAAATTACGGTACTTCTCCCTCCTCACCATCCAATGGACATTTGAGTGCCGGTCCTCACCTGGGCCCACGTCGATGACGAAGGGGCTCTTTGGTACAGCGGCGCCCCCGAAGGTGACGGTCAGCGAGTGCGGGCCGACCTGCGTGGGTCGGTAGCTGCAGCGGTACACGTTGTCGCCCTTGTCCTCCATCATGACCTCCACGCTGTTGTCTCGGCCCTGCGGGTCTTTGATGCTCACCGTCACGTCTCCTGTGCCCGCGCCTGAAAATACAAGACCGGAGTTGCCTCCCAAGCTGCTTTTTTTTCCAGCAAATTCTGCTATGCGTTGTTTGACAAGAATTACCTGCGGTGGAGATGTCAAAGTACGTGGGCTTGTTGGCAACATTGCCCACGGGTTCGATACCCGGGCCTTTCAGTGTCACCTTGGAGGCGTCGCCCAGCGCTTTGTCCACGCCCACCTCAAAGGGGCTCTTGGGGATGGGTTGCCCCGCAAACAAAACTGTCACCTAGCACAAAGTCAGGACGCCTTTAGCATGTTGTGCAAATATGTGGTTGTTCACCCAAACAGAAGAGACAACCTTATGGGTTCCGACCACTTGAGGAACGAAGGAGACGGCGTACGTCCTCTTGGCGTCGTTGGGCTCCACCTTGAGCTGAGATGGACAAAAAAGTCATCAGCTGATTGGTGGACCCAATCATTTCAGGAGGAAGGAAAATGAGGACGGCGCTGACCTCTTGTCTGGTGCCGTCCGGTTGGTCTAAATAGACTGTCACCAGACCCTGCCCGGCGCTGAACGTGTCCACTGTGAACAAGGCAGGGCGGAGCACCCGGTTGCCCGTCGGTTCGATACCTGCACGGAGAACAAGACAGAACAAGTTAACAAATATTTGTTTCTTTTTTTTCCTCTTTTTGAGGATTTCAAACACTTCCCAGGTCCTCAGGCATGAACCATATCTCCAAGATAACTTTAAAAATCAGATTTTTTAGGGACATATCTGACAACGCTACCACGGCTGGTGCTGCCGCTGTTTGATTGACTTCCTTCTCCGGATGTGGAGGGCAAACCACGATGCTGACCACTGTCAGGAGCTCATTGTTCTCGGCGCTCGCTCATTTCCCGTCATTGTAAAGGCACACCAGTGCTTCCAGGAGCTAGCAGTCGGACCTCGGGGGAAGTCTAAATTTCATTTCCTCCAAAACAAGCAACGACTCGCGCGGTGCAAATCAACACGACAACAAGATCTCAAAACGTGGCGTTATTGATGTATGTGGACTACCTGGTCCGTAAGCTCGGGCCTTCTTTGGGTTGAGTTTGGGTTTGAGTGGCGCTCCAGGCTTCAGTTTGCCTTTGGGGAACTGAGACAAGTACGTCATCACCGACATCTCGTCCACCTGTGGGTTAATGATCTCCTCTGGGGTGATGACCTGAAAACACACATACTCGCGTGGGTGAACACTACGGGCGCGTGTGTGTTACAGCAAGTCATGGCCAACGGTGGGAACGGAACCTGCGGGATGCCCAGCCAGTCGTCAGCCAGCTGCATGGCTTCTGTGGCATTCTCAACCGGCTTCACTGGATCCCAAGTCTCCCAATCCGGACACAGCCCTGCAAAAAAAAAAAAAAACACACGCACGTCAGGTTTCCCTCTTTAAGGATGACGGCGATGGGGTTGTAGCGTACCTGGTGCACAGCCGTCCACCAGCGCCCCCAGCGCCTTCCCGCTCCTCCAGTCCTGGTGGAAGTTGGTGATGGGCATTTCGGGGACTTTGTTCTGGATCCAGCCCAGAAGACGCTGCTTGGGCGTCTTGGAGTCAGACTGCAAGGTAAAACCCAAAAGTTGGAGACGGGATGCTAACGGCACCAAACAAAACTGAAGGTGCGCTTGTTTAACCTCCTCGTCGCCCTCCCACATGGGCATGGAGATGGAGTAGTGCAAGATGAGGGTCCACACCAGACCCAGAATCAGCTTCAGATTACCGTCGACGATGGCTTTAGAGTCTGCACTCAACAAATGACATTGATTGATTACATGCTAACTTCAAGATGCAAAAAAAAAAAGGCTAAAGTACGAACCCTAGCATTGAAGGTGCTAATTTAAGGATTTATTTTTTCTTTGCTAATCAACTTCCTGTAGTTGAGATGCAAGGTGTGTCACACTGATAAGAAGCAGCCATTTTGTGTCCACTTTTCACCTTTATATGCACGCACGCACGCACGCACACGCGCAAGCTAATCTCCCTCACACACTTTCTATTGCACCGCACGCACACTTTCTCTCCCTGTCCTAATGTGTTGCAGTTGCCATAGGAACAGGTCAAATACGGCGGTCAGTGTTGTTTGATGGCCTCCAGCTGCCTTTGTCAACACTTGCTACTGTGTCAAGCTCGCCTACAGTGGGCAGGGCTATGTTGATTGACGCTTTACGCGATTACTAGTGCCAGGGTAGGGTAAAAAAAAAAAAAAAGGGGAAAACACTGTGGCTTTTTCAACACACCTAAAACTGGAATGCTGGTTCTATGTGGGATCTTAGTATGCCCCAGTATTGTTCTGGAAAACTCTTGAATACAAATATGGCATTTTTTACTGGAGGTTTACGACCCACTTTTGGGTCATGACCCAAAAATGGTGAATCACTGCGCTGAGGATGCTGAGAGTGTGTTTCTAAAGAAAACACACAAGGTTGCCAATACGAGGAAGCTCATCATCTTAATGACGTTAACACAAAGCTGTTAAAAGTCGAGATGGTGAGATAAGGTGAAAGTCATACAAGAAGCTGGCACTGTGTTAGCAACCTTTCTGCAATCATGTCATTGTGTGAAGTGAACAACTTCCAGACGCACCATATGTGCACGTGATGACATCACTGTGTGTATGTGCGTACACGTAAATTACAGGGCAGCGTGTGCATCTGCGTGCATGCAAGTTATATTTCCCTGGTGGCTGCATCGGAACAACGTGCTCATTTACGCTAAAATAAGCATCCTAGAATAAAGATGCTACTGCTAATGCAAAATGGCACTCACTTGTCAGGACAGTGCTTAGGTTAGGACACTAGCAGAAGCGTGCCAAAGTACAGATACTTATTATTGATGCTTAAGTAAGCAAAGAAGATTGCTTAAGGGTTGTAATAGAAGGATCCTAATATAAGGTTGTTAAAGTAAGGGTTAATGATAAATGGGAACAAATGGAGATGCTAAAGTAACAACAGGAAAGTTGAGTGACTTGACTGAAAGTGAGGAAAAGATCAGGTAGCTAAACAGGATGTGCAGCTCTTACAATGTGTGCATGTGTGTGTGTGTGTCATTCCACAAAAGTGACATCATCTCTGCAACCACCCAACCCCCAATTCTCCCGCAACCCCCTGCTAACATACACAGATGCATGAACAAATTAAATGCCTCAGCAAACTTGATGACATCAGCAAATTTGACACGCCACAAGAGTTAGCGTTAGTGCATTTGCATCACTCGCAATGACTAGCGCTCAGATAAAACCACATTGTTAAGAATGCTAGACGGTTGTGCGCAATTCCAAATGAACTTTGGTCAGTCACACCTGAAAGCGCTCGACAACGGTACATCGGTGATACACACAAAAAAACAAACCGAGACCAGACTGCGTGTATTTGTCGTCACCAGACCTTGTTGGAACAACAAGTGTTGAGTTTATACCTTCAACAAGCAGGCCACACCGAAGTCAATGCATTTGACCTAAAATTAATATGGACGAGTCCTTTTCATAACAGCAAAGACACACTAAGGCCCGCTGAATTTCACTTTGGAAAATAATTGTACTTATTTTAGTATTCAAATGATTGGCAAGTGTTAACACCTCCAATTTCTTGTGTGTCCCAAAATGTTTTCTAAAGATGCTAATTACATTTCTGGCCATACTGTATTGGATTTTTTAATTATAATTTCTTTTGCCAATTGCTTAAAAAGCATTTTGCTTGAAAAATAACAGACCCAGGCCTAGTCCAGGGAAATAACTGAATGTCATAAATGCATTCATAACATGTAGCTATTTAATGTGGCAGACTAGTCTAAAAAAACAGCCCAGCAGCAAGTGAAGTGAACAAAATTTTGGCGCCTCTATTTTCCTGCCGCTAAAATAGTCTTAGTCGGCTGAACAAAGTCCGTCATGACTCAGTGTCGCTAGCTGACATGCTAACAAAGATAAACTTTATAGTGACAATGGCCCCATTTCACATTTCCACTACGGGGAAGTGAATTCCAGCAGCCTATCGGATGCTTTGTTTAGTCATGTTGCCATGACAACTGGACCAATGTGCTACTCTGACCTTGAATGCTATCTTGGTGTGTGTGTGTGTGTGTGCGGGTGTGTGTGCACGCGAACGAGTTCAAGGTGTGTTCACAGCGGAAGAAATCCTGCTTGAAGTGCTTAAATAACAAGACTAAAGTAAGACAGTTGACGCTAGCATAATAACGTTAACTTCAGAGTGCTCTAGTAAAAATGATTAGAAAAAATAAGGATTCTAATGTGAGGGAGCTGACGTAATACCAAAGAAAGCTAACTGTGAGAATCGAAGTATATTTTTGAGAAAAAAAAGGTAAATATTCTAATTTGTGAATGCTAAATCCAATATCTTTACAAAAGTACACCAAAGAAATCCTACTAACTTTAGGATCTAATATAAAATTCTAAAAAAGAAAAAAAGTGCTGACGGTGCTGATTTAAAGAAGGCTAATGGGCAAATGTACCGTACAACCTTAAGAAGAAAATAAATATGTTGGCTTTAGCCAATTAGATTAGTATGTCCCACATTTCTAGTAATCTTCAGAAGTGTCATTAGGGCTCAGCCACGAGCTACTACACCTCCGAAGCCGGTAAATTTGCCTTCCTGCCTTTGTTCGGTGTCAGAGTGCTATTAATTGAACAACTTTTGTGATGTCAATGATTGCTATTATTGTAAAACGTGTGCACACCCAAGTCAAATAATTCCACCATGATTCAACACATCTCCCTCCAGGGGTGCATGACAACACCCTTTTTCACGCACGCGCGCACACACACACACACACACACACACACACAGTAATCTCACAATGTCAGACAGTGACACAGTCTCGCTATTGTCAATTCAGCAGCAACAAACCATGTGTAACATTTTTTGCCCTTCCTATTTAAGTGTTGAGCTGCGAAATGTAGCAGCTGACAAAGGTAAGACACGTCAAATCTTATTTGTGTTAACATGGAACACACACACACACAGGCACACACAGCAGCCTGATAATTTGGATTTTGGACACAGCATGAATGTGCTCAGTTTGCAGTCAAAATGTTAGCGCAGGTGCTGCAGGTCAGCATGCCTTCAGATAGCTTAATATAATTCATTAAAAACAAAAAAGGAAAAAAAAAAGCCATGCTCATCCAGTCTTACCACTTTGATAATAAAACAAAGTAAAACTCTTGATGACATAAGCTTTGTTGTATAGGGGGGCGTGTCCAATTGTCTTAATTAGCCCCGCCCCTTTCATGTACCCAGGTCAGGCTGCAGGTCAGCATGCCTTCAGATAGCGAAATATAATTCATTAAAAACAAAAAAGTAAAACAAAGCCATGCCCATCCAGTCTTACCACTTTGATAATAAAACAAAGACAAAAGCTTTGTTGTATAGGGGGGCGTGTCCAATTGTCTTGATTAGCCCCGCCCCTTTCATGTACCCAGCAGTCATGATGAGGGTTCCTAAAAAATGTGTAATCATTCTCACAAATTAATGGTACAGGTTTACTGAGCATAAGAATCGTTTTTAAAGCCACTTCGGGATACAAACGACAACAACTATATAAAACTGAAGAGATTCTTCTGAACTAATCAAATAAAACAGCAAATAACAGTTTTGTTCTCTCAACACAAAGCCCCCCAAATCCTCTTGAGCTCCATCAGGGCACAATTTTACTACAAGCGTTTACTATATTGTGTGTGTGGAGGAAAACTACAAATTTAGAAGTTCCAACAATTTTTGGGGGGTTGGTTTTTAAAAGTCTTCAAAGACGTGTCGAATCTTCATTCAAAAGGCCAAACACATTGGTTTGCTGGAGCTAAGATCTCATTTACACTAAACGTGCCAAACTCCATTCATAAATGCTCCACTTTAAAGCAAAGTGGATGCATTGAAATCGCTCGTTGTGCACAAGTCAAATAACTCATTTCATGGTTTCATTTAGAACCGAATAGAAGATGTGTTCGCTTTGAACTCCACGCGACAATGATCATTAAGTTCCAGCAAAAGCTGACAATGTTGAAAACAAAACCTCCGGTAGAACTTTCTGTAGTTCCACGAAGAACTCACCAATGGAGACGAGCTTGATGTTCTGGTTGTCTAGGAACTCGAGCGCCACTGAGACGTTCTCCAACTTCATCTGCCTGAAGTTGGGCCTGGGGTGGAAGCGGCGATGCATCTTCTGGTGGCTGAGGACCTCCAGCAGGGCGATGAGCCGCAGGCCGTCGCCCAGGTCCAGCTGCAGGTCCACGATCCTCTTATTGACGCACTTGAGGTGCTCGTTGATCCAGCGCGTAAAGGTGTTCTGCTGGATCTTCTTCCACGGCGCGTCCTCCGCCAGGTCCTTCTCGGTGGTGGGCATCTTGCTTCGGGCCGTGAGCACTATGGGCACACTGGTTGGCTAGGCGGGCCGCTCGGCGGTGCTGCCTCCACAAAGATCAGCTCGACTCGGTCTAAACTTTCCTTGCCTTACTTGAGACTGGCTTGGCGGGGTGCGTTCAAGCGTCCCTTTCCAGAAGTCGGAATGTTCGCGACTTCAGCTGTCAGTTCGAGTTATCGGGCTTGGTCAGGCGGACAACGCGATGACTTTGGACCGTTCGTTGGCAGAGCGTTAAACGGCGTCATGGGACTTGAAAGCCGCGACTAGTCTATGTGACGAATTCGCAGACGTTTCGCTCAACGCCTTTGACTTGCTGATTGATTGGTTTACGTTACGTCCAATTTTGAGCTGAGACTATGAAGGCAACACCACTTTGGATGACGTCAACATTCGAACAAAGATCGTTTATACTGGCTAAGATAATACTATTTTGAAATGGTTTTGTGCAGGTTGGGCTCACACAAGACCGCGGAAGAGTGATACAGCTTCTTGACTACTCTTTGTGACGTATTTATTGTTTTATGTTTATCCTCTTTGAAATAAACTGAAGTTTGGCTTATTTCCCCAAA
This sequence comes from Syngnathus typhle, assembly GCF_033458585.1. NCBI lineage: Eukaryota > Metazoa > Chordata > Actinopteri > Syngnathiformes > Syngnathidae > Syngnathus > Syngnathus typhle. Next base: position 12,403,179 of record NC_083748.1, read on the forward strand.
GTTACTTTTGTGAAAAATGTTGATTGCCTTTATTAAATTAAGGCAACACAGCCGTAAAAAAAAAAAGGAAAAAAATCATCCTATTGAATACATTAAAAGTGAAATGTATTTTATTCACATTTTTATTAAACTCATGAAACAATTTTAAGAACTGTTTTAATACACCCATATCTCTTGAAATATATGATCATTGAACATTTGTAATGTGTTCAATCAAAATGTAAATTTGATCTACGGAGCGAGTGTCTGTCACACCCAAAGTGTTGCGTGATCATTGTCATCCATTCGGTGTGGAGGACAGATGCGTTCAGTGACCTCAGTAAATATTAGCGTCTCAGCAGGTCTGGGCTCGTGATTTAATTATGGCTTGCTCATCTGACCCCAAATGAATCACGCGTGCCCTCTTAGTGACGATACCGACAGATGTTTTGGAACCACATAACATTAAATTACATATAGAGTGATTTATATGACAGTTTTGTGCAAGAAGACACGGGACGCAGTTGTGGTGGGTCAGCTGGCTACAACTTTATTTCAAACATTTTCTCTGTGTGTATGCATGTATGTATGTATATAGATATATATCTATATATATACTCATACTCCCCCATTGTCGTGGCTAACAACAGATCTTTAACAAAATAGTTCTAGTAGCACATCATTCAATAGCATTTTCATTTTACAATTTTTCTCTTGCTCTATCCGTGTACTGTAGTGTTTCTCACGATAATTCCTTTATTTTCTTCTTTTCAAACATGGATGTGACGAGACACTACACAAACAGTGATACACAGCGCTACACAACTTCCCGCACGCGCACACAAATGCGTGCAAAAAAAAAAAGGTGCTACAGGTAAAGGTCCTTTTGTTGACATGAAATCTGGCGCTTGGACTTTGGAAGCAAGTTGATATGAAGTTGATGCAAAAATTGGTATAAATTTGACAAGGTGGAAAGGACGTTTTTGATTGACAAACTTGTAAACTGACAAAATATGACCAAGTTTGGAACGTCAACACGAAGTTGGCCGGAAGTCGACAAATAGTTGACAAACTTGAAAGGAAGCTGACAGGGCGTTGGCATGAAGTTGACAAACTTCATGTTAACTTGGCAAGCAACATGGGAAATTTTGATGTCACGGTTACAAAAGTTGACCGAGTGAACATCAAGTTGTCAAAACACGACAAGTTGACAAAAAAGACAAATCTAAAGTTGGCGGGAAGTTGACAAACTTGGCATTTGGAATATCTGACAAAAGTTTTAGAATGTTGACAAAAAAAAAAGCTGAATTGACAACGTGAAGTCAATGTGAAATGGATCAAGTTGATAAAGGTGATAGAGTTGACAGCGGTTCACAGAAAGTTTTTTTGTTTTTTTTTAACTTGCTATTGATTCAAGTGTGAAAATGCTCACAAACAGCACAACACGAACATTGCCGCACTGGGAATCTGTGTGAGCGTGCGAGAGGTTGTGTGCACACATTTCTGTGTTAAGTTACATTAGAGGCACTTTGACCCCCTTTTTGTGTGCCCTCAAAGTTAACATAAAAAAAAACATTTGTTACCATATTTGATAATTTGGTTTCAAGTTTCAAAACCTCTCTCCCACTCCCTCGGAAAGAAAAATCAATAATGGGGGGAAAAAACTGGTGGCCATTTCAGATGTCATTAAACACGGCCAACTTGGAGCCGAGCCGAGCCGAGCTTCCACTAAAGAACTCAAATTTCTCTTCTTAAGATAAAAATACAATCGAGTTCTTTTAAAATGTTCAAATCTGACAAATAAGCGACGAGTTACCATGTTGCCAATCAATGAGTTTTTCTTTTTGTTTTTCTTCTGAAACAAAGTCGTTTTGTTGTTTTTTGAAAACTTGTTTGCATTTTTGTCAGCCACCAAAATCCTGCAATATTTGGAGGTTTAAGATAAAAGCAAAACAAAACAAAACAAGAACAACAAATGGTTATTTAGTGATTTATGCTAGTCAGACAGAACGGGAAAAAACGACTGCGGTGTGGAACTTCGGTTGGCCTTTCTTTATGCGGAAGTTCGGTTGGCTCCATGGCAATTTGACAAAAACAAACAACGGAAAAATAATCACCATTATTAAAAAATGAGAAAACCCCCAAAATAAACTAAACTTCCCGCCGCTCAACAAAATAAATCTGTGAGAAACCACAACCTTTTATATTCCCTCTACAATTATGTACAATTTGACTTTATACAAGTGACGCAGTGGCGCACTCCTCGCAAACAACGCACATACCTGTGTGTGTGTGTATGCTTTTTGTAGGGTTGTGACTGAGACATTGTCTGGCCCACACAAGAAAGCCCCAATAAACGGGATGTGCGTGCGTGAGACCGAGTGCTTCAGGCCGAGCTGCTCTTGGAGAGGTTGGGGTAGATGATGGCTGCCGTCACGGCGACTATCACTGCGATGGCCGGCATCCAGGGGCTCCAGCCGCCCTGTCGGCAGACACAAAATGTGCACATGCACGCGCAAACCACCACGCATACCAAGCAAACACAAACACACACGACAATGGTTTTGCGGTTAGCGGCCTGTATGTGGTGTCAATTTTGCTAACTTGGAAAGAAAAGTGTTAGTTGGACCTTGAAAGACCCTCAATGCGTCAAAGATTGAGATGGGTTCTTTGTTCCAATTACAAGGCTGCCGTTTGGGCAAACAAAAGCTGAGCGCCAGCCATATTTAATGATGGCCTTCTTGTTGAGACCAGTCACGTCTGTACTCGTCATTGTTTGGACTCATCCTGATGATGTCATCCCGGATGAACACGCACGCAAGAAACGGCCCAATTGACCCAACTTCCAGGGTTGGTTAAATATTTATCCTGGTATATTTTTTCTCTCTTTGCATTTAATCGAATGGACTTTGTTTTGTGCTCTGAGTGAAAATACAATCTTGGTACCTTGAGGGTCTGCTTGCATAAGAGAAGAGGAAGAATTTGAAACGAGGCAAAAAGTATCAAGCGGACTGGAAAACAAATTCAAGCAGGGATGTAAAGCAGCCGCGAGCAAGCGTGAGGAAAAAGAAGTCGGCCGGGGGAGCAGCCGACGCGCTCGGGACAAAATGGAACTCGGCTCCTTTGAGACAATGTTTTTCCAAAATACGTCAATCGCTAACGAGAACATCTTTTGGGTTTGGAGATTTTGAGGAGCAGAGTTCCGAGTGTGCGACGTATTCACCAACATGCGTGTGCGGCGTCGGGATGAGCAAAGAAGGGTTAGGGTTAGAAAGAGACGAACAGTGCTTATTGGCCCTTTCTGCAACTCTGTACAAGCGGGCATTTTTGCCCCCGCCTTCTTCATCGACCTGCAAAAGGGCCACCACAACGGAATGGAAAGACAAAGTCAATCCGGGAATTTGAAAAAAAAGAATAAACAAATAAAATCCCGGCATTCTGTCGCAGGGCCAATAGAGAACATTGGAGCGAAGACGTCTTGCGACCAACCCGTGTCAGTAAGTTGGCAAAAGAGGCGGGGTGAAAAATGAGGCCTTTTAACAGAAAGTTGCAAAAAGGGTCCGGAAGCGAGACAGGCGGCGACGTCGGGGGGAGGGAGGGAAAGAAGGAAGGAAGGGGAGACTGGCAGAGACGGACACACGTCGGCATGTACCTTTCTACCACAACTGGCCGAAACACCAGTAGAGCAGAGCCAGGACAAGACCCATGAAAATGGCTTGGGCAGGCTGCAGTATAGATGGCTATTGGGAGGGAGGGAGGGGGGGGGGGGTGATGAGGAGAGGGATAAGAATAAATCAGCCGGCAAATAAACATGGGAGGACACAGCAGCGGTGGCAAGGGAAAAGGGTAAAAAAATAAATAAAATTTGTGAGGGTTGCCCCGCAACACCTGTTGACATCACTTCCTCCACAAAAGTCATGACCTCACTATTGCTGGAACAAAACCCAAGGTTACACTGCATACCTCTGTTAATTCAACAATTTCAAAAATGTCAACGCCATTAACTTTTTGTGAATTTAGAATGTGCGTGGTCAGACCAGGTAGCCTTTTGCGCAAAATTCAAATAGGCTTCATTCGGCCTTCGGAGCTTCATCGGGCCACCTGTTACGATCTGGTGGAAAGGCCACGTCTGCAGACATATGGTAAGAATTGACAAATCAATGATGTCAAGCCTTTTGTTTATCCGGCCACGAGATTGCGTTTATCCGAGCTAAACATCCTGACGCAGGGTCGGAAGAGGAGGAAACAACGAGTGAGGGGCGGCGTCAAACCCCGCGTCTGCTGAGACGAGGCTGTCGGGTCGTGCCACCACACCTCAGCTGACCACACGTTGACGCTCCAACTATGACGGTTGGCCGCGTGCGCAATCACGATTAGAGTCTAACGCGAGTCGTATAAGGAACGTCAAGGGTTTGAATTTGGTCTCGAAACTTCAGGTGGTGTCACGGAACAGATGGCGGACAACCGTCAGAGGTTCCACTGAACTTGGGTTTCTTGGGTGTCCAGGAGTGCGACTCACAAACAACAAAATACACGCACGCCACTTTTTCTGCTGCAAATGAACAAGAAAACTAAAAGCAGGGAAACATCAAGAAGCAAACCCAAAAACCAGCTACAGGTCGTGCACCCTCATAGTAGCTGTGTGCATGTGTGTGCACACGTGCACTCACAGAGCTGTTCTTGTCCTGCAGCAGCTTCAGGTTGCTCCTGCACTGCTCCAGCTCCTGGTGGATGTTAGTCTTCTCCTGCTCCGTTTTCTCGTAGCGCTGGCGGAGGTCCGACAGCAGCAACTGCGTGTCTTCATACTGTGACACAAAGTTATTCGTACGTCAATGTGTCCTGTCATATAATTGAGTGGTCCCCAACCTTAGGACTGGATTACTGTCAGACAATATTTTCACAGACCGGTGTTTGATGATGTCACGATTTGAGTGAAGTTTACTTTTAAAAACAATTCTAGAAGCTCAGAATCAAATGTGGAAAGCATCGATAAATCAAATCATCACAGATTACGGACGTACCACTGATATAATGAACAGACAGTGTTGTGTGTGTATGAGTACTTCTTTCTGCAGCGTGTGCGTGCGGTCCTGGGCCTGGTCCAGCTGGCTCTTCAGCAGACATTCGTCCTGCTGGTGCTGGTTCTTTAGAGAACCCAGCTTGCCATTCAGAACCTCTTCTCGCTTCTCCAGAGACTCCAGAACGCCACCGAGGACCACACTCTGAGCCCTGGTGCTGCAGAGACCCAAGCGGGGGGTGTAAAAAAAAAAAAAAAAAAAAAACTCTTTTAGATCAATGCAGTCATTTGCAAAATGACACCGAGCTCTACAGTTGGTCCAAAATCACATTTTCAGCATTTGTGTAGCACAGGGACTCCTTTGTCATCAAATCCTATGGTTACATCCCGATTTGAGTTGACATCTAATTGGGCAAATTAGTAGGGGAGCAGCTACTAGTCGCATCTTTTTGCTTTTTGTTGACAGTTTTGATCCCTAATCTCGGGGACCGGCGAGATAGCGAAGGTTCACTGTCATCAATCGGGTTGAGGCGAGCGGGTGCACCTGCACAGTTCGGCCTCCAGGCAGTGCAGTTTGTCCGTGAGCGTTGCCTTCTCCTCCTTCAGGCCGTCACAGTCCAGCTGCAAAGACGCGCACCTCTGTTGCAGTGTGGCGCATTCCCCTAGGACCAAGGAGACCAGACACACTCGTTTAGGACAGCGTTCCCGAGCCAACGGACTTTACAAAGGCAAAGCTGGTGGCTTATTAGAAACAGAGTCGTAATTCTCTCTGCTTTGTTTAGTTGGACTGGAACAGCTCGAAGTCCTGCTTTGGGGCTCTTGTTTTACTTTTTACTGTATGCCTGCGGCCTACCCTGCAGCTGACTTGCGTTGTCGCCTTGCTGCTGCTGCCGCGCAAAGTCCTCCTGCAGCCGTCCGATCTCCTCTTCGTACTTGGCGGCCGTGCTTCTCCAGCGCTCCAGCTCGCGGCGCACGCTGCCCAGGTCCTCCTGCTGGGCGGCGCTGTCGCGCTCCCGCTCCGCCGTGGCCGCCTCCATGGCATGCCGCAGGACGAGGATCTGTGACAGGCGGGAGGGAGGGAGGACACGCGCGAGACGTGAAATGGTTTGTGAGGAGCCGTCACAAGCGGACGGGCAGCTACCTCCTCCTGGGCGGAGTTGAGGTCCTCCATGCCGGCCTGCAGCTTCTCGAGCTGAGCTGTACATGCACAAAACATACAAGGCAGAAGTGGAAGGTCAACAGAGTAATGGGAAACAAGCAGAGCAGCAAACAGTAAAAGGAGCCACGTTTGTTTTTTGTATTTTATTCCTAATATTTGTATATTTTACCACCTAATGTTTTGTATTTTGGTCTAATATTTGCTTATTGTTCATGTAATATGTCGACTTGGTGAACGCTTGGTCAACGCTTTTCCACCTTAGCAATCGTACTGCATGTGTGCGTGTACTAACTCAGCAGGTACTGGATCTGTTTGGTCGACTCCTCCGTCTGTTGAGAGTTAGTCTTCCTCTCCTCCTCCAGCAGAGCTAAAGAAAAATAATAATGCATCCAATTTACAGAGCGATTCTCTGGACACTCAAAGACGATAAACCTGAACGACCAGCTCGGGCTGCCACATGCACACATTATCATGTCGAATGAGCTAGAATGCAGATGGTGGTCATTATCGCAGAATTGGTTGTCACCTTGAAGCTCCAGACATTTCTGTTTCCCAGTGTTGGCTAACTCCTGGGCCTCCAGAAGCTCCCTGTGGAGGTGGTGGATGACCTGTTCCGTGTCGCTGGGCTCCAAGCCGGCCCGATGCAACTCTGCTACAAAAAAAAAACAAAAACAAAGCAACATCATTTACCATGGCAAAATGTAAGAGCTTTCCTGACTAATGATACTGGTTGTAGTGGTGCACTAATACTACGCCTTACGAGCGGATTATTTGTCTTTCATGAGAACGCCACAAAAACATTGCCCGTTGCCACGGTTACCTTTGAGCAGAGCTACTCTGTTCAGCGGTTCGTTGAGCTCCTGGTCGTCCATATTGCCATCTGAAACAGTTTTCATTCGTCATTTTTTCCACTCAACATTTGCTACGCATTCACTTCAATTGTTTTTTTTTTAAACTTGTGAGTTGCACAGGTAAAGTGAAGATAAGAAAAACTCTCCTAGGTGTACAGAATGAAACACTACCTCAACAACTTATGACAATGTCTTCCAAATGAGTTTGGCTGACCTGACGTATCGTCACTGCTGCGGTCTTTGCTAGGACTCAGCGTATCCGACATGTCCGACTCTTTGGCGTCCATCTGGCTTCCTGTGGACGCACACGCGTGCAGACAAGGAGCATTTGGTGTCAAGGAAGGATGTTGAAGTGATGCATCTTGACCGAGACAAAAATCTTTGTCAGTCAAGGATGTTGAAGTTTAGCCTGGCTTGTTAGCAGAAGTTAGCACGTCTTGGCTTTTGTGATTGCATTTTCTTCTGAATCATCAATTTTAAAAGCCGTAGAAATGATATTGCTGTCAAATACACTGGAGTCGACAATTAGCGTCCATCGAATTGATCATGTTATCGAATATTGCGATTTGGGGAAAGGCAATGTTTACTTCTGAGTCGACACGGGCTGGCGAGCATGTCGTCTCCGTCGCTCTGGTTGTTCTGTAGGTGGGCATCTGATAAACAAGCAGATAAAACGGATGGCATGAAGGAGCAATTGTGGGCTCCATAAACACAATCCCTCTTCTTCAACATTTCTCACCATCAAAGTTGGCCAGTTTGTGGATGGACGAACTGACGGCTTCTTTCAGCTGCTTCACCGCTGCAGTAAGCAAGCAAGGGTGAGACATGAACAACAACGCAACTGACATGGACTTCATTAGGTGGGCTAGATAACGGTTTCATCAAATTTGAAGCTTTTCAGGAGTAACACTCTGAAAAGGCAACATTTCAAGCATCTTACAGACGAGCATGCAAAAGAAATTGCCACGCGCTGAATTAATCACGCTACTATGTCACGGGGCTTCCACCGCTGATGAAGAATCCAAGTGGAGGAGTCCGGCGGCAAAGAAAGAACACCCTCCCCCAAAAGATGGGGAAAACTCCAAGACAAAAAAAAAAGAAAGAAAGCTGAAACACGCCGTGAGGTTGCATCGATACTCACGCGGACACTCGATCAACTGTTGGATTCGAGTGGTGTCTCCTCCGCTGTTGTTAACGTGACAGTTGTCTGACAGAAACAGAGAAATGGGAGTTACTTGTTCAATGCGTGTTCTCGCAAGACAGACGAGTGACCACTCGGGAGGAACACGCAAGACGGAGATCTGAGCGGGTATTCGTCAAAATGGCGACAAGACGTGGAGGGACAGAACGCAGACAAAGACGGACGGCTCAAGTGACAAACTCAAATATCGGTTCAAGACCAAGTCGGCAAATTGCTAATGGTCACTTCCTGTTTGTGTTCACAAAGTGTTGGCTTGCTTCAAAATTGCTACCAGAACTTCAAAAAAAAAATTCAGGATTCAAGAGAGACTCCTAACTAAGACTGAATGAGGTCCACAGATTGAATTTAATATGTGGACTACCATCCACATCTCCAACTGCACCGTCGTCCGTGTCTGTGTCTTCATCGTCCTCCTCCTCATCCTCATCTTCCTCGCGGCTTTCGGGCTGGTTCAGCTCGTCCTCGGCCGGTCGGTCCTCGGCCGGTCGGTCCTCGGCCGGTCGGTCCTCTGCGGGCGCCGTCGTTGCAGGGGAGGCTTCTTCTTCATCTGTCACGTGACCACACAAACGCCCATTTGCAGAGGGACCCTTCGCTGCTCGTGCAGCTACAGCGTTTCAGTGAGCTCATTCCAGCACCAGACGCCAATCAGCAGCCCAACCTTGATCATTTTTTTTCCCCCGCCCAAGACGCGTTTGAGAATCCACCTAGAAAGTCCACGAAGCACCATCGTTTCACCAAGAGAACCCAAACACCCTTCCCTGTCATTCTTGAGACAAATGAACCGGCTTCACCCATGTTGTGACACTTGAACCGTGGACAGCAGCAGCGAGAGGAAGAACAAGAACAAGTGACGGAGGGAAACGTACGGATGAAGAAAGACAGAGCAGCATGCAACCCGTAATCAAACTTGCTGCATGCAGGAGCGGAAGTGAGCCGGAGGAGACATGTGGACTCACCCAGACTGTTGTTTTCCTTAACGCTTTTCTCCTGAAGCTGCTCTAAGCGCACTGTGGACAACAGCAAGGGAAAGAGGAGTTGGCTATCCCAATGGTGGCCATTGCGGGGACGCCGCCTTGTTACCCGAGCACCCGACAAAGCATTGATTCGGATGTAAAACCATTTTCTGCTCTTTTGTTCACGACTTGAATGTGATTCCTCTCCGGTGTTCTGTTAACTCGCACGAGGCGAGGCTGGTGCGCAGGAGCTCAAGTGACAAATGTAGCGAGATCATTTGGAGGTTGTGTGTATTAGGTACCCTGCAGGGCAGCGAGCCTCTCATTGGTGAAGTCGTTGTCGGCCTGCAGCGCCTCGATGCGTGCCTGAAGAACCTGTTCCTTCTCCTCCATCTCCTCGATGCGCAGCTCCATCTCCCTTTTCTCCGACGCCCCCCGCTGAGTCAGCTCCTCTTGGCGGCCCTCCGCTGCCTGCCGGAGGAAATTCATTAGTCAAAACGCTCTGAAGAGCGTACCGGTTGGAGAATTTGAAAGCACAACAAACGCGTGGACGGCCGCTGGACTGAGGCCGGAGCAGTCGTGGCCTCCTATTATGGGTTCCGGTTGAGAGCAACATCGGAGGGAGTGTGCTTCATGGCAAACGGTCACGAGGCCTCACCTTGATTTTGTCCGTGAGCTCTTTGATCTCATTGACGGCAGCGTTGTACTTGCTGGCCAGCTCCCTCAGCTCTTCCTGGCCTCGCTGGGACATTTCCTTCAGGTGCGTGCACTCGTCCTCCGTGTTGCTGAGCGAGCGCTGCGGGCGGGGACGGTGACAAATGGCTTAAAAAGCACAGAGCTTTGGGTTGGCGGGCCGACAGCGAGCAAAGCGCGGGTCGCACCTCCACCTCTGACAGCTTCCGGACCACCTCGATCTTTTCCTGCAGGACCTGCCGCAGAGACTCCTTGGCCGTGGTCTCGTAGTTGTGTTTGTCCTCTTGCAGGGCCAGCAGCTCCTTACGAATGCCGTCCTCTGTCTGGGACTGACGACGGACGCCAAAAATGCACTTTGGCTCAATCTTGAGATCACAATGTGGAGACTCCAGAGAGAAAAGAAGCAAGTGTGGCTCACCTTAGAGTAGGCCTGCAGCTGAGTGCCCATCACCTCCAGTCTGGACAGCAGACGGTCTTCATCAATCAGTGCCTGACAAAGGAAAATAGTGTTGGCTCTATCCATCCGTTCGTTCGTCCTTCCGAAGAGGTGTTCCCCACCTGCCAGCTGCTCTCCGAGGCCTCCTGAGTAGTGGTGAGCACACGCTGCAGCGTGGCGAGCTTCTGCTCCAGCATCTGCTCTCGGTGTAAGGCCTCCTGTCGCACAGGCAGAACCAGAACAGTATGGAGTCAGCTCGCAACGACGGCATCGTCTGGCTTCAGTTGAACATTGGTTACCATTGAATCTCTCTATTTTTCTGTGATAAGAGATAAGGCAGCTGTTACCTGTAGATACTGGGAGAGCTGAAACAGTTCCTGAGAATACATACTGGGAGTGTTGGCTGCAACCTAGAAAAGACACACAAACATACAGTTAGGTGACAGGCAGCCCATTGAAAAGCTCAAAACAGTTGAGTGGAATGCTATAAAGTTCAAACAATTTGGGGTCCTTCAAAACGGGAATGCTACATTAGCTTACCTAGCAAAGAGGCTCGCTACTGCTTTGGTTTATTTAAACAGTACTTTGCTGTTTTACATGACAATGATGCAACCATTTCACATGCACTTGTAAAAATTGTTCAAGCAGTCAACTTGAAATGGGCCTGGATGAGAAAGGCCATTGAGAGCCTTCATGTCACTTTGGTTCAAATGAGGTCAGTCGCACACGCTACATTCCTTAGACAGGTTAGACTGGGGCCCCTGCTGTTCTTCTGACAGTTGGAAGACACACACCACAAGCTCTTCTCTGTAACTTTTATAGCTCAGCTAAGCTAAGCGGACGCGATCGGCACACTCTCACTCCGCCCACTCGTGGAAATATGCAGGGGGGAGAGATTGGCGGCGATCCACACATTCCCACATCAGCTGACCACTCCACACGCACACACCAGGGCAAATGAGAGAAATCCTGGCCAAGTGTATGCACGCCCCACCGCACACACACCCCCACCAAGCACGTTACGTCCTCACCTTGTCTACAGGTAGCGGCAGCGGAGCCTGGATGACACTGCGAAGACAGAGAACATTTGGTGGAACCAGATGGGAGGGGAGGACACACAAACAACAGCAATATTGCCAAGATGGTCATTGTTGACAATCGCTCAGCTCATTTACTGGCGTCCTTGAGTAGTGCTAATTGAAGTGCGTGCACAACGTGTGTAGAAATGTGTACTCCGCTTTAGAGCATGAATAAATGTGATTGATCATCCGGATTCCAATGTTGGTGAAAAATAATCCTGATGACCTTTTAGGCCATAATTGCCCAGCTGTTGCTTAAGAAAAAGATTGTGTCACCAACACAGCTTAACAACACATCTATGATGGGTGACTCTGGCGTCTGTTAATGTGTAATGGACTGGTAACACCTCCAGAAACAACTCTGAGCAAATATGTCCGTTCGCTGGCTCGCACACATTAAATCGGACTTGCATTTAAAAAGCAGTCGGTATTCGTTAAGGCTACACGATGATGTCAGCTCCTAAAGACTCAATACCAAAATCAGTTTGCTGTGTGGGGAATCGAAATTCCACTTCAACTCAGTGTTGGACCTTAACATCACAAAGTACAAGACAAATAAAAATGCTGCTCGGGCTTGTGGACAAACGCCCGTTACCTGTCTTGTGTTCCTGCTGCATTCAGCGGACGGCGCAGCGACACAGGGCGGAGATCAAAGTTCACCCTCACTATCTGCGCCTGAGCAACTCGCTGAGATTTCTGACCTGATTTTCCGAGCAGCCGTTTGCAAACATCAACGTTCTCTCCTTATACGCTCTGAAGCCAGATGCAGAATAAACTGATGGTCCTACTTGAACTTGAGCTAGCTCCGCCCCTCGAGATGAGCAGTGCGTGAACAAGCGCACCTCATGACTACAGCTAACTTAGGGCGGGGGGGGGGGGCAGACTGACTCACCTCATCAGGTGACGAAGGAGGCGGGTCGCTTCGGCAGACTCTACATGGTTAGGGGGAGGTGTTGTGCAAAACAACGACAACTCGTTTTTTTGAGTGTTGTATATAGCTAAGCTGGGTCTGGATGATTTGACACAGTAATTCTATTTTCTTTCTCAGCATGTTGCCGCTGGCGTGCACTGCTTACACTAACAAGCATGGCTGTGGACAGAGGAGCCACTTCACAAAAACACGCAATGTTGCCAAGTCAGCAACTTTGCAAAGAAGCTGCTTTTCCAAAAATGCCAAGTGACAATATGGCATGGAAATGTGAATTTATTTTATTTTTTAAAAAAGGAGGGGGGTAATTTCTGAGGGAAATAAACCCATCTATTTTATTTAAAGGCCAGAGTTGAGCACAAGTGCGATAGATTCGGTGCGCTTTTTGAAGAAAGCTAATCAAGCGATTCATGTCAGAGCAGATCCGCGTTAGACTTACTCGCTTCGTCGGCGTGCCTCCATCCCTTCGGGCAGGAAGAGTTTGATTGTTGACACAATGCAGCCATGTGTGACTGGAAACACACAACCAAGTCACACACAACAACAACAAAAAAAACCATTAGTAATTTCAATTCAATTTTCAATGTCCCCTGTTTGTGAGCCCAGTTGACTCCAGATTGTGGCGATTCTAGAAGCCATTTGGAATGAGGTCATGGAGGATGAACTTTTGCTGGAACACTAATTTGAAAGGCTTGGTAGTGGAGCTGAAAATCTGACCCAAATATCCATATTGTGCGCATGTGTTTGTGAGCTTTGAGGTGAGCCGCGAGGTGTCCTTAAGGGCAATCCCTGGTCTGAGGATTCAAGTGCTGCCCGTTTGCGGCACCACATGCAGGTTAGCAAGGTCAGGCTATTAGCGCTGCCTTAATAAAGAAAACCTTTTCGCCAGCCAAACCACAGTGTACCTTTGCGTGTGTTCTCCGTGACATCCACACCAAACTGGATGATGTCTCCCGAGAGGACCTCGCAGGGCGGACTCTCCTCTGAGCCCCGACTCAACCGCTGGCTGTTAATGAAGGTCCCATTGCTGCTTTTAGTGTCCTGCAGGTAGAACTGTGGGGAGGGGGGGGGGGGGGGGGATACTTTGTGAATTAAATGTCTCGTCTCAATAGAGTGTAAAGTGGCTCACGGTCATCCAATCTGAAAATTAACATTAGCATAACATAATGTTGATTTTGAAGTCCTTGGGTGCAAACTTTTATTGTCTGAACAAAACAAATCTGTTTATATAGATATACAGTCACCTTCAAATCCTTCCTTAGCTCACGGCAGTAATATTAGTCATGCAATACAAAGCATTAAGAAAATATGATTGCAATTGATCGGTCGTTGTGGATGTTGATGCCTCTCAGCCCGAGTCATCCACAACCTTATCGGGGACCAGCGCTACAGACAATAGACGGGTGGAGACGGTCTCTCTGAATGTTCTGAACTCCTGCTTCTTTGCATCAAGCAAGTTGCCATCGCGTTGCTCAACCTCAGACAGTGGACATGTTTTGCTTCAACAAGTTTTAAACTGACGCGTACTATGTTGATCATGTGGGAATCCTCCAGCATGGTCGTCATTTATTAGCACGCTTGTAAACATTGCGCCGATGCAGGGCGTTACACAACACGGACGCAGCTCTCCTCAAAAAGGAACAGAGGCACGGTGTGAACAAAAAAAAAAAAAAAAACGACAGCAACTCATGCACTTCAGTCGCACGTCGGGCAGCGACGGCGCGTGAATGTTAAGCACGTACTTACAGAGGCAAGTAAACACATAAGACGACACGCGCGCGCACGGGCTACTGGTCACACACACACAATTTGATGTCAGCGCATGATAGTGGCGGCGCGTGGGGGGCGCTTCATCCATCACCTCGTCATTGTGACTGAAAACAAGACAGCGTTGATCTACTGGAGAGGGAGGAGAGAGTTCCACTGAGCTCACCATTCATCAGACTGCAGTGTGCCCACCCGCAGCACACACACATGCGCACACACACTTTACCACTTGTCCCCATGGTAACCTGGAGACAGGGAGGAGGGACCTAAGTGAGGGCCAAGGCGCTATATCAATAAAGATGTCTTGTATTGTAGTTGCGCGTTCCACCCAGCAAAATCTCGCACACTTTATGGGCTGGAAAAAATTGCATTGCGTTGCATGTTGTACGCTCGTGTGTGCCTTTAAGAGGCGGGGCCTGGCCTGGTTACCAATGACTTTGGAGAGTTGGCTGTTGTGGGCGCAGGTTAGCAGCTAACCGTTAGCCAGTGTACAGACTTAGGTTTAAAAAAAATAAACAATAATATTTCATGACCCGTGATTACATATTTTTTACGAAAACATCTTAAACGTACGACATTCTGCGTCTGTCACAATGTTAAAGTGAAGCAGACAGCTTCTTCTTTCTGTTGTCATGAATGCATCACTTGTCGACCCAAACCGGCATATTTCCTCGCCACCGCCGCCAGATTTCTACACCCACTTTTGGGATGTTTCTCTGAAATACGAAACAGACACCCTATTTTCCTTCCTCCACCATGAATGGATGGAAGGATCGAGTTCTTCAAGTCGTTTCCCCGAAGGCCGCGGTTCGTTTTATGACGTCCTGACGGACAGACTAATACATCGAGCCTCCTTTGGGACAAATTGGCCCTCGACTTCTTCGAGGTCCAATCGGATCGTCCACATTCAAACACGTGGTGGGGTGGGAATCGAGTGGAAAATCTCCATGTGTGGCCGCACCTGAAGCCTGAAGCAAGTTTGTGACTCATCAACAGGAGGGTGTGTTGCTGATTTAGATATACACAGCTCAAACACTGTATGGGTGCTGAAAACATCCTAGAACTAAAGAAAAAGTACCAGAGCTGATAACCCTCACATGCGGCTTATCATCTACCTTTTCCAAGCATTCCTCGCTCACATGACCAAAACCTGCAGGACTAAAGTGGGCAAACTGGGGATTACAACCTTGTGGACAAATATTGCTCAAAGACGTCACGGGCGAACCACGTCCTCTTGGAGGATTTGCCGGTATCAGCCGCTCATCTGGCACGTGGATGAGCTAGTGACGCCGGGGGTCGTCAATCTGCTTTAATCTGATACAGATCTGCCTGAGCGGACCACTGAGTGGCTTGCTAGCAGGCTTCGGCTTCTGTGGGCTATCTGGGGGAGCCCTTACGGAGACAATTCAGTTTTTTGCTCATAAGATGAAAAATGTGACATAACTGCCATGCCCGAAGCGTTTCATGATCTCCAAGCCATGTTTCAAGTACCGCACACTCGCACGTCAGCTTTGGCTGCCAAGCACTCCTACCTTGTAAAAACGGTCACTGGCGTTGAACACAGATGATCACAAAGTAAAACTGTGGCTGACGTGATCAAACTCTCAAAGTGCAAAGTCACATGATTTAAAAAAAAAAAAAAAAAAAAAAAAAAAAGGTTTTTGCTGCAAGAGGAAGTGACAGTTATTGAGCAAAGATACTGCTAGCTCATTCCTGTGCGCATCTGACAACATCTAGTGAACATCAACTGCTCCACGGTTGGCATGCCAATATATTTTGAAATGGCGAAAATGAATTTGCTATATTTAAAAAAAAAATGTTTTTTCTTTTCAAGTCTGGCTGTGGGATGAATCATACATTAAGATACAACTATTCAAATTAACCAACGGAACAATTAGATGAAATATAACTCGCACAATAATCACTACACATCGGGTATTAACGATTCAAAATCAGGACACGACGCTTAGTTTGTTTGTTTGTTGGCGACGCCCGAATGCTAATCCGATGTGGATGCGGAAAGTTCCAAGTGTCCTCATGGCCCACACTTGGTCTGAGCCTGCGACTCCCCGGGCCTGCTGAACCTGTTCGGCAGCTGAGTGACGACAGATGTTATGCATGTCAGACCTCATATAAGAGGAGTTTAAGAACAAAAACAAACCCCCCCAAAAAAAAGTTTAATGAGGATGAAACCACGATGACCTTTGTTTGTTATTTACAGTATACGAGACTTTACACCGATTTTATCGGCTGGATCAAATTCGCATTTTATGCAAAATCCACGAGTGGGTGTAATGTCAAAATTTGCTGGTCCATCCGTGACACTGATCAGATGCGCAGAACAATACTTTTCAGCATATACAGTTGGATTTTTCTCTCAATTCTCACTCTATCGATCTATCTATCAATCGATCGATCTATCTAATGGGCATCGGTTATATGCGGATTATATGCAGTGGGCCCTCGGGGTGCATAAATCGACGTCAGGTGTTGAACTTCCCACTTTCCCTTCCATACAGGCAGCGTGTCACCTTCTGTGACGGCACCGGTAAACAACAGCGAGACCATAAAAGGCGGAAAAATATCCAGCTGGTGTAAAAAGAGCAGCAACCGTGACATGTATTCCGCCAGAACGAGGCGTATTTTGTTCAAATGGGTCGGCCCAGTTTGGCCGCAGGATTAATGACTCGCAGGTACTTTGTCAAGCGGGCATAACTTGAGAGGCAAATATTTTGGCACGCCGGTGCACGAATCCCGAAGCGTTCCAGGCCTTTTTTTTCCTTTGGCCGTGTAATAATGAGGAACCCAGGGTGCGTGTCTTTATTTAACAACAAGTCCCCTGGATGCTAGGGACATTTTCTATGCTGCTTTGAGATTATTCATCCCCTTGCACAACACCACGCTGGATTTGTCTCTGCCGCAGGAACGCATGGCAGACGTGCGCCCTTAAAATAACCCAATTTGTTCGGCTTTAATTAAAAGTTCACACTCTGAGGGGGAAGTCTGCCCAAGGGATGGCAGGTCAAAAAAAAAGAACTAAAGAGAAAGTGTGTTTGTGTGCGTGCAGTAGTGACAGTAATGGTAATTTAAACATGACTCAAGAGTCTGAGCAGGCCATTCGTGGAGTTGCCGCCTGACGACGAGGCGATCGGGCAGGATTGCCGACAGCGATATTGGGCTGGTCTGCATCTCAGAGGTTTTTTATCATAAAGACACTCCTTGGTTCCTTTTATGCAACTTTTCCTGCTTGATGCGGTTCTCTTGGCCAATTGTGAACACAGTAATCTCAATTGCAAACGATGCAGGACGCACCAAGTTCGGGGAGCCAATTCAGATACGCATTTTGGTTGAGGTGAGAAGTGGCAGTGAAAATGGCCAAAACACAAATGTCAGGGAGTGAAGCAAGGCGAGAGACAACCTGCTCGCTCGAAATGGTTTAACCAGATGAAATAGTTAAGACACGACTCGTAAATTGAGATTTCCACTCCAATTTCAGCGGGTAGGTCACTCTCGAGGACTGGCACTTGAATTGCGCTCCAACCTGCTGAATGTCAACTACTTTTTTGGAGCTATTTGAGTAACCACGAGAGCAGGAAGTGGTGATACCCAAAGTACCCCCAAAGTACGGAAAAACTATTAAACCTTATTTTAAAAAAGATTGACATCATTCATTTAGATTATGAAGTCAAATGAGTCAGGTTTGTGTCCTCATCAAACGAGAACCAAACAGAACCGTGATCTTCAGTACCTAAGACCTACCTTGCCAGTCTTGTGGTCAAACCAGACCAGGGCGTGGTTCCTCGACAGCACCTTGCAGTCGAAGGTGGCGTTGTTCTGCGTCGGCCGGCAGCGAGCCACCGACCGGCCGATTTTGACGGGCTCATCCAGGTACACATGCCTCTCCTGGAATGGGTGCGAGTTGGGTCGGCAGGCGAACACGGCAAGAGGTGAAGGCATTGATTTTGGCTTGAGGGTGTTACTCCAACCGGACACGAGGGACAGCTTTTCTTGATCCAGAGTGGCAGGAGTTGGCGTTCCAATCTCCCAGACGAATAATCAACTGTATCGGGGGCTTGCGTACAGGCTCTGTGGTTAGGGGGGGGCTGAGGCACTAACTAATAAACATTGTCCGCTGTGCACGACTCAGGTAGAAAAACGATGCCTGCCCGTAAGCATAACGACAGATGCCATGTGTCAAGACTTGCATGACTGAGTACAGAAGGGACAGTCTGGCAAACAGCCCCCCACGTCCATCAAACTAGACCAGTACTGAAGCAAGGAGAGAAGGAGGCTTCCTGCACTACTACAAATGTAATCTTGATTACTTTCGATAATCTGTCCAAGGATGAGTCGATAGAACGCTCAGGCGCCTATTCTTGCAACTGCACACATTCACTCGTTTTTATAATTGATTTTAGATTTGCATGTAAGTAAGGGACGAAAACGTTGCAATTAGAACTTCATTCACCATGCAAAAAGGTATTCGAGGAACGCAGTTAGACAATTGAGATAATTACCAGGTAGAGAAGTCAAATCACTTCCGTCCTTCCGTTAAGTAACCGCCGTTTGAATGATATATTTGGGGGGGAAATAAGACACTCGCTGGTCGGGATTAGCAGTGCAAATGACAGAGGGTGGGGGTAAGGCTAATTGGAGAGCTCGCCAGTAGTAGTGAACAAGTCAAGTGCTAACGCGGCTAGGCGGCTAAGCTAATGAGTGCTCGCAAACTTATCCTTGGGGCCCCGGAAGGCTCTCTGCGTACCCTTCACGACCAGCTCGCTTAACACGTGGTAACGAAATGCCATTTTAGTCGCCCTGGCAAGGCGCTAATCCCCGTCGTTCTGCTACGAGCGACTCAGTGAGAGCTGCCTTAGCTTTCAACAGCTAACCGGCTAAGTGACAGTCGGCGGAAAAATAAAAAACAGAGGGGGAGTTTCTTCTTCAGCGCCCCCTGCTTGGATACACGGAAAATCCCCGGCGCGGGCCCGCTGAACGGCGCTGTCATGCGCTTCCCTCGCTCCGGCTTGCGTCTCCAATTTATTGTCGTCGCCTCGGTGCAGTTTCCTGGTCGGAACATAGAAGTTGTCCTCCTCCGCGAGTCGCGGCCGCCATCGTGTAACCAAAGAGCCGACTACTGGCCGTGCTGCGTTCAAAAACCCAATGACATCAACTTCTCCTGGCTCTGGCTCCTATGCTGAGCTCATCAAATCCCGAAGTACATTTACATACGGTATTGGATGTGTACTACACGTATTTTAACTAATCGTATGAATCACAGCATTATGTGTGTATTACAATTACGGGGTTTTTTTTGTAAAGCTACTCGGTAAACTATATATTTGTCCGTTATATTTTGTATTACAGGTGGCCGAGCAGGAAAGACAAATGTTATTTCTCGGCCACCGTAGAGTTGTTTATGTTTAATGTTGTGTTTGAATTTTATTTTAATTTGGTACATATTTTCAAAGTAATATACTTAATATTGTTATAATATTCGAGGTTAGGCGGAATCCTCGCTCGCATGTCCAAAACATCGCTTTCAGGAACCCGTAACTAAACTTAATCAAATAATCAAAGAGAAGAAGCATAATCATTATTATTATTTTTATAAAAAGGGAAGCCATTTTGGTCTTAAAATAATTTTTAAAAAAAGACCACTATGGAAATGGCATTGTTTGGAGGTGGTGATGGGCAAGGTTGGTTTATACTGAGGTCAAGAAATGTGTGTGATACATTATGGAGATCTTGGAAGCTGAGAGCAAATCAATACTGCCTGGGGACGTTGCGCTGTACGAATTGAAGGATAAGCCGCCCCAGTGCTCTTCATTATGTTCCACACGTCACAATGTTCTCATGGGAGGCTTTTACCTAAGGATTTATGCGGATATTTCTTTGTAAACTTTACACAAATAAGAGACATTAAATGTGTCCATTGTTTTACCAATACAATCTGCTTTGAAATTCATAAATGTGTGTATGAACATATGAAATTCTAAACAGACAAGACGTGTATGCAGACTATACAACTGTTTAATATAGTTTTAAAATGATACAATAATTTATCGCAAAGTTCTCGGTAGCCCAGCTTTTTTTACCAAGTGATCCTTGTGAGAATAAGTGTTAAAAACAGTTTTTTAGAGTTCACTTTTATTAACTGGTGGATATTTACTTTTCCGAGCTGCCGTGTTGCAGTTGAACACAACTCGGGTACGTCCTTGCGTGATGACGTAAAGTTATACGTCACTCCCGACTCGACGGGAGCATCCCTGGTGGCTTAGCTAGGTCGCTAACCGTACCGCAGTTTTTCTTGTGTTGATTCCCACAAAGAAAGCGAGCACAAATATCAGTTTTCATAAGTGGAAGAAACAGTAAACATTCTTCCGCGTGCCCGCATCCGGCCGGCCGCCATGGCTTTGCAAGGCCCGGAGGAGCTGGGGGAGCCGGTGGAGGAATCAGAGGACCTGGATGACCATGACGCCAGTAGTATCTCCCCGGCAGAGGAGATACCGCTGCCCGCCGGGCCCGGGGGCGACGACGAGGATCCCGTGGGGAGCACCGTGCTGCTGCCTTGGGATCGTTTCTCGGCCTGGTTGCACTGCATCTGCGTGGTGGGCTTCGACCTGGAGCTGGGACAGGCGGTGGAGGTGAGGGGAGAGCCGTCGAGGTCAGCTTGCTCATCGGAGGAGGGAGTCCGCCCGCTGGGAAGGATTCCAAAAGTTAGCTTTTAATTCAAGGCTCCGACTAATTCCTGGCGCTAACCACGCAATGGTTTGCTTACTGCTTATTTACATCAGACCTAGTTGTCGTGTTAACACACTGGGTTAATAAAATGGAAATAAAAGAAATCATAATATAAATACTATGACTTATTTCAAGTGCTTATAAAACAGGAAAATTTGACTTGGTGAAACAACGAAACGGCCACACTAAAAAATGATACTTAATCACAAGGAAACAAAAACATTGAAATGAGGCAGCATTGCTCAAGAACATGGAAATTCAAAACAAACAGAGAACCGCTTAGCGATGTCTTAAATTAGTCTTGTTCCCTACCTCACACTTATTCTGTCCCTGTGCAATATTTGTACTGTGAGAATTCCATGAATAATTCCAAGTGCTTCTTTTGAACCCAAGGCAAACAGTGAGCTGATAATCAGGGCACACAAACTTTGCAAACGCTATACAAGAACCCAAAAAAGAACTTTGGGCTCCAATTTGTGGTGAAAGCTGGATATAACATTGCTGAATGTCTGAAATGTTGCATTTTGATGTTCTTCATTTGGGTGTAAGAACTGCGCTTATCTGTCCTCCAGGTGATTTATCCGCATCATTCCAAGCTGTCAGAGAAAGAGGTGAGTGAGATTTGGACTCGGGATGCACCGATACCACTTTTGAAACTAAAAACGGTACTTTGATTACAGTACTTGCCGATACCGAGAACCGATACGAGTATGAGTTGCATTGACCTTAAAGATACGAAAAATACAATTCCACCAAACTTAAACGTTATTTTTATTTCTCAATTCGACAAGCAGCAAATGTTACAGTTGGAAACTATTTTGATAGTTATTTAACCGTCAACATTCAATGGCACACTTTTCTATTACTTTCAAAAAGGATAAAAATATATTAAGATATATATTAATATTTTTGTTGCTCATGGATTGTCCGTTGGTTGTTTTCTTTGAGCTCCACTGCTGGCAAATGCTTTCTAGTTTTCAAATGTTTTATCAAGTTGCTGGAGTTGTATGCACCTCCAGAGAGTTTTGCGTTGCAAATATTACAGTCCGCTTTGCTCTTGTCACTTTCATTTACTTTGAAATACTCCCACACAGCCGACGTTATTCCTTCACTTGCTCGCTTTGCACACTGGCTCAACTGTCCCTTTGCCGCAGAAGGAACTGCTGTAAAAATAATAATGTGGTATCGGCTTCCGCTATCCGCTCCCGTGTTGTGGTATCGATGCATCCTTAATCAGTACGATCTGGTCTGTTCACACAACTAGTAAACCCAGTTATTGTTGTGCTCACCTTTTAGAAAACAAGCATTTGCTACCTGTCCTTCCCGGACTCCAACTCTGGTAGGTTTTGGTTTGAGCTCTGAAACAAATTTTGTACTAATAACTCACTAACAAGTTGACTTGGAATGTATTGTTGGGGAGAAATGAAATTCTCATGACCTGTACGTTTTTTTTTTTTTTTTTGGTTTTCTATGGGGATACTGTGGAACTATTTAGTTGACTCTCTTATTTGTTTAGATTTATGAAAAGATGAGATGAAAGTTAAAACATGTTCTTTTTAATCCAATTAATTAAAAAACAAATCATTTCCAGATAAATGGATTGTTGAAATAATCATTGGTGTCAGCCCTAACAAGTCCCCTTCCGTCGTTCCTCATCGGGCTCTTGCTGCTTGCTTCCAGGTTGCCTTGGCGACACCCAATTTTGCTTCCGCTTCCGTCAAGGCTCCAACAGGAAGTCGTCACTGGGCTGCTTCCTGGAAGCTAGTGACAGGGATGCGCCGCCCTGCCTCAAGGTTGCCAGCCACACATGCACGCACTTAAGTACAACCTAAGAAACGACTCAACTTTCTAAATGGCACCCAAATAAGTACAGCAAACCCTCATCCGTTGCAGATTGCCGTTTGTGTTCCCACTATTTTGCAGATTTCTTGTACGTTTACACTGTTTAGTTCTGCCTTCTGTTGATTTTAGGTGATTTCACCACTAGATGGCGACACAAAATTTAGTTTGGCACGAAATCTCAAAGAAGAATAAAAAACAGAACTATTTCTGTTCAGCCTAGTTTTTACTGACCAAACTTTCGAATCATTTTTACAGAGAGCAAGGGCTGCCGGTTCATTGATGAAGCTCTTTTGGTCGTGATTATCGATGAATGCTGTGAGATGACAAATTAGGTTTGCCGTGTGTCGAAATGATGTGAATTTGCCAAATTGTGACATCAGAGTTTGACAAAATTCCATGAGGGCGAATTTTCATACATAGGCAAAAATAACAAGTTAATCTTCATTTCAAAGCTGGTGGTCCAATTATTTTGCAGGCCAACGTGCCTGTTACCTTATATGCTGTATACGTGTGTTCACAGAGGGAGCAGGGCCATTATTATGGCTATGTGTATTTTCGGCAAGTGCGGGACAAGTCTCTAAAGAGAGGCTACTTCCAGAAGGTGAATGCAAGTCACATGCACACGTGTAATTCTTGGACGACCGTCCTTGTGCTCATCAAACATCACATTGTTGTGCTCCAGTCTCTGGTCCTGATCAGTAAGCTTCCCTACGTGACCTTCTTCCACTCGCTCCTCAAGATCATGGCTCCGGAATACTTTGAGAAGCAGGAACCGTGTCTGGAGGCGGGTAGGGGCTTGACTCCCACATTTTGCATTTTTCCGACACGCTCGCAAAAGTCAAAACTAGTCGACCGTTAAACCCGCCCACACGTAGGATTCACCCTTTTGCCTCACAGCTTGTAACGATATAGATCGCTGGCCCACGGCGCATCCAGGGAGAATCCTCACGCTGCCCATCATGGGCGTGGTCATCAAGGTGCGCATCCCGACAAGCTACGACAAACCGGGAACGTCACAACTGGTGCAGTCGACGCAGGTGACCACACTTGCGGCCGGGCCCGTGCGCATGCAGCCATAAAGTCTCTCCTCCGATGATTTCTTTTACGATTTTTATTGTGCAGAGTGACAGTCTGGTGTCCATTGTGCTGCCCACCATCCACGAGGTGGACCTCTTCAGGTGAGCGCTCCGGTCCCACAAATGTTGTCTTGTGATATCGGTTTTGGTTGCGTCCCACTCTCGTGCAGGTTAGCGCTTGTCAAGTCAAATGCAACGCTTCGCTCTGTGTCTGCGCAGGTGCTTCTTTCCAGTCTTCTTCCACATCCAGATGCTGTGGGAGTTGGTCTTGCTGGGGGAGGCGCTCGTTGTCATGGCGCCCTCTCCCGCCGAGTCGTCCGACACCGTGCTGGCACTGGTCAGGTGGTTCCCAAATTCCATTTGTGCTGTTACACTCCTTTCCTCAAACACTTTAGTTAGGATCATGGCAGACAAAGAAAGGATGTTACAAAAGGGTCTCGGGATACAAAATGACTCCGATGAAATAAATGCTCAACTCAAAAGTCAAGTCCACATTCTATTGTGTTGCATGCAGCTGCGTGTCTCCTCTACGCTACTGTAGCGACTTCCGGCCCTACTTCACCATCCACGACAGCGAGTTCAAGGAGTACACCACCAGGACGCAGGCCCCGTGAGTCGAAATGTGTCACACACACATATGCACGCACACACAAAACTCGGATCGATGTAACAGTTACAACCATCTAAAAAACAAATGTTTGAACAAAAATGGTGGAGCAACACATGTAGATGAATAAACCAGCAATATTAACGAGCAGTTTTTTTTTATCTTCTATGTAAAATGATGGTTACTTTCTTACTAGTTATAACTATTTTCTTCATGACTATTATGCACATTTGTATTATACTGCCACTTGATGCTTAGTAATCATGATTTTTTTGGGGGTATTTTTATATGCATGAATGTCTTTTCCATTTATTTCTTTATTTCTACTTCCATACTTGGATTGAAGTGAGGAATGTGCTCACGTCAGCTATTCAGTGCATGTCAGCGATTGCCGAGCCATGGTGACACGATTTTAAACCTGCCTGTAGACCCTCCGTCATCCTGGGAGTGACCAACCCCTTCTTTGCGAAGACTCTGCAGCACTGGCCTCACATCATCCGGATTGGCGACATGAAGCAAGCAGGTGATTGGACAGCCGATCCCGATCTTAATCAGATGATGTTTAACTGGAGCGGCGGCGTTAAAAAAAAAAAAACTAATCCCCGCACAGGCGAGATGGCCAAGCAGATGAAAGTGAAGAAACTGAAGAATCTAAAAACGCTCGACTCCAAACCCGGTAAATCTCTTTGTCCTCTCCGTCTTGACAAAATTGGGGGGGCAAGGTCAACTCGAGCTGGTCGCTTTGGGGAAAACCAGTCCCTTCAAAGACTATATAGGCTGCTTCTTGGACTCTGCTCATCAGACGTTTTTAGAATCACTTGGAACTTGATCGATTCAGTTGACCGAGGACTCGTGTGACTCACTCAAGTTAGTGGACTCACTGTGTGTGTGTTTTCCAGGTGTGTATACGGCGTACAAGCCGTATCTCAACAAAGATGAGGAAATCATCAAGCAGCTTCAGAAGGTAAATTAAAGATGCCACATGTCCCTCAAACCTGTCATAAAGATTGTTTATTGATTTGGGGGGGGGGTCAGGGTGTCCAACAGAAGAGGCCTTCGGCGGCACAGAATGCAATTCTGCGGCGCTACTTTCTGGAGCTGACGCAGAGCTTCATCATTCCCCTGGTAAATACCAATATTGCAATCGGCAGTCATGAGTGAGAACGTCCCGCTGAAGTCGTTTGTTTGCTCGGCGAGCAGGAGCGCTACGTGGCCAGCCTGATGCCTCTGCAGAAGTCCATCAGCCCATGGAAGAGTCCACCTCTGCTGCGGCCGTTTGTCCAGCAGGACTTCATGAAGACGCTGGAAAAGGCCGGCCCGCAGCTCACCTCCAGACTCAAGGGAGACTGGATCGGACTGTACAGGTACTCCCTAAAACGACCACTCGTCCGTGCCTGTCCAGGTGGTCCTCGCATGTTCTCGACATGTTCTTCACAATTTCCCCACAATGGCTCGTCGCATGTTCTCACGTGCTTATTCCCACATTGTTCTCCAGACACTTCCTGAAATCTCCAAACTTTGACGGCTGGTTCCGCAACAGGAGGAAGGAGATGACACAGAAACTGGAGGCCCTGCACCTGGAAGCGCTCTGTGAGGAGGTGAGCCAGGGGTGGATGAGGAGGGAGCAAGGTTGTTCAGGTCTCACAGAGCTGGAGTTCTCCAATTGTTCAAGTCTCGGGGTGAAGCGTTTCCCCATCCGATATTGCAGACCCTGGGTAGAGTTTTTTTCACCTTTTGTCTACGTTAGGACCTGCAGCAGCGAGTCCAGAGGCACTCGGAGGTGGAGACGGTGGATCTGGTCCTCAAGTTGAAAGACAAACTGGCAAGTTGGAAAAATTGGATCGCAAGAAAAAGCCCCCAAACCAAATACTGACTTGTGTGGGGTTTTGGGTCGTTGTTTTCCCTCCACAGAGTCAAGCCGAGAAAGAGCGTCTGCCCGTGGGTGCCGGCACACTGGCCAAACTGCGAGCTCACATCGACGGCGTCATCCTGGCCTTGCCCGAAGACCTCCAGGGTATCCTCCACAAACCCACCACACCCTGAACTTTGACCCAAGAAAAAAAAAAAGACATCATGGCCACCTACCACATGAAGAACGCTCAGTGTTTTCTCATCATTTCCAAATGTCTGGAGGGATTTTTGTCTACCAATTGAAAAGGCTTTTAATCTTGAATCATTTTTAAAGACTGGCTTTTAAAGTGCACTTCTTAACATTGTGTACGTAAAACAAAAGAAAACAGGCACTAGTATGCAAGCAGCCAATGGTGGAGCTTTTCATTTTTCAATCGGACTAACATCCAGTAAACAGCACAAGAATTTTACACCAGCGACGCACTCGGTTCCGCAGTGGCTAATCGGGCGTCTGCATCTAGGTCATGTGACCCAGTTTTTTTTAGTAAATTTAAGAATTTCCAGAATGTTAATGAAGAACTTTCATTGGAAATTTGGTGGAAAATATCCTAGGAATTTATGGATTTTTTTTTTAGGCTTGAAATTTCTGTCCCCCTCCCCAAAGAGTAACGTTCCTTCTGCCCAAAAAAATCAAACCTAATCAAACTTGAAAGATGATCTACTACAGTATTTTTTAGATTTTCTTTTTTGTAATGTTTTTTCTTACAAGAAAGAAACAACTCTCAAAGCCACACCAACAACACAGCAATAATGCAACACCAGCGACACACTCATTTTCACATCAGCCAATCAGGCTTCTGCATCTTTGTCACATGACCACACCAGGATCTTTTTGGGTTTTTGTCAGTTCTATGTCACACGCAAATTTTGAGCGAATATTTCAAGAAAAATTCTAGAGAATTTCTGGCAATTGACAGAAAATGTTCCCAAAAATCTTCTGATATTCTGGGAAGGTAGTTATTGTAAATGCCAGGAAACACATCGAAAATTTGTCAAAGATGGTGTGCCTGTTGTGTTCTCAACAAAATTAGCAGAAAATTTCTGAAAATTCAAACTATAGAATGTTTCCAGCTACAAAAAGTCACTGTTGGAAATCTAACTGGAAGCTTTTCGAGCACAGGAAATTTGGTGGAGAATTTTCAAACGTTTTCCATCGCTAAATGATCTTTTGAATGTGTCCAAACTGATGACATGGCCTTAATTTATGCTCACAAAGATAACGACGCTATTGTTTGATTTCCCCCGTAAATGCCTTTAAAATCTCTCAGGAAGTCTCCATAAATATCATTCACACTTGATTTGTTAACAAAAAAATATTTATTATTTCATTATTTTGACCACCGTTTAACAGCATTTTAGGTTATTTGCATTTTTTTTTACTTCTACCATTTTATTAGCATAGTTTCTATTTTATTTTACTTTTAACATTTCATACTTTTTGTACAATTCCAGAAAGGACAGTAAAGCATAATTGTGGCTTGACTGAATTATTAATTGTATCATTTTATGTTATGATTTTTCTCATTTCGTAATATTCTTCCTTATGAAAAATTGGCAGGGAATTTATGGAAACTCTATGGGGAATTTGGCAAAATATTCCACCTGAATGTCTTTTCATAGAAAGTGTCTGAAAGATTCTGGCTGTTGCTAAAAAATATATCCAAATACAATGAATTTCTGGAAGCTTTTCAAAGGAAAATTCCCCCCAAATTCTGTAAACTTTACATGGGAACTTTAGTGAGAATTTTCCAAATTTTTCTGGTGGACTTCTGACGCAGTTTCTGGAAACTTTTCTTTGGAAAATGAATCAATTCCTGTAGAACTCTTTCAATTTTAGAAGATTTTTCATGGCAAATTTCTGGTGAATTGCTCGAAAATATTCATGGGAAATTTGTTGCAAAATTCTTAAATATTTCAGCTGCATTAATAACCATAGTTTATTTCACATAATCCATGCATGGAGCAGGCAGTCTTTTCTATTCATAACAAAGATGCATATTTTCACATGTGTGCGTGTATGCAACAGTGGAAGACTTGACCTTTTTGTACAAATTAAAATGTACAAATAATTATTTTGCTAATAGCGCATAAGCTAAAGGTACAGATGACGATGGGAGGGATTCAACCACTTCATTGAACCATTTGTGTGATATTGTGGACTAATGACGTGAATGATCATTTCATTTGAAAGTCGACAGTTGATTTTAATTTTTGGTTTATTGACAAAGAATATTATGCTCGAGTTATTCGTATTCTAATAAAATGTTAATTCAGCCACACGGTCAACGTTTTGTTTTCTTGTTTCGTTTTGTTTCTCTTGCAAAATGTCATTTTGAACAACGTCATGGTCATTTGAGGAAAAATATGAATGCGTTTTCATTGAAAGCTGTCAATTGTCTTAAAAATATAATAACAGAAACGATGTTTGGGTTTGCCCCAACTGTGTTGTGTTGTTTCGCTCCACGTGGAAGCAGCTCGGTGATTGTGACGTACACAAATCCCCGGACGTGACGTCGCGTGACGTTTCAATCCGTTTTGAATTCCTGCGCCCTTTTCGTCGCTCCTCAAAATGCCAAAGTGGTATGAATCCGCTTCCGTGGAGTGGGTCGTCATGTCAACGGGCTTCAACAAAGTCCAACTTCCGGCGCAGGACACACTTTGATGCGGAAGTCACACCTCTGTCGCAACTTGCAGATGCCACCGTGTACTTGTTTGCATGGACACACATGACATGATATGACACCCCCACACCCCCACATACATCTAGCCTATAAAGCCACACACATAAGACACTCGCAACAGATACACAACACGAAAAGCAGAAGAAGAGGACACGCTGAGCACAACTATGGGGGTCTTCATTTCGCGACTTTTTGCCATGTTTACTGCCAAAACTCCCACCAGGATTCTAATGGGTGAGTTCAAGATTGATTTAGATATTCATTATTCCTACTATTATTGTTAGGAGTATTATTATTGTAATTAATAAAAGTATTATGAAGGGGGGACAAAAGGAAAAACTATTTGCAACACAAACTCTCGTCCATTGCAAGGTTAAATTGCAGACCCGTAATAATTGACATCCGGGATATAAAAAATCTGTACTCGATTTAGATACGTCCTGGGCATATTTATAGCATTTATGGCACTTTTTTACGCACATTCCTATTTTAAATGAACAACTGTAACGTGTAAAAGTAACAATGGCAATTTTGAGTCACATCTTTTGAATGGATTTGTACTTTTAACACTTTTTGCGTGTTACAGTTGGTCTGGACGCTGCCGGTAAAACCACTTTGCTGTACAGGATGAAGCTGGCTGAGGTGGTCACCACCATCCCCACCGTGGGTCGGTCATAACACTGCAAAAAAAATATAACACCTTTTGAAAATTGTAAGGCATAATAATAATTAAGTGGGATTGTTTTATATGCAGGGTTTAATGTAGAAACGGTTGAATATAAAAACATCTCCTTCACTGTTTGGGATGTCGGCGGGCAATTTGTCATCAGACCGCTATGGAGACACTACTACACAAACACTAATGTAAGTACACACTGCGGCACTCTCTGATATAGACACCAATGCATTAGTGCACACTTGTACACAAATTGTCAGCAGATTATTCCATTATTTTTGAAACTGTCAATGAATGTTTGTTCAGGGCGTCATCTTTGTGGTGGACAGTAACGACCCTCAGAGGCTCAAAGAGGCTGCTGAAGAGCTGCACAGGATTGTGAGTCCTCATCAACCAATCCATAATCCATCCACGCATTCCATTTGACGTGTTGTTGTTTGACAGCTGGAAGAGGACGAGCTGAGGAAGGTGGCGTTGCTGGTGTTTGCCAACAAGCAGGACCTCCCTCAAGCCATGACTGTCAGTCAGGTCAGCGAGGGGCTGCGCCTGTCGGGAATCACGCAGCCGGTAGGTTACAAGTTACACGTGATGTTTTTTTTTTTTCATCCAAATTCTGATTTGAATGAATTTTGTCTTCTCCCAATTGCTCATCAATTGCAAAAATGGCCCTATAGTCAAAACATGTATGGAAACATCATGGATGTTAAACTATTAGTAACGTGCGTGCGTGCGTGTAGTATTATGTTCAGGCATCCTGCGCAGTGAGCGGGTCAGGTCTGGTCGAAGGTTTGGATTGGCTCTCGAAGATGATCCTGAAGCAGTCATAGCTGACGTGTTGCAGACTTGTGCCTGCCTGCTTACCTCATCAACATGGCTGCCGTACACCAGCGAAGCACAAAGAAAGAAGTAAAACACTTTTTTACATGGTTTTTTTCTCTTACGAAATGGTTCTGTTGATTTGATGGGTTTATATTTGTACAATTAGATTGCAAAATGGGCACTGATATAAGATTTATTCACGTTGTTCTGCTTTATCACATTTGTGACAAAGATTTAATAAGCATGTTTATACTGTACATATTTATTGTCAATAAAGTGACTATAGGGTGTGCTGATTTGTGTGTGTGTTTTTTTTTTAATTTACTGTAAACACTGTAATAGTTCCTGTAATAAACACTAATATTTCCTGTAAACACTATGCTTTAAATTAATGTATGACTATTTTAGGGATAAAACGGTAAGGGCAAAACAATAACGGATTTGTGTGAATCAAATAAGGATTTGTTGCTGTAAAAAAACAAGGACTAGACCTTTACAAAAATAATGTAATCCCACACTGAACCATTATATACAACTGTACAAAAAAAGTGTGAAAAAGTACCTAATATCCTACTTTGATATTATTAAGAAGAATACAATACAAAAAACGGCAACACTTGTACACAGTTCATGGGAAATTTTACTCTTTTACTCATTCATAACATTTAATTGAACACTGTAACGTTGAAGATTTTTTTTTTAAAAATAAATTAAAATAAATAATAAATTAAACTTTCGTTCAACGCGGCCGCCATTTTGGCGCTTGTCATCTACCTATACGTAACAAGGGCGATCCCACACAGAGCCACAATGGCAACGTTTTTCCTTTAAAAAAAAGAGCCAATGAAATGCTTGGACGTTTTTCCATGTCCAATGAAAGGTTTGGACGTTTTCATCGTCTAATCAAAATCCAAGGGACAAGGCGGAGTTGTTTCTGGCTGTTGTAGTGGATTCCGGGTTGCTCAAAATAAAAAATCTGGAAGTGGGAGTTGACGGGCTAATTTGTGATTGACATTTCTTTCGTCAACAGTCATCTATCATCAAGCTGCAACCATGCCCGGGATAGAGAAGTTGCCTCTCGAAGAGACGCTGGAGGACAGCCCGCAGGTTAAGAAAAAAGAAAAGAGTTCCGACTTGTGAACTGCTTTAGGTTTATACGCTAACGCTAGCCGCGAGCTGCTATGCTAACAGCAGTGTTTGTCAACAGCTAGCCACATGCTAACCAATAGCCGCCAGCCGTTGAGGCTGAAGCGAAGTCGGCCCAGCTGGCACATCAGCTGATGGCCGTCAAGGGAGGGTCTCCTTTTTTGGGCTGCAAGCCATATTTGCGTGTACTTACTTCCGTAGCCGCCTGGCTAGCTCCTGCCTGTCATCTGGATGTTTATGTGAATGCAAAATGTTGTGGTGGTGGTTTTTCATCAAAGGCGAAGACAGCGACCTTTGCCGTGACGTCACACTTCTTTTTACTGCTCACAAATCAGTGCTGGTTTTGGAAATTAATTTTTCAGTGTCCAGGCTGTGGTCCATGCACTAGAATGTTCTTTGTCCTCACTAGTAAAACACCACCGGTAGAATGTCAGTGTCAAACCAGTTTTGGGAAGCATCCACTTTTTTTCTAGCATTATGACATTCCTGCACACTAGTAGTGCAAATCTGAAATTTAATTGTTTCAATTGACTGTTTTAAGGGTTGTACGTTGCTACATGTGAAGCACTTTGTTACAGCTGCAGTTGTAAATTGTGTTACAAAATGAAGTTGTTGTGTATCGTATTTTTCAATGAAATATTATTTGATACTTCAGACACGCTCTCTTCTCGGAGTGTTTGAAGAGGACGCAGCAGCCATGTCCAGCTACTGCTCCAAGCTTTATAAGGCCATGCACAGGATCTATGATGCCCAGGTGTGTGTGTGTGTGTGTGTGGCCTTTGACAAGTACGAGAGGAACCATTGACTGGATGTCTTTGGTGATTTGTGCACGTGATGTTTTTTTTTCCTTCTCAGAATGAGCTGAGTGCTGCAACACACCTCACCTCCAGACTGCTAAAAGAATACGACAAACAGGTTCGGATCTTTCATATTAATGTTTTTTTTTTTGTCTTTGTTTTATGACATGGCATTTTGGGTGTCTTATGAAGGCATTAAAACACATCTTTGCATTGGCAGTCTTCATCAAATTGATAACCGTCATCATTCTGGCCGACATCAGATCATATTGTTTTGGTGAAGCATCATATGGTAGCTTTTTTCGTCACCTATAAGCGGTGACCCAGTTTGG
Source organism: Syngnathus typhle (assembly GCF_033458585.1). Classification (NCBI taxonomy): domain Eukaryota; kingdom Metazoa; phylum Chordata; class Actinopteri; order Syngnathiformes; family Syngnathidae; genus Syngnathus; species Syngnathus typhle. The sequence goes on from NC_083748.1 coordinate 12,435,870, forward strand.
CGTTTGCAGTGTTTTCCTTTAGGGCGCGATGACGAAGTAATGAGTTCCACCCTGCAGCAGTTTGCCAAAGTCATCGACGAGGTGAGTGGATGCCACATCTTCAGCCTCTTCTTCTCGACCATGCGCTCAAGCCTCTTCTCTTTTCTTTTTATATTTGGCCAGCTGAGCTCCTGTCACGCCGTCTTGTCGACGCAGCTGGCCGATGCCATGATGTTCCCCATTACGCAGTTCAAAGAGCGAGACCTCAAGGGTATTTATTTGGATGTTAGATCTAACATCATTTCACTTTGTGACATAAAACATCACTTATCTGTGCCTGTAGAGATCTTAACTTTGAAGGAAGTCTTCCAAATATCCAGTGATGGTAAGTTTAGAATTTTTTAGATTAGAATTTGGAATTTTTGGAAGCAGACAAAAATGTATCCTAAAATATTAGCAAAAAAAATCACGGGCAAAAGAAATGAAAAGAACGTATTTATTTCAGATCACGACACGGCCGTCAACAGATACAGCCGCCTGTCCAAGAGGAAGGACAACGACAAGGTGAGCCGCCTGTCGAGACGCGCCGCGATCGCAAGCCTGAGGAAGCTGAAACGGTGGCGGCGGGCGCTGCGCGCGGCAGATACGTGCCGAGGCAGTGGAGGACGTGTACACGTCGCGCAAGAAGCAGCACCAGACCATGATGCACTACTTCTGCTCGCTCAACACGCTGCAGTACAAGAAGAAGACGGCGCTGCTGGAGCCGCTGCTGGGATACATGCAGGCCCAAGTGGGGAGCGTGCGCCAGTTGCAACATGAGCGCATCTAAATGCTTCCATTTCAGCATTGGCTTCTTTTCTTCATCCGCAGATCAGCTTCTTTAAGCTGGGCTCGGAAAACCTCAGCCAGCAGTGGGAGGACTTCTTGGCCACCATTGGGACCAGCGTCCAGAAGTAAGATGCAATTCCGTCGTGATTGCCGTTTCCGGCGCAAAATATGTCAGTGAGGATAAGTTGAACTGTGCGCGTGTGCTTCCTTCAGCGTGCGTCGTGAGATGGAGGAGGAGGGGGGCCGCATGCAGCAGACCATTGAGCAGATGGAGAGGTCATGTGACCTGCTGTACGCGCCTTGCGACCCGGACCCGCTGCAGTCGCCCGTGTGTCGCAACCTCACCCAGAAGCAGGGCTACCTCTACATTCGCAGGTAAGTACACTCCTAAAAGGGACACGCTGCGGTGCTGGCCCACCAAGCACTTTTGAGCCAGTCAGTCGGGTTTATATCTTTGACAGATTTTTTTTTTTTTTTTAATCTATTCCGTTGTTGATAGCACATCCCCATTGATGTCCACTGCTGACACCCACAGCATGGCCACGGAGCTACTTTTCAAATTAGCCAAATGAGCGATTTCTCGGACGGAATCATTTCACACTATTGTGTTTTCTTTAAGGAAAGGGGCAAAGTTGATTGTCATCCGAAATGGGGTCAGTGCGAGAAACAAACAGCGGGTTTTATTTGAAGTGCTAGTTGTTGGCCAGTCAAATGAACGGCAAGTCTAGTCGAGCCGCGCTTCCCGCCCGCAGCAAGACGGGCCTGGTGTCGACGTCGTGGGAGCGCCAGTACTTCTTCACGCAGGGGGGCAACCTGATGCAGCAGGGCCGCGCCGAAGTGGCAGGCGGCCTGGTCACCGACCTGGACAACGCCTCCGTCATGGCGGTGGACAGCGACGACCGCCGCTTTTGCTTCCAGATCACGTCCTTCGACGGCAAGAAGTAAGGCGCCGCCTGCCGCTCCTTATCATGTTCCTCCTGACATCTGTTTGTCGATCCAGTCCAAAGGACAGTTTCTTGATTTGTGTTGCGCGCTCAGAGTGGTGACACTGCAGGCCGAGAGCAGGAAGGACTGCGAGGAGGTAAGAGGGAGTCCGAGTCTCCGATTGTGGTTGATGGACCGTCTCTCACCGCGTCTCCCACCAGTGGATCGCCACCATCAACAACATCTCCAGACGCATCTACCTGAGCGAGAACGCCGAGGTGTGGGAGTCTGTCTGTGTGCGTGTGTGTCATGACTCACAAGCGTGTTCTCAAGCGATGTCGCATTGCACCGACAGGAATTGGCGGCCAGAGTCAATCAATCAGCTATCGAGGCGGTGACGCCATCGCCGTCCTTTCAGCAGAGACACGACAGCATGCGGCCTGCCAGGTTAGCAGCGTGCTTTTCGCTTACACGTTCCACGCGTGGAGAGCCCACCCCACATACTTGCGTCATGGCAGCAAGAGCCGCGTGGGGCGAACCGGCAGCATCAGCTCGATGGGCTCGGAGCCATCGCCTGCCCTCTCCGTCCTGTCGTTGGACGCCCTGGTTGCCCCGGAAACACCAATCCAGTTTGACATCATTTCCCCCGTCAGCGAGGAAAACGCGCCACACGGCAAGACGGCATCACAGGCTGGAAGGTAGCGCTTTGCAAACAAAATTCGACATTAATTTAAACCAATAAATTGACCTGTTTCTTTCCCCCCAGTCAGCTATTTTTTAATTATTGGATAATTAAATTGTTAAAACCTAATAATAAATATCATTTTGAGCAGCTGGTGAATTTGTTCATATGTTTTACATCAATAAAATTCAATCATCATATTTACCGTAATTTTTGGACTATAAGTCGTGTTTTTTTTCATAGTTTGGGTGGGGGGGCGACTTATACTCAGGAGCGACTTATATACATATATATGTTGTTGTTTTTTTCACTTTTTTGGGCATTTTATGGCTGGTGCGACTTATAGTCCGAAAATTACGGTATATGATAATAGTTGCGCATGCATCCCCACAGGAGAAGTAATCCATTCGGCGAGTCGGGTGACAAAGCAGCGGAGGACAGCGAAGGTATGCTATGTTGCCCCCTGTAGCCTGGGGATAGAAACAACAAGCAGCAATTGGCGCATTGCTACCGTCTGCTGTGTTGGGCATGATCGAACGCGGGCCAGATGGAACCGCCTTGCAGGCCAGTTCCAGCCCGTGGGCCGTAGGTTTGACACCGCTGATCTACGTACTGTATTTTGGGGGTGCCGGGGTGTTCCAGACTCTATCCTACACCAGCTCTTCATCGTCCGCTTCCTGGGCTCCATGGAGGTGAAGAGCACCGAGTCGCCGGATGTCATCCCCGAAACCATGAGGCAGATCCTGGCAGCGCGCGCCATTCACAACATCTTCAGGATGACCGAGTCGCACCTGCTGGTCACTTGTGACTGCCTCAAGTGAGAACCTCATCGCTCTTGCCAAATAAAAGTATTTTGCACATTTTCTTAGACTGCAAATGGATTCAATTCATTCGTATTGTGTTGTCGAATTTTTTGGGGGGACAATAGCTTCTTTTTCTCTGCAGGCTCATCGACCCGCAGACGCAAGTGACGCGACTCAGGGTAGGTCGGCGCTGGCCTACGTCACACATGGGCCTCTGCAGTGCACTGAATGTTTGTGTGTGTGTGTTTTTTCTTCCCCATCAGTTTCCTTTGTCCAGCGTGCTGCAGTCTTCGTCCCATCAGGACAACAAGCGACTGTTTGGATTTATTTTGTACTCGGACGGTGGGCACGCCGACGGACGAGCCGTCTGCTACATCTTGGAGTCCAATGACGATGGCGAGAAGGTTGACCTTTACAATGAATACATCAACATTTTATCTGGAAATGTATGACATCATGTCAAATATTGTCGCTTGATTGCTACTTCTTTTCTTTCAGATCTGCGACAGCATTGGGCTGGCTAAGCAGATCGCCCTTCACTCTGCGCTGGTGAGTCTTTCCCTTTTAAAAGAAATGATATGGACTTGCATTTTTGACCGACCGGTGTCACGTTGTAGGACCGCAAGGCAGCCGAGAAGCGCAAGGAGCAGGACAAAGCCAAAGAGAAGCAGCAGGAGGAACTCAGCAAGCAAAGACAGATAGAGAAGGTGACTTCCTCTTCCGCCTTTTTTACGAGATCGAACCCTCAGTACTCTCTTGCAACTCAAAATGAAATCTGATTGGACCAGGCAAAAAAACTATTTTTTCCTAGACGACGTAGAAGACATACACTCTGAAATAAGCAGAATAGAAAAATCTCAGAGGTGGCCTCCTGCAAAAGTTACATGCATGCAATCATATAACGAAGCTTTTGGTGGCATCATCCAGGACCTGGAGGAGCAAAGTCGCCTCATCGCCGCCTCCAGCCGTCCCGCCAACTCCGCAGGGGCCGACGGAAACTTTGTGGTACTGAGCAACAGCCAATCGGAGGACAGCGATGCCGGCGGGGAGGAGGGCAAGAAGAAGGACGAGTCCGACGCCTAGCCACACGGCTAAAGATGGGTACGAAGCCTCCTCCCGTCCGTCCCACGCTCAGGAACTAACACCCACCCGTCCGGGCTGCCTGGGGATGAAAAAGCAGTTCATCACAGACTCTTTTTGTTTTAATTGAAGTTTTAAAAAGAAGCTTTTTTTTATACTCGTGCAACTACACAGATAGCCAACCTTCTTGATTCCTGTCTCTTCTCGTAATAATTTTGCCCACAGGTGAGTCTTCTGCTCAAAAGTCCTGCCAAGCAGTTTGTTGGCATTCTGCACATTTTTAAAAGCAGCCGGTTATTATGATTGCACTTTTGAAGCTGAATTCATGTCAGCGTTGGAGCCATGGCACATATTTTACATGAGAGCAATTTAGCAGCCTACCGCCAAACAAAGTTTTCTCACTGAGTTAAAGAAGCCCTCGCATGTTTGCAGTTCAGCATACACTTATTGGGATTTTTTTTTTTTAACTCTCAGTCCTCCTTCAGGGCAAAGATGTTATGTTTGTTGGAAAGGAGTTTAGGTGATTTACTTAAAAATAACACATTAACGCCACCTTGTGGTATCTATAGGCAATTACAGTATACATTTTTGATAGAATTGTATGTGATTCACTATTACTCAGTGATTTTTGTTATTGGGGTGTTTGCTCTTGAAGCCCAAATGTGTGTTCCAGACAAACCGGCCACTAAAATCTGCAACTGAGAGCAGTGCCACCTAACCAGTTTTGTCACTGAACATCTTCCACGAGCTGGCCGAATCACATCATTAACGTGGTTCCAATCTGTGAAATGGTCTGCCTTGAGATTATATTTCCATTGTGAAATAGGTGCCTTGGCCCGATATAGGTTGGGAAAAACTGATGTTGAGAGACCATTGACAAAAGAACAAACTAACTTTACCCCAACAAATCACAATATTCAAGAGCAAGATGTGATGATGATTAATGACAAACAATGCAAGTTTCTGGACATACACAAATAGAAGAAAACGTTTACTGATAAGCATGTGGGACACTTTGTTGGGAGTTTTTGTTTTGCTCTTGTTGACCATTGGGCACTTTACTCATGCCATGATGTTGTCGTGTACATACATATACGCCTCATGATCAATGTCTCAAGTTGTCATTTAACACACACAAAATAATGATTTTTAAAGAGGAAAATAAAGCACTAACTCCAGCCGTCTGGATTGAGTGTGATTACAACAAAACACACCTTTCACTGTATAATTGCTAAGATTATTTGATCATTCCATATGTAAAAGGAAGATATTCAGCTCTTTTTATTTTTTTTAGCTTTGAGTATTTTGTACATATTCTTGTAAAGCGACCTGACCCCGGATAAGCGAAAGAAGATTGAGGGATGGATGGATATTTTTGTAAAGCTCATAGCATATTTTCCATTCAGTATAATCTTATCTGCTACTGTTAGTTGGATTTTTTTTTAAATTGAAAGCACAGTGGACTGTGGATCCCTCTATTCCCATTCAGAAAAAAATAATTCTAACCCCATGAAACTAGTTATACGCGTTTACCACGAAAATGGGGTTGGCTCCCGGCTTCAGAAATATTTAACAATATTATGAGGAAAGAAAATCAGCAATGGAGTTCCACTGTACTTGAGTCTCTCTCGCTCTAGGAGCGCACCGGCAGATCGACGCGCATGCGCATGGCTACCTGCACGCGTATCGGCGTTATGAGTGCGCCTCTGGGGCTGCAGAAGTTGTTCAGACTTCGGAGAGGAATGGCGGCTCCTCACGCCCTCTTCGTCTGTCTCCCTGCTTTTCTCCTCATATGGAATGTTTTATGTGAGGCTACGCTTTCGGGCAGCAGGAGGAACAACCAGGAACGATGCGGCTTCAAGGTAAAAATGAGAAATAATCCTAATAAAAATCCACATTTGGGAGTTTTTGTTATTGTTGATGGTTTAACTTGTCACCCAGCGAGACGTGCACACGTTCAGGTGTCACCGCATTTTTTTTTAACTGTCTTTGCCACATTGTTGTTTCACTTTGCGCGGAATATTCGGATTGAATGTACAAAGTTAAATTACATTTAACTTTTTTCGCCATTCTTCTGCCGTAGCGCGTGTCCATTTACCTGTCGGAGAAAGGTTCGCTTCCTTGCCGAACTGAGCTCGAAAACGTGGCGTTTTAAAGATGAGTTCAAACGTGTGGATGTGATTTGTAATCTCTTAAAAAATCAATTAGCATCGTTTCTGGCCCTTAATTCGGCTTAAGTGTAGTTTGACCACGGTTGTTGTAAATCTGTCAAATGAATTGAAAAGTTGAAGACAATGACGTCACTTCCAAACTTAACTCGATGTAAGAGTTGTTGTTGTGTGAACATGTCGACGTATGTATCGTTTTAACATTTGCGTTTTATTCATATGGGTGGAATGTGGAAACTTTCTGGAGATTCTGATTGTTGCAGAATGTGACGGTATGTTGTCCAAGTCAATAGTCCCATGTTGTAAATCTGGGGTGGGCAACATGAAAAGGTTGAGCCCACCGATACTTTTGTGGCTTTGGTTGATTGCAGGTAGTAAAAAAAAAAAAAAAAAAGTTGACTTCCTGCAATTTGATGGCTCTCACAGTGGACCCCTACAACATGTGCTGCTCGCAGCTGCGCTGGCAAAAAAAAAAAATGTTTGGCAAGCACACGCTTCCAAAACTTAACAGATATTTAGTTGTTCTCTTTTTCCTCTTTCTGTTGTTGTTTTTTCTAAGGGAAAAAAAAATCCACATCTGATCCGACTTTTGTTATTTCATCTCCCCTCCAAGTTTTCATTGCTCCAGGGATTAAATGATGTCTGTTTTCTTTCATACATGTGCGTGCACGTAGGTGAGGTCATCATCCATTCGTGTGTTCACTCATGTTTTCTTGAGGTTGCACTTTTTGGACGTTGACATCTTTGATACCCCGACCCACATTTGCAGCGCATGCACAATGACAGGCTTCCGATATGGTTCCATTCTTGGAGGATATTTCGGCAGACTGCATGTTACCGCTCAGACAAAACTCTATAATGTGTCCCCCATCGTGTGTGTGTAAGTGTGTGTAAGTGTGTGTTTGGGCTTGTTATCTGTATTTCCCCTTTTCCCCTTTGAAGTGTTGTCTACAGGAAGCCTCACACTGTTTACCCTCGGAAACATTCCTTCCTGCAACAACCCCCTTTGCACCAGCCGACACACACACACACACACACACACACACACACAAAAGACTGCTCATTGTGGGGGTTTGAAGCTTTGCTATTTAACAGGTGTGAAGTAGTAGGAGGTGTGTGTGTGTGTTAAATAAGAGTGTGAGGTTTGGGATAACGACCTACAAAAACCATGAATGTTATTTGCATGCCAGGCCTGTAGGTGGCGATGTGTGGGCCGAGCTGCCTTTTGGAAGACAAATTTGGTTTGGTTCAATGAACATGGATGCCTTTTTTTTTCTCCACTGTTTTCCAGTAAGCTTCAACTGGAAATGTAAAAAAAAAAAAAACACACACACACACTTGGCCATGTTTTGCGCCCGGTCTCTGCGGATCAGAGCTGCCCCACCTTCGCTTAGATCTCGGCTTAGATATCCCGCCTCCCGGATCGTATTGCCTGCTTTCACCTGTGCCCTTTGCTAAAACATCCCTTTGTGTTCGGCAAAGCCGGATGATCTTTGCCTTCTCTTTTTCATCCCTCGTCTGCATGTGTGTGTGTGTGCGTATCTGCAGGAGGACGCACAGGGAAAATCAGTCCACTTCCTCCTGGCCCAAATCACAACTTTCCAGGCAGGTTCCTCATCGTCCAGGCTCTCAGCACCGCGGGGGCTTGTGTGTTTTTGGTATCAGAGAACCTTGACGTCTTTCCCGTGTGAAATTTGCCTACAAATGTCTCTTTGGACCTTGCCGTCCAGATGTTGGCAGAAGATAATGAGGCATTAAGAAAACGAAATCACTTGGCGATACCACCGCGACAGTTTCTCTTATTGGCGGACTGGTTCCCGTTTGTCGCAAGAACAAAAGAACCCAAAGAAAACCAATCCCACTTTATTTGTTGCAAATCATTTTGTGCACCCTAAGCTGCAGTTGGTGAGCTCCAGTTACTTTGAGAGGAACGAATTGGTGCCGGTTTGTTTTCATTTGTTATTTAATGGATGATTTGGTTCAACGCCGTTTCCTCTTTGCACGGGAGGTCTGGAATGGATTTGTTCCTCGTTCGGGGGGGAGAAAGCAGGCCCCAGCTCAGCAGGGGTCGGCTGCTGGGGGGTTATTGAGGAGCACTCATGCAGGAGGTGCGAGCTGCAGGTTTTGTTCCTGTTGCTGGGAAAGCTCTGCTTGGCTGAACACACACACACACATATCTTCAGGTTGCATTGTTGTACTACGCTTTTGTGTCAACTAATTCCTCCTGCACAGCTGCTGATCATAGATTTACTGAGATTTTTTTCTTTCTTTTTTTTTTTTTAAACTATGCACACACACACACAAGGACACGTGGGGGAAAAGACTTGCCGACCTCATGACAACTCCAGATGTGTCTGGAAAATAAATGCAGGAAGAACGAAGGTCTTGCATTCCAGGGCAGATTTCAAATTTTTTTCCTTCTCAGAATGCAAAGTGCACCTGGACGACCTTCATCGTCCTCCAGCAGCAACACCAAGCCAGCCGCTTTGGTTTGGTTTGTGACTCCAAAAGAAATCCGAGAAAAAAAGCAAATTAGACAGAGGTATTGCGAAACAAATCTTTTAGGACCAAGTATTGAAAGCGCACATCTGGAAGCGAGTCCAACGGCAAAACAGACCCGGATGGACGCAATTGAAGTGGTTCTCTCCAACTTGATTCCTCCGTCTCCTCTTTCCTTCCCTGCAGGCCCTCTGATGATTGCCTCTTCCGTCCCCGCCGCCATCTTTCTTGCACGACCCTCCAGTCTCGGCCTTCTGCCCTCGTGGCATCGCTGTGATTAATCGCTGTGTCTTCCACAAGCTTAGGCCACAATTAGTTGGGTGATTAGCTCAGGAAGTCATTTTTGGGGTGGGGGTGGGAGTGGGTTCCGCTTAGCCTCAGGCATCACCTCTCATCAAAATGTTTTTTTTCCAGATGTGAGGGGTCAGCAATTTCGGTTTGAAGCAACCATTTTGGGCACATTCCCGGCATGATGACAAACTTTTTTGGAATTGCCGCAAATGACGAGAAACCAAAGAAGTTACTCAATTGTATCATTTGAAAGTTACCCCTGAACACAAGTTTCACCGAGGGACATGAAATTGGCTTTATCGTATGAGGATGCAGGAAAAAGCGTCAAGGCCCAAATTGAACGAGAAGTCAGCCATTTTGGCAGACGCCGTTTTGCAAAAAATCTCACTTGGTACTTTGATCGCTGGCGGGGCTTCGAACGCCTGTTGATAAATCCTGGTGGCGAGTTTTTTTTTTTTTTTGCTCCTTGATTACAATTTGAGAAACACCTGGAAAAAAACGATACCACCGCTCTATCTGAAAAAGGCGCAGGCCGTTTGAGGGTGTCACTGGGGCCGCAGTTTCAAGAAGACCCTCCAGTCATTTCCACTTCCTGCCTTTTTACTACTTAACCTTTCTTCTGCTACATGAGCGAAAAAAAATTTGTGTCCCGTAAATCACAAGATGGACAAGTACTACTTTAGGATGCGCGTGCGTGCGGTGATGCCTTTGTATTTGTGTGTGTGTGTGCGTCTGTGTGTGGTGATGCCTTTGTGTTTGTGTGGCACGTCCTTGTCAGCGAGTCTTTGTGTGGATGTTTGATTTTTTCCCTTCTTTTTCTATGCTTGTGTGTCACAACCCTCATCGTGCTGCCTTTTATTGCGAGAACGTTTTATTATGTGTGTGTGTGACGAGTGCATCAAAGTCTCGTTTGATGGTTAATTTCTGCCGTGTGTGTGTGTTTGGTTTGAGGGCAATGAGGGTGTGCACAAGTTCATAACGACAAACACATGCACGCACACGCCAACTCTTGAGTTACGCTGGCTGGTAATAGGCATTACAACACACACACACACACACGTGCACAGCGGGACATCCGTCCAAGTGCTTTCGGGTGTTAACGTGTGCTTGTTGTGTTAGTGTGGTCGGACGCCTCTAACAAGCCGGCTGGCGTGTGCGCACGCGCGTCTGCCGCAGGTCGAAGTTGTAAAAGTGCTTCAAAGGTGGCACGGCGCGGCGAGCGGCTCCCGAGAAGCCGCCGCGAATTTACGCAAGTGTAGCTCCGCCGGATTGCACGCCACGTCGAATATAATTAGAATCGGATTTTGTTTTTGCAATGGTTTGTGAGGACTAATAATCGCTATTTTCTCTTCTGCAGATGCCGATGCAGTCCGGGGCCGACGGGGGTCGTCGGCTGGCGGTCACGCTCCGAAGCGACAGTGAGTTTGACTTTCACGTAATATTGAAATCAACCCAAAAAGAAAGTGTTTTTGCTCTTGTGTATTTGCTCTTGATGCAAAGAGACGTTTTGCAAAGAAAGTTCAACTTCCAGTGTTTAAAAAGTCGTTTTCTCTTCACGATGCTCCCAAACACGCACACACATGCGTGCACTTCCTCCTCTTTTGTCCTACGGAAGGTACAAGTCAAGTTCCCGAGCCGTGTCCGATTCACCGCCAGCCGCCCTTTTGTCCGTAACCGTGAGCGAGACGGACACCCTTTAGCGCGCGCGTGTGCGTGTTCCACTTTGTCATCCACGTTGCTTTAAATTTGCTTCCAGTTTCTCTTGGGAGAGGTCATGCTTGCAGGATGTCGGGCAGGTCAGGGTTCAGAGGTCAGCTAGCTATGAACTAAGGAATCGGACATAAAAGGGAAAAAATTTGCGGGGACGTTTCATCGGCAGCGTGCAGCTCAGCGCTGATAAAATGGACCCCCCCCCCTCAGACGGTTCCAGATGAGCGGCTGTGATGTCATCATGAAAAAACCAAAAACTTGGAGCAGAACTGTGCCACTTGAGTGCAAGGCAAACCTCTCTGGTCATTTCTCTCATCACCCTGCTAATTAGCTTAGCATCTGTTTGACCTTCAGCCCTGAACGTGACCCCCCCCCCCCCCCCCCACCTCCTCCTCCAACATCTTCTTCCAAGCGGATCAGTGAGTCGTGTCGCATCCGCCGACCTGAAAGAGTTCCTCCACCGTTCCCGAGCGGCAGGACAACCCCCCCCCCCCCACCTCCGTCAAAGAGGAGCAGTGAGTCGTGTCTGAGCTCCCGCCCGCCTTCCTCTCCGCTCCTCCAACGGTGTCCTGACCCAGACAAAGACCGAGTTTGTCACGATGAGGTTTTCAATCCTGGGGTAGGCTTTCAAGTTGGGCTTTCAAGCAAACGTTGGGGTTTCAAGCTAGGGTTGGGCATTTATGAAACGACCGGCAGTCAGTCTTTCAGCGTATGGAATGGTTCGTCGTCAAGCGAACGATGGACGCAAAGATGTCGAATGCTGCTGTTGTTTGTTAGCTGGCGCCACTAACGCTTGTGTTTGCTCGTGTCTTTTCCAGACTGCTCGTCCAACTCCCCGCCGGGCAAACACGTCATTCACGAGGTGGCCAATGTCTCCTTCACGCATCTGGCGTGCGACCACCAAGCCGGAGTCGTGGTCCACTGGTGCGCCAGTCCGCTAGGTGCGCTAGCTACCTCTCGCTCTACATTTGGGAAACCGACAAACTAACCGCAGTTGACGAAACCAATTTGAAGGAAAAATCGAATGAGAACTTTGGAATAAAGCAAAAACCAACTGAACTCCATTTTCCCAATAATCCAACCCGCAGCCCCGGAGGAGGACGGATCATGTATAAGGCTTTGATCGTAACTCGCTACCTGCGTGCGAGTGCCAAGGAATGTGTGTGCGCACCGCACACGTGGGTCGGTGTGTGTGTGTAACTCGAAACTGCTGGCTGTGACAATGCAGCCAGTTGTTTTCCCCCCCACAAAGAGACCCAAAAATCCCACCGAGGAATTTGCCGGCCCGGCGGTGGCTGAACAACGGGACGACTCTCTGTCCTCCCGCGGTCTTCCTGCTCACTCAGCGTCAAACCTTTACAGGTAGTTCAAAAGAGATTGGGATCTTTGCCGAAGGGCGGGGCGAGCAGGACTGTGCCCCAAGAAGTAGAATCATTTCTATAGGACACATTTGAGCTTATTTTGATAGCTTTCTGCAAAAAAAAAAAAAAGAACGTGCAATTCTAACTCTGACTACCAAGCAACCTGCTGCAAGAAGTCGAGCAAGATTTGTATTTTTAGAATTTGGAATTCTGCCAGCAAGAAGTGATTTGCATAATCTGTTGGTATTCTGACAGTGTCTGACAAATGTGCTCTACCTTACAAAAGTAACCCAATTCCTCTGATTGATTTCCATTTTTGCTATAATGTAAGGCATTACTCAGAAGAAGCTGAGGAAGGAAGGAAGGTAGGTAGGTTGGGATAGATGCCCAGGAATCTGCCCGGAGACGGAAAACCCTGTTCTGCTGTCTGGCTAATGAGAACAACATGTCCCGTGCATGGAAAGATCTCATTACAAGAGTCAAAGCGGCTTTGAGGGGGATGAAAGAGAGTGGGGGCGCAGGTGGAGGAGGGGGGGGGGGCAGGCTGGGCGTGGATGACAAGAAAGAGCTGGCGGGGTGCAATTTGATGGGAAGGGGAGGAGCTACGAATGTCAAAGAAGCCAGGATGTCAGGCTCAGCTCCTTTGACACGGCGATGCGATGGCGCCACGCTCGTTCTTTGGCACGGGACACCTCCGAAGCGTCAAATTCTCCAAACCTCCCCCGATTCTGCGACGCCGCCATTTAGAAGTAGCGGCTTCCCTAAAATCCAAAGTGACAAAAACAATCCCGCATGTGGACAAATCATCTAACAGTCCTCAAGGCATGTTTGCTTTCTCGCCAGTTGGTCCAGCTCGGGGAAAGCTGTCCCTCAAAATTACACGGCAACGTGAAAGCACAATGTCCAGCGGGATGGACGCAAAAATCCGACTTGTTTGTGCAGGAATCGAACACGTCAAAGGCTTCCGGGTGTATCTGGAGGACAAGAACCCCGATGGGAAACGATGCCAACATCTCGTCCTCAAAGACCCGCGGCAGCTCAACTTCTCCTACAAGAACACGGTGAGACCAACATAGGCTTTTTTTGTGAAGGCTTCAAGGTTGCAGCGGCTTGATGCAAATATTAGTGAATTCCTTCTTGGTCCACCATGTTGGCGCAGAAGCTGAGCAGTCAGCCGTTTAGTGGCTTGAGCTTCGACACGGACTACTTGGTGCGCGTGGTGCCGTTTCCCACGCTGATGAACGACACCTTCTTCCCGCCGTCGTTCCTCAGGACAAACTGTAAGTGCTCTCGCTTTCGATTCGAACGCACTCAGCCCACCCGCTTTTCGTCCTTTGTAGCCTGTGAAGTCTTGCTGGGCTCGGAAAACCCAGTCTGCAAGCCATGTGAGTTTCTCGCCGTTGTCTTCACGAGATGCGAGGCTTGCTCCCGGAAAATTCCGCCAACGTTGCTCCTCTGTCGTCATCAGTCTGGAAGCCGAAGACGCTGAGCGTGACCCAGCTGGGCTCCGAGTTGCACGTCAGCTTCGAGCAGGCGCCGCCCTCCTTCGCCTTCCACCTCTACTACGTCTACTACAAACTGCGCCAGGACGATGGAGCCTTCCGACTGCGCCGCTGCCAGCCCGTACGACGCGCGCCGTCCAGACCCGCCGCCGCTTTGCCGTCGCGCTAAGTCAATGTGTTGAACAGGACGCCGGGCGGCCACAAAGCACGTGCATCCTGAGGGACGTGGTCACTCCAGGGACCTACACCATCGAGGTACTCAAACGCCGCGACCGCCGCGCTCCTTCACTTCCGTAACGGTCATTTTATTGCGCGGCAGCTCCGGGACGAAAGCAACACCACCAGGCGCCAGACGCAGTTTTACGTCAGCCAAGGTAAGGCGGAGCTTTTTTGCTACGGGTATGTGGTGCGGCGGCTAAAGTGCGTTTTTGTCCCGCTGCAGTGCACTGGCCATGGGCGGGGCCTATCCGTGCCATGGCCATCACCGTGCCGCTGGTCATCATGTCGGCCTTCGCCACACTCTTCACCGTCATGTGTCGCAAGAAGCAGCAAGGTGAGAGCAGAATGTTTGCGGGATGGAAAGCATGACGGCTGGACACGCGGCTCCTCCTTAGAAAATATCTACAGCCAGCTGGACGAGGAGAGCAGCGAGTCATCCAATCAGAGCGCGGCGTCCAGCGCCGACAGACCGTGGCCCCGCCCCAAAGTCTTCATCTGCTACTCGGACCGCGACGGAGCCAAGCACGCCGCGGTGGTACAAAGCTTCGCCTACTTCCTGCAGGATTTCTGCGGCTGCGAGGTGAGCGAACCAGGCCCGCCGGGTTGGCGCCTTTGGTCTCACCTGTCCGTCATGTGGGCGCTCAGGTGGTGCTGGACTTGTGGGAACATCTGGAGATGTGCAGGGAAGGTCGGATGTCGTGGCTCAGTCGGCAGCTGGACGAAGCAAACTTCATCATCACCGTCTGCTCCAGAGGCCTGCGGTGCGTTGAGCCCCCCCCAAGCCCCCCCTTTTTTTTTTTGCACAATGTGGAATGATAGGAGAAATCGAGATGCTACTTCCGTTAGCAGCGTCTGGAATCATTCGCTCCGCCTCCGTCCCCACAGCTACTTCGTGGAGCGGAAGAGCCGCCGAGGAAAGACGCCGGTGGGTCGCCGCGGCAACAGCGGCGTCTGCGACATGGATTGTCCGGCGGGGAGGTCCGGCGGTGGCGGCGACCTGTTTGTGGCGGGCGTGGCCATGATCGGCGAGAAGTTGCGGCAGGCCAAGCAGCAGGAGAGCGAGGAGCACGGCCACGTCGGCGAGCTCCACCGCTACATGGCCGTCTACTTCGACTATTCCACCGAGAACGACGTTCCCACCGTCCTCGGTCTGGCTCCCAGGTAGGCAGAAAGAGGACAAACCATGTTCGCTCAACAATCAATGTCCCTTAGGAGCAATTTGCTTTCTACTGAGTAGAATTGCATTTTTTTACATCTTTTCCAATTGAAAATGAAGCAAATGTAAGTTACTTATTTGAAAAAACATTTTAGAAATTGACTCAAAATATTTTCAAAAGATGATTTTCAAAAATGAAAATAGTGTTACGTATTTTTTGGATACAATTAATTTCAATTTAAATGTGCTTTTCTCATGAGTACCGTATTTTCCGGACTATAAGGCGCGCCGGACTATAAGGCGCACCTTCATTGAATGGCCCATTTTAAAACTTTGTCCTTGTATAAGGCGCACCGGACTACAAGGCGCACCATTAATGCATCATGTCAGATTTTTAATCCAAATCAAATCATTCTCCATTTTATCTTTTTTATTTCAACTTCAGACGCAACAAATTACTTAATAATCATAAAATAATGATCCATAGTCTTTTCGATTCATGATTCATAGTCTTCAGCGGGCCACTTATGATTGATTTCATGACACAATTGTTCGGGTCAGTTTAAATTTAGGAATTTGGTCCATATATAAGGCGCACCGGACTATAAGGCGCACCGTCGGCTTTTGAGAAAATTTTAGGTTTTTAGGTGCGCCTTATAGTCCGGAAAATACGGTAGGTATTGTTTTTCCAATTTTCACTAAGGTATCAATTGCCAGCTGATTTTATTCTTCTTTCCATTATCGCCCTTATTAAATTGAATGAACTCCATTTTGCTTTATTTAATGGACTCTGCTCTAACCTCGTAACAATGGAGTGACTCGGTGTTGTTCCGTTGTGTGTGTGTTGAGGTTTAAGCTGATGGATCAGCTGCCTCAGCTGTTCGCCCGCCTGCACTCGGGCCGCTCGGGCCTGGCCGAGCGCGACTCGCAGCCGCTCAACATCTCGCGCAGGAACTACTTCCGCAGCAAGTCGGGCCGCTCGCTCTACGTGGCCATCTGCAACATGCACCAGCACATCAGCCAAAACCCCGACTGGTTCCACAAGCTTCACGCTTCCTGCTCGCCGCCGCTTCCCAGCACACCCGCCGTGTCTGTCCGGGACGACGAGGTGCCCTCCTCGTCCACCCGTCCGGACGGCGGCCTGGTTCTCAACCAGGTGCTGGCGAAGACGCCTGAGGGCAGCGAGGAAAGGTCCAGGAAGAACGCGCTCTTGCTCGCCCCTGCCTCACCCTCAGACGCCGTCAGCTTCAACCTCAGTCTGGGCCCCGGCCTGAGTTCCGTTCCCGTTCCTGTTCCTGCTTCCTGTCCCAGTCCTGCTCCAGCAGGATCGCCTTCCGGGCTGGAACGCACTTCCAGGTAAATCCATGCGCAGGCAAGATTTTGGTTTCAGAGATCACCTGGGTCTTTCATTTAGAACGTCCTCCGTAATCTTCCTGGAGGAAGCATCGCCTTCGCCGTGCGTCCTGGACTACGAGGCTCCTCCTGCAGAAGCGTCGTCCGAGCTGCCGCCGCCACCGCCACCCCGCGACTCGGGCATCTACGAGTCGTCTGTGCCTTCCTCGGAACTGTCCATCCCCATGATGGACGGCCTGTCTCACGAGCAGGCCGACTCGTCGTCCCTGGCGGAGAGCGAGTCGTCCTCATCCGGCTTGGGTAAGCTCGCCGATGAGACGTCACCGCTGCGTAAGTTGTCACACCCTCCTGACTTTCGGTTTGATGGCGTAGGAGACGAGGAGCCGCCGGCAGTCACGTCTCTGGGCTGCGGCGCCCCCACAGTTTGTAAAGTGGAACTGCACCACTTGGAGCGAAGTGCGTTACAGGAACCTGTGGTCTCACTGTAACGTTCAAACTAATTCTCCAATGGATGTTCTGGGATGCCGGTAACCGTGGTGATCAGGTGTGAAGGACGACGCCTCAGGAACTTTTGCTAACCACTGCATTTTTTTCCCCACTTTTGAAGTTTTGTAGTGCCTGCGGACTGGTGGGAATTTTCTTGCTTCCTGAAAATGTTCCTTTCCAGGAGAAACATCCAGGGTGGATATTTGGCACACAGGCACTTTTTCTGCCCACGAAAAGTTCTTTTTCGAGGAATATTGACTCGACAGTGGTTCCCAATGTTGGTGGAAAATATATTTTTATTCACATTTGAAGATGCCTTGTGCTATTGCTAACATTTGGAATGAAATTGGGCACAAAAGTGAAAAAGGGAACACGGCATTTTCCACTTGTATATAGATTTTTTATTTTCATTTTGCCGGAGGTATGTGTTCTAATTTTATTTTTTTTTCTAGATTTGTTTTCATGCATTAAATGGCCAAGTACTGTTTTATAGTACGTACCTTAAATGTAGGAAATAAAAAAAGGCATCTCGTAACACTTATCACAGCTATTTAGTTGAATTCTTCAACAGTAATTAGTTTGAAATTGCATTTTTTTTTTCAACTAATTTCATTTTGAGAAAATTAAGTCGAAATAGGGGTAGTTTTAATTTAAAATTTAGAAAGAATGAAATTATTTTTGTTCCAATAAAGCATTTCTTACTGAAATTTAAAAGTGCCTATTTCCTTCTTTTTGTACAGTGTTTATTTTTAAAGAAAAGTAGGTATTTAATTTTTCAAAACCTGTTTGGCATTTAATTGCCACGAAATATTGACATCATTTTCTTGAATGCTTTTTTTGTTTTGTTTCATAAAATAATTCCAGTTGTTTTTTAAAAAGTACAAAACAATGTGCAAATATTTACATGTCAAAATTCCATTTGGTAAGTTTTTTTGCAGTTGCAGCTCTTATTTTGTGAAGAGTAAAAATGTGTATGGGAAGCGTCTCCCCCAGAATTCCTCTAGCTTGACGTGAGCCGTTCGGCTTCTTGACAGTTGACTCACTTTTCTTTCTTCTTGTTCTTCTTCCAGCGTGGCGGACTTTTGGACCCAAACTTTGACATCCAGCTACCATCGAAGGCTTTTCTTCTATTTTGACGTTTTCTGAGCGCAACGTGGAACTTGTTGTGGAAATTGTTGGGTTGCGTGTTGCTTCAATTGTTTTTGTTTTGGATGTGTGGAGGGGCGGCTGGCGGTTTTGGCAGGCAAGTGAGCGAGGAGGGGCCTAAGTGAGGCGTCCCATGCAGGCAGGTGGTGGATGGCAGCCCCCCGCAAGGTGAGCAAATGGATGTTTCCAATCAAGTTTACGCTGTCATCAAAAAAGAAACAAAGGCGTGAACGCCATTCATCATGTCGTCATCATCACCATAACAATTGAATTCAAATCGTAATGGACCACATAGTTTGAATGTGATGGAACTAATTTGCTGACAACAACAAAAAACTCTTCCAAGTTTTTTTAAATAGTTTTTTTTGTTGTGGTTTAGTCTACTATTTTGTTATTTTTGTAATTTTTAAATCAATCGAACAAAATCAGACTAATCCATTCAAGCACTACAATGCGCTGACGTGCGCAAGGAGAGCCTCCATCGTTTCCTTTCCCGAACCAAACAAACAGTCAAATGTAAAATGAAAACACTAGCAAGGAGCTGCTGTAAGCCACGACTCACGACCGGACGCTCACGTGCGGACAACTGACTGCACTCACTAGGCCCCGCCCCTCAAAGGCACACATCAACACACAATTCCTGCACAGTACGTACAGTATGAGGTGCTTTTTTGTTGAGAACCTGAAAGTCTTTTTGGTCATTTTTGAGGGTCACGGATTTCCTTTTCCATCCCTGAGTTTTATCAGTTTGTTGTTATATTTTTGTGATCTTTTGGTCTTGTTTTGAATTCTATTTTTCAGGTTATCTTAGCTCAGCATAGTATCTTAGCAGGCTGGATAGGTTCCCGTTTCACGGGTTGGCACTTGACGTTGCGATTCAAATCCAAACAACAAGCGGTGACAATGTCAAAGAGCCGTGTGCAAGGTGAGGCTGACGCCCATCTTTGCAGGAATGCCGTCTATCCACTCAACGACGCCAAAGAAATATGTGTTTGTTCACACAATCGTCAAATGGCAGGTCTGCTCCACCACTGCTGTCCTGCTATGTGCTCTGACTAATGAACAGCCATTGTCAGGTCACTTATGAACAAACGGTGGCCTATCAATTTTTTGCCACATGTGAATGAACGCGTGATTGGTCGCCATGTGGTGAGGGAGGGAATGAGGACTAATTCTAGAAAATGGATGGTTAACAAATATGTGACGTCATAATTTATGCACTTCCCATGGCAGGCCACCAGGTGGCAATGCAGTAAGCTACTGTCAACTGGGGGAAAAGTTTCTTTCGTTAGCAATAAAGTTTATTGCTAAAAAGATCGAATAAACAGATGGATAATAATATGTCATTCATATTTTACCTTTGTCTCTCTTCGGGCCGCAAAAGAAAATGTCTTCTTTCGCGTTCTTCTCAGATGAGCGCTACTTCAGAGGGGTACGTGAGAACACACGCACACACTCACACACACGCGCGCACGCGTATACTTAGTATACTAAGTACTTTTTGCCCCTCGATATATCCACTGGTGTAAGTTTATTGTAAAGTGATCAAAAACGTAATTATGGCCTCTTTAGTTTCCTTCTATTTTTTTTTTTTTTTAGATCCAGAGTTAATAAAAGTCTTCTCATGAATTAATGAGCTCAAGCTCAGCCCATTTGTACAATAGCAGCACGTGTACTTGTGATTTCCCCCTCATGAGCAGCCTTTTGTTCTCGGGAATGAAAAAATCTTGTTGAAAATTTGCTGCACGTTCAAAGTGTCACCAACCCAATAGCTCAATGAACTGCACGGCTGATTTATTCAAATGATCCGGTTGAAAAGTTGTTGTTTACGTAAAACACGTTTTTTTTGCATAATACTGCAATTGTGAGTTTGCCTTTAAAAAGCTAAACGCACTTGCGGCTGTTATCCTCGCAGTACTCACTGAGCTGAAGTCTCCCGTGATTGGCTGACATCAGGCGTGAGTTGAAAATCGGCTTGTGGCTTGAGGGTAAATGTCATGTCAGCGGGGTCAACCTGGCTTGGACATGAAGGTATTTCCTTAATGGCCTTGTTGTTGTCCTTGCGCTGGGCTCTCCGCTGCTCCCGGAGCTCCTAATTTTAGACAATTTTTTCCCCCGCGCCGCCGTCACTTCCTGTTTGCTCGACGGGAACCGGCTCAGTGGTCGCGCACAATGCTGGAGGGTTCCTGTTCTTTGGTCAGCGCCTGACGAGAAGGCCGCTGCATATCCTCGGTTGAGGGAGAAGAGAAGACAAGAAGAAGAAGGAGAGGGAAGCGTAGTGTGGCCGCCCGCATCCGATGTGACCGCATCTGAATTGCAAATCGAGTGTCAGTTGCCAGGCGCCGATGATGGGCTGCTGTCTGTTCCTTTACTATCGGGTGAGTCGCAAATTTCAAAAGAGCTGAACCATTTGGACTTGTCACCAGGGTTGCCATGGTTACCTGGAGAGAGTAACTGAGTTGCCCAAACTGATGACTTGTTTTTTGAGTCCCTTGTGTTTTTCGGGTAATTCTGCAAGTTGGTGGACTGATTCAAATCATCAGAATCTGCAGTGTAGTTAACCAAACGGTTCAAGCAAATTATCTGAGTGCCGTGTTTCCCGGGAGCCCGCTAACTCAAGTCAGTTTTTTGCGATCACACGAAAATCAGCATTTGAACTACGGAAAAAAAAAGGAGCGCCTGGTTTTACCTTTGTTGACGAAGAACACGTTAGTTGGTCCAACTCGCGAATCTCATTTTTTTTTAACTTCTTAATTGTTCTGCCAGAAGCCAAGACGTGCGTCAAAGGTAACCTGTCAGCTTACATAATGTTCAAAACAACAAAGACCTCACACACACAAAACTTCCTGACTTTGTTTTGATTCGCAACATGGCTCCTCTTCCCACATGTTGCTGTGTTTTTCTTTGTGTTTTGTTGCCATGGCGACCTGCAGGAAAAGGCATCAGCCATTTCCCGGTAGTTCAAAGCTTCCAAGGATGGTGTAGTGCACCGGTGTCAAAGTCAAGGCCCGCGGGCCAGATCCGTCCCTCCACATCCTTCTATGTAGCCCGCAAAACCAAATTATGAGTGTCAACTTGATGTTTCTTGTTAAAATGCCCAAATTCTAAAATGTCTTTCCTCTTAATAACAGTGAGATCGATCTTTTGTTGAAAAGTTTTCGATTAAATCAATTGATTGTACTGTAAAGCGATTTAATCTTTTTGTGCATTGCAGAAGAAGAGGAAGCAGGCCAGCAGAGATGCCGACTCGCTCAGCCTCTGCACTCTGGACATCAATGTAAGTTCTGCTCTTTACGTTCCTTGCTCTGTGTTAGCATCATGCTAACAACTTGAATGGGGGGGGGGGGGGGGGGGTGGCAGTGCTCTCAGGTTGGGTCAGTCCCTGTGTATGTAGCGTGTCGAGCACATGTGAGTATTTTTGGAGTTTTAGTGCAGCCGCCAGTTCCTTCCCGGGCGTTTACCACTTTGTTGAAAGCAGCACAGGATGCATGCACCCCTGCCCACCACCACCACCACCACCACCACCTCACTCCTCTTCACTCATACACACAAGGACAAGATTGTTCTCATTCACATTGTGATTCCTTTGAAAAATGTATTTATTGTAAATATATTTTTAAATACATTGAGCTCATTGGTTGAATAGCTAATTGGCTTCAGTGAAAGTTATCACGTTAGTAAGATAAGAAATGTACACATTGGTGGGATCTTTTATTGTGTTCAATAATTAGTAAATTATTACTACTTCATTAGAATTAGTACATTTGATAGTCAATTCTTGTTTTTATTACTGTATTAAAACATTTTTTTATTGGCTTTTTTTAAGGAATGTTGAATTTCAATTATTTTTTTTCATCTGTCTTTTTCGACAATTTGGTAATTGATTTAATTTACTTACTTGATGTGTTTTACGTTTATACTTTGTTCCTGTACCTGATTAAAAATATCAGCTTTTTTTTTTTTTTTTTTTACATTGACCTCATCTCGGACTGTCCTGGCTCATCCATGGGAGCACGTTCCCAAGTTTTCCAGGGCAGCTTTCAAAAATGACACGTGAGCTGCACAGCCATGGTCATCTAAATTCATTATTGATGTGTTTTTAATGACCATGTTGCCAGGCGGGGTCACATGCTCCGTGAGCAATTATTGGCTGGCACGCAAACAATTGTGAGCCACTTCTTCATCGAGCCCTTCTACCGGCTCTCACAAGGCCTCCTTTCATTTTATAGACTTGGGTCATGTAATTGACTTGGGCCATTGTTGGTTAAATACAACCAAAACAAAGTGTCAATTTTCAGTCAATGGCGGCTGAGTCAACGCGGTGGCCATTTTGAGCTGAGTCTACATGGCAACGTAGGAAAGTCACTGATTCGGTGACTCGGGGGCAAGTCATTGCCCCGCCGTGAAACGATGGAGACCGCTCAAAATAGGACACAATGGCCTCGCTTGTGTTCCTCATATCACTCATGCGCACGATTAAATACGTGCAAATGATTTTGATTCGATTTTTTTCTCAACTTTTCGCAAAGTAAAAATCCTTTTGTGATGGAAAGTAGGACACTTTTCCTCCAAATTCTGAGAGAAAGTAAGGAAAAGGTGGGATTGAAGGAAGGAAGTAAGGGAGGCAGTGAAGGAGTGACGAGGTGTTGAATCACAGAGAACAAAAAACTGATAAGGCAGCAGAAAGCTTGCATCGCACACAAAGTGAGAGAGAGAGAGAGAGAAGCTTCGGGTGGGATGGGAGTGAGCGCTCGCGGTCCAGATGTTGCTGTGACGAGCGGCAGAAGACTCGAGCTGTTGCCGTTCTCTCGGATTCGTGATCATTGCCGACTTTTTGTTTGGTTTTGTGGGAGGGCATCATGGTTGCCGGGCAGAAGCGTTTGGGTCTTCTGCTACACAGCTTGAATTTGACGTCGTCCGTGGAGATCAGCAAGCACAAGAGCAAGCAAGTGCCGGTACAGTAGGACACGTCTTTTGGAGGATTTGATTTTTTGTCTTGACACCAGTTGACTTTCTTCTTCTGTGGATTCCCAATGATTGCAAATGTATTGCGTCCATGCACCTAATGTTCCGTTTCATTGGCAAACACGGTCCGAAGCGTTGTCGGCCAAGGTTGCAGTGACCCTGACCTTGAGCGTGACCCTGTTCATTACGCCTGGCGATGCTGGATGAAATGCTCAATGTTAGCTTTCCCATTAGCACGTAGCGCAAATAACACTTGAGAAAGACACAATTTTTGTCAACATTCATAACTGTCACGAGTGCCAAAAGATCGAAGATGAAACCACGTAAAACTTCTCACAAGTGGAAAATGATCACGTACTATGGAAGGAACAGAAAGACGTTTGCAGTGATGCTGCCATCTAGTGGCGTTTGTACGTATTGCCGTATATTACGTAGTCTCTGTTGTTTTGCAGGAGCCGAGTGCCAAGCGCAGCAAAGCGTTGGTCTCCGGGGTGACGTCCCTAGCCAGCCTGCTGCCTATCAAGACGGCGCCGCTCAAAAGGTTCGGACAGACGCTGCAGGTGAGCCTCCAAGAACGAAAAAACATTATTTGGAGTTTTTCTTCTGACAAACGCGCACTCCCTCAGCGTTCCATCAGCTTCCGAACGGAGCGAGCCCTTCCGCCGCCGCCGCCGCCACCTCTTCCTCCTCCTCGGGCTCCTGCCACCCCCTTCTCCTCTTCCTCCTCCTCCATGAAGACCCGGGTGACCTCAGCAGCCAAGTCCAACTCCTGCTCTTCCACAACTTCCTCTTCCTCTGGCTCCACACTGTCCAGGGTTGCCACGGGGACCGGCTCAGCCGCCAAGCGTCGTGACAGCAAACTCTGGAGCGAGACATTCGAGGTCCACTTGGGGGCGACGCAAACGCTCAGCCCCAAAGACATCAAGCGACAGGAGGTGACTTTTCATATCATGCTAAACCTTTACACTAAAGCAGCCAATGTTTTTGTGTGTGCCAAAATTGGAAGTATGAGAGAAAATCTCGATTTATTTTTGTACTCTGTGATCTTTCAGATCCTCTGATGGGTCTGAAATAAACAGTTATTGAAATCCTTTGGATTACGATTTTGAAATATGAATTTGAAATATTTGTTTCAACATCAGTTGGTGTGTCCTTTTTTTGCACAAGTCATCCAGCCAATCAGAAAATGTAATCTCCCCCCATCACTTGTTGATAGATTTTGACAGTCAGCAAGACCAAAAAAAAAACATTAATTCCATACTCTTAATACTTGTTTTTGTGATTTTAAAAACAGAATAAATTTTCTTTCAAATCAGGTTGAAAATATGGATGTATTTTCATATTCATAATTATTTGATTTTTTTTCTAAAACAAATATTTTAATTACAAAGACTGGAAATATTGAAAAATAATGATAAAATAATTATTTTAAAATGAATATCGAACATTTTCTGTTGTACGAATGACAAATTGTTTACATTGCAGGCCATTTTTGAGCTGGCTCAGGGCGAGCAAGATCTGGTGGATGATCTCAAATTAGCGAAAAAGGTAAACAAAACACTTTTGAATTCTTTCTACAGATACAACCAGCCCCAATCATAATGTTTTGCAGGCTTACCACGACCCCATGCTGACGCTGTCCATCATGACCGAGCAAGAACTGAACCAGATCTTCAGTACTCTGGACTCACTGATCCCTCTTCATGAAGGTAGCGCACACGCTCGATGTCCTGATCCAGTGCCGACACCGAAGTGCTCAGCCAGCATTTTTGTCCGTCCTCAGACCTGCTGAGTCGCCTCTGCCAAGCTAGGAACCCAGACGGGTCCACGGAACATGTCGGACAGATCCTGACCGAGTGGGTGAGGGAAATGTTGACTTTGAGACCATTTTAAAGGAGTAGAAACGAGTAACAAGTGGGTCATGAACGGACCTGACTGACAATTTTCCGGTTTGTGGGACGGAGAGCAAAAACACGGCATAAATGTTGTCATGTATCAAAAGTGTCGTCGTCAGCAAATGATTCCGCTGATATACGTGCGTGTTCGTGCGCAGCTGCCGTGTCTGTCATCGTACACGGCATACTGCAGCAACCAGGTCTGGGCCAAGGCCTTGCTGGACCAGAAGAAGCAGAACCTGCGGGTACAGGACTTCCTGCAGCGCTGCCAGCAGTCGCCCTTCAGCAGGAAATTGGACCTGTGGAACTTCCTGGACATCCCGCGCAGCCGGCTGGTCAAGTACCCGCTGCTTCTGCGCGAAATCCTCAAGCACACGCCCGACCATCACCCGGACCGGCCGCATCTGGACCAGGCGGTGAGGGGAAAGCCCGACTTGATACAAATGGAGTCGAAGAACTGACTAGATAAGAAAATACTGATTTTGTTTTTTTAATCATTTTCCCTTCAACTCCACCGGGCACCATCCTCACAGATGCTGCTGGTCCAAGGTTTGGTGGGCGACATCAACAGGCA
The DNA here is from genome assembly GCF_033458585.1 of Syngnathus typhle. Classification (NCBI taxonomy): domain Eukaryota; kingdom Metazoa; phylum Chordata; class Actinopteri; order Syngnathiformes; family Syngnathidae; genus Syngnathus; species Syngnathus typhle. Next base: position 12,461,491 of record NC_083748.1, read on the forward strand.
CACAGGCGAGTCTGAGTGTGAGTTCTACAAGGACCGGCTGCTCTACACCGAGGTGGGCCACAGGGACGCCCTGATTCAACGCTCCAGGACGCTCAGCTGCCACGGCGAGCTCAAGAACAACAGAGGACTGGTCAGCCAAACCTGCGACAGCTGCACCACCAATGCTGAGGCCCCATTTGACTTTTTCCCTCCATGCGTAGAAGCTCCACGTGTTCCTGTTCCAAGACGTGCTGGTCATCACCCGTGCTGTGGCGCTCAACGAGCAGCCCGTCAGCTACCAGCTGTGCCGGCGACCCATCCCCATCCGCCAGCTGGACCTGGAGGACCTGGAGGACGGCGAGATGAGAGTGGGCGGCTCCATCCGGGGAGCTTTCAGCAACAACGAGCGCAGTCAGTAGCGACTCCACGCCAAAAGTCTCAAAGCTGGCGACGGCCTCAGACTTTGATCGTTTGTGTCCCGGCAGCAAAGAACTTCTTCCGCGTGTCATACCGGGTTTCGGGTGGCGCACTGCAGAGTCACTGCTTCCAGGCCAGCGACGCTTTCAACAAGCAGCAGTGGCTCAACTGCATCCGCCAGGCCAAGGAGGCGGCGCAGGCCCAAACGGCACGCCAAGACGCCTCGTGTTCGGCAGATGAAGTTACGGCGGAGCTGGAATCAGAGGAGGGGATGGACCCGGAGACGGAGCCGGAAGAGAATAAAAGGCTGCACGAGGAAGGTGAGAACAAGAAAATCCTAGATCATCCTGTGATTCATCGTCATAGAGGTCATCACGAAGCTGTTGGATCAGGGACTACCGATCATTTATGTAATCATGGAGGTCATGAGCGTTGTCCACTTTTGGAGTCACAGAAAGTGATGAGTAAGGGATTCCGGCACCTTTTGAGGCATCTGTAAGTCCAAAAGCCCTGGTGTGCTGAGTTTGGGTTTCTCGCAGCTGTTGGGCCAGGTGCAATGAAAGTTGTCAGGTTTTTATTCACCGACTGTATAAATGTTAAGAGAAAAGTATCAGCAGGCAAACCACAAGTGAGGCAGAATATTGAGTCGCAGCTTGCGCAAGGGGTGCAGTACAGACAGGTTACAATGCCCAAACTACACTAAAGTCTGTCTGCATCCTTGCTCTTTTTATTTAGGGATGCCCTGCCCACATGTATAGCAGAAACCGCTAAGAAAAAGAAAAAGCGCGAAGGCTTCTGCTTTGGTAAGAGTAAAAACGGCAGATGGTATACTTATGATATGGCGATACAGAAAGGAGCATACAGAGTTCAGCAAGTTCAATGGGTTCAAGCAACCATATCAGCAGGAACCAGGGGCGCTCTTAGCGCTCCATATCTTGAGTGTGTGAAGTGCGGAGTCCGCCACTTGATCAAGATAGACACAATGCCGTTGCAGGGCGTTGTATTCTCTGCAGCTGCATCTCGCTGACCAAGATAGGACCTCACACCTCTGCTAATGTGGTTTTCTGTGGTGAACATAAGAACAGCAAAGCAGAACAACAAGCACACGTCCGCACTAATGTAGCGGTAGATCATTTATTGTAATATGGTAATATAGAAACTAAAAGAGAACGCATGATAACATATATATACATTTTTCCAACAAAAGTCTTGGTGGGAAAGTTTGAGATTCGGCCATCTGTTGACGGAATTGTGCAGGAGGGCTCGTAAATACAAAAGTCATTATGGGTATAGGTGCACCTGTGTCCATCCGTTGTTTTAAAAAAAAAAATATATATATATGCAAGGCGATAGGTGAAGCTACCCCTTCCACGAGAGTGACCGACGCAAAACTGACCTGTTACACTTGAGGGTACAAATGTTTCAACCCTAATCCCTGTCTGGCAGGAAAAGCAGAGACAGGAAGTGAGGCGGCTGCGGGCATGGAGACGGGACAGGTCGAGCTGAGGGTCGAAATGGAGAACCACATTGGTGAGAGCCACAATGGTGATGCTGAGGAGGAAATGGAGGAGGCGCTTAACAATGACGAGGAGTACGTACGATGCTGATGTTTGCAAGTCAAGTTTATTTATATAGCCCTAAATCACAAACAAGTCTCAAAGTGCTTCACATATACAAAAAAAAAAAAAAAAGACAATTATTCTCAAACATCCCCTGATCTTAAACTCCCAGGAGGGCAAGGAAAATTTCCAAAAACCCCGATCAGGGGAAAAATGAGAAACCTTGACCACAGATGGGAGGATTCCCCTTCCAGGATGACCAGGCTGCAATGGATGCAGAGAGGGCACATAGAATACATAATATGGACGATCCAAAGAAAAAGTGGATGTCCAATTCAAAGTGAAGAGCTGCAGGAGGTCCCCTCATCCTGATTTGCACTTCACCAACTACCAGAAAGGTTTGCTTACCATGGTAACCAAGGACAACAATACCAAAGAGACTTTAAACCAGACCCACTGACTGTAGTCACCTTAAAAGCGTGGAAACGCTGCCATTTTGACCCCACCCCCTTATTGGGTATTGGTGGAACTGCTGTAATATTAACATGGATGTCTGAATAAAGCCATCTGTCATGTGTCACTTGACTACATCAACTTCATAAAATCCATCCATGCATTTTGGAAGCTTTTCATCCTAATGAGGGCACAATATTCCCATTAGAGGTATCCAAATAATTTCTATTCAATGGGTTCATGTCATATAAGGTCAAAGTTCATCCATCTGTGTGGTTAAGGTTATGTACCAGTATTCCGCGGCAAGGGGAAAAAAATTTCACAGGGGAACCAAATCGAGCACAACACCGGGAAAACTAAGTTGCCAATGATGTCGTTGCAAGACGCGTCCACCAGATGGCAGCACACTATGACTCCGCATTCAATCTGCGGCTAAGTCTCAGCGAAGAAGTACTCGGCGAAAACATGGAGTCGGTGGTGTTTACGACGATGCAACTTCCACCCTGACGCGGATCCCTGCGAGAAGAAACGAACGACGACGGCGTCTCAGTGCAGCTTGCGAAGAGGGCCAGGATCGGGTCGGAGGTGATGGAATTCGGTGTAGCCCGACGGGTGCCGTACCCGCCGCCGCCGAGGAGGATGTCCTCGGACTACCCCGGGGCTAGTGTTAGCGCGCAAGATGGCGAGTGCGCGAGTGCGCTCGTCCCGACCCACGGAAAGCCTCTTCCCAGCGGAGTTGAGGCTCCTCCAGGCGCCTGTGGTGTCCCGGGAGCACAGTCGTCCGTCGGGCGATCGTCACTGGTTGTCCACCAGAGGCACATGCCGAAGGAGCCCGACAAATTCCAAATCCCCAAGAAGGAGAAGAAAGGTGGGTCAAGTAGCGGACCGAGAGCGAGCAGTTGCCATTTTTGTTCATATTAAAGCGTTCTAAAAGCAAAACACGTTTCAGTGAGGAGATGCTCACCAGATGGCTTTGGAGTTTGAACAATTAAATGACTTTCATGTTTTGTAATTGGGGACAACTTTGATCTCGTCCAGGCGTTCTCGAAACTTTTCTTAAGACTGTAAGACACAGTGAATGTTTCTAAAAGGTTACAAACAGTTCCTAACAGTTTTTCTCGTGTCAAAGAAATTCTGAACATAGTGTGCGACCAGAAAACAGTTGACAACTATCAAAACTCTTTGCGACTGGTTGCCAATCATGAAAGACATTAGAGGGGACATTTTGTTTTTGGTTTTACTTGGGCTTGGCCATGGGGCTTATGAGAGATTCATTAAACACACAAGTTTATATTCAAATTAAGTCTTAAGGACTAAATTGCAATTAACTGTTAAGAGAAAAGTATCAGCAGACAAAATCACAAGCGAGACAGAATATTAATTCTATTCTCGCGAGGAGTGCAGAACAGTTAACTTGCAACAATCTGACTACACTAAATATCTGTATGCACTCCTGCTCTTTTTATTTGGATTTGTCCTACCCAGTGTGAGGCACAAGGGAAGGGGGAAAGCATGTGGGCTTTGCCTCGTAAAAAAAAAAAAAAGCACAAGTTGTTCCATACTTGTATGGCAACATAGGAAAAAGAATTTAAGCAATCAGCAACCACTCTTTCTTTGTCTCTGTGATAAAAACAGGAAACGTGATGTTTGCTTGTCGTTCCATCGAGAGTGCGAGGCGTGTTGTTTTTCGGAATTGTCTCGGTAGATGTCTAATTCTTGCTGAGTTGTCAGCTGCGTCCAGCCTGACCCAGCCGTAACCTCTCACTGCCTTCTCTTGAGAGGTGCCATGAAAATGGAAGCCATTATTATTGTCATTCTTGCAGCTCTGTTGAAGCATATCTCCAGTGAGTCACGGGAATACGAGGGCGTGAAGAGCATCCTGACGGCAGGTCACGTGGACACGGCCTCGGCAGCCTGCTTCACCTACAGCGGCATGCGACTGGTCCACAGCGAGCAGCTGGAGAAGGAGGTGCAAGCGAGCATTCTTTTCTACACCTTGCTCACCTCCTTGATGGATTAGGATTAAAAAAATATATATCGGAAGAAGTTACTTATCAACATAGTACTTTTTTCTAATCTCAGGAAAGATATTTTTTTATCTCGTATGTATAAATGTGAAACGTTGGTGTGTGGGAGTTGACAGGATGTCTACTTTGTGTTTTTTTTTTTTAATCTCAGGATTTTTTTTTTTTTGGCTCACATGTAGAAATGTGACCAATTGGTGTGTGGGAGCTGACAGGTGGTTTTCTTTATGTGTGTTTGTGTCAGTTTGTAGAGAAGAGGAGGGAGATGAAGGCGGAGGGCCGTGTAGATAAGGAGCTGGAGGAGAGTTACTGTTTCCTCTTGACCGACGAGGCCAAGGTAAGTAAGGTTGCAATATGTACAGTCACAAGGAGTCTTCTTATGCATTGCGCATTTGTGTGCTGATGCTTTTGTGTTTGTGCGCGTGTGTGTGCTGATGCCTTTGTGTGTACGTGGGCGTGTTTTGTAGGTTCCATTGCTGTGCGAGAAAGGCCTGATTGTGGGTCAAAACTGGCAGTCGGGCCTGGGAGACCCCAATAAAGGTACGAGGCAAACATCAAATTGAACTCGACAATCTTGGTCTGTGCTCATCTCTCTTTCTGTTTTTTGGCCATCTGTCTTTGTCTTACTCTTGGACGCACACACACGCACGCTCTGTCTCTCGCTGTGTGTGTGTGTGTGTGTATATATATCTTCTTCTCTTGCTCTGCAGGGGTCTATTTGTGCAGGTATTCAGATTTAATTCAGGTTCATCCGTTCCACCACGGAGCCTCGGGTCAGATCATCGTCTTCAAAGTGATGAAGGTGAGTCGTCGCGCGGGTCAGCCGGCGGGCGTTTGGCCGTCGTTGCTGAACGTTGGGTGCCTGTGCGCTCTCAGGGCAAAGTGAAGAGCATCTACGAGAACATCAAGAACGTGCTGGACCCCACGCCACGCTTCGACAGCCACCTGTCCAAGAATGTCAGCAAGGTCACGTCAGTCGGCTCCTACCGCGCCTTCGAGTACACCCAAGTGAGCGAATGCGGAGGCTCGCCTCTTCACCTTGTCTTACGTGGCCACTCACGCCGTTTGAAATTCCCAGCATTACTTTTACGAGTACGACTTTGACGAGCTGAAAAAGCGCCCCCGCCAGGTGTGCCCGTACGCCGTGGTCTCCTTCCACTACAAAGGCAAAGACTCGCCGCTTCCCAGCATGCCTTTGGCCCCTGTCAGGTAAAGGCACGCCGGCCAAATGTTCACCTTGACGTACATTTCAAACCCATCTGCCCGCCACGGTTGACAACAAGGCGCCCTAAAGCTGTCGCGCCAGTCTGACTGTCAAGTTGGACTTTTTAAACATAGTTTTTTTTTTTCCCTCTTAACTCTTCTTTGTCTACTAAATGTTTGGCACATATTCTGACTCACAAGGTGCTGTTTTTGTGGCACAGGGCAAACAGCTGGCCAGGAGCGGCCAGTAAAGGTGAGCCGTTGCACTCTTTTCATTTCATGCTCGAAGGCATCCACCCGGCGGTACCAAATGGCCGCGTGCCGTCTCGTCCCTCCAGAGTCGGTGCAGTTCACCGTGTGGAGCGGCGACCTGGTGCACAACGGCAAGATGGTCTCTCCCGTCTCCCTGCGCTCCTCGTCGCTGCCCTTCCTCCCGCACAAACTGTGAGTAGATCCTGGCAGCAACTTGATTGCGTCACACTGTCAGACAGTGTCAGAGATGAGTTCTTTTGGCCGTCCAGACCCGACAGGCTGAAGTTGGGACGCTTGATGAGGCTGGACGAGGTGGTCCAGCTGCTCCCGCCTGAGCTCTTCTCCTACAACCTCTATGGCAGCAGCAACAAGGAAGGTGATGCAACGCAGCATGTTCTTTCAATTGCGCTGCTGCGAAGCAGACGATGTGATGTCATAGCCGTCCGTCCATCTTTGTGTAGTCGAGATGCGGGGGCATCATTGCAGCCTGCTGGAGGTGGTGGACCGAAGTCGCTCCAGCAACAACATGAGCAGGCTGCTGCAGGAGTTGGAGGACAAGGGAGTGGTGAGTGGCCTGGGAAAAAAGACTGGGAGTAAATTCAGAACAGCTGCTTTTTAGCTTCAAATAATGTACTTTAGTGCTACTCCAAACAAAACACAAATACAGAAAGGATAAAAAAAAAAGAGACTATTTCGAAGAAATACAATTAACTGAATCCTGAATTAAATATTTGACCCAAAGATTAGAAAAAAATACGAAATGCTGTCGCATGTGAGATGAAATGTATACACCAAAAAAAGAACTCCATAAATATTTGACAGACAAATGTGAATGTAAGAGAAAAATATTTGACAAAAGCATCGTAAGATATTAGAAACCCGCGCGCCTGTGCAGGTTTTGGTGAGCACGCTGACTGAGCGAGGCTTCCTCTTCCTGCTGTCCAGCGCTCAGATGGTCACGCCCTCCGGTAAGAAGCCAGACCAGCCCATTCAATGATGCCCATCATAATTTCATTATTTTGTTTTGCTTGATTGATGTAACTCATCTTCCACATGTAACGCGTGCAGAGAGAGGGGAGAGTTGGAAGCGACGTCTCCAGGCCTTGTTCGTCTTCCCTGAGAGCAGAGATGTGCACAAATCCCGTGAGGAACAAACACAACACTGGGATGCCATGCCACTAAAGTAGAAGGGAAATCCATATTGTACAATAAATACGAGACGTACAGTACATCATATTTACCGTATTTTCCGCATCATAAGGCGCACTTTAAAGCCTTTTGTTTTCTCTAAAAAGTTATTTTGGGTGGCTTCCGTAATATACAGGCTTAATATGTAGACCCAATCAGAGGACATTACATTTTACGTTGATCGGGGCAGTAAACCTATCAGAGGACGGTACGTAACACGTAGAGTACGTACCTCCGCCGCTGTTGATAAATAAATAGGGAGGACATGGACACCCAGGGAGAGGCACTGGTTTGTTGGTCGGATCTCCCGTTGTTCCATCTCCAACCTGAGCCTTTTATTACATGATTAACATAATCAATACAAGAATCGACATGACATGCAAGAGGACTTCAATGCTCGTTCCATAACATGTTTGTTTGTTCCTTCTGTGCTGTCCTTGGTGTACTTTACGTCTGGTGGTCAGGTTGCCCTGATCTTTAGGTTTCATCCTGGAATAGTAGTTAGTATGCTCTTCTCTGAACTTAAGCAAATTACAATAACACAGGATATGCAAAATTATACGTAGTTGTGGAAACTGGTAAAGAAGACATGACTGAAACATTACATTTGATAATATGGTTCTATACAATTTCCTTCACACAACACAAACAGCGTTAGGACCCTCTAAAATGCCATCGACAAAGAGACCTGCTTACAAGGCGCTACTCAAGCTTTCTGGAAAGCCAGGATCATTTCTTTGCTTTGTTTAGCATCCAGCTGTGCCACCCCCTGCCGCGGCCCCAGCTACGGCGGAATAGCAGGACTGAAGCACTTCATCCCGGCGCTGCATCACGCCCTGGTCAAGATCCACACCCACCCCACCTCGGAGCTCTCCACCGGCGTGGAGCTGCACGCCCAAGAGTACCTGGTCGGCCAGAAGGACGGCAAGGTGCTCCTTAGCCACCACGTTGACGCAGGGGCGCTGGTTTCTCCTCAAAGGTTTCAGAAAAGAATCCTAAATAAAAACACTCGCAGGTGCCAACGTACCGCATGGGCGAGTACGACGTCAAAGCGGAGGAGAAGGCTGCTGCCTCTCCGGCGCACAAACGTCACCGGCTCAGCACGGACGGCCACATGCGCCCGTACCTTCACAATCCGGCCCGCTACCAGCTGGCGGCGACTCATGCCTCCAAGATGGTGGAGCTCCATTGCACGCGCTTGGAGCTTCCGGGGCCCAGGAAGGGGCAAGAGCCAGCCGGCAGCAACACCCACAAGGTAACCCAAATTTGGAATAAGATAAGTGCAATGAAAATGCAGTTGCATCACTTCAGTCACTCTGGAGCAGATCATAATCATAAACATCGAGCTAGAGTCTAAATTTGAACACTTTGATCGGTTGCAAGCAAAGTCAGCTGTGTTCATGCCCACAACGGCGCAAACCACCATGTTCCATATGCCGCCAGAACGACATGCAGATTCAGGCAACACCTCGCGCTAAACAAAATTTGGTCACGGGTAATGTGTTCAGTTGCGGCAACTGATGGACTTGGTGATGACCTGCAAGAGGAACGCCGAGAACGAGGTGAAGCGAGAGGAGGTGCGAGGAGAGCCCAAATCAACGGGGGGAAAGCGAAGGATGGACCAAAGGGTGGCCGAGCGAGCGCTCAAGTACTTGAAGGCCTCACATGAGCCGTCGGAATGGGAGAAGAGTCCGGGTGAGGCCGCTTTCAACTTGAATCAGAAAGTTGCGTGCGCCTATTTCATGTCAAACATTTTTTTTTCTTCTCTGCATTTGCCTGGCAGTGGAGGGCAGGCAAACCGCAGCACCCCCCGGCTCGCTCGCCTTCGCCATCGAGTCGGTGGGTCTGGCGGGCGTGGCCGTGCAGGAGGACGGATCCGAGCTTGCTGGCAGACTTCGCAAACTGCTGACAGGCGAGTATTTTTTTGAAGACGTTTTGTTACACTGGCCGGATAATTTTTTTTATTGGAAGATTTCCAATAAAAGGACGAGTAAATAGGCGCATATTTTTCTCCCTCGAGATATTGAAATGAATAATAAATGGAGCAATAAATAAAAACTTATTGAAAAGGCTAATATATTCCACGTACTCCCTGCAATGTGCACGCTCACGTACTCGTCATTCCTTTTTCGTAAATTAGTGAAAGGGGAAAAAGTGGATGAAACACAAACATAGGTTTCAATAATAGTTTGAAGAAGTAAGAATATGGCTAATCATATTTTAATTAAGATAAAAACCAATTAACCACTGTAAAGCAAATGAAATATACTGTAATGAATATTTACAAATATAAAATTTGACTAACAAAAATGAAAGGGGTAAAAGTGAAAATTGAAGTCGCGCTGCCACTAAAGGGACAAATGTCTTCCACCAGGTCTCAAGCAGGCTGCCAGAGTTGCACCGCAAAGAACCCATAGCGCCAACGGTTCCGAGGAAGGCCGGGCCGAGTCGTCGCCCTTCGAGCGGCTGGCCGCCAAAATGGGCCTGCCCGCCAACCGTGACATCGACCTGAGGAAGCAGGACGAGCTGGAGGTGGGCCGGAGACCCTCGGCCGCAATTCTGTCAGCTCTCTTGGAGACGCTCTCGTTAAACCCCGGGCGTGTGCAGGAACAGATGGCGGGCAGCGTGAGTAGTCTGGAGGGATTCAGTCCCGGCGGCGAGGGTTACCATCACGATCCGCGAGGAGGAAGCGGCGTGGGGAAGAGACCGCACGACGAGGACATCCCGTGGAGACTCATCCCCATCACAGGTGAACGAAGGTGGCAGCTGCGCCTCTGTCATCCTCAAGCTGCATTCGTGGAATCGATCGAATCCACTGCAGCCTTGCAATATATCATGCAGCAAGGTCAACACACACAATAGAGCTTTTCATTTTCTCAACTCAAATTAAAAAACTACTCTGTTGTCAGTGACGCATAAGATCTTGTCCCCATGTGTCTGATGTGCAGGTCTGCGCTCCGACAAGAATGCGTGGAGGGACCAGAACCCCCCCCAGGACCCTCGCCTCCATGGCGCCATGGCACCCCTGCCGGAGCGAGCGCCCTCGCCCAGCCCCATCTCATCCCCCGGGGCCAGTCCCCCTCGGAGCCCGTGCCCTGAGCCCAGCCCCTCGCCTGAGCCTGGCCCCCCTGCCTCGCCCGGGTGCTGCCCTTCCCCTGAGCCCCCAGAAGCCCGCCGTCCCCCTTCTCCCACCGGATTCCCGTCCATCCTGCCCTCGCCCGACCGGCGTCAGGCATCGCTGCCTCGAGAGCAAAGAAGCCATGCGGACGACCAGCAGCAGGTTGCTTCCCCTGCCTCCAGGGAGTGCCTCCAAGGTTTGGCCCTGCACTTTCTTTCGCAGCCTTTTTGGCAAAGATTCATTGATTAAGCAGCTCGCTGATTTATTTTGATTTTTTTTTCTGTCTCACTGCAGCTGATGCGTCGAGTGAAGTCTCTAGTGACACGTCGGCACGGAACAACATAACTGCAGAACGCAACACCGACGGCAGAGAAGATCAAGAGCCCTCCGCACAGACTTCTGCAGAAGTGAAGAAGGAAGCCACGGACGTGGTCGACTTGACCATATCTTCGGAGGAGGATGAGTGCGCCGTGGTTTTGGTCTCCTCGCCCCCCCCCGATCTTCGAGGCATCGACGCCATCCTGGACAATCACCTGGGCCACTTCTCGACCGACTTGCATCTCTTCTTGCGGGAGGAGAGCATCAACTGCAGATTCCCCGAAACGCCGCCTTACCGTCCGCCCGAGGCGCCGAGCGCCGCCCCGCCGCTGGTCAGGCCCTTTTCCCAGTACGTGTCGCCGTACCACCTGTGTCCGCCGGTCCAGGGCTATGTCAGCTCGCTGCAGGAGGGCTTCAGCAGCATGTTGCGGGACTACCGTGACCACCTAGCAAGCCACGAGCCCGAGTCTGCGCTCGCCAGCACCGTCAGCGCCTTCGTGTCCAGCATCAGGGCCGGAACCGACGAAGACGGAATGGAACAAACCGAGGCAGCGAGAGAAAATGAAGCAGGGCGACCGACGACGCCCGCTGGACAGCTTTCGGACCCTCCGCCTCACGCTGCCCCTCGACCCCCCTCGGTTGACCTGCACACGAACCACCAAGCATCCCCCGCTCAGTCCACCCAATCCAACTGCGTCTCCACGTCTTCGGAACTGCCCATGTCCGGCGTGGAGCCTGGCCCGGATGCCCTCTTCCTCCCGCCGGCAGAGGCGCTGAGCAGCGTCATCCGGCAGCTGAGGCCCGAGGTGCTCAGCAACCTGTGTGACATCATTAAGGATGTTCAGAGGAGCTCTGTGATGCAGTTCTACGTGCACGCCGTCCAGCCGGACGACCAGGTGGTCAGGGACGTCAAGGTAATGATGGTGGCGTCATGTCATAGACAGGGTTCTTTTTTTTTCCTCCTCAACATCAACATGTCTTCCCGTGTGTGCGTGTTGTAGGAGTACCTCACGCAGCAGGGGCACACGGAGCAAGATCCCGTCTCCTTCTTGAAACAAGAAGTCTCCGATGGCAAACTTCTGGTCGTCATCAAGAAAGAAGACATAGCCGAGCACCTTCACGAGGTGATGACGCTCTATGAAATGGGATTCATTAACAAAACTAATCCAAAGATCCCCTGGGAATTGTCTTTTACAATACCGTGAGGGAGATGCTGGGCAAAATGCCCAATTTCCTGTTTGGAATTGCCGCCAACATTTGCAGGCATTATCCTTTTCAGATTCCCGGACTGGTTTCGCTCAAGCAGCACCGGTCGGTGGTCTTCTTAGGCATCAACACAGTGGAGGACTTCAGGACGAACGCGTGCGAGGAGCTGTTAGCGGGCGGCGGCTGCGTCCTGTCCGAAGACTTCGTCCTCAATCCCGACCTGGTCACTTCCGGTAGGATGGGTCAACCGTGGGGGAGGACGGCGTCTGCTCGCGGTGACTTGGCTGATGGCCTCTCTCTCGTTGCAGATCAACTGGAGACCTTATTGGCGCTCCTGTGGCAACGCAACTCTCCGGAAAATGTTTGGAGGTGGAAGATTCACAGCAGACCCTTCAAGAAACTGGAAGAACAGGCCAGGTACAAATTTGCCCACAGATGCCTTGGTGGAACGTTCTCCGGGTCCAGCTAACCAGCCAGACTCCAAAACGTGACAAGGTGCTTTTGTGTGCCATGGCCGGGGCAGGTTCCGGAGCGACGCCGCCGCTCTGCTGGGTGTGGTCATGGAGCACCACCAGCGGAAGATCGTGGAGTTCCTGCCGCAGCATCACTGCGACGATAAGCAGTCGCCGCCCAACCTCCATTGTCTCATCCAACATCAAGCCCGGCACACCTGCTTCAGACACACCATCTTCCTCAAAGGTAGCGTCTTATTTTAGGTTCATGCTGAAATTTGACCCCAAAGTCCAATCTCCCAAACTGTCTTTATATTTCTGGAGGAGTTCCTCATCTATCTTTTTTGGTCTGTTCAGTGCATAGTTTAGACTTCATGCAGTTCTCCAAGAGTGGCATCATCGCAGCCGGCATGGATGAGATGTTGCACAGTTTCGACGCGCTACTCGGCCAACACAACAACAAGCCGACTGTCGCCGAGGACCCGCAGGCGGACCGAGGTCCGTTGGCCTCGCTCTTTGATTCTCCTTGATTTTTAACCTTTACTTTAAATGTGACCCATTTGCCCTCAGCATTAGGGCAGATAGACATTCTTTCTAGTTCAAATCACCAACTGAATTATTTGTGTCTAAATCATTTGGTTCATCGGAACATTTTTACCTACAATGTGACTCTTTCATATTTACGTACTAGGTACAGCCAGGAAGTTGAGTGTCGACGACACGAACGGCGGCGGCACGGAGCAGCAGGCCCGCCACCCCGACCCGAGCCTCACCGACGCCTCGGAGCAGCACGTTTTGGAAGCTTCGCTGGCGGAAAGTGAGACCCAGCACTCGGAAAAAGACCTTGAAATGCTCCACATGGCCATCTCGCAGCTGCGAGCGCAGATGCACCAGAAACCGGGTTCTGACGCCGAGAGCGGAGGCTCGCCGGCACGGCCGGCGGCAGTGCCACCGGCCAATGAGAAGACGGCTGCAGATTCCACTGATGACAGACAAGAGGAGGCGGAGGCGGCGGGGTCTTCAAGTTCCAAAGAAGCAGATGACCGAGTCACCTCCAGCACAACTGCCTGTCCTGTGGAGGGCGACGCTATTGAGTGAGTCAAAGCAAGCATTTTCAAGTTTTCCTCCCGATTCTGGTTTTGATGGCCTTCTCGTTCCTCCTGTAGACGCAGAGTGTCTGATCCAAACTGGTCGCGAAAGCATGACAGGGACTTGCGCGCTCGCCAGAGTTCGTCCCATGCCCCTTCCGCTTTCAGCCAACAACAGCAAAGGTGGAGGGGTGGCAACCACTACCAGAACCACCAGTACCAAGACTACCAGAACCAACATCAGCAGCATCCCCAACACTCCAATTTATGTTCAGACCCGTACAGGTACCCCACGTGGGGCTTTCCGGGACAACAAGGGGCGTACGGTGGGTATTGGGACTGGCAGCAGGGAGGAGGGGGCTTCAATGGTATGTAAGACCCCTGAAGCAGGTCTGTCCAAACCTGGTCATCGAGGTCTGCTGTCATGCATAGTTTCGAGGTTTCCAAATGATCACGCTCGTTTCTTCAGAGCTTGCTGAGACATTTGAATCGGGTGTGTCGGAAGGGGTGGGGGGGGGGATCATGTAAAATGTGCAGAAGGGGACCAAAGTTGGACATCCCTGCCCCCAACTAAACTACTTTCTTCTCATCGCCCCAGAACTTGTGACAATTAACAAACCAGGCAGGTGTGTTGACCTGTTCTGGCTGCAGGGGGCGCTGCGAAAATAAGACAGGTGCTCAAGTGGATCCTAAAGTTGTTTCCTAAAATCACTGGTAGACATTGTTCTAAGAGAGTTCTAAGTTGTCGTCTTTGGTGTTAGCACGTTGCTAACGCAAAGGCGAATGTATCTTCACTCCAAAACAAACGTTAGCATACAATGGACCATCATGAAAACTGTGTTTTGATCCCCAGAAAATGTTGTTAAATTGATTTTAACTTAAGTTTTTTTTTTACTACTGTTTTAACTTCTCTTTTTTTACACATTAAAACCTCAGTAAAAAAATGTTAAATTTGAAATTTTGCTTTGATTTGGCCGCTTATTGTCAAGATCTTGTCCGATAGGTAGAAAATTCGACACTTCTCAGAAACATCTCAAGGCACGTCGGAAAACACACAGGAAGGCCGTCACTTTGGGCATTTTCACGGGTCTCTAAAATTGTTTGAAACCTGACATCCCGAAGCCGGTTTCACTTGGCAACATGACGTGGTAGACATTCAGAACGGGCAACAGTGAAAATTGACAACTTGCCATAAAATAAGTGTACAAGCTCAAAAGGTTTGCTTCTAAACTTTTATATACAAGAAAATGCAATTTAAAACAATGTGAGACAGAGCAGTGCCCTTTTCACTCATCTTGCAAAGATGCCATTTATTGACGTTGGGCCTTTTACGCAGAACCCAGCAAACTGCATTGTTGCCTCATCAGTGGTGGGCGACTCTGAAACACGTCGGTTGGTGTTGGCCACCGACCACTGCCGGACTTGAAACGTAGGAGGTAAAACGTGATCCCGAGGTAATGTTGTGCCCGTCCGTCTAACATTCGGAGGGAGACAATAGCTCGTTGCCATGACGTCGAACCTCACTCTCCAGCTCCTTCTGCTTCTGAAGCAAACCCTATGCTCACACACGCAAAACACGTGTGAAGTTGTGTTGACTCACTTCAGGCGGTGTGTGTGCGAGAGACACACCTGTCGTAGTTGCGTCAGGCCTCTGAGGATTTCCTGCTGTCGCTGTTTGCCACGCAGGACAAGAAGATCTCCAGGGGAGGAAGAGCACGAGGAGGCGTCAGGAGGAGCTGCCCAGCTTGGCGCTGCTCAAGACGGGTAATTATTGCCGTTAATACGCAACAATACATGTGCATGTGTGTGTCTACCTGTGTGGGTGTGAGGAGGGGGGGCGGCAGACGTCTCAGTGGAGTCCAAGTGGATGACATCATCGGTGCGGATATATGGGATGAACTGCAAGGAAGGTTGCGTGATGGGAGGAGAGCGCCCTCTGGAGGAGAACACCATACTGACTTCCGACAAGCAGTTTCACTCGGTCGGGGTAAGTCGTCCGGTGTGTGAGTCTGTTTCACCTTAGAGCGGAAACGCTCGTACGATCAGCATCCACCTACAAGACCAAAAGGAGGATGTCAGTTGTAGTAGAATTAGAACTAGTTTGCGAATAGTTTCTGTGGAGAAGCTGCATTTCTGAGGTTTTGGACAACTTGAAGTCAAACAAGGATAATGATTGATTACTTTTCAATTCATTGAATAATTGTTGCACCTCTAATGATTCTTTTGTGTTTAGCATACAGTTTGTGTCATTTACAGTATTTATTTGTACTACTTTGCATTTTTTCCAGTTGGCTTGTCATCGTTATGACATCATCACAGTCACGGCGCTCACCTTGTGGCTCGGGGGCCGACTTGCTGGGAGGCAGTTCCTGTGCTGCAAACTGAGGATCTCCTCCTGCCTCTTGAGTCGACTCTCCCGCCTGCTCCTTTGCAGCGTGGCCGGGTAACGCTCCGATGCGGGAACGAAGCGTCGACTCGGCCTGGATGGACAGAAGGAGACAAAAAAAAACCTCGGTGGGTTGCAGCGGAATGAACCCAGTTGCACTTTTTGTACCTGTGTGTGTTCCACTCCGGCCTCCTCGTCTCTTTCCTCGTCTCGTAGGCCCCGCCTCCTTTTCCTCCTCCGGCGTTTTCCTTTCCTGCTCTGTCCTGGCGGCTGCGAGGTGGGGGGCACTCTGCTCTGACGGGCGGAAGGGCCACTTCTACACGCACATACGTGATTGGGTTGGCACGCATGAACGCTACTAATCATTAAATGTATTCTTGCTACTAGTGTCATCTTTTACCCGTCTGCACGGCCGTGTCTCTCTTGTCCTCCACACTTGATTGGACCAGGTGCGCTGGTTAGGAGAAAAGATTTGACAGGACGCAAACAAAGTCCACGTCACACTTGTCGAACAGCAGATTTTGATTGACAGCTGCGTGTGCGCATGTCAGTGACACCTGCTCGACTCACTGCGCACATCCGTTGGCTCCTTCACTTCTCCGGCATCACCATCTTGCATCTTTGGTTGCTTTTTCTCCTACACACACACACGCGCACACACACGTTACTGACGTTCCTCCGGTTCTGAAAGAAATCGAATCCATCAATGCAGTTGCTCGTGCCGACCTCGCGTTTCTCCTGATGCTTGAGGTCCTCCTGCTGGTGCCTCCTGTACAGCCGGTCCCTCTCCAGCGTGATTCTCCTCTCCTCCTCTTCCTCCTCCTTTTTCCTCCTGGCCTCTTCTTCCTGCTTCTGCCGCCGGCGCTCCTCCACCTGAGTTTGGATGTCTCTCTGGATGAAGCGCAAGGAGGGATGAGCTGAGCAAACAGATCGGGTGCGGGAAGCGGACGCTTACCTGCTGCTCCAGCTGCTTGAGCCTCCTCCTCTCGCGCTCCTCCATCTGGACGGGGTCCAGCAGGGCCGTCATGCTCCGAAGATAGCTACAAAATGTGTTTTTTAGCGTTCACATTCATCAGTGTGCTTTCAATGCGGCCATCTGTTGCAGTACCTGCTCTTGGTGGGGTGGTCGCTGCTGCCGGCGTCCACGCTGGCTCGGCCTGCACTCTCTGCTCCTCCGCAGCTGCTGGAGGCGTCCCACGTCAGGGACAGGCTGGACGATGCCTCCCGGTCGCCAGAGGGGGCCAAGGTTGGGGCCGCGGGTGGGGCCGCGGGAGGGGCCGCGGGTGGGGCGAGAGTCACTGCAGGAGGTTTGCGCTGCAATGAGTCAAAGTGGGCCGCCCACAGCTCGTGATTTTCTTTCTACACAGGCGGTAGACGGACAAAAACAGACAGGCACAACTTAGCTGCAGTCATAGTGATTCTTTGCAGAGGATAAAGAATAGATTCCCATGTTCAGTTGCCCATCTACTGGTGGCTTGCAGTGTATGGTTTGCTTAACAGCAAAATGTTTTTGTTTCGAAGTAAGCCATAATTATGGTGATGTTTTTGTGTCACACCTGATTGAGAAGCATTTTCTCTCGCTTCCTCCGCTGACTGATCTCATCCCTCTGTTTGTCCAGACCCTCCAGCCAAAGCCTCCTCTGCTCCTCTCTCCTCTGCCACACCGAAGCCTCCTCCATCGGAGTCACCGCCTAAACACATCCATGTTTTCAATTCACAAGACAAAGGTAAAAAAAAAAACTCGACTTTGTTTTTGTTTGTTTTACCCCGAGTCTAAGGCTTGACCTGATGGCTGCCGGCTGCTCTCTGTGGCCACCCTCCAGCTGAACTGAAGATGCGCTTCCTGCTTCCTCTGCCTACAGGAAAAACAATCGAGCTTGGAATATCTGATGAGGATCTGAAGACGGTGTCCCATCATATCGTCCTGATGTTGGATAACACCCGATTCCAATGCAAGTATTGTTTCGATGTGCTCCTTAATGTTCCTAGCGCCGCGACCTCCATAGCTTATCACACCTTGACAAAGAATGCACAAAATCTTCCCCGGGATATCTCACCTGGAGCCTGAGTGAGGTTGAACAACATTGTTGTTGCTGCGGCTGCTTCAGGGCAACCTGCTCGTCTACAACACACACATACACAACAAGGAAGTGTTTGCGCGTTTACATTGTGCTGGACTGCTTGTGCAGTGTGTTAGCTGTGCAGTCAACACACTAATGGTGACATGCAATAGTTTGACAAGCACACTAGAGTTGGACTGTCATAATGTGGATAGCTCAGCGTATGGTGATAGAATTGAAGAAATGCAAAACAAAAAGGAAAAAAGTACTCAGTTGTTGCCTCCACTGGGTCTTCTTGGCTTCCACTGATGCTCTGTTAGTGTCGCACTGCTCCAGCCAGCCAAACAGAACTCCATGAGACCTACACCATTGTTATCATCATTATTAGCAATATTAATAGCGCCTCAGAGTTTATTTTTTGTACTTTTCCTTTGGCAAATTGATATGTGATGCTGCCAGCTGCTTGCAAACATTGCATTGTGTTCCGCTTAACATTAGGAGGGTCAAATTACCTCTTTTCGTTAGGTGGTGACTTTCCACTTGTGGTTTCACCACATCCTACTCTGTCGTCGGCCATCTTTCGCCCTTCCACTTCGTCCTCTACTGTGTGACGTCGTGAAAGTGAATGAAACAAGTCATAAAATGGCTCCCCAAAGTGTCGTCGGTCCGTCTTTTTTCGGGGGCTCAATATGTCATCACTCACCATGCTGACTGGACACTCTGTGCTCCTCTGCAGCGGATTGGTCGTAGCTGGAGGGCTGGACATCACTGAGACTGCTCAAACCTGCCGCTACCTCTTTCGGCCCTTTCTCGTCCTTTGGTTTCAACTTGATGTTGGACGTCTCAGCCCATCTTTCAGACTGTGCGGCTATTCCTTTGGCTGAGGTAGAGCAGCTTTTCCGAAACTCGGACGTCACCTCCGACACGTGCATACAACAGATTTGTATCACTCGTTGCGAGGCAGAACATTTCAAAGTTAGGACCTCACCTTGGGTGCAGTTTCCACTCTGGTGGCCGCCGCACGACGCTCTCGTGTTTTGGAGGCCATCTGACTGGCTCGCGTTTTGTCCGCTGCCCCGATGGACTTAAAGGTTTCGCTCCCTGCCGCCAGTGCCTTGGCACCTCTGGGAGCCTTCGAGTGCTGCACTTTCTCCGCACAGGGCGGCTGCCTGCTGTTGAGGATGTAGGTTTGGTGAGGCGTGAAGGAATTCTGTAGAAAACAGGTCACACGTTTGGTGTTGCCTTTCAAGCACCGTCAAAGAATGAGAAGCTTCAGTGCAAGCTTATTTTATTGGATAACTTTGTTTCTCTTTCTTTTTATTCAAACACTACAGAAGGGGAAAAATGGATGACCACTGTTCAGCTGTCCTGGCTGTTCAGTACAAAACTATTAGAGCGAAAACTGCTAGGAGGGTTTCAGACCTTGAAAAGATTCCTCTCGACGCCTGTGGTGGACAACAGAAAATGTGTTATTTACAAACAAAGGGCACACATGGGGATGTAGGGAGGGTCCTGCTTACCGGGGTTGACCATAATCAACTTGGGTTTTCCATTATGAAGTTCAAAAAGCAGTCCGTCTCTGTTGTCAAAAATACACTCATATCACAAAATATCCTATTTTCTTCCAAAGTTGGAAAACGTATATTTATGCAGCAGTACTAGTGAAGGTGTGCATTCCACTGCGACGTGCATTTAACAAGCTAGCATTAGCTAATCTCAAAATAGACTTACCCGAGATACATGGCAAGTTGGAAACACACGATAATCACCACGCCAGTTAATTGAGGACGAACAGTATTGGTGCCGTGTTCCGTTTACATGCACTAATAATAGTGTCATAAAAGATGTTTGTTTTCGTCTTTCAGATGTTTTTTTTCCCCCGTGCTTCCTGGTTGCTGGGTGGATGCTGACAACGACCAGAAGCGTCCCTGCCAATTGGCTGATTTATATTTCAACTACAAATAAACAGCCAATCACATGATTTTGCGTCCGCAGGCTCAGCCGTTAATGCGATGTTAGGTTTAAATAAACTCGGAATTTTCTTCAAAATGAAGCTGCTTTAGCTGAGCGTGTCTGATATATTCTAATGTGTTATCCGCACGCTGATTTAAACTTAATGGCTGTATGTAACATAGCATAAACATAATTAAGTGCTTAAAATGTGTTCCTACACATATGTCAGAAGGTCGACATAAGCATTATTATTGCACTTTTCTTTTTCTGCAGCGAGCAGTATTTGGAAGTCCTCTTGGTCGACCTGCTTTTGTAACACGGTCAGCGAAATATGTAAAACACCCCGGGCAAAAATATATTTTATAATTTCAAACGTGTATTCTACCTATTCACGTTTACCATACAAAGAATAATGAGTTGGTGATTGAATGGAAGCCGTTAAGAAAGCGCTGAAACGTGTTGTAATTTAAAACAACCTATAGGTGGCGCCAAATCCCCACCTCAATGCATAACAAGTGTAAAAAGCCAAACAGTCTACGTTAGCTTTCCCTGTCATGACGTTAGCCTGATGCTGAATGTTTTTCATCCCACTCGCATCTCTCTCGGAGCTTGAGAGCATCCAGACATTTCTAGCTCAGTCTGCCGAGCACCTTCGCCACTCACGATTGTCGGGTAAGTTGCATCTGGTTGTCTCTGTTACCAACTTAACCGGAGGAGGGGAACGTTTACCCAAACGCTTTGACGTGAACGTTTCCCCTCCTCCGGTTGAGCGGCTAGCCGCCTAGCTTGGCGTTAGCACGCCGCGGGCTCCGTTATAATCGAGTCACCGAAATAACGTCAGCCATCCGATACCCCATCGGGTACTCAGAGATGAACCACCGCCGTGTAGATTAGGAGGAGTGAACGTCAACCACGTCTTTAATAATGTCATATAAAAAAGCGGAAAACATTCGACACGGCTATATGGCTAATTAGCCGTCGAGCTAGCGTGTTGCCAGGCTAAGGTCAAAAACCTTGGCCGGTTTTGACGGCGAATTTAATTTAACACTCTAAAACAAGCGAAATGTGGTCTGACGGACAAGGACGACGGGGATTTGTGCCCAAAAGAACTCTGGGAAGCAAAATGGGGACATTGTTAGGTGAGGATGTTTAAAACTTTTCCGGAGACACACAGACATATAAGCCAGTGCATCGACAGTCATCCCTTGTTATTCGCGGCGGATGGGGACCAGGACCCCACGCAAATAAACACATTTCTCGAATAGTGACCTGATTTCTCAAAAATGACTGACGGTCAAAATGTTGCCGAAATATTCACTTCAGCTGGGTACAACGTAACAAGAGTTTTGGGACTTGGATGATGGATCCAAGAGAAAGTGTGGGAGGAATCTGGTACACAAATGCCCACAGTAGTGTAAAGCAGCAGATGAAGTCCTTGAACCATTTGTTTTGCCTGGATCCCTTTCTCAGATTGGCTGATAAGTGTCAGTTAAAAATATCCTCCCATTAAATCGTTTGGGCCAAAATTCCCAGTGGAACTTCCAATTACCAAGCTGGGATTGGTGAAATGCACAGGTTCATTTTTTGTGTGTAAACGAGAAAGAATTCAACGTGGGCAAGATAATAGCTCATCGTCTGTTAATCGATTTTGTGATTTTATTTGTTACAGAAGATTCTGAGCGTGCTCATTCCGCTATAGTCATGGAATAGAGTGCTGCCATTTGTTCGATTCTCAGTTCGTTTGAACGAAAGTCTTGGCGGAGGACTGCGTACCTAATGAAGTGTCCGGCGCGCAGCTCCTCGATGTGGCTGGGCTAAACTTGTCAAACAAACAAGACTGCAGCGGAGGAGCTCGGCCATACTTGTCTGTTTTCACAGCTGTGAGCGGGCGCCACCGGGGGTCCGCTCCGTTGCTGTGCTAAATAGCTTGTCCGGATCCCGCTCAAGTCCGCTCCGGCTGGCCTCAGCAGACCTCATTTGTTTCAGACTTACCGTCCGAGGAGCTTTTTGACGGTCCTAACATGTCAGAAATTGAGCAGAAATGTTGATTGTAATCTTCCAAAGTAAAGGAAGATGTTTTTTTTTATTTTGATGACACTTGGAGGATGACAGAAAGTTCGAAGAGGCTGAATTTGAAGGGTTTCGACGATTAGAAGCTAAACAATGCTATATAAATAGTTTGACAGTTAGTTGTCACTTAGCTGTCTTCAGGGAGCCTTTCAAGAAATGATGAGTTATCACAATTTGGGTTTCATTTATTTCTTCAATGCCGCGTACGTTCCAAATGCGACACACGTAATGATTCGGGTCGCTCGAAGGAAGGCGTCTTTCACGTTAATGTTCCGTGACGCCGCGGCTTCCATGTAAGCCCTGCCGGGGGCTGCTTTGTGTGTTCGGCCCGCTGAAAGCAATCGCACGGATTGATCACTCTCATTGCGCGGCATTCACACTCAAAAAGGTAGACCGGCAAATCTGACCATAATACAATACAATATTGTCTCTGTTTGACTCGCATCTCAAGACACAAGTGGATAGCAGCCAAACTGGCAGCACCGACGGCGCTTTTGTGAAGTAGCTCCACCCGGTTGGTAGCCGCATTGTCAGTGCAACTTGTAGCTTTGGACGTTCTTTTCTGTCTGCGCAGGAAGTGCTGACCCCCGCACAGTCCTGAGCCGAGCGGGCGGCGGAGCAGATCGGAGGACTCGCGGGGTGGTTGTTCGGTCTGGCGCCGCCTCCCCCTGGGGCCGGCGTGCGCTCCCAGCAGCCCGTGGTGCCCTGCGCCCCGCCCTCGCCATCACCGCCCGCCAGAGTCCATGTACCAGGTAAGGGTGTGGTCTTCAAACTTGCCTTAAGAGCAGCACAAAAAGCGCACAACCGTCAGCAGGAGGAGGTGCGGTTCGTCCGCCAGGAGCCATGTGCCTCCCGCACACCAACAGCATGGACAGCAAGCTACAGGGGGCGGGGCCAGGGAGTGGCACACCACTTCGATCCCGAGGAGGAGGTGTTTCACTGGAGCCTTTTATGCACCAGGTGAGGCAAGACAAAAAGGGTTTGCTTCATTTCACGTTTTCCTGCACCTGTACTATTTGGACCCCCGGTGGCCAAGGCCTGCACTTTTGCCAAATGTGTGCCTTTTTAGGTGGGAGGTCACACCAGCATGATGCGCTACGACGACCACACGGTGTGCAAGCCTCTGATCAGCAGGGAGCAGCGCTTCTATGAATCCCTGCCTCCAGAGATGAAGGAGTTCACCCCCGAGTACAAAGGTACCCCGCTGACCCGGCCGCTTTTAGTGACCGCAAACGCATGCGTACATTGTCGCGTTGCCCGACGCTGCACGTTTAAATACAATTTGGGGGATTCATGGCATTTCCATTCTTGTCAACTGCATTATCACTTCTGGTTACATGTCAGTTTGCACTACCGAGGCCCGTCTTGCGGGTCCCGTGGGTGCCATGACAACAGCCGTCCCTCTTGTGTCTAAATTTATCCCTGGATGTCTTCCCGCTGAAGACGTCTGACGTAAAAGCAGCAGACAGGCGAGCGGGCGCTCCGGCCGCATCTTTGCGTGTCGCTTCCCATTTGTTTGGAGATGCTGAAGAAGTCTGCCGGGGCTCAGCAGACAGCTAAAAGCAGCAAGATAATGACTTCAAGCACGTTCTGTTGCGTCCTGGCGTCTGTAACACGCTTCCCAATTGGCCTCATTTTTGAACCACCTCTGGCTGTCTGCCCCCAGGTGGCCACATCAGAGGCTGCACAATGGGTTTTGAATTCAAGCCCCAAAAAAAAATGGGGCAAAACCCATTTAGTGGCATCTGCATGTCTTAATACCGTAACGATGTCAATATGGAGAAAAATGTCCACATTGCGCCCCCTCTGCCTCCACTCGTGTGCAGCTTCGAACGCCGTCACCTTTTTGTCCCGCCAGGCGTGGTGCTGGTGTGCTTCGAGGGCGACTCGGACGGCTACATCAACTTGGTGGCCTACCCGTACGGCGAGAGCCACAACGCCGAGGCGGGGCCCGGCGAGCACGAGGAGCGCGAGCCGGCCGAGCGGGAGCAGCCGCGGCGGAAGCACTCCCGCCGGAGCCTCCGCCGCTCGTCCTCATGCTCCGAGCACAGGGAGGAGCGCCACGACGTGGCGCACGACAGCGACTCTGCTGACAAGTACGCCTTGCGCTGACGTCATCGTACGCAACGCGTGACATGTCATCATATGTATGTGACTGTCCTTCATAATATCGACGGCCCCTTTTGACTTGCTCCTCGTCTCGGGTCACTCAGCAGCGGCGTGGCGGAGCTGAAGAGTCCGCGCTTGGAGCCCAAGATCCACATGGACCTGCCCTTTCAGATGCTGGACTGGAACAGCGAGCTGAGCTCGGAGAAGATCAGCCACAACCCCTGGAGCCTGCGCTGCCACAAACAGCAACTCAGCCGCATGCGCTCCGA
The DNA here is from genome assembly GCF_033458585.1 of Syngnathus typhle. Classification (NCBI taxonomy): domain Eukaryota; kingdom Metazoa; phylum Chordata; class Actinopteri; order Syngnathiformes; family Syngnathidae; genus Syngnathus; species Syngnathus typhle. Next base: position 12,485,595 of record NC_083748.1, read on the forward strand.
CTCCAAGGACCGCAAGCTCTTCAGTATCCTCCTCCGCCGCTAATCCATGTTGTACCGACCGTCTGCCGTGAAAATGAAAGGGTCTCTTGTCATCTGGAGTTTTTCGCAATTTGGGCTTGTGACGGCCATTTTTAGGTGCCCAAAGGTGACCCGTGCTAAGGTTTTGGTGATGGAACCCTTGAAATTGCTTTCTTCCTTCATTGCTATTATTATTTCCTCCTTTTTTATTATCAGTATTTCAAGCCCACTAAAAAAGCTGCGCCGCAACCGACACAGGAAATATGTCATTTTGTTTTGAGCCGTTCATTTCAGGGCCCATTTGGATGGTTCCGTGGGTCCTTCAAAAAGAAGCTTCTCTGAAAGACTTTGTCGAACTGCTCCCAAATTGAAACCTCCACAAAGGCCAAAGCTGACGTGATGACTGCACCTACCACCGTCTGTCACCGCTTTCGTTATAGCTCCTTAACGCCGGCGCGCCTTCCAGAGTTCCTGTTGCTTGAAAACGTGGTCCACCATTTCTCCTACCCGTGCATCCTGGACCTGAAGATGGGCACGCGGCAACATGGCGACGACGCCTCAGAGGAGAAGGCGGCGAGGCAGATGAAGAAGTGCGAACAGAGCACCTCGGCCAAGCTGGGGGTGCGACTGTGCGGCATGCAGGTAAGGCCGTCTTGATCGGCCGCAGCGGCGTGCCGCAGCAGTGGGGATGCGTTCAAGCAGACCTTGTTTGTCGGCAGGTGTACCAGCTGACCACGGGCCACTACCTCTGCAGGAACAAGTACTACGGGCGCAGCCTGACGGCCGAGGGCTTCAGCCAGGCCCTGCAGCAGTACATGCACAACGGGCGGGGCCTGAGGCGGGACCTCTTTGAGCCCATCCTGCACAAGCTGCATAGCCTCAAAGCGGTGCTGGAGCGCCAGGCGTCCTACCGCTTCTACTCGTCCTCGCTGCTCATCATCTATGAGGGAAAGGTGAGGTTTATTATTATTTATTTTTTATTTTAGTTCAAGGATTCAGAGGAGCGGATGTATTTATCGTGGTGCCGATGTTTGTTGTGGTTGCTCACAGAAGCCCGAAGCTCCAGTCGGTTTCAACTCTGGGCAGCTGGTCACCAGGCAGAAGACCCCGGAGGAGACCCACTGTGGCAATCCCGGGGCCCTCGCGCCACAACCTCCTTCGGCCGGTGACAACCCCCGCGCCGAGGATTCTCTGCCCCATCCCGACTCCTCTTCCTGTCCTGCGCCCGCCTTGAGCCCACTCCCTCAGCCCCCCTCTGACCCCTTGCCGCCGCCGCAGCAGCCCCCCCTAGTGGACGTCCGCATGATCGACTTTGCCCACTCCACCTTCAAGGGTTTCCGTGGCGACACGGCAGTCCACGACGGCCCTGACCGAGGTTACGTGCTGGGTCTGGAGAGCCTGATCCAGATCCTGGAGGATCTGCAGGCTGAAAACCAACAGTGAACACGCGAGTGTAAATATGGAAGTTGACGTTTCCCCCGACACGCCTTCCCTCCCTTGGCAGTGGTCGCCATGGCAACACGTGTATTCAAGCAAAACGGCTGGGAAGTGGAACAGTGGACAAACTGTTGAGGCTCAAGTCACATTCAGAGACTCTCTCAGCTGTCAAAGCGGACATGATCTCCCCCAAGTGATTCTGTTCTGTACTTCCAAAAGTTTCTGCCTTTGGAGTAGGCATCGGAAACGCTTGTGTCAAAGGGCAACTTGCGATAAGATGTTTCACACCTGAGTCGCAGGTGAGATCCCGCTTGCCTGCGTTTTGAGCACGCTTACATTCTGGATCTCAGCTCTGATGCGGTGGGTCGGCATCGAAAACCTAACTGCATGTTTTGCTTCAACGCCACTGGCGTGGCAATTTGACACATTCAGGGTTTGTAGCAAATCCGCCCAAATCAGAAGGAACGACGGCGGTTGAGCAACACACGCATATTTCCTTGTCGTGTAAGAGCGGCAGGACAGCCCTTCCCCCCCCCCGGGGTGCCGATGCATTTGGGATGGCGATTCTGCCATTTGCTTTCTTTTGAGGTAGAGCGGCCAACGCGTGTCATTTTGGTGGGAGGCCGTGTCTTAGGCTGAGTTCCACGTGAAAAGCCACAGGCTGGCTTTTTTTTTTAAAGCAATAGACTTTTTTTCTTTTTTTCTTGCTTTTTCCTTAGCCCGGATGAAGAGCAACATCACACCCCCTCCCCTTCCTTTATTTTATGAGCTTCTTTCCACCAAAAGATGTCATGACCTTACAGTTCTCAGTCACGTAAGAGCCGCTTGAAACAACGCACTTCCTGGTCCTGTGACATCACCACCCACTCGTCTCCGGGACCAATCAGTTGTGAGCATTTGAGGCCATACAAGCGCTTGGTGCACCCCCCCCCTCCCCCCCCCCCCCCCCCCAAAAAAAGAGAGAGAAGAAATGTTTTATTTTTGGGGGTTTGTTGAGGTGATAATTTATTTTTTTATTGTAGCTTTTACCTGCCTGAGTGAATGTCTTTTTCGTGTCTCTCCCAAAGTGTAAAGAAAATATATATAAATATATATATATAGAGAGGGAGACATGCTCACAGTGACATTTCAGGGCTGTTTAGCAGTATTCTTTTATTAGTACTCGTCAGACACTCCAGCCAAACAGTGTGTGCAATTACCGCAGCATTTGATGCACTTGTATGTTACATGTTTTGGACATTTTGAAAGGAACAAGGGTCCCCACGCACACAAGGTGACATTCGAGAACCTTCGCCACTCTCCCCTCCACTCCACTCCACACACACACACATGCGCACACGTGTTATCGTGACTATAACTTACATTTACTTTTTTCAGCCGTCACAATCCCAAACTGTTTGGTAGAACAGTGACAGTGAGATTAAAGCTTTCCAGATGGTTTTGGCTTCCTGTTGTATTTTCTTAAGGTAAAAAGTCATGTCGGTATTTTTTGGTAGAATTTTTCGGTAGAATTTGAATTGTGCTTCATGTGAGAGGTCTGAAAGGAAAAACGTTTTGTCATTACTTTTAAGTATCACGATAACTTTTCATTTGCAGTGTAGTTTGCTGTATTTTGTTGTAAATTTGGGTTTTGACCTGATGATGCTCAAATGTGACACAATATTTTGGGGGGTTCATCACTTGATCACATGATTGACATGATGGAAACGGATGAGTCACGATGATGTGCGTTCCTTGTTGAGTTGGCCGTGCAGGTCGTACTCGCGGTACAGGACGTAGTTCTTGAGCGACGTGGGCAGAGGCAGGAAGCTCATGAAGACGGCCGAGCGCAGACGCAGCCGGCCCAGGCAGCGGCGGATGCGCAGGCGGCAAAGATGCTGCAGGCAGCGAGCGTTTTCTGGGGGAGGAGCACACGGCTGACGGCTGACCCAACGGTGAGCATGACTGCATTATCTTAGCGACTGGGATCCTGGCAGTACCTGATGTTAAAATCCACGTGTGTGTTATTTTGTAGTTCACCTTGCAGCCTGCAAATGTCGCCCCACTGCTGCTGCTCCATGACGGCCGCCTTCAATTTGCTGCACATGTTGACGTGATCCACGTAGTCTAGCAGAACCCGGACCACGTGACCAGACAGGTGCCTCAACCACGACAAGGTGATCACCTCGCAGAACTGATACACGCATGCACGACTTTATAATCTGCGTATACATATACCGTAATTTTCGGACTATAAATCGCGTTTTTTTTTCATAGTTTGGGTGGGGGGGCGACTTATACTCAGGAGCGACTTATAGTCCGAAAATTATGGTACTCCGTGCGTTATGAGCAAGTGACCTACCATAGTGTCTTTAATGACAGTGTCGGTCCAGCCTTCGTAGTCATCGGGCACGTGCGACCCGTTGCCATAGGGACACTCGAAGCAACGCTCCACGTGGTAGCCATAGTTACACAGCATCCTCACAACCACCTGAAGCAAGCACGTCAGATTGATCCCGTCGCTGACAGTACCGAAGCAAGGACGCGAGGAGTCGAACCTCATCGTTGAGCGCGTACTGCAAGGCCGAGGGGAAGTGCGTGGTGTTGATTCTGGAGTAAAAGTTGACGTTGGCGCCGTACCGCAGCAACATTTGGATCAACTCGTAGTTGCCAAGACGCAAAGCCACCTAAGAAAACAAGAGGAATTTATTTTTTTTAAATTTATTTTTACTCAATTTTGCTCATTGGTTTATTACATGAGGGGAGATTGACAAGATAATTCAAGATCCGGAAAGCTGTCACATGACTTTTCGTTTAAGGCATCGCTCCACCTGTCCTTTGAACAGTCCCTCCCCGAAGACCCTTTCTGCCCGCTCCGGGCCCTGCCAGGGTGGGCTACCTGCAGACACTTGACGGGGTCCTGATTAGTCACGGCGCCAGCCTCCAGCAGGAGACGTACTGACGCGACGTCGTTATTGGACACGGCGAAGAAAAGCGCCGACTTCCTCTCGTCGTCGTAGCCGCGACGCACGCACGGATGCAACATGTAGTTGGGGTCGAAACCTCTGTCCAGCAGGGCCTGCAGGAACGCAAAGTCAGCAGGTGCACGCACACTCATTCAAAGTCATGCACACACCAACACACTATCTCGCTCCCTCCCACCTTGATGCAGCGCGGGTGTCCCCCAGCGGCCGCAGAGTGTAGTGGACTCATGCCACTGTTGTTAATGTCTTCCATGGAACTTACTGGAATCAGCAGCATCAGAGCTCTGATTGGAAACCAGAGCATGCCACAATATGGCAGCGTGAAGCAACCAGAACATGCTCACTGTGCTACGTTTGTCTTACTGCAGGTGGCCCCTGTGCGCGGCGCGGTGGATGGGCAGGTGGCCGCTCTGCTTGGCCACGTTGGCGTCGGCGCCGTATTCCAGCAGAAGCTCCAAGGCCGACACGTTGTCACCGGCGCACGCCTCGTACAGCACCGACGCCTCGTCCTGAGCCTGGGACAGCACGTCTGCTCCTGGTACAACCACAACATTCGGATAGTGGTTGGGAATGCTAATAGGAAAGACTAGTTATCGCTAATGTCATAGTGGTGGTTACAAAGTTTATTGCCATCTGTGCCCTCCTTTGTCGTCACCTTTCCTGAGGAGGAGTTCCATCACCTGCAGATGTCCCGCCTGAGCGGCCAGAGCCAACGCCGTGAGACCGAAGCGGCTGCGGGCGTCCAGTGTGGCCCCGGCTTCCAGCAGCAGGCTGGCCATCTCCGCGTCACCCAGCCGCGAGGCCTCATGGAGGGGCCGCCGGTTGTGTTGGCTCTTCTGGTTGACTGCCGCGCCCCTCTGGAGTAGCCGGCGGGCCAGGTCAGTGCAACCCGAACGCACAGCTGTGGTTGGAGACATTGCATGATGGATGGATCAGACCACACCAAAGTGAAGCTTGGGTCGGGGCTACCTATGAGCAGCGGCGAGTCCTGGTCTCGGTTCTGCGTGTCAGGCCGTGCCCCGTGGCCGAGGAGGAAGTCGGCGTTGTCCACGAGGCCTCGCTCCACGGCCAGGAAGAGCGGCGTCTCGCCACGCGCTGTTTGATGATCTGCCGTGTCGTCACCTGACGCTGGAGAAAAAATTTAGTTGGACCAAGACGGGTCTGATGGGTCTCCTACGGACCTGCGTAGGTGAGCTCCAGGATGGCTCGGTTGCTCTGGACAGAAGCCTCGTGGAGGGGCGTCCATCCTCGGATGTCCGTCTGGAGGAAGACCTCTTTGTGGTTGATGCTCAGATCCTCCACCAACTTCTCACGCCCTGAGCGGTAAGTAAAGCAACCAATATCCAAACTGTATCGATTTTTCTCCATTGCTAGCGGTTATCATCCGATATATCGATTATCACGCAAAGCCGTATCGTGATACCGTTAGCTTTTGTTGAGATGGCCTCACCTTGCCTGATGGCGGTGAATATGGACATGCTGTCTGCACCCTTTGAGCTGAAAAAAAAAAAAAGAGATTTAACAACCAGTTGGTGCTAACAATTGCTATGCAAACATAAAGCAAGCTAGCAACTTGTGTGTTGATGTGGGACTTGTGCATTCTTGCTTGTGTTTGTTAGCTTCCAGAAGACTTTGTTGAATCATGTACTGCATGGCTGCGTCCTCTTCGTCCTCCATCATTAATGATCCACACTAAGACAAGGAGAGTACATGAAAGACGGGCGTATCATTTCTTTGGCACTTGAATGAAGACAAATTAGTTTTCATTTTGATTCACCAAAATGCACTGAATTTATTATATACGCGTCTCAAAAATTGGCTTATTCTCTATGCAAGCGTCTCGGCAAATATGTTCTGGTTACGTGTTAATCTAATTAACTACTACAAATTGAGATGAATAATTATAGCATATTGTTACCTTTGGTTGCCACGTCGTCTCCTTGTGACCTTTTGAAGATGAAAGTAGTTGAGCTTTTGAGAGCGACTTGGCTTGTCCGACCGAGTGTTGTTCTGGATACTCTTTCGAACTCAAATCTCATATCGCTTCAAAAGTTAATCTCGGCTACGTTAGCGCCGTGTTGTCTTGTGATGAGAGCGAGCGGCTGTGTGCACTGTTGCTATATTTAAGTGAGCAGTGACTGGTCACATTGCTCAAAGTACAAGCAGGTCAGCACCACTTGAACTATTTGCAAAAACTTCTACTGGTACCTTCTTTGCAGCCTTGCAAAAGCCGAAAAGCGAATTGGATTGGAGCTCTTCTGGTCAACTGTGACAGTGTCCTTCCCAATTTTGATGGCAACTGACAAACGTTTAACTTGAAAAGTCAGTTATGGATTTAAAAAACAAAACAAAAACGTGTATTAGCTAAGGATTTTTTCAAGTATGCGTCTATAACTTGTAGTCAGACAATAAGTTAGACAAGAATGGTAAGTATTCATATCCCAAAACGATGTGAAAAAATGGTTACAAAAAAGAGAAATGTATAGATTTAGCGCCAAACTTAGGCTTTAATGATTGAAAAAACATGTTTTCTTCCCCGTTTTGTATATAGAATACATCATTTATTTTGCATGAAAAAATCCCCAAGTAAAATTGCATATTACGTTGGTATGGACTGCATTAAACTGAATTTTGGCTAGATGCAACTTCAGTGATTACCGCTCCAATTTTTTTTTTTTTTTTGCCCAAACTGGTACATTGTGTTGTCTCACTTTTTCTGTCCTGACAAGACCTCAAAATAAACCCAAAAAGGACATCAGACTTGGAAAATATGACGTGACACTCTTTATTTGCTTGTCTGCCTTTTATGACCTGGGTCTCTCCTTCTTGCCTTTGTATAGCGCCAGCAGAGACACGTTGGCCACTTTGACCACCTTGAAGCGAACTCCGGGAATGTCTCCCACGGCGTGCCCCTTACGACCGAAGCCTGCCACCAGGACCTCGTCGTTCTCCTGCGGCCATAACCACGCGGGCAAATTAGGGTACAAAAAAACAAACCATCCGTTTACCTTGTTAATGAGCGTTCACCTCGATGAAGTTGAGGCAGCCGTCGTTGGGGACGAAAGCGGTGATCTTCTTGCCGTTCTTAATGAGCTGCACCCTCACGCACTTCCTGATGGCCGAATTGGGCTGCTTAGCCTCCACACCGCTGCACACACACACACACAGACAGAGTACACATTATAGAAATGGTTTCCTTTGTGGCCCATTTTTACACATTTCACCAATTGATGGGTGTCTGTGTGTTTGGACGTACACTTTCTCCAGAACGATGCCTTTGGCGTGAGAAGCCCCTCCAAAGGGATTGGCCTTGAGGGCGGTGCCCAGGTGAGCCTTCTTGTACTGCTTGTCATGCCATTTCTGCTCACGGCGGTGATTGCGGAGCTTCCTGGCTGTGCGCAGACCACGACACTTTCCTGCGGGAGGTAACGCACCGGTTACAATACCAAAGGCCAAATCCGATCATTGCAACTCTGAATCCACCTCGGGTACCTCAATACACATTTCAAATTTGAATTACTTTGAAGTTGTTGTTTCTCCATCTTTATCCACCCATCACATTGAGGCTATGCACTTTTTCAATTATGTACAGTCCTGAATTTTCCATTTTATTTTACAAACCAAATTTTGGACGGTGTAGAAAAATGTCCTGACTTTTGAACTAAAAAGCACACAATTATACTTTAAAAAAGAAAAAAATGGGGTGCATGATTTTAATTTCTGATCTATTTACATACATCTACTGCTACTCATTGACAGGCGACCTTAAGCAATAACTAATGGCTTTTCTGATCAAATCGGTCAGAATAAATTAATAAGAGGGGATTTTTTTTAAAAAAATTTCAACATCATTTAATTACGGTACTCACAGTCTAAATGTCATTTAGAAGACCGGTTGTCACAGTGTAATTATTGGCAACCAACAGAGATCAATCTTGGACCCCACTAACTAAACGTATGTGACTTGAAAAAGGGTCAAACATCAGACTTTCGTCTCATTTATGACATACGTTATTCGACCAAGCCGGGCTAAGCTAAGATGCTAACGAGGCGAGCGGCCGCGTCATGGCCGCCCCACGTTGCGGCGCTGCGAGACAAGGAAAATATTCCATTTTCACGCCTTTTAAGACGTTTGTATCGAATCAAAATAACCTCAAGAGTACATAAGGTGATGGTGTAGCGCCTCGTTGGGATATATGGAGTAAGTGGCGAGGATTGGTGGGTGAAAAAGGCAAAAATCTTGCAGCCTACCCATGATTGCAGGAACGAGTCTGGGAAGGAAAAGAGAGACCCAAGATGCACCGCGGCGAAATGTCCACCCTGAGGACCCCGGAATTGGCATCCGCGCAGAACGCCTGATTTAAATGTTCACATATACAGTGTGCAGTACTTAAAACATTTTTGAAATTGTGTCTCTCTAGGAAATTTGGGTATCTGCAGAGTGGTTTCGATACCTATAAAGCAATTATGTGCAATCTTTTTTTACGTCCCTGAACCCCCCCCCCAAACTAAAATAACACAAATACACATCTATTTAAATTTTAAAAATCTTAAATGTTTTTTGTAATTGGTCTGATTTGACTAAATGTTCATATTTGAATTATAAACGAATGCAAAGACGTTTACTCCCCGTTAGTTTTCTCACACTGAAAAATGTAAATTGTTAGTGCAAGTTACATTTTTACCTTCAATTCTAAAACACGATCACGTCCTCTATATAGAAGTAACAATAATATTATAATATATAATATAATAAAAGTAATAATATTACTACTATAACTGTTTTAGTTCAATTTAATGTACTCTATTTTATCTATGATAATCCCGTAGGGAGCAGCAGGCATTGCCCCTATTTTTCTTCTTTTTTGATTGGAAAGTTGCAAAATATTTCCATTCGTGAATTATAGTCATGTCATTTCAGTTTGCTGCAGTGTATGTTTGTACCGCACACATTTATGGATGCACTTAATTCAATATATATATAATTTACATTTCAGATGGATGACATAGCCTACAATTGTCTGGAAAATCAACAACTCCCAATTGCACGTATTTTGTCATTGAACTACACAAATGCAGCAAATATAATTCTGTGATCCGATGCAAAGGAGATGCGGCTGTCCAGACATCTGCTTTCCGATTGGTTGCTTCCTCAGTCTGTCGGGCGGGGGGGTTAAAGTGGATTAGAAGTGTGTGTTGAAGGGAATATGTGTGTGTGTGTGTGTGTGTGTGTGTCACTGTGCATTACAGCACATCGGCACGGCGCAGCGATGGCTCCCAAATCTCCGGAATCCTCCTGCCACAGCATCCTCCTCCTCCTGCGCCTCGCTGTGCTCCTTTTGCAGCCGTCTTTGTCGTCCTGCCGTGACCCACATCCATCTGACAGGTAGGCGAGGACACACAATTCCTCCACTGACACTAATCTCATCTTTGAGCTTTGAGATAGCAATGAACGAGCGGCATTGTTCTTCTGCTATGTGCGTCTTAATATAGGATAGCTTGCAGCCGCCTTTTTTAAAAATGCAACGGCATCAGCTCAATGGTTACTTTCAAAATGACTCAAATGCAGAAAAGATGATCCAGATTGACATCAGGATATTTCAAACAACCCCAATACTCAAGATCCCAAATCATGTTTTCAATATTTTATTTTTGTGATACAAACATGATTTAATCTTGACTACAAATGACATTTTTTGTATATATATCTATGATGGTGCCCAAATTATTTTACAGCATATGGCAGAAGGTACAATTAATTATCATCAATTATTTAAGTTTATTATAGTAATTATTTATTATTTAATTAATTATTTTCATTTGCTGGTCTGGCATGAGTTTTTTTTTTTATGTCAAGTATTAGTTAAAGCACAACTATTTGAGTTAGTAGGGCATTTAGGTAATCTTCCAATACATTGGCAGTTCAAGGCAATATATTAAATTTGATTGCAGGAGCTCATTTTAACGTGTAATCTTGTGCATTATCATGATTGTTTTCAATTGTCTGACAAACAAATGCTGACATTTTTGTTGACTGGCTGGCGTTCACCTTGCGGTGCTGTCAGCGAAGGATACAAAATCTGCTCTTGGCTCAGAACCTCCTGCCCGTGTGTATTCATGTGTTGTAATGATTACATAATCCAAGCAATCCCCGCAATCCGCAGTGAATTGACCCATTAGGAGTCAGATTTTCTTTTTTTTCTTTTTTAAGGCTGGCAGAGGCGGGGGAGGTGAATTTCGATTTGCTTGTCCGGTAACGTGGTGCACAGTTAAAAAAAAAACGAGTTTCTCAAGATTTGAATAAGGCCCAACATTTTAGGAATCAATCAAATCTCCAGGCTTAACGAGCTCTTAAATCAATTTTATTTCGGGAAGGCAATCAATTGCTGATAATGTGCTAAAAATGCTTTTACTTCTTGTTCCAGTGCTGCTGCAGTTCCAGTCCATGGTGAGTACTTTCAGTTCATAATAAAGATGTTGTGTTTAAACTTTGCATTATGTTGCAGTGGTTTAAAACAAATCAGTACACATGAACAATCAAGTACATTAATTTGCATTTAAGTTGAATTGTTGTTCCCGTTTTTTATTGAACATTTACGCATACGCAATACATTTTGATGAAGGCATTATTTGAGTAGGTGCAGATGGAATGGTGATAGTGGATGGACAGCTGAGGACAGAAGAGAGTTTGACACTACATGAGGTCACAAAAGGGAGGAAGTTACTGCAGACACCAGGAGCCGCACTTCCCTTCCCTCCCCTCAAGGTGGTGTACATCCACGTGCATTTTCTTTTTTCAGCCATTTCAGTCCCCTTGCATCTGGGCCCATGGGGGAAAGAGTGAACCAAATTGGTTGTCAAGTTCATTCGCACCAATTACTGGCCTGGAGTGGAACAGTACCACTGTAACACTTAGCTGTCCCTCGTGTCAATCAGGTGCTGTCCAACGGGAGGCCATGCATGATGTTCCAGGCCAGGAGGTTGTATCTGCGTTACAAAAGGCAGAAGCAAGTGGACCTGACCGAGCAAGCCTTCTCCCTGCAAAAGTCTGTGGACATCAGCCAGTCGGTGTGCCACCAGGACAGAGCCACGTATGTGCCGCACCATCTGCATTGATGTGCCAAGTTGGAGGACACTACTCGCAAAAAGAAAGTTCAAGACTCATCAAAAACCCCAACAAGATGTTCGACGTGAACTTGTTTTGCCCTCGTATTTCCCCCCTGCAATAAATGAAATACGAAAATCGAATGAGACGCTTGACCCCTTGACCTGTTTTTGTGTGCTCACCAGGCTAGTGATGAGCTTTGGAGATGTGGACGATTTGAGAGGCCTATCCATCAGGTGACAAATTATCTGTCAATATTGTAAATCAACTCTGTCTTTGCTATGTTTCTCATGCTTAGCTATATGCTTGCCAGGCTTTAGAAAGTGAGAGCGCGCACTCAGGGCCAACAACGAGGCGCTCCAGAGCAGTCGCAATGTATTTTCAGGCTAGCTACCAACGGGAAGCATATAACAGCGAGCACTTTCTTCTTCTTGCCAGGATGCAGCTCTCCAACAACTTCTACGAGGCTTCGGGCCAGTGGTGGTTTTCTTTGGACAGCGTCTCGGTTGTCTACAACACTTCGCAGGAGGCTGTGTTCAACGCCAGCGAGGTGTACGCACCGTCCTCGTCCTCTTACCATTGCTCGCACGTCAGTAGCCTGGAACGCCACAGCGCGCTCCTAAGGCCCGGCAGCGACAACGCCCGCAGCTGGACGCTCACCTTCGCAGACTTCCAGGTACCCTTCCCCACCAGCTGCCATTATTCTGGGTTGAATTGTATTTGAGGGTGAAAATGATCCCCTTTGCGCCCCTGGTCAGATCCAGGCCTTCAACGTGACTTCAGGAAGGTTTTCCCCAGTGAGCGACTGCACCACCTTCCTGACACCCGCAATCCTGATGGGTCTGGTGACGTCGCTCATTCTGCTGCTGGTCCTGGCCTACGCGCTGCACCTGCTTGTCCACCTCAACCGCATCGAAAACGACCGTGAGCGCAAGGCACACGGTGACTTCCTCCGGACCCCGGAACAAATGGAACGCTGCTGTGCGGAAAATGTAGCGGATAAAGATGTTCCCTAGCGAAATACAAGCTTTTATAGTTTTATTATTTGATAGCAATCGATTTGTCCTTTTTAATAAATGTAATAAAGATATTTTTACCTACATTGAGGGAGCTTTCTTTTATTTCATTTTCTCCCGAGAAATATTTTTGAAACTTTTATAAAACAATGTTATAAAACATTCTGTTATGTAACAACTGGTTCAAAGATTTAAACTTTTTTTTTTTTAATGTTTATGCAAGACTGTGGGGAAATTAGAACTTTCATTGCAAAATGGTTTTCTGTCCTTTGAGGCGTATTTGTGTACCTTTTCCTCCGACCACAAGGGGGCAACAATTTCTTTATGGGTTGGTTACGTTCCGGAAGTACAAAAACACAGCTTCCATAACTAACATGACCTTCTGCAATTTATGTAGTACCTTCGTTCATATTAGTTGTAGTAGTCATTTTAGAAGTATACTTGATAACGAATATATCCAATTTAATTTTGTGTTAAATCGCTTAAAAACGAACAAAAGCTGCACTTTCCTCAGCTGGTGACACTAGGAAGTAGACAGCCAGCATCTAGCGAGTTCCGGGGCATTGATGTCGCCTTCAGCCCGGCTTTGGAGTAACACGTCCTGGTCTTCATGTTTAACAAGCTCACCGTTGCCCTCCTTCCATTTTACCGTCGCCTCCTCTCCGTCTCATCGCCAGCGGCTTTGAGTCGGGAGTTCCGCCACCTTGGCAGCATGGAGCCGGCCGCGGTGAGATGCGTGGCCGGGGAGCCCAAGCTGACCATCTCGTTCTGCCTGGACGGCAGCCAGAAGCACATGCAGCGGGAGCAGGACGAGCCACTGGGGAAGGTCCTGTCCCGCATCGCCTGCACCCTCGCAAAGAGCAAAACCAAGGCAAAGAAAGCGAAGAGGAACGCGAGGCAGGAGCAGCCTGCGGCAGCGGGGGACAACCCTGAGCCCGCCGTGGTGAAACTCTTTATGGACGATGGCGAGGTGCCGGAGACGGTGCTCAACGCGGAAGCGTGGCGAGACGGGGCCGTGCTGCAGCTCGGTGACGTCCGATACTTAGTACGCCGGAACGAGCCCATCTTCACCACCGCCGAGCTGCCGGTATCGCTGCTGGCCGGTTTCCCCGTGTGTCCCAAGTTGGAGGTAGAGTTCGGAGAACTGGACCTCTGCGACTTTACGTGGTACAAGGAGCAGAGCCCAAACTCCAGGTAGCATGGTGCAGACCAAACCTTAAGACTACCCCCACTTTTTCAGTGTTATTTCAATGCAAAAAAACATCGTCTTATATTCGGCCCAATACGGTAGAGAAGAAAATGATTTGAGTTTGTATTGGTTGCAATTGCAGTCCCAAAACCGACGGGGAAGGCAGGGCTCAGGACGTGGCCTGGATCCAAGTGGGCCGCAGCAGAGTCTACGTCCCATCCAACCAGGACATCGGCTGCCAGCTCAAACTACGCTGCACGCCCAAAGATGGCCTCGGGCGTAACGGGCGACCCCTCGAGCTTCTCTCCGCCGGCGGCGTGGAGGCAGGGCCGGGTGCGTGCACCTTCGACGGGCGCCACATGTACACGGCCAAGGAGACGGCGTGGCCATCGCTGCGCGTGGTGTCCTACAACATCCTGGCCGACGTCTACGCCCAGACTGAGCTGTCAAAGACGGTGCTGTACCCCTACTGCGCCCCCTATGCCCTGCAGGTGGATTACAGGCAGAACCTGATCAAGAAAGAGCTGACGGGCTACCGCGCCGACGTCATCTGTCTGCAGGAGGTGGACAAAGGTGACAAATGCAGACGAGATGTGCTTCATTATCCGTTCAGTTTTTAGGTCAGCGTTTATTTGCATGTACTTCCAGCATTGTCACCACTTGTCAATTTAGTGTGTATGTTTTTTTTGTGTAATTTCACCTATTCCAGGTCAGTCTGGAATGTATTCTCGAGAATCTGTCCAGATGTTAGCCGACAGCCTGACCCTTTTTTTCTCCCCCTCACATGCCAGGAGTATTTTTGGACAGCCTGACTCCAGCTCTCGACGCCTTTGGCCTGGATGGCGTTTTTAAGGTTAAAGAGAAGCAACACGAAGGCTTGGCAACCTTCTACCGCAGGTTTGTTGTCAAAGACAGATTTTAAAGTGTGGGAACACCGTGCCGTCATGCTCAGAACCGCTGAAAGGTTCTAGGTTCACTTGTCTATGTGCTTGCGCTGGTAGAAACAGTCTAAATTGTCCGTCGGTGCCCCAAATGAGGACAAGCGCTCGTTTGTTCTCCTTTAGGACAAGATTTAAGTTGCTGAGTTGCCATGACATCACACTGAGCGAGGCGCTGACGTCGGACCCGGTCCACGCTGAGTTGCTGGAGAAGATCTCGGCCGACGAGGCCCTGCGAGACAAGATCGTGAAGCGCTCCACCGCCTTGCAGGTATTAAACGAGCGCCGCCACGACTTAGCGACACGCTCTGTTGGCACTCTTTCTGGCCCCTGCAGGTCAGCGTTCTGGAGGATCTCCACCGAGCAGGCAGGAAGATATGTGTGGCCAACACGCATCTGTACTGGCACCCGCAAGGTACGCTTGCTGACCAAAACAGCAGCCCATAACCGAAGCACGCAAACCGTTTCAGCCACCTCCTTTAACGATCGTCTTTTTCCTTTGAAGGCGGGAACGTCCGCTTGGTCCAGATGGCCGTGGCTTTGCGGCACCTGAGTCGCGTGATCGGCGAGGCGGCCCCAGAAGCTCCGTTGGTTTTCTGCGGCGACTTCAACTCCTCGCAGAGCTCAGGTAACTCATGCGTGTCAAGAGGTGGCTTTCAGTCTGCTAGCTTCATGCTAACACAAAATGCAAAAGGCCTTAGATGCCTTCATGGAAATTAGCATGGATGTTGCGGTAATTAGAAAACTTTGTAACGGCTTTTACTATAACATGCAGCAACACACAATAGTCACGATAACTGTAGCTGAGTTCCGCCGGTTCTTCCTGTCCCGCCTCAGGGGTCCTCCAGCTGGTCACCGAGGCCTCGCTCCCCCGGCAGCACGCCGACTGGAGCAGCTCGGGTCCCCGGGAGGAGGATTCGCCGTCATCTTTGGTGGCAATGGACTTGTTGTCTCCGCTCCCTTCCCTTTTTAGCGCCTGCGGCCCACTGGCCTACACCAATTACGTGGGCGGCTTCCAAGGCTGCCTGGACTACATCTTCATCCAGCCGGAGTGCATGCGGGTGGAGCAGATCATCCCCATGCCAGAGCATCACCTGATCACCACCTACATGGCGCTGCCCAGCGTGGCCCACCCGTCAGACCACATCGCGCTGGTCTGCGACCTGCGCTGGGAGCCCTGAATACAACAGATTTAAAGCCCAAATATCATGGTAATAAATTCTACTGTTTTACTCATATAGTTGTGGTCTATATAAAGTGGAACAGCAATGGTTTTGTCTGAATTCCTCGTTTTGATACTTGTTCTGAGGTCTTTAAATGCAAATGAGATACTTCACACCCCTCAGGCCGGCCGCAAGATGTGCACCTCCCCTTTTGGTCGCCATTTGTAGTTTTTTTTAGCTGAGGTAAGGTTTCCATTTTTTATTTTTTATTTTTGCTTTATTTAAGCGAGGTAGCGTTTACTTGCGCCCAAACGTTTTGATTGATTAAAAGATATCAACGACAGATGTGACATAATAGATAAAGAAATTGTCATGGAAAACAGAAAAATCTGAACAGAGTAAAAAATAGCCCCCAAAACGATCATAACAGTATCTCTGCACTATTACACTTTTCTACACTCCTGGATACTCCAGATACTCAAGAAAATCATTTTAAAAGCAAAACAATTCGATTTTCCATGATACGTGTCCTTTAAAATCATAATGATAAATATTAAATTCCATTTAAAATAGTGATTTTGATTTTAATGTTAACTTGCTTTGCCAACCACCCTTTTGTCTATTTTTGTCAATATGAAATCTTAACTTTAATGGGACAGTTTTCTTGAAGGAATAGCTTTAAGTCACGTGGTTACTCGCCACGCTGTTTTGATACCATTGGTCAAAAGGGCTGAAGAGGCGGGCCCAGAGCGTGCATTGGATTTCGGAGTGGTGAAAATAATTACAATTCATGTTTAATATCTGTTAGTTTTGACAGTTACATTAAAGTCCACTGATTGACCAATAATATATATATATATATGTACGAGCAAAAAAATGTACGATTCTTGCTATCCCAGATGACGCCCCAAATCAATGAACCCAAACTGAAGCGCTTTTTCAAACTAACATTCTGGCAAATTTGCCGGAATTGTAAAAATAATAGTAAGTGAATAAAACCAACCTTATTAATAGCTAAATAAAATATCGGTATGTGGTAATTACTCTTATTGGAATTTATTTTAACCATCGTTCTTTTGCTTTCAGCCCGTAAATTGTATCAAGTGTAGAGTTTGTGCATCGTTAGACTTTTAGTTTGAAATTTAAAAAAAAGCTCAAGTTGTTGTGATGTTAATGGCTTGACATCGGATGGACAACCCGGAAGACAAACAAGGATCTGGGATTTGAGCGCAGCTACGTGTCACTCTCGGAGTTCAATCCTCTGTGAAAGATCCGAAAATGTGAGTTTTCATACCCTCTAACACTAAATTACTCTCACTCTAGCAGTAATAATACGAATATAATTACTCCGCCACAGCGAGAAGCATGTTAGTTAGCCACCGTAGCTAACATGAGCTCCCTTCAATCACTGAGCGGTTCTTTAAATGGACTCTACGAACAACTGGAGTCCAGATTTCCTCTTGTTTATTTATAGTTACCTTGGGGAAACAACAAACACAATAAAGGAGTCGTTACCCTCGTATGTCACTTTTTCTTTTAATAGTTGCTAATGATGGAGGTAATATAATTCCAGAGTCAAACTGCTGTCATTGTGCAAATTGTAATGCCCAGTTTCTAATGAAGAGAAACGGCTGTATAAATAATAGCTGACTTAATAACACTAAGAAAAAGTAAAACTGCTCAGCCCACTCATTAAAAGTCATTCACAAAAGGTTCAGTAAAACCAGTAAAACTGATATAAGGAGGTGGAGAGGAATCTGAGTCATGCATTGATTGCACTTTGCCTCTATTTGAACTGTCATGAAAGAGGAAATGCAGATTAATCTGTCTGAATAATCTTGTCGGGTTTTTCAAAGGGACTTTAGTTTGTCCTACCTTCCTACATCACAATACATTTCAAACGCTGGTCCATATACATACCTTTTCTTTTTTAAACAGAGCAAAACACAAGGAAGAAGAGAGGAGACGCCTGGGACAGACTGATTGTCGATGAGCCCCGGTTGCCACCCGAACGGTCACTGAAGACATCGGCGAGCATGAAGGCTTTGATCCTAGTGGGCGGCTACGGCACCCGCCTGCGACCGCTCACTTTAAGCGTGCCCAAGCCTCTGGTGGAGTTCTGCAACAAGCCCATCCTTATGCACCAGGTGGAGGCCTTGGTCAAGGTAGGATGCGATGGTGGCTTTACTTTGACAGCAGTATGTGTGTGTCATTGTGTTCATCCATGAGTGTGTGCGGCAATCCCATGTTTGTTTCCATGCGTGTCCAGGCCGGGGTGACGCATGTGGTCTTGGCGGTGAGCTACATGTCTGAGCTGCTGGAGCGAGAAATGAAGGTCCAGGAGCAGAGAGTAGGTGCAACACATTCTCACTACACACAAAAAGTTAGTGGTTTGAAGTTTCAAATTGTGGAGTGAGCACACATCTGCTGGATCAGTAATTATAAAATCAATATATAATGTGAGAGAGTGTTTAATTGTGTAGCTGCTGCTGTTTTGGTTAGCAATGGAAAACGTGCAGTCTCATTACTGAAGCCAAAAATGTGACATGGTCTGGCCATGTACAACCTTTGAGTCTTCAGCCTTCTGGTGTATTTACTTTGAGCAAATACTGTCAGAGGTTGTCCTCAATCTACGAAGGCATCCATCCGTGTGATCTTTAGACCAACGTTTCTTTCTGCTTCTCCTTCTTAGCTTGGAATTCGAATCTCGCTCTCGCACGAGAAGGAGCCTCTTGGAACGGGTGAGTGTTGACACTGACGTGCGTCCTGAACATGTCAGTTTGGAGACTTTCCTTGATCGAAAATAGGGAATGATATTCATCTATCCATCCACTGTCAAAGTTCATCCGCATTACAATTGTTCCAAAGTATTTAATACAGACAAAAAGAGGAGTGCAATTGAGCCTAGAGGAACTCCTCCGTACCGTAATGCAAAGTATTCCGACATCTGCTGACAATGTCTTTCTTCACACCTTGGGAATTAGCTGGTCCTCTGGCACTGGCCCGCAAGCTGCTGGACGTGGACAACGAGCCCTTCTTCGTCCTCAACTCAGACGTCATCTGTGACTTCCCCTTCCAAGACATGCTGAAGTTTCACTGCGACCACGGCAAGGAGGGCACCATTGTGGTGAGAGGGCGTCATTTCCTCGATGTTCTTCAGTGCCGCATCCTCGTTCACAGACTGCGGCCCGCCGCTACGTCGCACGTTTTTGGATCGAATCGGAATTTGAGCTTTATCGCCAAATTGTGTGAAGGTGACCCGCGTGGAGGAGCCGTCCAAGTACGGTGTGGTGGTGTTCGAGACGGAAAGCGGCAGGATCCATCGCTTTGTGGAGAAACCGCAGGTGTTTGTGTCCAACAAGATCAACGCCGGCATGTACATCTTCAATTCCAGCATGCTCGGCAGAATCCAGGTCAGGAAAAGCGCGCGTCCATCGTCCGTTTCTCGTCGCGCAAAATTGACGACTTGCCTTCTGTGCGCAGTTGAGACCGACATCCATCGAGAAGGAGATTTTCCCCGTCATGGCCGAAGAGGGACAGCTCTATGCCATGGAGCTGCAGGGTAACTACAACCCAGCCTCGTCTTGCATCACAGAGAGTAGCGCATTGCAGTACAGGAAAAAAAGAGAACACCGAAAAGTTGGATGTACATGAGAGTGAAGGTCCAGTTAAGTTGAGCCGTGAAGATGAGTGTGCATTTGGCTTTCTTCTGAAAGTTCACTCAAAAGCATTCACAATCTCTTTGGTCTCCTCAGCCCACGGCTCCACCAGACGTAGGTTTGCGTTTATTTAATCCCACCTCAAGTCTTTGACACCAAGCACTGGTACCACCAAATCAAATCAGAACTAGATCAGAACCAGATGGACTTGGTGCTCAACCGGAGGCTTCTTGTTATCTGCTACTCGAGATCATCACCTCCCCTCTTCTAGTTTTAGCTAGAACCTTCTGGTAGGTAGTTCTTCAGCCTTTGTCAAAGACCTACAGAATCCCTCTTCCCTGGAGTAAAAGAACCAGACTAGGCTCTGACGTCTGGCCCAGAATCAGAGACTTTTACCAGGGGTCAAGGACAGACTGTAGATTTACACACAGGCAAGGCTTCTGGTAACACTCAGAGAGCTGGACCTACATCAAATTGGAGTGAAATACCTGGACCATAGACTCGTACGTGGAGTGGAGTCAAAATCCTGGACCAGGTTCATAAACTGGAGCCTGTGCAGATGACCTAAAGTCAGAGTAAAAAATCTAGACTCGAGATTCCTGCACCAGAGTGAAAAACCTCCTCCAGTCCAGTTGTGACTTCAGTCCGTGTTTGTTTTTACTCTTGTCAAGGTCTTTGACCTTGGCACAGGTCTTTAACTCAAGTTGGACTCAGGTCCAGGGCCATGACTGCTTTCAAACCATTTAGCCACAGATTATGTCCACCTTTTTTAGCGCGACTCGTGTTCTTCACGCACGGCAAATAATCGTCCACAATCCAAAATGAGATTTTGCCTCTCACGTAGGTCTTTAGTCCAAACCCCATCCCGAAGCACTGCCCGTCTCATTGCAGTTCTGAAAACTCATGTCTTGTCTCATTTGTTGAACGCTAACCCGTGTACATCGTGATTACGTGCAGGCTTCTGGATGGACATCGGACAGCCCAAAGACTTCCTGACCGGAATGTGCATGTACCTGCAGTCGCTACGGCAACACGCCCCTGAGAGACTGCGCAGCGGGCCTGGTTTCCTTGGCAATGTGCTGGTGGTGAGACTCTTATTGGTCATTGGCCCGAATCGAGTCATACGTGATGTGATCCTGACGAGACCGGACTTTCTACCCCGCAGGACCCGACGGCTCAGATCGGCAACAATTGTACAATTGGGCCCAACGTGACCATCGGTGCTGGCGTGGTGGTGGAGGACGGCGTGCGGGTCAAGCGCTGCACTGTGCTAAAAGGGGCCCGAGTCCGCTCGCACTCCTGGCTGGAGAGCTGCATTGTGGGCTGGAGCTCCTCAGTGGGCCAGTGGGCAAGTCCAGAGTTTTTTTTTTCCCCTTTCCCCCAATGAATACATTTCCCTTGTTTACAGATTCCGCGCTCTCCGTCCTCTCCCCGTCAGGTCCGAATGGAGAATGTGACGGTTCTGGGCGAGGATGTGCTTGTCAATGACGAGCTATACCTGAATGGTGCCAACGTGCTGCCACACAAGTCCATCAGCGAGTCAGTTCCAGAACCGCGTATCATCATGTAGCCCCAAAAACTTCACCGACGTCATTAATGAAGTCTACTGGACTGTCAAACTGGATCACAGAATCCAAAGTCTGGGGTTCCGTCAAGAAAGAACAGTCTAACCTTCACCATTTTTTTTATGGACCTAAGCTCTGTTTGACTGCACCTTCAGTGATCTGCTGAGGCCAATGTCATGTGACGAGGGTGACAGGAAGGAGCTTTTCGTACTGTGCGTCATCTCTACGCACTGAGAAATGTTCAGATGGAGCACTAGAGGGCAGCAGAGTAACCGCTACGCTGGAACCTCAGAAGTCCAACTTGGTCACCTTGCATTTGTTCAACTTTCAAAGCAAATTCCCCCCCCCCCCCCCCCGTAGGAAAACCATGGAAATGAAGGTAATCTGTTCAAGGGGAACGGTGGGCATTGTGAAAGGAGCGTTTCAGAATGAAGCGATTCTAAATGTGACCTAAAGATGGCGCTCGAGTTAAGGGAACACATTTTCCGGTTGATTTCTTTTGAAACGTGTTCAACTTGATTTTAAATTGTGTGGTTATTTTGGCAAATTTTCTCCACTCCCAGAAGAAATCTATTAGTGGAGGAAGCTAAAACTATTTTTGACGATTACTGTATATTAGTGAGATTTGATGAAGGTGATATGAGAAGGTGATGAGAGGCTCTTTGTGCCTTGATTAAATGGGTGAATGAAGAATAGAAAAGTTTGTATTGATCACGTTCCTGTCCAATATTTCTGCAGTGTGTGTACATGTGCATGGCCAAGTGTGTGTGTGCGTGCGGCGTTGATGCGGTGTGTGGTCAACCACATCATTTTATCGCTCAGGCTTGTTCATGCTGAGCAAGCCATTCTGCGTTTCCCTAGTTTTTCTTTTGGAATATGTTCTGCTATTTCTGCTTACTCTACATATTTTAGGCACACATTCCATTGTCAAATGAAGGTTTTGCATGCAGGTGACCTCTCGAGGTCACAATGTTCAGGACACACAACGGTGAGTAAACACACGATGCATTCCTAATACCTCCACCAAGGAGGAGGAGAACTTTGTACCATTTTCATTGGTGAAGTGTTTTGATTCTCCCCCACCCAGGTTTCCGCTTAAATTGGCTTGCTGAGCGCCGGCCAACATTGTGTGGGGAGCAACGGTTTGGAAGGCCGGCGTGCATTGGGAGTTGCTAGGAAACGCATTCCTGCAGCGCCAGGCGGGCTGGAACACAGTCGGGAGGTGAGGAGACCTGCCCACTCGTATGTTTATTTGTTTTGCTTTGGTTTTGGTGCCGACGGTGGGCAGACGAGAAGGAGGAGGAGTGGAAAACAAACGGAGGGGGACGCAAGAGTGACGGTGGGCGGGGTGGACAGGAAGCCGGCTTGACAAGCGAGGAATTCAAAGTTCCAGTCTGGGTCGGGAGACGAGACGAGACGGACGCTAGCATGGACGCTGTGGCCAAGGTAGGAAAAAAATATTTTTGACACAATTGGTGGTACATTTCCAAGACTGGGCAATGAGAGCAGGATGTGAAAACTGCACATGAATAGCACCGGCTTCCCAAAACGTGATTCTGCTGTTTGGGGGAAAAAGTCAGATAATTAAATCTTGCAAATCTATAATGACTTATTTTTGGTACCGCAAAACATTTATCAAAACCGTGTCCATGCAGATGTGAAGGTGAACAACAACAACAAAAATAGTCAGCAGGATTGTGTTGAACCAAAAATCACCCCAGCATACTACTTTTGAAATCAGAGGTGCAAGAAAACTTTCTAAGATTCCTTTTTTTGTGCAGATTTAGAATCTGATTTTTCTCCAGCACATCATCACATTTTACAACGCATTGTAAAATGTATATTGTGTATGCTTTTTTTTATTTATTTTTTTTATAAGACAAACATAAGCAAAAAATGTAAATATCTCAAACATTTGATGTGATGGATAAAATTAGATTTTTTAAATCGGTATCAAGAATACATTTAGGGACACATATGATAAAAATTTCTGTGATCACTTGATGGATCAGTATCACCTGTTAGGGGCTTAGCCCCCCCCTCCCCTTCTGTCACTCCTGAACTCTCCTCTGTATCCAAGAGAGACACAACACACGCTCTGAGGTTTATTGTGAATACGCTGGATATGTAGCCATGACTCATTTAGCCGCCGCTGATCCAGATGTGCTTTTCATGTTGCCCGCTATTTGTATTGCTCCACAAATATGAAGCTTTCAATGGAACCCCGGACCTCACCTCACCTCACACCCTGCCAACAAGTGGCTGAACAAACGACAGCAGGCATCTCCAGGCTTGAGGAAACAAACACTTGCTTCACAAGGTGCAAGACATTTTAAAGTCTTCCTTGCGGTGACTAGATTTGGACAAAGTCTCTTTGCTCTTTTTTTGCACTTCCATCACTGCTGTGGACTGTATTGGGCATGCGACTCGGTGACCTTGAACTTCTTATCTCATTAGCATTTCCTGCTCGTTTCCGTCACATAGTTGGCGTGTTTGGAATGACTCGGCCCAGCCAAACTCTTCTTATCGCGCTTCTAAATATAGACGCCGTCCCCTCGTCGCCTTTCTGATTCAGCTCGGATCCTCCTCAAACATTTTGTCTTCAACGCACGTCGAATATGTGTTTTTCCCAAACATCAAAAGACAGTTTTAGCCTCCAATAAGCAAATTTGAAAAAAATGTCCCCCTTGTTTCATGTCGGGGTCAGGTCACAGTGTCTTCTCTTGAATTTTCAGGATACACATAAAGCGTTTGGCGCTTTTACATGTTCCTACTCCTGAGGCAACATGACACTGGGCCTTAGCACTGACCCAAAGCCCGCCAGGCTCCCCTGGGATGAACATGAGTGCCAAGTTAGCATCAGAATGAACGCCGTCACACTAATACCTATTGAGGCTGTCCAATGTCACAACATCAGCCAGGAGATTTCAGTCGAATAAAGTCCGGCTCGCTTTGGCTCGGTTCAGGTGGGCCGTTTGTGGCCCACGGCCCATTTTGTTTTTATTGGCCTGCAACAGTTAAAAATAAGTGTCACTGCTTGTTTCCACAGATATCACAGACCTTTCGGAGTCTTAAAACGTTGCAAACCAACGTGTTATTTAAAAGTTAATTAAGGAGAAAACGTTTTAAGTCTGCCTAGCAACAGGTGACATCAGCCGTCAAGCAATTGCTTCCATCCAGCTCAGTCACAAGTTGCGCTGCTCTTTTCTTTAGCGACACAGATTAAATGTACTTATTGTCAATGTCCCGAAATGAGCAGCACACGTGCATCATTGATTGATTGATTGATTGATTTTTCTTCACCCCTCAGATGTCAGTTGAGGCGAATGCGTCAAATGCAGCTGTGTGTCTCGTTTGTAAGGACGGCTGCTCTGGTTTGCAGCCACATTCTTGGAGGTGATGTTTTGTTCATACGCTGAACTTTTTTTTTTTTTTGATACACCAAAACTGGCCAAAAATCCAAACGCGAATCAGATTCACAACTGGCAAGAACGTCATTGAAGCTTTGCGGTCATTTTCAGAAAAGCGTGCGTGGCGTGCGGCTGCAGCAGCGTGGACCACGCCCCCGGTACCCATGCCGATGACGACCGGCGGATGGGACGCCTGCTGGTCGACTCACCCTGTGCCCACCTGACGGCCAAGGTGAAAGGGGGCGGCGGCCTTCGCCTGTACAAGAGGAACCGCATGATTGTGACCAATCCGGTGGTGTCACGCAAGGACCCCACGTTCAGCACCACCACCTATGATTGGGCGCCCTTCGGCCTCAACCAGAAGCTGGTGAGGAAACCGCAACAACTTTGCATTCTCTTAAATGTGTTTTTGAAAACATCAAGATCAATTTGGGTTTTAAATGCGCTTTTTTTCTAAACCGAAGACAAATTGTTTTTTTTGTTTTACATAAACATCCACGACTATTCCAAGTGAACAAATCTCAGCTAGCGATGTAAGCCGGATGCAGCGATGCTTGAGTTGAGCAGTGGCACCTCCCTGTTGGCCTGTCTGCTTTCCATTAAAAAGCCTCACGTCTGTTTTGGGTTTCACAGCCCACCATTGCAAGGGTGAGCGTGACTTGTCGGAGGGCAGGCTTTGCCTTTGGGGCGGTGGGGGTCCGGCATCATTGCGGCAGAACATGTCGACTCAAATGTGTTACTCATTGAAGGAGAAGAAAACAAAAAAAAGCATTCCAAGTGCAACTTTGAACTTTTGGGCTGTTAGTCACGACTGCGCTGCTGTCATCGGATAACCTCATAAAGGGAGTCTGACTGTGGGTGGATACACCAAATGGGTTACGAAAAAAAGAGACTGCTTCGAATATCTTCATGCACTCGAATCTTGTGAAGCGAGTGTTTAGAATCTTTCATAGGTGAGTAAAATTGAAATAACACTGGATCAACAACAGAGCCCTGTGGAACGCCAAGTTGCTGCAACCAAATGACTGGATCTGTCTTGCCTCACACCGATTCAGGGAAAAGAAGCATTAAGGTCACCTTCTCAAGGTTGTGAAGTTGAGCACGTTTTCAATGTGAAAGGGCCTGCAAAAAGAAATGACCAGAATCTTATAAAAGGATGATGATCAGAGTCGCCCAATACACAGGCCAAGCGGTACATGGAGCTGATTCCGGAGTGCCAGCGTCCCATCTCCGGGACCGGGGGAGCAGTGCTACGTCGCAGGCAACTCCTCGGACAGCTCCCCGCCTACGACCAGGACCCCATGACATGTCAGAGCCTGGCCGGCGACGACGAGGTGAGCTGACCAACGCCTGATTCGAACTAACCCTAACCCCAAACCATGACCGCCGAACTTGCAACTGATATCTCCTAACTGTCGCAGGTGTCCGCCATGCTGCTTTTTGTGAAGCGCTACAAACTGGAGGCGCTGGGCGTGGGTGAGGTAGCGCTGCCCGGTGACAGCGAAGCCCTGCGGGAGGCGGCCAATCAGAGGGAAGCCAATGAGCAAAACCATGGCGACCAGTCCAACCGCACCCCTGAACAGCCCAGCAATGGCCCAGAGAACAACACGCAATACGTAAGCTGTCCAAACCGTCCTCTCTTATCCTTTAGAGAGCTACTAAGAGTTAAGTGGAGTGGGAAAAAAAATGGAGACGTCAAAGCACTATTGTACTCTCTGTCTCGTCAGCGTTGCTCAAATTGCGGCGGCGACGTGGCGTCGGACAGCCCGGCGGTTTTTGCCGAGCGCGCCGGTTACGCCGCCGCCCTGTGGCATCCCGCCTGCTTCACGTGCGCCGAGTGCGGCCAGGGATTGGTGGACCTGGTCTACTTCTGGTCCGACGGGAGGCTGCTGTGCGGACGGCATTACTGCCAGAGCATCAGGCCGCGCTGCTCTGGCTGCGATGAGGTGAGGAGGGGAAGGCAGAGTCTGTCACACACTGCCCCAAATCAAGCGACACTCAAGTTAAAGAAAAAAAAAAAGGAACTGATGTTTCAAGCTGCTCTCAAGTGACTCTGGCAAAAAAAAAAAAGGCAATCTTATGGAGTCGCAAGTAACTCATTTACTTTATTTTCATTACCTGTTATTAGCTCTTCATCACATTTCTCGTTATCGTTTCAGCTGATCTTTGGCGAGTCTTTCCACTTGGCACAAGATGGCAGCGCGTGGCATCATCATCACTACTGCTGCTGGAGATGTGGACAAAGCCTGGACACCCCCTGCCACCACTGACGCACGCAACCACGCAAAGGACAGGATAGGACAGTGGTACCCCTCTTTTGAGGGGAAATCAGAGAGGCTGAACTGGAATATCGGTCAGTCAAGGTATAACTGTCCACATTTCATGCATGTTGCTTAGTACGAGTGGTGTCTTTCAAGTTTCCAAGCGCTTAACAAGACTTTTATTGTGGAGTGGACGCGCTCGGCTGATTTATCGGCTCGTAAATTGCAGACAGAGTGACGTGATCCAGATGTGAGCGCTCGCCTTTGGAGATGTTTAAATGAGCTCATATTTGACATTCAAGCTTGCCAGACAGGACCGTCTCTGACAAGTGAATCGCACGGGGACGATCGCAAAGTGGCTCGCGGACGTGGCATCTGTAAAGCTGATGATTACAAAGTCGAGTCAAGAGTTAAAGCATTTGATTTTCATGTTATTTTGTAAATTGATGTTTAACTTATTTTTCAATTCCATTTTAATCAATGCAAACTATTGCAAGAAAATGAAATGTGTCAAAAAAACAAACAAAAAAATATGCGTTGTTTAAATTAACAAAAATATATAGAATATATTGTAATGCATAAATACAAAGCTCCAAATTCCATATCGCAAAAGTGCTCGCCTCTTTTCCTGTTTGGCTCTTTTCATGACAATAAAACGCTTGAAATGTTTCTTGTGCTCATGATTGGACCCAAATGTTGTCAAGTCATCTCAAAGAATCTATTTTTAAGGGAGGGATTGTGCGTACAAAATATGGACAGAGGTGAGGAACTCGATGTGTTTAAGAACAATCATTGAAGAAAAAAAAAAAAGTCAGGATGACGTACTGCCGGCAGTAATGTCAGCTTTTCACCGCGTTCCTTAGCAGCTACGTCAGCAGCCAAAGAAAGCACTATTTATAGATATTTTTAGATCCTAAATGAGACGTTTACGTGTATTTTCACGCACAAAAATCCGGGAAAGTTCACTGAGGTCACTTGACTGAATTATGCATTCAAGACTGATGTTGAGGTGGTGGCGCCCTCGTGTGGGGGATGCCGTTTATGCCACATTACGTCACACTTAAATCACTTTTTTTTTACAATGTCACTGTTTGTTATTCTCGCTAAAGAACAAGTATTGATTCAAATTCGTTACCAATTTTCTGTTAGTCAACGGTGGTTGCTGTTTGCTGAAGTTGCTACACAACATGTCCAACAGTCCTTGAACGCAGCTCAGCGTGCCTATTTATGTCTGAAAGATCGGTCCATCCATCCCCGCCCGCCTCTCACAAGTTCCGTTGTAAACGAACCGAGCATGGCATGCCGGTTAAACTACGTCTCCCATATTTCGTGGAGTCAGTGGACACTTTCCAATATTTCCGGTAGCTCATGAACGCAGTGCGGTCTGTCCTTTCTCTTTAAATGTCGTCTCTACCGTTTCCCGCGGTTATGAACGCAACACAGCTTTACTTGCCCTTTAAGTGTGGATGAAGGCGATTGAGTAATTTGATGAAAGAGGAAGATAAACCTGAGGAAGAGGAGGAGATATAACGAACCGAATGGAGGAGATTTCCATTCCAGTATCTATTTACCGGTGACTCGTCGAAGCGGACTCGGCCAGGTAAGCACCGTCCGTAACCTTGACGTGTGATTTACATTTGAACGGAAGAGGAAAAAAAAACAGTTGGCAAATATTTGGCGGAAGTGACTGGAAGCATATTCCGTATTTTTAATATATTTTATTGACTGCATCTAAAATCATTTCTTCATATAACTAATCAGTGACTAATTTTCATATTTGAGAACAGTTGACACCGTTTCAAGTACCTGATTACGTAGGCATGTCATAGCACCTTTGCCCTAGTAACTAACGTGTACTTCACCCACAGGACCGAACTGAAAAACAATAAACTAACGGAAAACAAATTTGCAAAATACAAAATTAGCCGGATTTTTTTTTTTTTTTTTACAGAATACTTCAAAATAAAACCAAACTGAAAAGAGCATTGCCACTGTGTTTTTCACATGTCAATATTGGATCAATTTTCAGGCGTTGTCAGGCCCTAAACGAACATTTTCAGTTGTATTTTAAAGTGTCACATTTGTACATAGACAGAGTATGTTGAATTGCAAAGCTTTAGAATTCTATTGAAACGTGCAGTGGCAATAGGCAACGTTTCAACAAGTCACAACAAGTTTTCTCCAAAAAATCTATTTGCCTCCATTTTTGTCCCAAAGGTACATCTGTAAGACTGTCTGTAAAATTCAAATTTCAAAACCACTCTAAAGACCACCAATCTACAGTGTAGATGCTTTGGATTTAAGATGTGCACAATACCAGGATTCAAGAGAAACCAATGTTTTGCAATATGAACTTGTTCATGTTTACAGCGCAGCAATGGAAGCGAGCGTCAACGTGACGATGGCGCTCATCGGGACCGTCCTGGCCCTTCCCGTCTTGACTTTCTGCTTGACCTCGTGGCTCAGGCCCGCTACGATCCTCCAGGCCTACAACTGGTGAGCATGTGAATACTTTAAAAGTTACTTAAATTTCATTTTGAGCGGAAAATGTGCAAATTATTTGTGACATTTCCTCATATTCCACGCTGTCATGACATAGGGTTTTATCTGAAAGGGAACCATAGAGTCCCCTGAACTTTGATCCCCCACACTCATGCATACACACAAACACAGTGTGGGTTTAATTAATCACTGTCACGCCTGGTGGGATGAATTAATTTCAGACTCAAAACCACTGAGAAAGACCAAGTCATGTAAGGGTACTTACACAATGGAAAGTGGACAGGTTGAAAACCACGGAGAATGCCCAAGTAATATTAGTAATATTACAAAGAAACTTGTAGTAATTATTTCAAAGATTACATTTTACACGATTATTGTAAAGTAACTACAGCGTATACTTAAGTACAATTTTACCTGCCTACTTTACCTACCTGTTTGTCGTCGACAGTAGGATGGGTAAATGTCAGCCATGAATAGAATTCTAACTTTGGATTGCTCTATTTGACTATCTGTTCCGTCTCCTGCAGGTTCATGCGTTACAAACTAGGCCTGGTGGTTCGTTACTCGTACAGCGGGAACTACCGCTTCTGCTATTTCAGCCGCGGGACGCCAGGAGGCGCCACACCTTCCTTGCTACTCCTGCACGGCTTCTCGGCTTCCAAAGACATGTGGTTGCCCTTTGTCAAGGTAACATTACCCCCCCGTGTTTTTTTTTTTTTTTTATGTTTAATTAATGCGTTTGCTTTCCTGACAAGTACATCCCCAGCGAGCAGCACATGCTATCCGTGGACATGCCGGGACATGAGGGGACCAGCCGTACCGGGTCTGAGGACTACAGCATTCAGGGCCAGGTTGCCCGAATCCATCAGGTGCATGCGAGTGTTTGTCTTTTACACGTGGGAAAAGTAATCCTATTCTACTTGCGGTACTGAGCAAATGCAAAGTCTGAACATATAAATGATGCCTTTGTCTGTGTTCAGTTTGTGAAGAGCGTTGGTCTGGACAAAAGACCATTTCACTTGGTGGGCACATCCATGGGAGGCAACGTAGCGGGCGTATACGCCGCCACCTACCCAGCGGACCTGTCCGGGGTGACCTTGATATGCCCCTCAGGTAAACTGGCCACCTGGCACATTGCTGAAACCTCCGCCTCTTTCACGCTGAGCTTTAGATAATTGGCTCTGGTTAGCTAGGCTCAAGTGTGTGTAAGGCAATGGCGGGAACGCCGTGCGCAAGGCAAGATCTGTTTGAGGGTGATGAAGGTTGTTCCTCGTCCAGGTTTGGTGTATCCCACTGAGTCCGAGTTTATCACTCATCTGAAGGAGCTGGAGAAAAACCCCGAGGGGGCTTCTATTCCTCTGATTCCGTCCTGTCTGCAAGAGCTGGAGGACATGTTTCGCCTCTGTTGTCATAAGCCTCTCAAGCTCCCGCGACAGGTAAAGAACTTCAAACATGGCCGCATGCTGCCAAACATGCGTGCTGACCTCGGATGCATTTCTGCTGACAGGTGCTGCGCGCTTTACTGGACAACAGGATCCGCCACAACCACTTTTACAGAGAACGTGCGTCACCTGTTTGTGGCTGCTTCATTGCTAAATGCCTTTTTTTTGTCTTGACACGCCTGCTTGTGTGTCTTTAAAGTGTTCATGGAGCTGGTTGCAGAAAAGTCTCGCCACTCTCTTCAAGAAAATCTACATTTAATTACGTCACCGCTGCAAGTCATTTGGGGCAAGCAAGACCAGGTAATATACACGTTACATAAAGATCGCAAACCAGGGAAAACACTTTGAGCAACTATCGCACCTTCTGATCTTATGCTAGAAGGACATCTTCAGTGACAATTAGCAGTCCAGTAGGTTCTGCTATATTGCCGCTTCAGAATGTTGTCGCACTTTTTTTTTAGGATTTTGTGTGTTGTTGCAGGTTCTAGATATGTCCGGGGCATCTGCAGTGCAGGCGGTGGTTCCCCACAGCCAGCTGGTTTTGTTGGACAACTGCGGCCACACCATAGCGTTGGAGAGGCCCAGGCAGGCGGCGCAGCTTGTCATGGACTTCCTGTCGGCACAGGAAGTGGACCACAAGGATGTGAAGAAAAAGGTTTCCTGAAATGGAGATTGACTTACTGTAGTATAGAAATTATATGATGACTATATAATATAGGATTGTTATGAAATATTTATTTACATACTGTACCAATGTGCTGTATAAGAAATATCCATATTTTTAATTTTTGATGATTTTAATGCATTTCTTGCTTAGTTTGTTGCAGATTTTGTTTTTGTTTTTAGAATGCAGACTTTTAAATCTCAACAAAGAACTTTGAATGATCAAGTTATGTGTCACCTTACTGTGTATGTTTTAAGAAATTTCTAACAGTAATTTCATGTGTTTATAATTGCTTTAAAGGACAATAATTTGACGTCAATATCTTGTGGGAAAGTGTTTTTTTTCTCTCTCTCTCTCAATCGCCAGAACTCCAGGCACGATAGAGGACAGTACGTAACACTTCTAACCATTATTAGATGACACGAAGAAGAAAAAGGACGCGCATGCGCTGATTGAAAACATTAGTGAATATCAGCTTTGCGTATTTATCAAAACGAGGTAAGTTAACAAAACGGCATTTATTTAGCCAAAATAGCCACGATCCCAAGCCCAAGTTATTTTTTTTAAATAACTGATGGGTTAACACGCGGTTTGACCTTGGTCTATTTTGGGCTTCTAAGACTTACGACGCTCAAAACTGCACTTTTGTACCCTAAACGAAGGTCCTTGCAGGCGCTCGTAAACCACAGAAAGCTCGTGGCATGTAATGTCTAATCGTTTATTTTGTATTTACTGAATGTGGCTCATAGGAATAACACAAAAGTTAGAGAACATTTCTTTTGGGGGTCACTGGTCTAAAATAGTAACGAACCTACGTAGCTGAATCAAACTGCTAGACCTCCAGACTTGCCGAGTTTATTTTTTTTAAGTTTGGCATATTCGTCACTTTATTATTTAAAAAAAAAAACACAAACACCATGTTGGGAATGAGGTAGGTTTAGCCTAGGTGGTTTGTGGAAGTCACAGTCATACTGATGGTACATCCATCCATTTTCTACACGGAGGTCGCGGGCCTGCTGAAGCCTCTCCCAGCAGTCAGGGGACAAACTGAACCGGTTGCTAGCCAATCACAGGGCACACAGAGACGAACAACCATCCGCACTCGCACTCACGCCTAGGGGCAATTTGGACTGCTGGTACAATTTTTCTAAATTAAATAATCAGTAACCCATAAATTCTAAGGGTTAAGTTTTAAGATGGGTTTGCCATATTGACAATGTTTTGGGATCATAGTTTGTGGCATTATTTTAGTCTGAATAAATCTAGCCAAATATGTCAATAACTCAACGTTTGTCAAATACGGTTGGTACGCCTTTTGTGTATTGATTTTCTTTCGGGCTTGTTCTAGCGCAACCACCGATGCTTGAATAGGATGAATCCCGAGAGCACGGACGAGCCCATAGTTTACCGAAGCGTCGTGCTGAAGGACGTCGCTCCGTATCAGTACATGAAAGTCTGCCTGTAAGTCAGCGGCGCTCTTTGGCTCGAATGGGACTACTTTATGACTGTTACTAATTGGTGTCACTCTTCAAGCGTACTGGAGGACAAGTCGACCAAAGTGAGTGCGGTTGACCTGAAGTACTTTATCATCTCTGGCTTGAAGAGTCTGCACGGAGAAGTAAGAAGTGGAAATGAATTGCGGGTCTGCTGTGGGAATGTTGATTCATTTTGAGTCTCGCTATCAGTGAGGGGAGACAAGACTGGGCTCCTCGGGTTCCTGTGATTGGCTTGGACGATCAAGAAAAAAAAATTATAATTGGAAACTTGACTTTGCTACTATGGAAATATTTTTTATTGAACTGTCTTTGCATGTTTCAGGTGGGGGCCGCGTTACACTTTGATGTGTTCAAGTACGATGAAGATACCCTCACTGCTTTTCTGCGCGTATCCAAAAGGTAAGGAAGTCAAAGTGTAAAGAGAGTGTTTTGCTGAATTATTATTATTATTATTATTATTATTATTTTTTAGTGGTTTGGTGAAACTTTGGAGCTCGTTGACACTGCTGGGCTTCTACAACAACCAGTGCTGCGCCTTTCGAGTCCTGCAGGTACGTTAGCTGCTTTCTCGCTTTTGCTGCTCTTACAGTTGCAAACATTTGCAAAGATGTTGTCGCTTGCTCGATTTTTTTTTTTTTTTTCTCGACCTCCCTGCTTTGAGTCGTAAGAGTGTTGAAGAAGCTGTTGTTTGAGACTTTGTAATTACTGTCGCATCTCTGAAATTTCTGTTAGCCGCTTTATGGTGTTTAAATTGTATGTTAGCATCACGCTAATATGATTTGTTTGAACGTTTTGGTGTTTGTATAAACATTCTTGAGTTCTTTTTTTTTTTTTTTTTGTGACTGTCCTTCCCAAAAATTCAGGTGTCGCCATTCCTGCTGTCGCTGACCGGAAATAGCCGCGAGCTGGAACTGGACTGACGTTGCAGGCAACTCACAAGAACCATGTGGAGTCAAGTCAGAACTCTGCTGTCCTCCTCCATTTTGATGACGGCGGCGGCAGCACGGCTCCACGTGGGCCAGCGCGCCTCCCTTACCAAAGTCTTCTCAGCCCGCCACGTGGAGCTGTTCGCCGAGCTAACGGGCGACACCAACCCACTCCACCTGGACGCCACCTACGCCGCCTCCACCGCCTTCGAGGCCCCCGTGGTCCATGGCGTCCTCATCAACGGGCTGATCTCGGCCGTGCTGGGCACCAGGATGCCAGGCCCTGGCTGCGTCTTCCTATACCAGGAGATCCGCTTCCCGGCGCCGCTCTTCGTTGGCGAGGAAGTGCTGGCCGAAGCCGAAGTGCGCAAGATCAAGATGTCGTTCGCTTTCATTGCCGTGACGTGCTCGGTCAAGGACAAGGTGGTGATGGAAGGGGAGGTGATGGTTATGATGCCTGAGGGGAAGCAAGTGAAGTGAGGGGCATTTATTACTTTTGAAATGTTTTTTCATTGTTGATTATTAGTCATATACATCACAGGCAGCCCTGTGTCACTCCAAATCAATAAATCCATCAGAATCTTTGTCTTCCGTGTCAAATAAATGTAATATAAACAACAATTTTAACGAACTATCCGTGTCCCCAAATCATTACATTTTTCAAACTTGAGTCTTTAAAAAGAGGGGGTCGTCTTATAATCAGGGTCGTCTTATATTCGGGCCAATACGGTATGTCATTCTGCTTTTTAAAAAATGAGTTCACTCACACAGGTGGATTTTGAAATAACGTGAACATTTTCAAAGTTGACCTTTTACCATTCAAAGTTTCTTTAATGCCTGTTTCATTGATTAAAAATTGCATTTTCATGTCATAAGCACTGCGAAGCACTTGTGAACGTACGCGACAAAGACGTCATCAATGATGTCAGAAATAAAACTGAAGATTTTTTCGTCTCTATTTGGTTCTGCCTCCTTCCCATAGGTGGCAGTAGAGTGTCCTGCCCAGATTGCTCAATCTCCGGTCAGGTCTTATTTCAGCAGACGAAGCATCGTTGAGTTTTCGTTACGCTGAAGCGAAACTAGTCGGCCTCTGTCGCCGCACATTAGTGTCAGCTTTCCGGTGACTACACGTTGACACAACTGCGGGCGCTTGGATTGGACTCTGGCCGTTCACCCTACTCCAGAAGACCGGGATGTCTTTCCTGGCGAAGCCGACCACCGGCCGGCTACTCCTTGACGACACAGTCCCGCTGACGGCGACGATCGAAACCACCCAGAATTTGCAGTCCCACACAGTGAGCGTCGCCTTTTTCTTTCTTTTTATTTTTTAAATACCGATGCTAAAGTCACCCGGTCGTCCATGTCAATTGGCTCAGATACCCGCGGGGAGGCAACAGTTTGTGACAGTCACGGCTTCCATTACCGGACGCGTTCGTCGTTTTCAATACCGCGAAAATTGTCAGCCTGCTTCCGTTATTGGACGGACACGTTGTTACTTCACAATACGCTCGTCTCCAGGTTTCCCGATTATATTACCGGACACATTCGTCCTCTATTAGTGGCGTTATTCCAACCGAACCGCTGAATATTAGCTGGGGAAAATTGGGAGGGAAATTCCGCATTTGAGGGAGTTTGCTGCGGTTGAATTTCTGCCACCACGATGAAGCAATTTCCCTGGAAGCTTCTGTAGCAATATTAAAAGAATTGCTGACTGTGAGCCTAGCCCGTTGATTTTTATTGCTGCAATGTCTCGAGTTTGATTTGGTACACATCAAACGAGCCGCCGCTCAATTGAAAAAACACATTTTGCATGACTTCGCAACGGGTTGTTTTCGTGTCCGATAATGGACGCACGCGTGGACGGCTGTTGACAAGATTCCGGCTGGGATCAGCTGAGGCTGACAGTTAGCTTAGCATGCTAACGCCAAATACCAACCAAAACCGCCCTCGTAATTCTTCACCAACTAATAAAACGCTGCGGAGAAAGTCTAGTCATATGCAAATAAAAAGAAAACAAATAAGAAAATCCGATATATATTTCAATCTTAAATAACTACAAAATTGTCAGTGATGTAATTCAGAGCAAGATTTGGTTTTTATTTTCCGGTTTGTGATTTGCTTTATTTTTTCTCTAATATTAAATTTTTTGAAATTGTTTTCCCTAGCATTAACATGCTTCAACTGCCACGGAAGTAAGAGAAATATTTAGTTTTGACAGATTATTTTCAATTGAATCTATCCAAGGGATGAAAAAAGTAGCCAACTGTTCTTTTGACGGCGTGCATAACGCAAAAATATTCCATACTGCAAAAGTCTGCTTGTTTGCTCGTAACGAGCTTAATGCTAAATCACAATGCAAAATGGTTACTAGTTCTCCTTGCCCATCCTTCTGTCGTGTGGAAAGGAGACTCTACTCTTTGAAATTGTAAGTCCCTACTTGTTCTTTGTGTATGTAGGAATACATCATCCGAGTCCAGAGGGGAGTGTCCACAGAGAACAGCTGGCAGGTAAAAAGTGGCTTAAAAACGTGTTTTCCATCTGTTTGGACCACTCTTTGCCTTAAGCATAGGTGTCGAACCCAAGGCCCGGCCGGGGGCCAGATGCGGCCCATCATATCATTTTATGTGGCCCGCGAAGACAGATTTTGCATCGACTTTGTGTTATTACTAAAATAACAAATTGTCTTCACTTAAAAAAAAAAAAAAAGACGATATAGTGCTTGCAATTCGTCTTTTTAAAATATTCGAACAGTTTTTACTATTCTGATTTCTAAACTAGTTCTTCGTCACTTTGTTTTGTTGCGTGTGTGTTGCAGGTCATCCGGCGCTACAGTGATTTTGACGTTCTCAACAACAGCCTGACGGTGAGTATTTTTTCCGATGCATTGTGAGTGACAGTTTGACTTTTGTACTGTTGGTCATAACATTAGGTGCATTTTCAAAGTCTCTTAAGCCAAACTGACTTTAAGTGAGACAAGAAAAAAATTGCGGTATGATGCTGCACTGCAAATTATGAGTACAATAAGAAAGTATGAAAGAAAGTAAGAAAATATGTCTAATTTTTCCTATCGTGAAGGTCATTTGATTGTACAAGTGTACCTAATCAAGAGTCTTAAAAATCCAGCTAAATATATAAATATACTTTATTATACACTTACACCAAGTTGTTTTTTATACAACAATATGAACTAAAAATATCTTTTGAATGGATAGAAATTAAAAAAAAAATTTTTTGGGGATACATTAATAATAAAACTAAGTAGATAATTAGTTTTTCTGAAGTCTTTTCAGCAATTTTGTATTGTGTAATATTTTACAAATGCATTGCCAAACGATGAAGCTGATTAGACTTTTTATGTATTATTAAAAAATATGCTTAAGTGTATTTTAACCAAATGCTAAATAAGTTTTTATATTTTGTTCCTCCTGTGAGAGAAAATTGGTGTCTCAGCAGCAGCAGTTTTCACTGTAAAAACACGGTGATGTTATTTTTACGTTATTTTTTTACATAATAAATCAGCTGCAAGAGCCTCCCCCCAAAAAAACATGTCAAGACAGTATTAAATCTGATGAGTATGGGAACTGAATGGGCCATTCTGAGGAGGTCGTGCCCTTTGACCTCTGCAGTGAGCCCATAACAGGATGCAGTGAGGCTTTCTGCTGAGGTTTTTCTCCCTCACTTCCTGTTTCTAACGGCAATTCTGCGCACGAGCACAATTTGGGTGTGGGGAAAAAAGAAAGAAACACTCATGATGTGCTTGCGCTCGGCAGGTGTGTGGCGTCAGCCTTCCTCTCCCGGCCAAGAAGCTGATCGGCAACATGGACCGCGAGTTCATTGCAGAGAGGCAGCGCGGCCTGCAGGCTTATCTGGATGCCGTTCTTCAGCATCCTCTGCTGTGCGCCGCCCTGCCCGTCAAAAAGTTCCTGGACCCCAACAACTACGCTGCCAACTACACCGGTGGGATCCCTGCCCAGTTGGCCTTTTCGTTTCATTTTCACAGAAGTACAGCGAGCGATAGCCTGACTTGTCTGCAACATGTCTTTCAGAGATCGCCCTGCAGCAGGTCTCCATGTTCTTCCGTTCAGACCCCAAGTGGGTGGTGATGGAGCCCCTTCGAGACGTTGGTACACCGCCGCCGTGATTGCAACGCGCACGTCGGGCTTGATAACGACCGTCCAATCACAAAATCTTCTTCTTTTGCAGGCTGGAGGATCAGGAAGAAGTATTTCCTGGTCAAAAACAAAGAACAAGCCAAGGAGAGGTACCTGCTCGGCTGGGTGGGTGTCACACTGCTAAAAGTAGTGCAGTGTTCTAATATACAGTGGTGCCTTGGGATGCAAATCGAGTTTGCCCCTGGGCACACCCAAAACACGGCGTCATGCGGATATGCGTTTAGGTGGACTTGGGCCCTGACAAGTTCCTGTCCGACAAAGACCTGCAGTCCATCATGAAGCTCCTCACCAGCCTCTCTGTACGTACGCCGCACGTGATGGACCGCCTCGGCTGAAGCGTTCCTAACCGCGTGGTGTCTTCTCTCCAGAGTCCATACCTGTGCCCGCTGTTGTTCTCCAGCACCAGCGAGTCTTCGGCGCTTCTCATCCGACCTTTCAGTGAGGCCGGCTCCTTGCGAGATCACCTCTGTAAGGTAAGAAGCTTCGCAATTCCCAGTTTTCCCAAACGCAGCCTCAAGCCAAGCCCACCGGCCGACGAGGGCTTGAAGGATGAGACGCGAGTCGATCATTGCAGGGAAAAAAAAGCATTGAGGATAAACTCGAATGTTGCTGTGTGTGCGTCATGTTTGTGTGCCAGGTGAAGCCCAGAGAGAACTACCTGAAGAAGTATGGCAACCCCAAAAAGACTCAGCCTCTCGAGCTCTCGGACATCAAACTCTACGGCCGACAGATACTGGAGGTACACGCGCACACACGCACACATCCCTCACTCGCCGTAAACATATTGTGGGCGCTCAGGGCCTTCGACTGGTGCACGAGAGCGGCCTGTTCTTCGGCCACCTGCATGCCTCCAACGTGATGCTGGAGCAAGGCGTGTGTCGCCTGACGGACGTCGAGAACGGCGTGCTGGGAGTCCCTTCGGCCCTGCGACCCGCCATCACCCACTTCCGAAAGATTAACGTAGGTGCTTGCGTGATCTCCAGGAATTTGAGAGGATCACGTTCCTTCTGTTTTAGTTGTCATGTTTGAAACGCTTTCATCGTAGCGCGCTGCCACAACTGGCAGCACTCAAATCTGC
Organism: Syngnathus typhle; assembly: GCF_033458585.1. Lineage (NCBI taxonomy): Eukaryota > Metazoa > Chordata > Actinopteri > Syngnathiformes > Syngnathidae > Syngnathus > Syngnathus typhle. The sequence goes on from NC_083748.1 coordinate 12,524,599, forward strand.
CGTGGCGAGGCGAGTTCACGTCTCACGGATGGGTCTCGAACGAGTGGCAAAAATGTTTTACTGTACGGGAAAACCATTTGGGGGCTAAAGTAGCAACGCGTTTGTTTGCGTAGACAATCGAAAGCGTGGACGTCTTCTGCTTTGGCCATTTACTCTACGAGATCACGTACGGCCGACCGCCAGACAACGTCCCTGTGGACAATTATCCTCCCATCCCCTACACCGCCGTGGGTGAGTGCACACACGCACACACAAACATATTGCATGGGCAACCTTTGTTTCTCCATTCTGATGTGTGTGTGTGTGTGTGTAGTGTCGGTGCTGCAGTCCATCTTGTCGACAGAGGCCTGCAAGTCAGGGATGCCAACAGTCGCTCAGCTCATTCAAACACCGTGAGTTTTCTTTCGATTTCTCCAAGAAGCGGTAAAAACATCCGCCCGCATTTGTAACATCATTGTGCTTGTAACATTTGATCAGTATTTTCTCATGTACAGTGTGAAACATGTCCGAATGTACACGGGTTGAGTGTGTGTGTTCTTTGTTGTTGGCTGCCACGTTGTGTTTGAGGTTGGTCAGCCGGATCCTGCTGCGGCGATAATTCAGGACTGGTTGTGTCCTCCCTTCATTAAGCTGAAGTTTCATAGATGAGGATAATTGGTGCATGGTATGATGTCCCTCAGCTGGACTGCCAAGAAGAAGTTGACTTTATCGGTGCATGGTGTGATGTCCTTTAGCTGGACTGCCAACAAACAAGTTGTCCCCATGAGATTGATTGTCTCGGCCCCCTTCTCCTCTGCCGTGGGGGTTTCCCGCCACAGCTCCACCTCTGAGGTCACGCTAGCTTCTCCAGACCTTCTCAGTGAATGAGAAATAAAAATCAATTATTGCAAGCAGTACTAAGTTAACTTGTATCTTCTAAATGGCAACCACGTGGTGAGCATGCAATTCTTTCAATTTAAATGTCTCCACGTCAGTCAGAAAAAGGTCAAAACTGTTGTTTTCCAAAGCTTGGGCAGATAGCATCAGCTCAAGAAACACCAAAATAATAAGTCATATACCCATAGCAAGCAGCATGTGACGAGGATCCAAGGCACTCATTTGTTTTTGTTCTTCTTTGCTCTGGCGCAGGCTGTTCAGTGACGTTCCACTCGCGCACTCGGAGAAAGTTGCCATCCGGGTAAGAGAATCTCGCCTCGGATGAAGCTTCTGTTTGCATCTGCGACATTTTGTCGCATGTCGTGCGTCGTCCATCCAGGTGCCGAGCAGGCTGAAGGAATCCCTGAGGGCGGCCAAGGACCGTGTGGAAAAACGTCTGCAGGACGAGCAGAAAGTGGTGAGTTGATCTTCAAATAGACGCGAAAGTGCTCTCGCCGGGTCCCGCGACCTTTTCACCCGCGTGACATTGCCATGTCCTCATTCCCAGCAAACCGTGACGCATTTGAGCGCTCGACACGGTTGGTACGAGTCAAGCCATTTGTTTGTTTGTTTTGCTGAAAGTTGCACCAACACAAGAGACTCACCAGAGCACGCTCCCATCACGGCTCAGAGGAGGAGAAGAAGAGAAGGAAGATTCTGGCCAGGAAGGTACGGCGACCTCCGCTCGATGCCTTCTTTTGGAGCGCAACGCAAACCCTGCTGACGCCTGCTCCCTTTGCAGAAGTGCAGGCAGTCCACAATTGAAAACGACGACGACCTCTCTGTCCGGAACAACAATAACTCTGGTGGGAAACGCTCCATTTTGCAACGAAAAAAAAAAGTGCCCATTTGTAAAATAATTGTTTTCCCTGCCAGGAGTCTGTAAATCTAGTTTATTCTTTGTCATTTTGAATATGAAGTGAAAAGAGGCCATTGAAATCATTTCAATGAATCAATCGATGAAATAGACTGAGTTTCTATCAATGCTGTGTCCTCAGGCTCGGGCGCCAGTTCCCCTCTCACGTGTCCTTCGTCCCCCACGCCGCCGCCCACCACAGGTCGGTTCATCCCTCGTTCTCGTCCCTCGTTTGACTTGTCTGTCCTCTTCCTCCTTGTACCAAGTATTTTCCTCTTGGATCTTTCCGTCTCTTGATTCTCTCTGCCGAGTGAGCAATCGTCCGGAACTTTCAATGTTGCCAGAGCGTCTCTGGAAAATCCGCCCGTCGCTCCACCGGATAGATCTCTTTTGAAAAGTAACATAACAAAGGACACCCATGTTGCGTCGTGTTATTCAGAAGCTAATGAATATATGCTAATGCTTATGAGTATTGCTGTCTGTCTACACGTGTTGCTGCACCGCGTAGGATCGGATTAAAACGTTCACGCTTATTTTCCTAGCACGTCTGCAGCTTTTTGCATTGCGTGTCAACACGAAGCGAGCAAATTTGAGTTATGTCATCATCATCCAAGTTGGCGTCTCCTGTCCTCCTCTTGTTGCTGTCCCGATGCTGACTGGTCGTTTAATTGTGGTCTCTCTCTTTATGCCGTGCCTCTCCACCATAGAGCATGCTCCATTCTGACCGTGTCATTGGGGTAAAGTAAATGTTTTTTCCCCCCCCACCTTGATGTTCAGTGGTGTTGGTGGGGGTCACTGTTGGACTTAAGAAAAAAGGCTGATATACTTGCGAGCTTCCCAGCAAGCACCGTTAGCACTAACCAAGCTAAAGGATGCTGTTGAGAACTCGGTGGCTGGTGTTTGGAATGGCCTGTGAGCTAAAAAAAAAAAAAAATCGAAGTATCGGTAGCGACACCTCATTTAGCCCTAAAATCCCCCCAAAAGTGATTGATTCCAAAGTAGAGAAGGAGTCAATGAGTGCCATCTCGATGGGAGTGGGAGTACAGCTCGCTCAGAAACATTTGGTTTAAGCGCCTCACAATCTGCAATGAAGTAATGTTACGGCACACAAGACCATTCCAAACGATAACTTGTGATTGGAGATTGTGACCTGTCTCTGTCTGTCTGTTTCTCTGCTTGGAGCCTTGGCATGCTGCCCTTTTTTTTTTTTTTTTTCCCCCCTGTCCTTTTGTGCGCTGAGCTGCTGCCCCACATTGTGAACAATCACTGAGTTGTTCCACAAAAGGCAACACATCAAAGTCCTCCTTTTGGGTTATGTTTCACCTTTTTCCATTTCAAAAACATCCAAGGTTTGCTGAAGTCCTCTTTTAGCTACATGCTATGTTGAGGTACAGAACAGCCAGAGTTGAAACCAGAAGTTTCCATACACTTATTATTATTATTTTTTAAATGACTTACTTAATACCAGAATAAAGAGAGAAGGATGTTTTAAAAGTCAAGTCTATAATAATTGTATTCATCCTTATTGGCTCACAACAGGAGTCTGATTTCATGTCGGACAGTAAGAACAACTTCTGATTTCAAACGTTGACCGAGGTTGCCAAAGGAACTGATGCTGAAGCGTTTTGTCATGAAATCTTATCATGTGTGATCTCTTCCCTTTTGGTTGTCCCCCTTTGGTCCAGGTGTTCCTCCTCCTCCCCCTCCTGCGCCAGACACCTCGTCCTTGTCCTCGTGCTCCTCCTCCTCCGTGGTCGCCCCCCTTCCCGGAGGTCGCGCTGCCCTTCTGAGCTCCATCCAGGCTTTCAGCAAAGGAAACCTGAAGAAGGCCCAGACTCGAGACCGCAGCTTCTAAACGCCGCCGTCCTCCCAACGCTCCCTCACATGTGAAGACAAATCCTTTGCAAAACAATCCAAATGTTTACTTTTTGGGTTTCTTGACATTGGGAACGGCGGTCCCCGGCCGACGAATGCTGGAAATCTGAATGTTGACCTTGGGCGGTGAAGATAACATCCAGTTTCTTTCTTCCGGATTGTTCTCGATGCCAACGTCTGTCGTTATGGCGCCTTCCTGATTCCCGACCTGTAACTGGAACATCATCTGCCCTCTGCGAGGAAGCGTTTACAAAATTAAGAGTTGTTTGTATGCCTCATAGTGATATTTTCAGAAAAAAAAAAAAGAATCTGCAGTTTTGAGAGGCAAAATGACCCAAACAAACACAAAACACGGATTTGGTTATTATCAAAAGAAGTATTTTCCTAGTAAATTGAAAGAATTAAAATTGTATTTTATGCAACTCAGTGCTGGGGATTAAAAAAAAACTTGTTTCCTTTTGGAAAATGCCCAATGAAAGCATGTTTCTCTGATTTAAGTTTCTAGACAATATAGACATTTCTTCTGATTTTGTATTTATAAATTCACCGAACGTTCAAAATGCATGTTTTCGTATGTCCAAAAAAAAGGCCCTAAAAAGCATTGAAATAATTTACATATAATTTCTTTATGATGTAGAAGTCGCGGATTGAAAGCACCCGCCCCTAAGGATACATTTGGTGAAAAAAAAGTTGTTTCTATCTACCTATACTTTAGAAAATGGTGTGTGGTTTTCATTGGTAATGATAGTTTTGTGAGCTCTTTTTTTTGTCAAGGAAAATTGTATATCTTTTTATTTTAAACTGCAAAACAAGCACAAAAAGTGGCAATTGCAAGACTTCCCGTTTGACTTTTTTTTTTTTTAATTATTGTTGCAATGTTTCTTCTCATTTCATCTTAAAACGTTTGCACCATCAGAGCTTTTATTGTGCCATATATGTATGACATGATCCTTGTGCCTCGAGATGAATGTCTGAATGTGTGTAGGATTAGATTGCAATTGGGTTGGGGCGTTTTTTGTGCGAAGCGTCGGTGGTGGTTCGAATGTGTTTGTGGCTTATTTTTACGCCCTTGTTGTATTCCACTTGAATTGTGGCCGAATGTTCCTCTGCAGCACTTTACCCTTTAAAGGCAAACTTTGTGACGTCACCATAAACAATAAAGTCCCAGATAGTGTTTGATGCGGTGGTCATAACAACACTGTGCCATACACACACATTTTGAAGCCAATGTTTTATTCTCAAAGGCCAACTTTAGAGTTTTGAAACAACAGGTTTTCACATGTATTTGTCAAATTATACAAATAATTTAATACATTTGCTTTCATCTTCAAAACATCTTAGTGGAAAAGGATAACAAAGTGTCCTGTGGGTGTTCTTCCTTCTGTAACGGGGTGCGCATGCGCAACTGCGCCGTTCGTGTGTCCTTGGCTAATGCGCCTCCGCCAACGCTAGCCCCGCCTTCCCATCGGCGAAAGGACAGGTTCAAAATGGCGCTGTCCATGAAGTCCGTTCTCCGCTCCGGAAGGGTACGAAAACGTCCAAAACACTTCAGATGTGTCGTTGTCGTGATGTTTTGGATTGATCTCGTCTCTCTGACGTCCTACAGAATGCTGTCACGATCCTGCGGCGACGAGCCTTTCACAGGAGCGCACCGGCAGCGGCTCAGGTCAGTGTTAGCAGCGAGCATGCTATGCTAACGTCACCGCCTCTAAACTAACATCTGGTTTGGCACATTTGCATCACTGAAATGTTTCTTTCCATCCTTGGAATGGCTGGCTGTGATCTACCGGCCTCCTTTCTTGTCATGTGTAGAAATGATTTCACTCATTTCTTAGTGAGAATTAACCCTGAGTTGCTCCTTTGAGGGCTGGAAAAGTTGCTAATATCTACCGTGGGGACCATATCATTAGGTGGCAACCCTTTGTACAAATTAAATAAAAGTAATCCTTATGACACAAAGTGTCAAATAATGGAGGAATAGTTTTGATCCGGTTATCTTTTGCCATTGTGCGCTGTCTTCAGGTGACTGTGCGAGATGCCTTGAACCAAGCCTTGGACGAGGAGCTGGAGAGGGACGAGCGTGTCTTCCTGCTGGGCGAGGAGGTGGCCCAGTATGACGGCGCCTACAAGGTGTGCACGGGGGCACGTCCTGAAAAATGGCGACGCTGGTCGGTAAATGCCGTGCTTGCCGTCGAGTGTCAAAGTTTGTTTCCGTGTTGTCGTAGGTGAGCCGAGGCCTGTGGAAGAAGTACGGCGACAAGCGCATCATTGACACACCCATTTCGGAAGTAAGCGCTTGTGTAAATGGTCACCGTAGCAACAGCAGATGTTATTTCATGGAATTACATTTTGAATTCCAGAATGTCTTGTGAGAGTTTTGTGCTGTGTTCCAGATGGGATTCACCGGCATCGCGGTGGGGGCTGCCATGGTGAGTGTCTCCACGAGCCAGATGACTTTCATTTGACGAGGAAACTTTGCGCTCAGAGAGACAATATTCTTTTTTTTTTTCTTCCAGGCAGGCTTAAGGCCCATCTGCGAGTTCATGACCTTCAACTTCTCCATGCAAGCCATTGACCAGGTCATCAACTCGGCAGCCAAGACCAACTACATGTCGGCGGGGCGGCAGGCGGTGCCCATCGTCTTCCGGGGGCCCAACGGATCCTCGGCCGGTGTCGCTGCGCAGCACTCGCAGTGCTTCGCCGCCTGGTGACTTGCTACTTCCTGTCTGCCTTCCGCATTCATTCCGCGGGATGTTGCGGTTTTATTGTTTTGTTCTTTCTGCTCTCCTCAGGTACGCTCACTGCCCGGGTCTGAAGGTGGTCAGTCCGTGGAACTCGGAGGATGCCAAAGGCCTCCTGAAGTCAGCCATCAGAGACGACAACCCGGGTGAGTGCAATCAAATGAAACACAAAAGCGGAAATGATGACGCTGACAAAATGTGCTGCGGCAGTGGTCTTCCTGGAGAACGAGCTGATGTACGGCGTCCCCTTCGAGATGTCCGACGAGGCCCAGTCCAAAGACTTCACCGTGCCCATCGGCAAGGCCAAGGTGGAGAGGCAAGGTGAGAAGCTGCCAAAGTCTGGCCGCCTTAGCATGCTCGTCTCTGTTGTCCCGAACAGCGGAGGACCTCCTGATGTGCCATTGTTTAGGTTCTCACGTGACTTTGGTGTCGCACTCTCGCTACGTCGGCCATTGTCTGGACGCCGCTGCCGTCCTCGCCAAGGAGGGAATTGAGTGTGAGGTACAAAAGCAAACGTGTCCAGCTTGTCTGAACTTTTTTTGGAAAAAGGAGCAATATTTGTTGTAAACCAGGTGGTCAACCTGCGAACCATCCGCCCCATGGACGTGGAGAGCATCGAGGCCAGCGTGATGAAGACCAACCACTTGGTGACGGTGGAGGGCGGCTGGCCGCAATTCGGCGTGGGAGCCGAGATTTGCGCCAGGATCATGGAGGGTGCGTCGCCTTGTCTGGCTTCCACACATATCTGCTCTGCATTTGTTTTCTTAACGTGGCCTTTTCCCATTGGCCACAACCAACTTAAAAGAAACCAAACCCATTTGGTCTGTGTTCAGGGCCAGCCTTCAACTACCTGGATGCTCCGGCCACCAGGGTGACGGGCGTGGACATCCCCATGCCATACGCCAAGATCCTGGAGGACAACAGCGTGCCGCAGATCAAAGACATCATCTTCTCCATCAAAAAGACCCTCAACATGTGAAACCACGCTTTTTAAATAACCCAATAGTCGACCTTGTAAATACAGCTCAATGTTTCCAGAATGCACGAGGTCCACTCCAATAATCCACCTTTGGAGCTGTCCTGTCCGTTAAACAAATAGATGATCGATTTATTTATTAGGTACCATTTGGGAGCCCAACTGTTTGGCCGAAGCCACAGGTGGTGACGTATAAAGCAGGCCAGATGATTTTCTGGTGCTCTGGATGTTGTCACAGTAAATGACTGTTACAACAATTAAAGAGAAATACTTCCATCCATTACTTGTGTTACCAGTGGTTATTTTTAGAAGTTGGAGCCGTTTATACACGGAGGAAATCATCAAATGGAATCAAAAGACAAACTCTCGCCCACACTGATATCCACCATCTTTTATAAAGCTTTTTTTTTTAATCAACCAAGTATAGTAAGGCTAATATTAAAAATAACATGTATATTAATAATCAATTTGAAACCTTACTTTAAAAGCATAACCCTAGTTTTAAACCCAATTTTGAAATCCTAATTTGAAACATCACTCCTAACATTTGCAGCATGTGACCACAAGGGGGCACTGCAGGTGCATGACGTGAACGCGCAGCACGCAGTGGAGCTCCTCAACAGCTGAGCTCTCTATCTATCCTGATAGGGAGCACGCACGCACACACCAAGCAGCAAATAACAAAATCCTTTGGATCAGCGAGCAACACAGGAGTAGCAGCGAACCGGATGGAGCTCCACGGAGAAAAGAAAAAAAACTCATGGGAAGAGGAGACCAAGGTGAGCTCAAGTGTGGAAACCCATGATGTTAAAATACACTTGCCACTGACCCCAATTTGAAACCCTTCTTTTAACCCTAAAATTATTTTCTGTTACGCCCCCCCCTAGCAAGAAGAAATCTATTCGCGCCCCCCCTCCCCACGGTGACTATCCTAACTTGTCTTGTAAGTCGTAAAATGTTGCACTGTCGCAAACGTGACAGAAGTAACAATGAGAGCGCCACTGCCCCCTGCTGTAGTAAACCCGCAATTACACTTTATTCTAGTACTGCCAAAAAAAAAGCCTGTTCCCCAGGGTCACACGCGCCCCCCCAGGAATAGCACCCTTGGGGGGCGCGCCCCACTATTTGAGAAGCACTGCCCTAACACTACTCCGAAATGTTGAGGGAATCAAACAGGGGACCTTCCGATGACAACTTCTGTATCTCTGATCCACGGCCGTGTATGCATGTAGCTAAATATTCTACAATACTTTCTATTTTTACCTTTAACAGCTCATCAACGAGTTGCTGTGTTGTAAGTTCAAAAACAGACATCGCAAGTGTTGAAATGATTTTAATTTTTGCTATTTACAGGGTTGATCTTATGCGTCCTTTGTTGTATCATCTAATCTGAAGAAATTCAGAGTTCCTCATCTCCAGTTTAATTTTTGTTTGAACGGGACACTTTTAAAACTTCCTGTGTTCCTGTTCCAATGGGCTGACGAGCTTTTCTTCAGGGGGCCGACAGGTCGGCCCGTCCCACCTCCGAGTGTCCCTTGAGCAGGCCCAGACGCACCACCACCACCTTCCTCTTCCTCTCCTCCTCCTCTTGCTCTTCTACCTCCTCCTCGTCATCCTCCTCTTCCTCTCGCTCCCGCCTCCGCTTCTTCTTCTGCTTCCTCTTCTCCAGCTCCACTTGCACCCGTTCTTCTTCTGCCTCCTCCTCCTGGTCATCGTCGTCCTCCTCTTCTTCTTCTTCTTCATCTTCTTCATCTTCCTCGACATCATCTTCCTCCATGTCAATCATGTGACCGTGACTCTGTCCTCCATTCTATCCAGAAAAAATACAAAATGGTCCTTTCTTCTCTTTAAAACATTTTTGACAGGACTGTGACGATTTCTAGTTTTATTCAAAATATTTATTTTAATACAAGTTTTTTTTTTTTTTTAAATAGACACTGACCTTCTTCGCGCAAAGCAGAATTGTGTAATTATAAGAATTGCTTTCATTTAACTAAAATTTTAGCTTTTCATTTTTAAGTAATTCAAATTTTTTGTTTTGAAAGAGCATAATGCAGAGTGACATGACACTACAATCTTTTTTCTTTCTAAATGTTACTACCTTCAACCTTAGATTACTTTACATTTTGTGAAAAAGTAGAGTAATTTGACTTGTAATTTTTCCCACTGTAAAGCATAATTATTCAACAATTTATATTTTTTCCTCAAGATTTTCATTGGTAAATCAGACTTATGTGATTTGCATTGTTTATATTTACGTAAAACATAGCAACCTATTGAATTGACCTTTTTTATGGGGCATGCTTGTTTTTCAAGTTTCTTTCATTTAAAGCAGGATTAACATGATTTCTTAGCTGATGTTTTATCTTTTTTTTTTTCTACGTCCGTCGTACTTAGAATTTGACGGAATGTCGGCGTGAAAATGGCTCCTGTTTGCCTTTTGAAATTTGCAGACTCACCGTCTTGTTGTTGACACCGGCGGCGCCATGCAGCCGGTGCAGGCGCAAGCGCACAGTGTCCTTGTTCTGGCACAGACCCAGGCTGTTGAGTGTGTCCAAGGCGGGTCCGGAGCAGCCCTGCAGACGCAACTTGGCCCCCAATGCCGCCTGCAGGAAGTTGTTGGTCCAGATGTTCCTGGTGAACAGCGGCACCGCCAGGGTCAGCACGCTGCGCCGCAGCACCTGAAGCTCTGCCTCCGACGCCGACAGCTGGCTAAGCATGCGCAGGTACACGGACAACTTGTTACTTTGGGGCTTGGGACAGATGGAATTAGTCTTCTTTAACTGATTTCATTTCTCCCACATAAAGCAGAACCATTCTTTTTTGCGTGATGCACAACATTCGGTGTGACTCAAATATCTTGTTGCTTGGCATATTTAGCAACTTGGTACTCTGGGCACGAGTTGAATTTGAGCGGACTTACTGCCTGCTCTTGACGAGGGCATTGACGGTGGGGAAGAGGGAGCGCAGGCAGGTAGTGACCAGCGGCGCGTGCTCCTGCGCCCAGCTGAGGCAGCGCGCCCACGGGAAGAAGGAGAGCAGCTTCTTGCTGGACACCTTCTGGTGGAAGGGGCTGTCGGAGTGGCGCGACAGCGTCTTCATTTCCTCGCGCAGTTCGCGGCTCAGGAAGTCCATCATGGGCTTCCGGGCGCCCTTGGCTGACCAAAGCATGCGGAAGGCCGAGCGGTAGCACGACTTGGTCACCAGCAGCGCCGCGCGGCTCTTCTTGCCCATACGCTGGCCTTTCTTCCTGTGGCAGCTGCTCGCCTGCAAACCGCAATTGGGAAAGGTCAACTCCAGACTAGAAAAATGTACTGGCAGCGACTCCAAAGTGCATTCAGGCTAGCATTGACAACGTGACAAGCCAGCCCGAGGGCACTTTGACATCACTTTTCAGTCGATATGGAAGTGGGCGGTTCAGGACTTTTAATGTCATTCCTTTGCTAAAAAGCTCTTTGCTGGTTTTTGTTCGGGCAAGGCAAAGTTGCGCTTGGCTTGGGTGTGCACGAAGAGGGCGCGGCCAGCGCCTCACCTGTTTAGCAACGGCAGGTTTGAGCCACAAGACCCTCTTGCCGTTGTTTTTGCGCCAGCATTTGGTCCTGATAACCTGCGCGCATGTTTCGCACACAAACGACTTTTTGCTGATGGCGCCAGCGTCGGGGAAGACCCACTGGGCGGCCTCCGGCGTGGTGAAGGTGAACACGGCCCTCCTGTTGAAACCTCGGCCCTGCCGCTCAAACTGATCTGTTGAGAGCAAAAATAAAGTCATTCTGCGAATACCCAATTGAAATCTCTAATGAGTTAGATGATAAAAATGCATTTTCCATGACAGACCCTTGCAGCAGGAGCACATATTGTCCTCCTGGCCCTTGGTCCGCCGACGTCCACGATGGACCGGTGCTTTTGGGAGCTGGTTCTTCTCCTCTTCGTCATCCTCATCACCCCCGGCGCGCGCTGGAAGTTCGGCGGCGTCAGCGAAGTCAGTGTCGGCATAATCGTGCTCGTTCGACTCGGATGGAGGAGCAGAGGCGGCCTCGTCGTCTTCGTTGACCGCCACGGTGCTCTTGGCTTCTTCGCTCGTCATCGCGAGAGCGACTGGGAAACTTGTCAGAGAGTTTGCAGTATCCCAGAGGCCATCACTTGGCTCACGTTAGCCACGAGCTAACACGTCAAAGCCGCCGCAGTGAAGTCCCTCACAAACGCCCCGAGGCGACGTCCTCGCCCTCAACTTCTTGGCAGCGTTCAGAATGTGTGTGCGTGTTAAAAGGTTGCAAAATGAAGCGTTTGCTAAGTAAGTGGCCAGTTTGTAAACACCTCAAATGTGGGAAACCGGAAGCGACCTCAGACTAATAACTTGACTTCCGCCTTTGCGTGCGCCCCTAAGTGGTTTTGCCGCCTCCACGTGGAGGGCGTTGGATCTGCAACTTTTTCAAATAAGTGCGGGTGACTTTTTTTGGACCCTATTATTTGGAGTGGTGCGGCTCGGTGGAACGAGGGAGCGAAAATAAACTCCAGCCGAATCGCCCACTACAGGTTATTTAAAAGCCATATCATAGAAATGTGTCTTTAAACATGTCTTAAATGTTTCTAGTGAGGTCGCAGTTGTAATATCCATTGGTAGGGCAATTGGAAAGCTCTGGAGCCCGAATAAAAAATGCTCGAGACCCTGCAGACATTTTTTTGGCCCTCGGTGTCAATAAAAGACTAGCGTTTTGCAAACGAAGGTCACGAGACGGAACATGAGGAACAACTAGGTCAATGAGATATGGAGGCGCTAAGCCATGCAATGATTTATAGGTTAATAGAAGAACCTTGAAGTCACATTTTAAATGTTAGTTGGCTAATATTGGGGTAATGTGATCAAATCTTCTTGTCCGTGAGATCAGCCTTGCAGCAGTATTTTTGTACTAACTAATATAACTGTGTATATAATTAGCTGTGATTTTTGTTCACAAGCTTCATGTGGTGGGGGACTGCCCCAATTTGATCCAAGAATTGTGAAGATTTTTCTTTTTTTATTATTCCTCATAAAAACACCTCTCTCTATCTGCTATCTGCTATGTTGAAATTAAGAAAAACAATTATTGCTGTGGCCTGTTTTCAAGGCTTTCCGCCTCAAATACGAAAACAACGTAACCGCCGCCCTCTGTTTATGACGTCACTGTTCAACCGTGGTTTCATATTTCCAGCCTTATTTGCTTTTATGAACTTTTATGAGTTTATGTCGAGTATTGTTGTCGTTGGTGCCATCTCGTTCTTACGTCGTATTTTCAGAGGGGATTATTTTGGAGTCATTTCCCACGTTTATCGGGCCGGTGGTCTCCCCCCCTCCTTGTGTGGCCTTGTGTCCCGCCCCCTTCTCCTTTCTCCCTGGCTGCCTCAGTCAGCCGCTCCGCCTCGACGCAGCCATTTTATGGTGGAGCGGCAGCGCGCGGCGACCGGAGGATGCCGAGACAGCTCGGTTAAGAGGTAATTTCGTCTTGATCTCTCTCGCCCGTCGTTTGGTCGACTTTAATACGTCCCACTGGCTACATCGGCCGGAGCGAGTGGAAGGACGAGGTAACGCAGCTGGCTTGCCGGTCGGAGCCACGCCGCGGCCGCCTCTTCGGCCGCCTCGGTCGCGACGGGAAACTTGACGCCCGCAAGTCCGTAAAAAAAAGAAAGAAAAGAGAATAAAGGGCACACACTCTGCCCGATCCGTCCAAGTTTGCGAGGTTGTCAGTGTAGCGCGTGAGAGCCCCAAATTGAACACTTTGATTAAAGCTATTTCCCGAGTCTCGTTTTGCGAGCGCCGTACCGATAGGGGGCCCCCGAGATAAGCGTGTACTGGATCTAACCATGGCTTGCTAGCTATTTGTGTTTATTTGTTTTATGCTCACAGAAGTTTTATTCACACTAAAGGTGCCCAGGGTTGAAAACTAAATGTGGACTTTGCTCACAGACGTGGAAACACTGCTTGAAAATTCTAGTTTGACCAGGCACTTCTTTAGGTTTTGATGTTGGGGGATGGTGCAATGATTTGTGTGAATTGATGCATCCAACAACGGAACATTTTGATTTCTCCACTTCGGCATTGATGCATCCAACAACGGAACACTTTGATTTCTCCACTTCGGCGTCCTTGAGTTGTTTGGACTACAAAAGTCTCCGAGTAATAAACACAGCGGATTTGCGATACAGTTTGGCCACACCCATTTCCTTGTTTGGTTTGTCCCGCCCCAACGGATGTGATGTAATACCGTGGTCCCCAACCACCGTGTCGCGGTGAGTTTTATTTTTATGCGCTTTGTATTTGTTTTTATGCCAGTCGTACATTTCATCATATTTATTATAAATGTATTTATATAAAGGTCGGTCCGTGAAAATATTGTCTGACATGTCACCGGTCCGTGGCGCAAAAAACGTCGGGGACCGCTGATGTAATAGATAAAAACACGTAATAGAAAACTGAACAAATTAAAAAATAGCCCCCAAACAGATCATAAAAGTATCTGCAGTACCTGGAGGGATAGATTACATTTTTCAAGAAAATGAATATAAAAGATTTTTCCATGATATGTCTCTCTTGCGGTTGACAGCTTTGAAAGGAAATTCACCCGTATTGCAAATAGTCAAGATAGCATCATCATATAGCATTATTATTATTCCCCTCAAAGCCCGCTACAGTTCCATTTGATTACTTTTGGTATTTCCAATTGTTGACTCCACCCACATCGGACCTTTTACTTAAAGAATTTTCACCCCTTTGTGACCAACTGGAATTGTAGCCCTTTTGGGATATCACTTGGAATTTTACCCTTTTGGACTTCTTCTGTCTTATTTCCAACGTTGGACTGAGATGTTCTGTATCCGTGAGTAGAACCATTATATCTATGCAAGCTGTTATAATGCTATTTCTCTCTTATTTGATTATTGCTTAACCAGTCTTGCTATTTTGCATTCTATTCATTAAAGCATATTGGTTGGGGACCTCTGTTATAGACCATCGTTGCCTTAGGAACCATCTTGTGTTCACTGTACAGCTAAGACAAAATGTCTTAGATGCCTATGGGATAATCAGGGGAACTGTGTTGAAGTTAATTACAGTCCCATGTCTTGTATCTGGTCTTTGAGCACCGACATTTTCACAGAACAACCGGGAAGCATGACAAAACTCAGAACAGAAATATGAATGCAGAGAATCTTTGAGTATGTCTGCAGTCAGATGCGATGGCAGAAAGCTCGACAAGTCCTATACTGAAAAGTACGATTAGAAAGCCCAACTTGGCTGCAAGGAGGTTCTGTGGCTCCACAACATCCAGAGAAGGAATCACGTAGGAGAAGAACGATGGCCGGTTTCTGGTTGTTTTAATACTGATGGCTTACACTGGCCAAGTCTTGAATAATATGATGCAAATCCTTCCAAAGTGTCTCTTGTCTGGTGCTTGTCACGTCTAACCTGAGAGCTAATCTGTTCTGGACAATTCTACTTGGTCCTGGTACACCGTCAATAAGTAATACTAGCATAGTTCAGTGTGAAAGGCCCTATACTGCCGGTTTCATTTTGATCTGGTCCAGTGGTTGTCCCCTTTGTCAACAATTGATGTTGTAAATTACACTGAAGCTAGGTATACAACCAGTCAGGAGCTGCCATTTCCCTTTGACCCGATTTTGATTTGACCTTGGAGTCTTGGGTAATCGACCGAGTAACCCAAATGAGGACGGTCAGTTGAGTTGTGTTCAGTGATTTCTGTTTTCTTTGTTCCCTTGGCCAGGATTGCTAACATGGCTGAGGCAGTGCAAGGCCCTGTGGTTGGCCGGCCGTCGGAATTTGCCAACGAGGAGGAGCGGGCGGTTCACACCTGGTCTAGAATTGCGTCGGCCGGCCGCAGTGTCCTTCTGGAAGCGGTGAAGATCCTTACCCCCATGGCCCGGGATCTCTCCAGTACCGATGAGCTGGTCACCTTCCTGCAGGAGTTGAGCAAGGAGGGCCACAAGCCCACCGTACTGCGTAGCAAGGACGTCTATGGCTACCGCTCTTACACAAACCAGCCCTTGACCGTGGACATGATCAAGCCACCAAGCCGGAATGTCAGGCTGCCACCCAAGAAGCGGCGAAGGGTTCGAGTTAAGAAAAGAGAGGTGCATCCTTCCTGGAACGTCTTTCAAAATGGAAACCCCCGAATCCAAGGAGTTCGACCTCCGGAGCAACTGATGGACCAGTGCACTAGTGCCTACAGTAAGAGCTCCGTTCAGACTTGTGAAATCTCTGAGGCTCCCCAGGTGCAATCGTGCCTCAGGCTGACTAATATCAAAGGTCTGTCTGGTTGCCACACAGCCAGACTCCAGATCCAAACCACGTGGGACATACCCCGTAAGACTCCCCCAGCTGTCTTTTTGCAGAAGCAGCCCCCTCCAGCCCTTTCAGGAATACCATTGCAGCCTTCCCAGAATGGCGATGGGGCGTCCACCAGAGCCGTGGCCTTGTTCAGCCAGAAGAGCTTATCGTGCCCCGTCCGACTGGATGGCGCTCTCATCGGTGACTCTGCACCTGTATTCTATGCCAATGGCCAAGCTTTCCCACAGACTCACACGGAGCTCACCAGCAATGGCTGGGGTGGCAACGTCCTCCACCAAAACGGACTGGGCCCGAAACAACCGACACATCCCACCCGGCAAAGAAACCGCTGGCGAGATAACAAGTGTTTGCGCTCAAAGGTTGTGAAGGTGGACAACTCTCGCTCGGTGAACGAAGCTCGATGCAAAGCGCAGAAAATACTGCAGGTCAACCTGTCTCCCGTGATACAAATCCGCCCTCTGAACCACGTGTTGAGAGATTTCCGATACCAGAACTGAAACGGACACTCCCTCGGAGCGTACGCATTGTTTTATTAGTGTCTTACGCATCTGTCAATTCCGACCAGGATTCCTTCCCGTTTGCAGCAAAGTTCTTTCATAAGGTTCCAGTCTGAAAGTTGGGATTCCTTGAAAGGCATTAGAAGTAGGGAGTTGATTTTCCTAGCGGGCTGGGAAATGACTTAGTGTTGATTGCTGGTACATTTTCACTCTCGGCGCAATTCTGTATTATCACTTTTTCATTCCTCATGGTCTTAATATGGTTGATGCGCCATTATTTGCATAGGATTCCCACGCCCAGTTGAAGACTTCCACTATTTGCTTTAAGGATGGAAGGCCACACTGCTTCTCTAAAGACTTGAGAAGAATAAAGACATAGCGGCAGGCCTCCGATAAAACCACTTTGCTAAATCCTGGAAAAACATGGAGTTGGTCTTCCTTTTCTTTGTCGGGTTGTCGCAGGGCGGTAAGGGAATCCACTTGAGTGGTTTGCTTCCTGTTTGGGTCAAAGAGTTTGTTGCCCTCCACAAAGTGTTCCTTTTTAGTTCCACCTACAAACATACACTAGGTAGTATTTTGGACTGGATGGTAGTAATATAAAAAGGTTTGCAAAATCTGGACTCTTTTTTTTTTTCAATATGTATTCAAGAATTGATCAAAAGAAATGTTTCCTTCTGTCCAAGTCAAAATCATAGGTTTTTGTTTTGTTGAGTGTCAAAGTTGGCAGTTTTTTGGGAAGAGTGTTATATGCTGCCCACCCAAAATTTGATTTTTTTTTAAAAAAATTCTGTTTATCTTGTATTTGAAACGTGTTTAAAAAATCCCTGCTTTAAAAAAAATCTTTTTTGTTCAATAAAACTGTTTTGAAAACCACTCCGATAAAATGTTTTCATTTGGGATGAACTCCCATCTTATGCTATGTTTTAGGACTGGAACATAGCAAATGTGCTGTTCCTCAGGGTTCAATCGTAGAAACCTTATCTGGCCAAATTTCTTCCTTCATTGATAATGTGCTGGTTATGCTTACGTTTGATTGTTGGTACGTGTCTTTGACAGTTTTCCCACATCCTGTTCTCATAGACACGTTTTAGCGGTGAAACTGGTGCTGCCGGCTGATTTTTTTAAATGTCGAATCTGTTTCAAAACACTGCTTATCGTTGGATTATTTTCATTTTTGATATTCATTCTTCCCAAGCGGCTAGTCGCCATGCGGTCAAAGAGATCGGTCTACGTCTTCGGTCTTCACTACCTCCCCAGTCCCCCCGCCCCCATCCACCCCTCGTGGATGCCGCCGCCAGTGTCGCTTCTCAGGCGAACCCAATTGCAGCTGCAAGCTCTTTGTGTGGTGGGGGGAAGGGAGCCCGAGAGGGAGGAGCACCGAACGTCGTCGTCAATTGTACTCAAACTGAAAACATCGCACCACTACGCTGCTTTGATGTTTTCCCGTACAACCACTTCCGCTCCCTATCCACTATATCAGTGTTTCCCAACCTTTTTTCATACACGGCACACCTTTTCATTGGAAAAAATCTCGCGGCACACCACCAACAAAAATCGGTTAAGTGTTACACCAGCTTCTATATTAAAATCTGTTATATTACAACAAAAGACGTAAAGTTCTATTCTTATATATGTATGGAGAGTCGAATAATTGAATAAATACTAAATATCCTTTAAATTGTATTTCTTTTGTAAAGTGACAGTTTTTGAAAAAAGGTTTTAGACGGTGTAAGGAATAATTATATAATATAATATTATAAAATATTATATTAATATAATATAATTATTAATAAAATATTGAAAAGGATCAAAAAGTTGCGTCAGTGACTTGTCTGGTTCGTGGACGGGAAATTATGTCACTGAACTATGTAAGCCAGAATGTCGATTTACGATTTGCCAAGGAAAGAAAGAACCGTTAACTGAAACGCCACTTCTATTATGCACGTTTTCTCCAAGCTAACGGCTCACTTTATTGCATGAAGGGATGCGCTGTTATGAAACAACGGAGAGATTACGCTTCTCTTTGTGTAATCTTGATTTTATAACACTTGTAGTAGTTTTTAAATAACGTGTATGCATATATACGCCTTCATATTATTATCCAATATATCTACTGCAATTGCTGGTTTGAAATTTACTTTTAATATTATTATTTTCAAATAAACATGTTCAAACTTGTCTGGTGTTTTATTCTTTGTTTTTTTATTCGCCAATTAAAACAAAAATCTGACATTTGGTCAACTGCTTTATATGACAATATGTGTAGGTACACCTCATGGACACTTCAATAGGTACACTACACGAGGTAAAAAAAAAAAAGTGTAGCGAACGATTCGGTGAACGATTCTTTTGAACAAATATTTTGACTGAACCGATTCTAAAGATTCACTTAAAAGAACTGAAATGCACTAGTACAAAAGAGTGCAGACGGCCAAAGGCTTCCATGTCGAAATAGCTGACTCGTTAGTGACATGGGCTTTCGCTCGGAAGGATCTTGGTTCAATCCCAGGTGTGAGCATACACCTACCTGTGCTTTTACAATTCGAACCTCGTTGCATATTCAAACAAATGCAAGTATTTATGTGTACATACATAAGGTGGCCCGCCCCCAAGTTGGCGGAGCAAACCAATGAATTATGCCCACTACCGAGGGAGCCGACTGGAATCCAGTAGTGTAGGGGTGGGGGGAGTTAGGGTCCCAAAGTAGGGTTGAAAGCTAGGTTCAGGGGGGGGCACCTTATGTATTTACACTTAAATACTTGCATTTGATGGCATATGCATTCGCAGCGAGGGTCCAATTCTAAAAGTGTGCCTAATAACAAGCCACTTTATTAGGGAAATATCATGGTCAAAGGTCACATGTGTCAAGCACTAGTCCTCGGGGCCGCGTTCCAACATGTTTTCCAAGTGACCCTCGTTAAGCGCACCTGCGTGAAAACTTTTAGCTTCTTTCACGTTCCACAGGAGCTAAAACTTTTCACGCAGGTGCACTTAACGAGGGAATCATACGGACACTCCATTAGGTACACTGCCATTTTCAAGTGTACCTAATAACAGGCCACTTTATTAGGGAAATATCATGGTCAAAGGTCACAGGTGTCAAGCTCTAGTCGTCGGGCCGCGTTCCAACATGTTTTCCAAGTGACCCTCGTTAAGCGCACCTGCGTGAAAACTTTTAGCTTCTTTCACGTTCCACAGGAGCTAAAACTTTTCACGCAGGTGCACTTAACGAGGGAATCATGCGGACACTCCATTAGGTACACCGCCATTTTCAAGTGTACCTAATAACAGGCCACTTTATTAGGGAAATATCATGGTCAAAAGAGCTCTAGTCCTCGGGGCCACGTTCCAATATGTTTTCCAAGTGACCCTCGTTAAGCGCACCTGCGTGAAAAGTTTTAGCTTCTTTCACGTTCCGCAGGAGCTAAAACTTTTCACGCAGGTGCACTTAACGAGGGAATCACACGGACACTCCATTAGGTACACCGCCATTTTCAAGTGTACCTAATAACAGGCCACTTTATTAGGGAAATATCACGGCCAAAGGTCACGTGTCAAGCTCTAGTCCTCGGGGCCGCGTTCCAACATGTTTTCCAAGTGACCCTCGTTAAGCGCACCTGCGTGAAAAGTTTTAGCTCCTTTCACGTTCCGCAGGAGCTAAAACTTTTCACGCAGGTGCACTTAACGAGGGAATCATACGGACACTCCATTAGGTACACCGCCATTTTCAAGTGTACCTAATAACAGGCCACTTTATTAGGGAAATATCATGGTCAAAGGTCACAGGTGTCAAGCTCTAGTCCTCGGGGCCGCGTTCCAACATGTTCTCCAAGTGACCCTCGTTAAGCGCACCTGCGTGAAAACTTTTAGCTCTTTTCACGTTCCGCAGGAGCTAAAACTTTTCACGCAGGTGCACTTAACGAGGGAAGCACACGGACACTCCATTAGGTACACCGCCATTTTCAAGTGTACCTAATAACAGGCCACTTTATTAGGGAAATATCATGGCCCAAGGTCTTGAACGCGGCCCCGAGGACTCAAGCTTGACACCTGTGACCTTTGACCAGGATATTTCCCTAATAAAGTGGCCTGTTACTAGGCACACTTTTAGAATTGGACCCTTGCTGGGAATGCATACGCCATCCCCCCCTACACTACTGGATTCCAGTCGGCTCCCTAGGTAGTGGGCATAATTCATTGGTTTGCTCCGCCAACTTGGGGGCAGGCCACCTTATGTATTTACACATAAATACTTACATTTGTTTGAATATGCAATGAGGTTCAAATTGTAAAAGCACAGGTAGGTATATGCTCACAGCTGGAATTGAACCAAGATCCTTCCGAGCGAAAGCCCGTGTCACTAACGAGTCAGTTATTTCGACATGGAAGCCTTTGGCCGTCTGCACTCTTTTGTACTAGTGCATTTCAATTCTTTTGAGTGCATTTCTTTAGAAGCGGTTCAGTCAAAATATTTGTTCAAAAGAATCGTTCACCGAATCGTTTGCTACACTTTCTTATTTATTTATTTATATATATATATATATATATATATATATATATTTTATTTTTTTTTCTTTACCTCGTGTAGAATACTTATTGAAGTGTCCATGAGGTATACCTACAAATGTCTGATTTTTGTTTTAATTGGCGAATAAAAAATATATATAAGGTATTCAATGTTGGACAATTTCCCACTGCACTATATCATGCCCTATTTGGTTCGTGTTCCAGATCATCGTTATCGATTTTTATATAATGGATATTAAAGACGCTTAAAAATACCAATACAGCGTTTTGGGGGTAAGGAGAGTGAAGAATTGTTGCGTTCAGATTCTTTCACACATTCCCTACTCCCTACAGGGAAATGTCAAAGTCTTTTCTTATTACGCCACTGTATCATTTTAGTTCTTCATTATAGTTGACTATAAAAATTCCTACCTAGCAACGAGGGACTCGGGACTGTGCTAAAGAGCCACAAGACAGCCTCGATTTCAGCCTCCAGGGTTGGGGGAGGGGACACCATTTTACGAGGAACAACTGAAAAAAACCCGAGCGAGGCGAAACGGCCGGAAACCAACATGGCTGCTCTGCTCGCACGTGTTGATTATGACCAACCTCCCCCTTGCTTCCTTTTCCTTCCCAAAGAAAAAAAAATAAGGAAAAGCTTCCAGCAGTTAGCAGCCAGCTAACTATCATGAGTCAGTAAAGAATAGACGTACAAGTATAGCTGATTTTATCACGTTCAATGTAGTTCAGTGTTTCCTTTCAAATACAATGTTAGCCTTCTGCGGCTCAAAGCAGTGTTTTGATCATTGTTAGCTGGCCATTTTATATTTTCAAATTCACAAATCCTAACATTGATGTTAGCATTTCTAGACTCCACAGCATTTGTCATGTTTTATTCGATTAATATGAATGTACCCGTACTAGATTTTTAAATTGTGCTTATGCAAAAATGGCTTCTGATGTGCCCTTTTGTTCCATGCCTAAAATGGCTTCTGGAAATCGTCACATCAGACCCTCTATTTATTTTGGATCAGATAACAAATTGTGTTTTGAGCGCGTGTGCTCGTGCGCACGTTTGCAGCATCATGTTCGCAGATTTGTCCGGACATCTCGGCATGTCGCGCAAACAGTGGCGGGTCTTTTGTGACGAGCTCAGCACATTCGCAGTGCCGACATTCACTATCAATGATTCATGACACCATCCAACACAGACTCTGAGTGTGTGTGTGTGCGCATGTGTGTGTGTGTGTGGGTGTTTGTTTTTGTAGGTGTCTTTGCGTTATCGTGTATTTGAGGTTTATGTGCTTGTTTTTGCATGACTATGTGTGCATCCGTGTTTGTTTTTGTGGGTATCTTTGTGTATTTAAGGGTGTTTTTATTTCCATTTATGTGCTTCTTTTTGTATGACTGTGCGTGTGCACACAAACATCATGACTCCACACACTTAAACCGAGCTGTTTGTCCTCAGTAGTTTCTGTTTTGGTTAGAAGGAGCTTGTGAACTGAGATGATCAGTCATGCAACGCATGGTTGGTAGAAAACGATTAGTGCAAAATTTTTGGACAATCACTTTGTCTTCCTGTTGTGTGACAAGTTTGATTTTTGAATACGCAAGACACGGTCGTTACAAAAGCTCAACCAGTGAGCCCTTTCACTGATCCAGGTCCAGGAGCTTTGGAGGTTCCTCGGGTTCTTCCGGCTCTGCCCTCTGACTGGTCTCCTGCCGTATAGAGGGAACGTCACAGAAAAGAGGAAGGAGTCACACAACCAACCAATAACTGGTGACATGAGTAACAAGTGACATCGCTAATGCCAGTTGGCGTAGCGCGCCGAAACGACTCACCCCAAAAGGCTCAGCGAAGGCTCTGGAGCCGCTGTACAAAGGATTGGGGATGCAGACCAGTGCGGGTTTGGACGGGCTGGCCGTTGCCTTGTCCTCGTCGTCATTCTGATACGCGAGAGGAGAGATCGTTAGCTGTTAGCTTGTGCTCACAAGCTACATTTAAGTACATTTCTATCAGTTGATTTTTTTTTTTTTTTTTTAATCCAATCATATTTAAGCCTCCATATGTTGCCACTGGCAATCTAAAATGCTAAGGCTATTAGCCATGTTAACATCTGAGTACCCCCCCCCAATTGTGTGTGTGTGTGTGTGTGTGTGTTGGGCATGCGACTTACTTTGAAGTACTGAAATTTGAAGGCATCCGTCTTGTGCTTGAAGACGTTGTATCCAATCCCTGCCGCCACGGCGGTCAGCAGCAGCGACACCAAGATGGCCGACACGGTGCCGCTGGAGTGGACGTGGCCGTGCGCAGCGTGGTGGGAAACCTGGATCGGCCGGCACACAATCACACGCACACGTTAATCGACCAGATAACGGCACTTGTGTGAAACAAGCTGGTAACCATGACAACGGGAGGACGGACCATTAAGGACCGACGTACTGAAATGGGGGTTGTTAAGAAGCAACGAAAAAAAGGGAATACTTGGCTTTCCAAATACAGACATTACAACCAACAAAAAGTTGTTTATTCCCAAATTATATGTTTTGTGTGATTGTAAGCTACTGTGATAATTTTCACATGAGGATGAATTTACCTCATTGACTGGGTTGACATTCCCTTTAGCACAGCACCATCTAGTGGATGCATACCGCAACACTAGTCAACTTCAGTTTTTTATGCGCCTTTTAATCCAATGCACCCTATATATGAAATAAATTCTAAAATAAAAAAATCAATGGAGGTGCGCCTTATAATCCAGTGCGCCTTATAGTGCAGAAAACACTGTAATCAACTGTTAATCAATGTTACGTGTTTGATGATTGAAGATGTATGAAGGTGTTACTTTGCATCAAAACATAATCTTTGGGGAGAGTAAGGCGAAAAAAAGTTAAATAGTGAAGCAACCGACGACCACAGTAGGAAGCCATGGGGGCCACGAGAGAAGATCTAGGTATAAAGTCATAGAATGGTCTCAAATATGAAATAAGGGGAGTTGGCTTTTGAATACACTCGCCCTTGACATCATCCAGCTCACCTGAGGCGGCGGAGCCGTCAGCGGCGCCTCGATAACGTGAATGATCCCGTTGACGGCTGGGATGTCCCAAGCCAAGAGGAGGCGCTGGTTCACCAGTTTATAACTCTGAGGGTGGAAGTGGTAAAAGATTGAATAAAAAAATAAGGTTGAGTACGGCAATTGGATTGTGTTGTGGTCGGACCTCGTTGTTGCCGTGGGTAACAGACAGGTCAAAGCCCAGCCTGGACGGGATGACTTCCTGGTGTCGCAGCTCCTTAAATGCTCGTCTGACGTGATTGGCAGAGATGTGATACTCCACATCTCGACCCGAGAGCACCTAACACACATGAAAACAAGACGAGGGAGAAATGAGTCGTGCTAATCATTACTTTGTGCAAATAAAAGAGAATGACTAGAAACAAGGCCACCACCATCGAAAGAGTAAAAACAATTGACGATCATCACCATCTTGCATAACTAGAAATAACCCAGAGAGGAAAAATGATTGCAAATCACCCCGCTCCGCACAATAGAAATAAAGATGACCGACAATAATCCAGAAGAGAGTTGGAAAAGGCGCGCTCACTTGGCCAGGGCTGAATCCGTCGTCGTGCGGGACAAACAGCGTCAACTCCGACTGCCTTTGAGTCAAAAAATCAACCAGACGCTGGCCCTGTGCGGAGAAACCGCCGTAGTCCAACAAGGACTGAAATTCCCCCAAAAAAGACAAAGAAATGTTGAGATCGAATAAAGGCGCTTTCAGGTTTGACGACGCAACGCCCGTCGGCACCTTGTAAAAGAGGCTGAAGTTGCCGTAGGCCGCCAGCACATCAATCAGGACGCTGTTGCAGAAGACGCCATCTCCTTCGAAGCCGTCGGGACACTTGCACGCGACGTCTGCACACGGCAACAAGCGGGAGACTCACACAAAATCTCAAGATCATCTGATTTTTCAGTGGAGGGAATTTTGGTGCGATAGTTACCCGAGAGCCTGTAGCAGTAGGCGTCGTACGTGCTGTTCCGGTCCACGGGATCCTTGTAGAGGACCACGCCTATGTGGTTCTCGCCACACCTCATGCTGGGGAAGCGCGTAGGGTACCCGACCTTGCCGCCCTCCAACCAGCCGGCCACGCACAGATGCATGCCCAGCTGCAAGCACAGCCGCCACGTCAATAAATGCACACAACGCCAGACGTTCGCACGTTTTTTTTTCCCACATTTTTAAAAGGTTTAGGCCTTCAGCCATAAAAACACAAAATCCATGCATTGATATACATGTAGTGCGAGTACGCAGGGGTCCGAGCGACACTAATTTTCAAGTTTTTAGTATTCCACATGCAATTCTGATTTGTTAGCAGATTGATGGACAGCCCGGGTACATGCGTACCTGTTGCGCGTCGCCCAGCTGTTTGTAGTTGGCCAGCACGCCCCCGTCGGCCTGGCACGCCGCATCCGCCTGACTGAAATTCATCTTGTACTTGCCTTCCGGTGAACGAAGATGGAACACTCCCGCAGTATTGGCTGAGAACGCAGGCGCCGCATTCAAGAGCACATTAAGTACGGTCACAGAACGACGGCTCGGTGCCATCGAGACCGATCTAGATGACCGCATCACTCATTAGGGTTATGCTCTTGAGTCAGAGTATATGCGTTACCATGGTAACAGAAGGGCACCAGAATATACCTATAAATGTGTTAAAAGTCCGAACGAAAGTTCCAATGATCATCGTCACACACACACACATCTGGGTGTGGTGAAATTTGTCCTCTGCATTTAACCATGCGATTTTGATTCATCCCCTGGGGGAGAGGGGGAGCAGTGAGCAGCAGCGGTGCCGCGCTCGGGAATCATTTAACCCCCCAATGCCAACCCTTAATGCTGAGTGCCAAGCAGGGAGGCAATGGGTCCCATTTTTATAGTCTTTGGTATGACCCGGCCGGGGGTTTGAACCCACAAGCTTCCAGTCTCAGGGCGGACACTCTACCACTAGGCCACTGCGCTGGTTGCCTTGGAAACAGGTGACCACGTCACCAAGGTAACGCGTAACAAACGTCACATGATGGCTGTTACCGTGGTAACAGAAGGTGGTCCCCGAATATACTTGCTTGTTGTGTTACCGTGGAGACAAATTAGTGAGCAATGTGTTAGACTTTCAACAAACCCCACTGATCTCTTGAGCAGGTGCAGAAAAAAGACGTCTGTTGTCATGGTAACAAAATTCTTTTGGAAACGTTACAGACAGCTTGTGGAAAGGTCACGAGCATGAGAGATTTGTCGCCGTAGTGACGGACAAGCGTTACCGTGGTAGTGCAAGTCCTTGCAGGAGGCCACGGGATGACAGCCGCCGTTGTCCTCCAGGCAGCGGTCGACGGGAGGCACAACTTTCTCCAGGCATTGGATTCCGTTGCCCACGTAGCCTTCTAAGCACTCGCACCTGCGCTCATTCTGTAGGGAAGACGATTTCCGCTAGTAACGTGGACGCTCGGAAAATCGACAAATACAGTCAAGCCAAACAAAGAAGCCTTTAAAAAGCTAATGCTCAATACTCACTTGGGAAGCTAATATTGGAGCTCAACGTTGGATGCTAACATTAGCAATAACTGACTTTGTGATCAGTTAAGATCAGACGCAAAGGTGCAGCTAACACCAGAAGTGGAAAGTATGCCGGCGGGACATTTCCAAGGCGAAACCTCAAATCAAGAAAATGCGACGAGTGAGACGTTTGTACCCACCGGGCCTGTGAACTTGCAGGATGCAAAGTCGCTGCAGCCGCCATTTGTCTCCTCTACACACCTGGAAAACACATCCATCACTTTCCTGATGGTGAGCGGTCCCATCTCCCCCTTCTGGCCTAAACACGCTCCGAAGCGCTGACCTATATTAACAACCAAAATTTGAATATTTGCAGGATGACACTGCATTCTTTCGTTCATTCATTATTAATTCATTCAGCAAATTTTTATTCATTTATTTGGACCATTTCAGCTTTAGTGTGTTGCCATGTCAACCAAATCTATTAAGCAACTTATCCTGGTGCCACATACGAATCGCTTTTCGTCGCCGTTCACCTGTTGATGGCGTCGCATACGTGGCCGTCGCCGCGGTAACCGCTGCGGCAGGTGCAGTTGACCCGCAGTCCCGTCTGGGTGCAGTCAGCGTCTTGGTGACAGCCGCCGTTGTACTCCTCGCAAAGATTCGGAGCTGTGAGGCATTGTCGTCAAACAACGTCATTGGAAGAAGAGAGGACGGGCAGAAGCCAGGCGTTTATCCGTGGCCCGCCCCCACCCCCCCTCCGAAATGGAGCGCAAAGAGTGGAGCATGTCTGTGCCTTCCCCAAATTAGAGCAGGTTCAAAGTTTTGCGACAATCATGATGCGGTGTTAAAACTCACGTGGCTCGGGAGTGCATGTGGTGCCATTGCCTTGAAAACCAGACTTGCACAGGCAGCCCAACCCTGGCAAACAATCGGCCTGAGCATGACATGGACGGCACTCCTCGGGGATGGAACCTATACACACGCACACACACAGTATGAAGTGTATGAGCACACTTTTTCCTCCGGTCAACAACATTGAGAATGGAATTGTCGCTCTGTATGAAGTATAAAATGCAGGAAAGCTAGGATAGCACTATCTGGCACCACGCAGCAGCATCCCTCACCCAAGTCGATCTGGCAGCGGTCTCCTTTCCAGCCCGCTCTACAGACGCACTGGCCCGAGCCTTCCATGCCCTCGTCGCACGTTCCCTGCTGACCGCACTCGCATGCTGGGGCAGGAAAAGATGAGATGAGGCCTTCCAAGTTGATTTTTGTTGACATGCTTGAAGTGCGGGAAGCTTATGATGTTATACAAACGTCAAACCTGTGCAGTTGGCGCCGTAATGTCCCGGCGTGCACATCTCGCACGCGTCGCCTTGAAAACCGGCAGGACAGTTGCACTTGCCCGTCCCTCGTAAGCCGTCGCTGCACTCGCCGTGGCCGCTGCACGGTGACTCCACGCCGCCAGGACACACTGCAGAGAAAGACAGACAAACGCCTGTGAGATACTGAAAGTTTTGTGATAAAAAAGTTTGACAATTCAATTCAAATACCGTAATTTTCCGACTATAAGTCGCACCGGAGTATAAGTCGCACCGGCCATAAAATGCCCCAAAAAGTGAAAAAAACCAAACATATATATGTATATAAGTCGCTCCTGAGTATAAGTCGCCCCCCCGCCCAAACTATTAAAAAAAACGCGACTTATAGTCCGAAAATTACGGTAGTCTTTTTGAGAGGAGAAGAAAAAAAACAAGTGAGATGTGTGTGAAAGTCAAGCGTAAAAGCTTGCGCCTCACCCTGACAGTCTCTGCCAAAGTGGTTTTTACAGCACTTCTGGACCCAACCCGGGAAGCGGCACACTCGCTTGCAGCCAAAGGTTCTGAGCGAGCTGAGCGGGTTGTCCAGTTCGCCGGCCCAGCGCATGTAGCCCAGCGAGTACTTGATGCGACTTCTCATGCAGCTCTCCACGCGTCCCTGAAATGCGCCACGCGCTTCATCTTCTCCATTGCGGGGCGAGAAAAATGGGGGCAGGGGTTTGGGTCTCCTTACCGTGTCCTGGTGACGGATGGGGCAGGGCGGAGGGAACAGACAGCGGCCGCAGCGGCCCTGTTTGGACACACAAGCGCTCACGTTACACTCTCTGTACTTGGAGGGAAGAAAAAGAAAAAACACGGGGTCAACGTTCGTCGTGTGTGAGAAGTGATCACGACAACGCACGAGTGGTCGTGCTTGTGTATGTTGGCAAGGGGCGTGGCTTTCACACACTTGGGAAGGGGGCGCCATTACAGAACGTTCAAATCTTGCCAGCAGCTTTGAGACCGCAGACGTGAGCACTTCAGGGAAGACGAGGTGAGGTGATGTTGTGTGACTTTGCGGTACTGACAAAAGTGGTTCTGTTCTCCACGCTGTCGCAGTGCGCCCCCAGGCCCGGGGGCTCCAGAAGCTGGTCGATGCCGTAGGCCACGCCCTCGTCAAAGCTCAGGTAGCGCTCCACCACCCTGGCCGCGTTTTCGTTGATCAATATGTTGCCCTACATTGGCACAAACACACAAAGAAGCAAAAACAACGCACTCAGGGCGTCAAATTGAAGTTTTCCCTCATTCTGGCTCCTTTCTGGATTGCCACGTAAGGCTCCTCTCCTCCTCGCCCATTTGAAGATACTTTTTTTTTTTTTTATTCTTTGGCTTTCGACAGTTATTCTTGTGCTGCTCTATATCATTTTGTGTTTCAATGGATTGTTTTCGCTGTCTTTGTGGTTGTCCCCGTTGCTCAGCGTGCAGCTGTTGTGTAATGTGCTGTAAATATCACGTTGTATTGCAAACTACCATCTCCACGTCAATGCCAGACAACAGTCATTAGCGTAAATAACAGTGTTTGTGTGTTTGTTCTCACCACCAGGTTTTTGTCACAGCTATACTTGATTCTTGATCCGTGCATGGAGCGGAAGGACGAGTATATTCCTGGCCGACTGACGCCCAGAATCTAGACACGCACAAATATGTCATGGCGTCCAAGCGGCCATTTTAGTGGAGCCGTGTTACCCTGGCGCTGCGTATGATGTGCGCTTTGACAGTGGCGGCCAGCTCCTCCTGGTGGTCGGGACTGGAGAGCCAGCGCTGCCTTTCAGGGGGCAACGAGCTGAGGGCCTGGTCACTGGGCCAGAACATCGTGAACGGCCGGTGGATGGATGACTGCAGCACTGGGAGCAGGCCGGCGCGCTGCACCCGCAAAACAAAAAAAAAACTCATCAAAGCGCAAGCCCGTGCACGGTGGCGTGGAAGTAGAACGTGAGGCCGTGATGCTAAATGGCTGGATGACGGGCAGCTTGATAAACGGAGGTGGAGGGGAGAATGATTGGCAGGATGGATGCCAGAAACATGACGGATGGCAACATGATGGATGGATGGATGGATGGATGGATGGATGGATGGATGGATGGACGGACGGACGGACGGATGGATGGATGGATGGATGGATGGATGGATGGATGGATGGATGGATGGATGGATGATGGATGGATGGACGGATGGACGGATGGACGGATGGACGGATGGACGGACGGACGCGGCTGATATGACAGCGGGAGCACGTCACGGGTTTACCTCGATTAACTGGTAGAAGCTGCTGTAGCCATAAAATTGAGCAGCTACAGTGAAGTTCATCTGGAAGGAAGGCAAGAAAGAAAGAAAGCTGGATTTGTTGATTTATGTGCCGTGTCCTCACGATACAGATAAACAAGCGCAAGCACACACACACACGGTATGTAAACACACAAATGATAAGAAATGAGCACACAAACGTGCACACGTAGTTGTGGTGAGTTGCGGTCGGCACCTTGTTGACGCGTTGTTTGCTGCTCAATTGGTAGGGGGTGAGCATGCCGCTGATGTGGTGGATGACCCCGTTGGACGTGCTGTAGTCGCTCCTGATGATCCGAGAGGCGTTGTTGATCCACACCGAGCCCTGACGCGCACAAACACGCATGTGTTAGCCAAATGCTCGCTAACGCCGCTGCCCTTGAATCGTTTTTCCAACTTTTGAAATAGTTCCGGATTGATTGTCACATTTGCTCAAGGCGTGGCATTTATTGCTCAAAGCAACCTTTCTGGACTCAAGATTTCTTTTTTTTTTTTGCATCCTTCTAACCAAATCTTGCCAGACCACTTGGTTACAGAAGAGGACGCAAATCTGTCTGTCTGTCAGTGTATTTGTGTGTGTGTGTGTGATTGAATAAGACCTGCTGCAGACTGAATTTCAACGTGTGTCCGGATGTGGAGATGGCCTGCTGGGTGCTCTGGAGGTCGTTCAAAGTCAGCTTCTCGCAGGAAACAATGTGGTACTGCACCAGATCATTGAGACGCCCAAACAGCTTCCACTCACTAACCTGCGCCAACACACACACAAACGTAACCACGTGCGTGTGAGCACACGCACAAAGATGAAGACGCATTAAAGTAGTAGAGAAAGAAGAGAATCAAGATGGCGGCTGATGAGTACACACAACAGGATACGTGTCATTGTCGATGGGGACAAAGACGGTGAACGGCCCATCGCCGGAGAGACTCATAGTGTCTGACTGCTAGATGGAACAAAGACCAACATAAAAAGGTTTAAGTTGTGTAACTTGTGTGATAAGGTAGAGGTTTTTATTTTGCTTTTTTTAACTCACAGAGAGCATGTCACGGAAGAAGGCGTTCTCCGGGTTTCGGAACACCTCCTGCGTGATGACGACGAAAAGAAGAAAAGAAAAAGCAGAATGCTGTGATGGCGGCCCGGCCAGCTGAGCTGGAGGGGGGAGTTCTGGGTCATGTGACTCACGGCATTGGTATTGCCGCGGCAATCGATGCCGTCGCCCTTATGTCCTCGGAGGCAAGTGCAGTTCCTCTGGCCAAGTCCCAAATACTCACAGCGGGCATATTTGCTGCAGCCGCCATTGTTCTGCGCACACACAATCATACACGCATTTATAAGAAAAATGCAAAAACGCAAATGATAAAAAAAACCTCAAGCGCACACAAACGTACATAGAAAAGGTACACGAATAAACCTTAATTTTTCTCTTTTTATCCTAAACACACACGCGAGCACACATCAACGTACGGTTCTGCAAGGGTTACTGGGGTAACAGAAGCGGCCGCTCCCTTGGAAGCCCGTCTGGCACCTGCACGCCACCTGGGGAAAACAACCCAAAAATATCTTCAACCCGCCATCCAACAGGAATCACATCATTCAAGAGAATGAAGAATGAAATCCGTTGGGGAGGAGAAAGAACATGCAGGAGAGTATTGTTATCTTATCTCTCTGCATTTGTTGCCATTTGCTTAACAAGACGGCCACATAGGAGATGCTAACTGTTAGCTCGTGTGCCTGTGGAGTTTCCCATTGCATTATGCTAGCGGCAGTTGTTTGACAGGAACATTTAGCCTCTTTAATAATCTCGAGAATATGCGCTAAATAGATCACTTAACCGCTGCTTGTTGTGAAGTGACTTGAGTCTATCTTCTATCTCAAATTTAAGCTCACAAGCCCAATGCTCCCCCAATCTCGGAATAATTCCCATGTGGGATCGCTCGTAGCTCAAGGGGAAACTGTTTTTGGAGACAAGTTAGTCTCCAACGGAGAAAAGCAACTTCCACTCGCAGTCCGGCTCACGATTGGCTCGTTCGTCAATTGGCCAAAGCGCCAAGACGTGACGTCATTGCAGTTAGCTGCCGTCTTACGGTGTCAGGTCCTGTTCGGATGCAGTCGGCCGACTTGTGGCAGCCTCCGTTGTTAACCAGGCAGCCGTCCACTTCTGAAAAAGAGCAAGTCCGCCCACCCGTAAAGGTCGGAATGCGGGGAATTTCACCCAACATGGTGGATGTGTGACGATGACATGACTGACCCAGGCAGACCACGCCGTCGCCCGTGTAGCCCTTGTTGCAGGTGCAGGTGCGCACGCCCGCCGACACTGTGGCGCAGGTGGCGAACGGCGAGCAGCCGCCATTGGACAGGCTGCACAGGTTCACCTCTGAGGGACAGAGCACAAGTCAAGCACAAGTTGTGGAAGCAATGGAAAGAGAGAAAGCGGCTGTTACCTTGGCACACGCTGCCGTTGCCTTTGTAGCCGGCCACGCAAACGCAGGCGGCCGCGCTCCCCTGCGGCCCCGTGATGCAGCTGAAACGACCACCACATGCCCGTCAGCCATTTGTCCGTCCGTCCATCATCAGTCCATCCATCCTCCGTTAATTACTTCATCTTTTGTAGTCTGGCCAACGGCTTACCCAGCATTTGAAAGTAATTTGACGTCTTGATGCAACTCAAAAGACACAAGTTTAATTTGGGATGTTGACCAGCTACATGGCGTGGTTGATTTTTAATAGCACCAAAAAAAAGTTTTGTTGCCAAATCACATTGCCTGGAACGACCCATCCATTTTCTGTACCGCTTGTCCCCACGGGGCTCGCGAGCATGCTGGAACCTATCCCAGCAGTCATCGGGTAGTCGGCGGGGGACACCCAGAACTGGTTTCCAGCCAATCACAGGGCACACAGAGACGAACACATCTGCACTCGCACCTAAGGACAATTTGGATTGCTCAATCGGCCTGTTTTGGGGATGTGGGAGGAAACCGGAGTGCCCGGAGAAAACCCAGGCAGGCACGGGGAGAACATGCAAACTCCACACAGGGAGGGCCGGAGGTGGAATCGAACCCTCCCCCTCCGAACTGTGAGGCGGACGTGCTAACAAGTGTTTCAGCGTGCCGCACTGCCTGGAGACATTTGAACCAAAATGGTAACACACACGCACACATGAATACAACCTACTTGGCGTTCTCATCACAGACTCCTCCGCAGGCATCGTCCTTTATCTCTGCCACACACACACACACACACAGATGATGGGAGGTTACTCAATTTGAGTCGCTTGCGTATGCGCGTCTTACCGATGGAGCACGAGGCCCCCTTCCATCCTTTGTGACAGTCACACCTGCCGCTTCCCGACAAACCGTCGTCACACTTGCCGTGGTCACAGGCGCACTCTGGGAGATGCACACCCAAATGGACACACACAGGAACACAAAACAAGTATTGGAATACATGCGGACGCACAAAACACACGTCTGCCCTGCCCTGCATCTTCAAAAGGAAAGTAGTAGTTTCCCTTGATTCCACTTTGCATTACTTTTGCACATCTGTGAAGTTCACTCAAAGGTGTGCGTGTTTGTTTGTGTGAGCAGGCATGCAAGTGTGTATCCGTTTGTGCGCGCGTGTGTGCAAGCGTCTCACTTGAAGTGCAGTTGACACCGTAACGTCCAGGCTCGCAGTCCTCGCAGGCGGTGCCGTGGAAACCCTCGTAGCATCGGCACTCCCCGTTGCCACGGAGACCGTCCTGACACTGGCCGTGATTGGAGCACCAGCTGCCCACATCTCCCGGGCATTTGAAGCACTCGTGCCCGTAGTAACCGGGGCAACACGATTGATCCTGCGGGGCACACGTCAGGAGGGCTCAGAGTCACATGCGTGGGTGGCCACGTTAAAGCTAACGTTAGCTTCCCATCGATTCTCATCTGAGCTAGCACCCGGCTATACACGGGTTGCGAACTCGCTATGTGTTAGCATTTCGACCATCCTCTTGTGAAAGGTAACCCAACTCCAGGTCACGTTCCAAAATCTTAGCAAATCATTTTTTACTCTCGAGTTGCTAGCTCAGGCAGCGGCTACCTTGGCGACTTGCAGACATTTTATTACGCAGCCTGGCATGGACTTCCTGCGGGCTCCAACGCGCTTTCTGTATCGACAGTTGGGCTTCATGTTCTCCGGGAATTGCATTGTGATCTGAGGTGGAGCAAAAAGACGCATGGAAGAAATGCCACGGTGGATGGGATCCGCGTGATTGACAGACTCACCGGCTGATATCTGCTGAGGCAGCGGGGGGCTCCGTCACAGGCAGTACACCGGCCCTAATCAGCAAAGAGACGGATCATACTATGCCAATGCCAAACAATCTCCTGGCTTGAAGCAACAACCTCCGATTGAGCGCTTACGTTGACTTGCACCATAACCTCCTGGCTGCATCTGTTGCGGCGCACAGAGAGGACACGCGGGAGGACGATGATGACGCCGTACTGCGTCTCGCTGAAGGTGCCGTCTAGTGGCACGTCGTTCACCAACGTCTGGAGCCACCGCAGACAATGAAAGGGCGAGCCAGCGTCAGAACAACGTGAAAGGCCCGGGAGGTCACAAAATGGTTTTCTTACCTGATTGTTGGAGTCCAGGTGGAACTGTACCTGGTAGTCGGCACCCAGCAGAGTGCCCGCGAGTAGACCGTCATAGAGTTTTTCGGGGAAGAGCAGCTGTTTGAGAATCACGTGATACTTGAAGAAGTCGGGGTCCTGCGGACAGGAAGGTGTTAGCGCCTCTCAGTGGAATTTGGCCGGGGCTGGTGTGGCAGGCCTCCTACCAGCTGGGTGGTGTTGCCTTCACTCAGGTACTGACGGATGGCGTCGTCGGTGGGCAGCAGAAGGGTGAACTCAGTCTGCTTGATTTCCCCTGACAGATTGTACTTCTGACAAAGCCGGGTCGGAAAACCACAATCGACAACAACGAAGGTACACACACAAAGCGTACGCCGACACAACACACTACATAACACACCCAGTGTGACCCACCAGAGCGTATTGACGGAAGAGACTGAAGTTCGGCGATGATTCCAGGAAGGCCTTCAGGGTGAGCGGCTCGGGCGGGAGGTCCGAACGGGATGGAAACAACACCTGAAAAGATACCTCATCCATTTTTCACACTCAGGTCGCCGTCTCGTTCGAGCATCCTCGATGAGCCGTCCCACCTTGTCAATGATGTGGAAGTAGCCGTTGATGGCCGGCTGGTTCCGGGTCACCACGGCGGCGCCGCCGATGAGAATTCCCTGCGATGACACCACAGCGGACTCGAGTGGGCCGCAACTGGGGTAGGCGGAGCCAATGTTCCAAACGCAACTCCGAGGCTGTTGACTGTTAGTGTGCCGCTACCTTGCTGCTGTTCTGGATCTCCCATTGGGTGGGCACGTGCATGGAGGGCAGCTTGTGGCCAATCAGGCTCTCCATGTCTTCCACGGAGTATCTGCCTGGCAGGAAGTGAGCCCTGCAAGCAGGAAGTCACACGGCAAGTCAGCAATCCAGGGGTGTGTGTTGATGTTTCTGTTTTTGTGTGTGGGCGCGAGCTGACCCACCGCAGGATGTGCGGGAGGTGATGCCTCGTGTTCCAGAAAATGACGTCGGCGTCACTCATGTTCTGCTGCACCTGTCTGCTGGGGACCAGCACGGTCACGTTGCCGCTCAGGTCCTCAGCGGCTTGAGGGTACCTCTGCGGGAATAATCAGCAGCTCAAACCACGGCGTGATGTCATTTGAAGACGTGACGGCGTTCACCCACGTGGATCATGTAGTACAGGCTGCTGAAGATAGGATTCATGTCCAGCTCCTGAACAAAGAACATTTTTCAAAGTTGCAACTCTCAAGTTGTTCGCATTTGATGTCTAAAAATGTGAGTCGGATTGTCATTGGCGAGTTTTGACCTCCATCAAGGTTCCGTAGCAGATGATTCCGTCTCCTTCGTAGCCGTCGGGGCACGTGCACGTGCGGTTGCCGTCCTCCGTCTGATTGCATTTTGCCTGCAAATCAATTTCAAGGCTTTTCAGATACGTTACTACGTACGCAAGATGATGTAATGGCGCCAGGTCAAACGGAAGGCCTCGGCACGGGCAGTCCAATCAGTGCGCTGCGGCACCTGGGGTTCATTACCAGGGCGTGGCAGCCTCCGTTTCTGCTGTAGCACGGGTTCACCCTGTCACAATCTGCGCCGTTCCCCATGTAACCCATTTTACACACGCACTCGCTCTGCAGACACACACGCACGAACAATCTGCATGTTAAGAGACAACAAAGATTCACAATGAAAAATGCCAAATTCGAGTCTGGAGCTCAGCCTTATACTTGACACCTTGTATTCAAATAATCGAAGAAATGCTCAACAGAAACAACCAAGAGCTCTATTTCAAGCTCACCTGCCCGGGTCCGATGTGGTTGCAGTCTGCGTTTGGGCTGCAGCCTCCTCGCGCGGCCGTCTGGCAGTTGTTGATCTCCACGCAGACGCGCCCGTCACCCGTCCAACCCTCCACGCACACGCACGACACGTTGCCCGGAGACAAATACACGCACTCCGCCTGCCAATAAAACAATTCAAACACAAGCGCTCAAGTACATTGGATTGGCTTCTTGCGGAAAGTCGTGGCGAAAGCTAACGTTGGCGTGGCAGCCTCCTCTGTTGCTCTTCAAACAGCGGTTGATGGCCGTGCACGAGTGGCCGTCACCTTCGTAGCCGTCCCGGCAAACGCACCTGGCGCCGACGGCAGCAGGAGAGAAAGCAAAGAGACTTGCAGAGAACAAATCAGATCAACAAATATTTGGAAAATGGAGTGGATTTGAAGGAATACAAAACGATTTTTAAGGAGGGGGAAAAAAACAAAAATGAAACATTGTTGTTTTCCTTTAAAATAGTGTCTTTCTAACTAAAAGCACTTTAAATTTCTTTGCCATAAGGTTAAAAAAATATGATAGCGGGTGGGCACTCAACACTGCTCTGCATTTGCTCCACATGGCGGCTCGACTTTGTCAAGTCGGCGAGGCGTCCTTACGTGGTTTGGAAGCCATTGAAGGTGCAGTACGCGTTGATGTGGCAGTGCTCCCACAGTTTGTCAATGATGTCAGCTTTGCACAGCGTGGGCGTTTTATCGCAATACTCCCCGGAGAAAGGCTCCAGACACGAGCCGCGTCGACACACGCCGCCGCTGCCCGGCCGGTTGTCGCACACGCCGTGGAGGCAGTGACACTCTGTGAACTCGCAATGCACACGCATAGCTGGCTGAGTGTGGGAGGCAGATGGGGGGGGGCTGTTGTTTGGGGGGCGCACCTCACCTTCGTCGCAGTGCTCTCCGTGTTTGAATGGGTCAGAGCAGATGTGGCAGGCCACGCCCTCAAAGGCCGATTGACAGCTGCAGGAGCCGTTGCCACGGATACCGTCAAAGCACTGTCAACAATGGAAATAATGTGTAACATGATGGCGCCAGTGACAAATATATCATAAAAAAAAAAATGATAGCAGGAGAAAACCCTAATGAAGAGAGGCGCTCGCCCCGCTACTTGAGGAAGGCCACTCGAAAACGAAGCCGCTAACCTTTCCTTTGTCGTAACAGGGATGCTGGAAGCCTCCGATGCACGGCTTGCAGTCCGCCCCAAAGAAGCCATCGCAGCACTCGGGCGTCTGCTCCGGAACACCACACAATTGCCGTCAGTTCTACCGCTTGACGTATGGCAAATATTGTCAAAGGCCATTCTTGGCGAATTCATCAATTTAGTCGGACAGCGAAAACATCGGTAAGCTCGTCATCTTTGGTGGATGGTGAATCAAATGTTTGCGACGGTCGTCTGACCCGTGTGGTGACGTTGCAGTTCTTGGCGCAGCCTTTGCTCGGCGACCGATGCAGAGGGGATGGCGTGTAGTCGCAGCCAATCACGTGAGTGTTCTGAAACACGCGCCATTTAGTTGGACGGACGGGCCTATGTACAGACAGACAGACTTTTACCAGTTCAGTGCTGCCATCTGGACAGGATGTCTCGTACAGGTAACTGCAGTGAACACACGGGCCCTGAAAGATGAAAATGATTTGTCATTGTGCACAATAATAAACATTTTCTATGCCGATGTGTTTTGTTTACGCTTGTGTGCACATGTGCAAGGCCTGACTTGTGTGATTTGGCTTTGGACGTGGTCGCATCTGTGCGGCATGATGGGTAAGATGGTGGGCGGGTAGAGGAGGCCGTCAACCACGTGGAAGATGCCGTTGAGCGCTCGGTTGTTGGGACTCAGCACGCGCACGCCCTTGTCACCCAGCAGGATGTCGCCCTGAGGAAAGAGGGCGAGGGGCGCCGTTGCATTAGCGTGGGTCGGCTCGCAAAGGCGGAGCAGCTTACGTCGGCAGACGTGGAAATGCTCAGCAGCTGATTGGCCGTCGTCTCGATGTGAGGAAGAAACGTCAGGTCATCGGACGCCAGCTGGACAGGGACATAAAAAAATAAAAATAAATAAATAAACTCACTGGAAGTTAGTTATTTGGACTTTAATATCTCAGAAATGCATTATTGCTTATTTTATATTTCAAATGGGGAAAATAGAAAATTGGATCTTCCATTGTTTTGAATAAAAAGTGAAATAAAGTCGAAGAAAATGTGCACAATTTCTGCACATCTTCGAAAAGAAAACTGCACGTTCTGTGCTATGTGCGCGTCCTTACGCTGCCCTTGGTGTAAATGTGGTTCCGCAGCAGTTGCTGAAGTTTGGCCTTGGCCTGAGGACCAAAAGAAAGCAGATTGAGAGTTGACGGAGCCAAGTGTACATTGTGGTGGTGGGGGCGGTTGTCGCACATGATTGAGCATGTAGAGGATGCTCCCGTCTCTGGCGTTGTCCACGGCCAGGTTGCTGGGGATGAAGACGGTCAGCGGGCCCGGCCCGTTCAGGGGCAACACTGCGCCGCAATTCTGCACACGCACAAAAAAAGGTCTTGGATGGATTCCAAATCTTCTCGTTTTCAAAAAAAAACATGCCCAACAGGCAAAATCACTCATGAATAAGCTGGGGGATGACTCCCCTACCCAAAATAAACAAGCAAACAAACAAGTAAATAAACAAACATATTTCAAAAAAGCATGCAAGTTTTTATTAAAAAAAAAAAAAAGAAAAAAAAAATCATCTCGACTCACATCAACAAGTGACAGGAAGCGGTTGAAGGCTGGCTCTCTTCTGACAACCTCCCCGATGTTCATTGTTGAAAACTAAAATCCAAAAAAAGATGATTCATATTCTTCTTGCGGTGCATCTGCCGTACCGTACCTTATGGACTTCTCCTATTGAAAGAGGAAAAGTAGCAGGCCGGTTGTCAGGGGTCCCTGCGATTGGCTGGTCGATGATGTGAATGACGCCGTTGGCCGCCGGCAGGTCGGCCTGGACGACGGCGTATGTGCGCGTGGGGTCGTGCAGCATGATGAAACGCTAGCCGGCCACAACACACAAATGCATGCAGTGATTTGAAAAGAGCCGAGTTATGACGTATTTTTCTTACCTTGTTGTCCTTGCTCCTCAATTTGGCGCCTCCGTACATGTTGAACTGTCGGCCGTCCGTCATGTCCCGCAGGAGGTGCTGACCCAGGATCAGGTGGTTGCGACACACCTGCTCGTCCACAGACTGCGGGTGCAAAGCGGCAACGTGAATATTCACCTTTGTGCAGCGTCATCCTTTGACTGGGGCCAGGTGCAAAGACAAGCATGAGCTTCGTACAGTCAGAGATGTTTGGAGCAGAGGGACGAAAGCTGTGAACGGTCCGTTGTGAGACATCAGCGAGGAACAACCTTTGGCTGAAATGCAAACCAGAAATACAATTGGAAGATGTTGCAAGCGCAAGTCACGCGAGTGCGGCTCTGCAACATTTCTCAATGACATTGCGTTACTGTTACGATTTGTCTGGTAAGAAACAAAATAAGAGTGACGGAGTATAATGTTGATACCAAAGAGGTCAAGGGCCCCCTTGAGTTTTCCTTTCTGCGCTCCGTTGCGATTCAGGTCCTGCAGACGCTCCATCAGGTTACCGTAGCAACGTCGCCCATCGCTGATCTCGCCTGGCATGCACACACATCTGAGCAAACAAACAAAATGCAGTCATTTAACACTCAGGCCTTGTTGGATTTTTGGACAAACAAACAAAACGCTGTCATTTAACACTCAGGCCTTGTGGAATTTAGTACCGTAATTTTCGGAGTATAAGTCGCACCGGAGTATAAGTCGCACCAGCCATAAAATGCCCAAAAAAGCATATATATGTATATAAGTCGCTCCTGAGTATAAGTCGCCCCCCCCACCCAAACTATGAAAAAACCCCGCGACTTATAGTCTGAAAATTACGGTACAATTTAAGCACCTTTTCAACAAAAACATGTGCAAGAAACGTTTGTCCGACCTGGCTTTTCCATCCAGCCCAGTTTGACAGACGGCCGACGAGTGGCAGGTGTCCGACGCGCAGGCCGAAAGCAGTCTGCAGCCCGACTCGGCGGTGCCCCCCACAGGAATCATGCCGGACATGCACTCACAGGCCACCTGGGAGACAAAATCCGTCACCGACGTCCCGTCCGCCTTGCCGCGGCGGCGCTGCTTAACCGTACCTTGTTGGGCCCCTTGAAGACGCAGACGGTGGAGTTGAGAGGGCAGCCGCCGTTGTTGACGGTGCAGGGGTTTTTGGGTACGCAGACGCGGCCGTCGCCGTCAAAGTCGGCCTTGCAGGCACAGCTGACCTTTGACCCCTGCGTGGAGCACTGAGCGTTGACGTCGCAGCTGCTCGATACGCACGTGCCTAAAAACAATAAAACAGTCCAAAAAAATGGAAAAAGGACGCCGCATCAGACGTCGGGCGCCATGTTTACTTGCGCATTTGTTCTTGACTGTCTTCCTGTATCCTGGCAAACATTGGCACGTGGCGGCTTCGCCTTCTCCTGAGCAGTACGAGTATGGGCTGCACGCGCTGCACCTGTTGTTCACTGAACATCAAAAGAAAAGAAAAAGCACACATGCATAAAAAGCAATACATAAAAATACAAAAATGGCGGCTGGAGCTCCACCTTGTCCAGGGAGCCTGCCACGTTTCACGTTAGTTTTTGATTTAAAATCAATGATATTTTTCAATCAATATCTCAGCAGAATTGCAATTGTTTGCTCGATTTAAATCTCAATATAAGATGTTCCTTTTTTCGAGATAATGAGCAAGGGCACCTTGGTCACATCGCTTGCCCGTGTACGGCGGCTGACAGAAGCACTGGCCGCTGCCCTCGGGGCCTTGGTCGCACACGCCGTGCTCACAGTCGCACGCTAGTGCCAAACACATAACACAACACATACGTGTCAAATCATACGTACACAATAACCCGGCGCAGTCTCCTAACCATTTCAAATGCAGTCTTGTGTGCATGTGACCTCTGACCTTTGTCACAGTCTTTGCCAAAAGTGTTCTCCTTGCTGCATGTCTGGCACGCAAAGCCACTGAAGCCTTCCTGGTAACGCAAGGCAGCAGAAGCAGGCATTACACAACGCGGGAACAGGAACGAGAAATGGCGGGATCGGGTACTCGGAGGCTGCAGGAGCAGGTCGTAGTAGTGGACGTGTGCACGAGAAGCAGCAGGAACAGGTATGTTAGAAGCAGCCAGAACAGGCAGTAGTAGTAGTAGTAGCAGGAACAGGAATTTAAAAAGTCGCAGAAACAAGCCTTAGAAGCAACAGCAATAGGGGCATCAAGAATGAAGAGTTAAGATGAAGAGCAAAAGCAGTAAAGGCAGTAGGAACAGGGCACGAGAAGCTGTTGCGGCAGGCGTGCAGGAACAGCGCTCACGTCACAAACGCAGGTCCCGTTGCCATGGTCTACATCCATGCAGGTTCCGTGGAAGTTGCAGGTCTTCCCCGACCAGCTGGGACAGGCTGCGGGCCACAGTGGCAACACTCAGGTCACTGACAAGCATTTGACTTCAGAGAGACCTTTGTTTACTTCAAGCTTTGGCCACTAATCACTGAAGCAAATTCAAGTCAAATAAATGTCTTCATTAAAAAAAAAAAAACTATGTGGCGATCATATTGTTCAAACTACTTACGGAGACAAAGTGGTCCCCAGTACTGCGGGCAGCATTGCGCCTGCATGGAGTTCTTGGCGCAAAGGCGGCGACAGCCGTCCAGCGAGACTTCCTGGCCGCCGATCAGGACCACGTAGCTGCAGTTGCTGACGCCACCGTTGGTGAAGCCACGTGGGCACAGGCTGCTGGGCACCGCTGCGCAGGACGTGCACGTCGTGTACACGTCCAGCCTCTGCTGGATGTCGCAGCGGCCGGGCGGTGGCGACGCCTGGCACAAGACGGGGGTCAGAATCAAGCAGGAACAGGGTCAGATGAAGCAACAATATGAGGCAGAAGAACCAACAGTGACTGGTTACTCTGAAGAGGCATTTTTTTAGCCTCCCCAAAAAGACTTTTATATTTTCTCGACAAAAGGTTCTTCTGAAATTGAAAAGTCAGTTCTTGAATAAATCATTTTGGATAACTTTGTGATGACTAGAATAAAAAAATCGGTATAATCTTGAAACAATCGGGCCTTACTCT
Source organism: Syngnathus typhle (assembly GCF_033458585.1). Classification (NCBI taxonomy): domain Eukaryota; kingdom Metazoa; phylum Chordata; class Actinopteri; order Syngnathiformes; family Syngnathidae; genus Syngnathus; species Syngnathus typhle. The sequence continues at coordinate 12,567,079 of NC_083748.1, forward strand.
TACATCCCAGCAAAATCTTTTTTTCCGCAATTGTTACTGCTATGCAGTATTCTAATACTTTCCAAATTTTCCTCTAAATTTGTAGAAACATTCTGAAAGAAATTCAAACAATGGGGGGGGGGGGGGGGGGGAAGACTAATCAATGTTATATACATTGAACAACTCAAGTTAATACAACTTGACATATTTGATTTTTTTTTTCTTAAAATATTATTCTGACTTTGTACAATTCTTGATTTTATTACCATAATGAAGACTATCTCCCAAAAATACAACTCTAATATCACAAATATTGTGCTTGATTGAAAAATTGTGCTTTACCTGTAGTTGCAGCGAAGTTTGTAGTCCAAGTAGTTGTAATAGCAGCAGTAGTAGCATGGTTAAGTGCCCCACTACAAAAAGAAACAGGAAAAAGCCCCCAAAAGACAAATCAACGACCCCGTCACAAGACGGGAAAAGAAAAGATCCGCCGCAGACAGTGTCAAAAAGTCTGTGCGGGGACCTCGAGAAGTATTCTACTGAAAGTGACAAAAGTGCGCACAAGCAAGGGAGGCTGTGGCCGTCAGTCGTGTCGTGTCGTGCCGAGCCGACTGTGTCGTCCGGGCCTCCCTCTCCTTTCTAATCAAGGAAGAGGTGGGAGGAAAAATGAAAACGCACAACACAAGCGGCGAGCCAGTGACACATTTCCTCCTGCCCGCTCATGGACTCGGCACACGGATCATTTTCACATACTGATACATCAATGGCAATTGTGAAAAGCATCATTCCTTTCATAACTTTTGAATTTATTGGCAGGTGTAAAGGAAAAACAGTTTAAAAAAAAAAAAGATTTTTTTGTCTCCACCTTCAATACAAAATGATTGAATTTATAACTTGTAGCTTGTTTTCTGAAGATGCCAATTCCATTTTCCCAGAAAAAACACAACCCTTAAAACATAACCATCCATTTGTCTCGTTAAATACTGTGTGGCTTTACTGTAAATAAAAGTAAAAGGAAAAAACAACAATTTATGCATTCAACACAATAAAGTCATTGGTCAAATTAAAGCGAGGTTTGTTGTGTTTCTTTCGCCGTTTTCTCCAACATTGTGTTCAGATTTACATTCACCATTAAAATGATGTGTTCATTGATTTGCGGCAAATAAACTAAGAAAAAGACAACTTTTGGACTAAATTAAAAAATTGGTGAGATTATGTCTAATAAGCACATGTACGAACGACCCACCTCGTTTAAATATATATTTTTTTCTCCCTTGACCCAATTCCGCTAAAATCGACCTGCCTAAGCATCTGGCTGACTGAGGGAATTTTTGCTGTCAAGTTTGGAGCATTTTGTAAAATCGAGTGCACAGAGAGTCTGGCAGGTTTTGTAGACGGCAGGCAGATTACGAGAAATCCTTGCTTCCTGACAGGAAGTTTAGGGCGGATTTCCCTTCTCTCGGCGGTGGCAACGGTCCCCGTGGGCCGCAGCCATTGGGACGGATTTCCTCGTACAAGCTGACACTGCGACTGCGCAGAAAGAAAGGAACGCCAAAGCACTTTCTTTCCTGGCTTTAACGCCGACGTCGGGAACCGGACGACAAGAGGTCAAAGTTCACGCTGCCAGGAACAATAGCGGGAAGTGCACCAACGCTCCGATGCTGACAATTGAAATAGTTTCCCCACTTACTAGGATGTAAGCGAGCACGCCAAATCATCACTTTTTGTTTTTTTTTGTCGAGTCATCCAGCTTTGGCTCCGCCTCCAATTATAGAAGCACAAATCCTTCCTAATTTAGCGTCGTCCGTCTCACTATTTTGTAAATGCGGCCCAAATTTGGTGGCAATCCGATTACATTTGGACACTATTCCAACTAGTGTTCTGGTTCCGACCCACCAAAAAACTGCCAGGTGCCCCTCAGCAAGCCAGCAAGAAGAGTAAAGAGCTCCAATTTTCTGTTTGTAAGAACATCTCGGATCAAAATGATTAGGGGAGACTAAGGCGAGGACACGCTAACATTCCCTCGTAACTTGCGCCTGCCTGCCGGATGGTTTGAAAGTTGAGACGGACGCCAAGGCGGACTTAGGACATATTGGCTTTGATTCCAGGCCGACCTTGTACGAGCGCCTATTTTGCCCTTATCTGACCCAGGGTTGCTGCGGCGGCCTGATAAAGTTCATCGGCGTATCGCAGCTTGGCGGTTATGCCTCGAGGTTGCCCGATCCGTAGTAAGCAATCTCATGCACACGACGCAATGGACGCCTCGATAAGGTTATCGTCGTGTAACAACACGCGAGCCGTGAAGCAGTTATGAAAACGGAAAGTATGACAGGAAGGGGGATCCGAGCAAGGGTCTTAACCTTGCAAACGTCTCTATCAGCTAATAGTCTCTATCAGCTAATAAACTGCTGACGTGCACAAAAAAAAGTGACCATATGAGCCGCCGAAAAACGCACGTCACACAAACTCAGCAGATTCTGCAGCAGAGTGCGAGACCGCCGCCAGGTCTGGGGGGGCTAACCGAAAGAAAAAAATCTCAACGGGATCTTGAGCAGACTACATCCTGACGCGCCAAATACTAGGAACAGATTGGCAGTACCGTTTATGCTTGGAAGGGGGCAGACACACGGAAAACAAACTTAATGGCATATTTTGGTGCCAGGAATTGAATTAAAGTCCAAATTGATCAGGGACATTTCAATTGTTTATGATTTAACTTCAATCCCATCATTTTGCACATCAAAAATTACATTTTAAGAAAATTCTCATTTTTGGAATTATCCCGCCGCGGCTGCGACGACCATGATGAGGGCAAGTGTTGATGGGAACTTTTTTTTTTTTTCTTCTGCGGATGTTTTTCTCAGGACAAAGACGAGTCAGCAGTTCAGCAACAGACAAGTCCTCGAGTAACTCTGACTTTAATCTCTTATTCCGAAATTTCTTACCCAAATTATATGACCACGTGACTGTTTTACTTGAAAGACTCTTACTTTCTATTCCTATTTTTTCCCCCTAAAATAATTATAACCATCCCTAAATTTAATCTTTCCAAACTCCCGCTGACAATTTCTCCAATTATCCTGCTTAAGTATTTTTACAAATTAGCCTGTAAACAGTGACGATGACGACAATCACCAAGAAGTTTTGATGACTTTTACTTTAATTAATTTGTGTTCTCCTTGACCAGAGGACACAACTTGCAACCAGTTAAACATAAAAAAAAAAAAACATCAATAAGCACAATACTTAAAATAATACTAAGTGATAACAGCACACAATACACACATATTGTAAATCATTTCAAAAAAATAATCAACAGTTACTGGACATTTTATTAGGTACATGGTGTCAGGTTATCTAGTAGGGAAAATAAATTCTGCCTTACAAGGCGAGCCTTAGCTATGTGAAGGCAGATTTTGGGGTATTCAACTCTGGTGAGTGTGTCAATGTACCTAAGGATGTGGCTGGCACCTCTATCACTGACTAATAAAGCGCTTTTTCATTTTGTTCAGGAAATCTCAAAGTGCAAAGAACTCAAATGTTTGGTGCATGGTATTGTTTGCGCATATAGTGGTTGTAAAGTCAACAGTGCAAAAGTTTTTTTTTTATGGAGGTTACAACTTGGGTCATTTGTAAACTGCTCAGCTTTTGCAAACAGTCCATTTTTTGTCGATGCAAATAATGAGGAAAGTATTCAAAATCAAGCTGTGTCCCCTGCTGAAAAACGTCCGCCCGGCTGACTTAACGAAAACACGCGTGAACACATTTACGCACTGCTGACAAAAAAGTTGGGGATATTGTGAAAAGTGACTCTTACTTGGTGCACTGATTTGTGCTTGTCTGGGAGTCCTTCGCTCAGTGAATGGTAGGAACGGAGGAAGCGAGATGGTATTAGTGCTTCACTGTCCATTGATGGCTATTGCGTCATTTCCCTTTTAGAACGCGCTCGCTCCATCTCGCTGAAAAACAAAGCACCAAGTGAGAGGTAGCAAACAGGCTCCGGCTGACAAAATGAAGACAGTCGGTTGAAATCACAATGTGCAACTCGTAGGAGCCTGACGTGCAGCGTAGCCAAGACCTTGACGACTTGGCGGTGCGGGTTTTGAGCGTTCGTTCAAAACATTCTTTTGCGAAAAAGGTCAAAATTCTTCGAAACGACTGCGAGACAAAACCGGATCACTTTGGGAGTTTGAGGGAAAAGGGCTCTCTAACCTCTCAGTCGTTGGCCTGATTTTGAGTGGGACAACATTGCAAGTCAAACTGACCACACTTGCTTCGCCTTTTCAACTCCATGAGCCCAAATGGCTACCCTTGTTTTGTCTCTTCATCTCCATCAGCCAACAAAAACGAGACAAAAATATTTTTTCTTCAGAAAAAAAATTAATTAAATTTGTCGCTAAGTCCCTGCCTGCCTCAAGGTGGCGCCATTCCCACTGCGGTCCTTTCCCGGCACTCCAATCAGCCGGTGAGCTCCACAGGAAGCTCCCGGCTACACAGCGCCTCCCACTGGCGAGCCAGCATGGAGATGAGTCTCTCACGGCCGTCTGCTCCCGGCACAAAGACGCACCACTGCACCTCACCCTCGGCACCCCCGCATTGTGCCGAAGGCGGGGGCGGATCCTTGCCCTCTGCCCCAAAGTGGTCCATGGTGAGGTGGCACAGCAGGTCCGGGCCCGGCAGGTCGTCGAACACCAGCGTCAGGGCCTGAGGGTACATCTGGTAGCCGAGGAGAACCCGGTCTAAGTCGCGGATCCGCCGCGCTTCCCGCAACTGGTAACGTTCCCTATGGGGGAGGGCCCAACGATTACAGACTGCTGCAGGGTAGTAGGGCACGGAGCGGGAACCATACCTGGATGGCGGCTCCTTGGCAAAGTCCGGGAGAGGATAACTCACGTAGTCTTCGTCCAGCAGGAAAACATCCGTGCTGGTCAGTATCAGCGTCCGGGGTTGGAGGACAGGAGATGTGTCGCAGGCCTGACCGTTGGCAAACTGAACCTGGGAGTCAAAAATTTCGGTGAGCTGTTAGAACATCCAATGTTTTGTACTGATGGCTGCAGAGCAAAAAAAATAAAATAAAACACACCTGAAACACCAGCAGGTAAAGTAGCACGTTAAAGGAACGCGAGGACAAAGACGAAGAGGAGGAGGAGGGCGTCTTCCTCTCAGCCACGATGAAAGTCAGGTCCCCCATCTCCTCCTCGCTGGGGTAGATGAACTTCACCCTGCTGCTGTGGACCAGCTCGTAGTTCTGCATCTTGCCTGCAGGAGGCAAATTTCAATCAAAAAATTTAAATTTCATTTATCTCTGACAATTGGGCGATTTGGCGTTTGCATCGAGTGTCACCTGAGCTGGTGCTCGTAAACTGCGAGTAGAAGTCCTGCTCGGAGGGCTCTGGAGTAGGAAGCTTCTGCTGCAGACTCAGCGCGGACATCAGCTCCTGCAGGAAGACTCCTGTGCCATAACTGTCTCTGCTCAGGCAGGAAACAATGTGCTTGGCCGAGGGTCCTGAAGAGTCAAAATGAAATGTTGGAAAAAAAAATGTGTGTGTGTTCAACAAATGAGCACAGGTACAAGGCAATGCGGTGTGAACGTAGCCGAAATGAAGCGCTGAGCGGGATGTCGAAGACTGACCTACAAGCCTGAAGTACTGATCGAACAAGCCCACGTTGACAGAGAGCAGATCGGCGAGTCGGATGGTCAAGCAGCAGCAAAGGCGCACGTTTGGGTCCGGACAAATGCTCATGTCCGTTTCTGGCAGACAAGATGTGCAAGATGGTTAGGACAATGACGCATCAGTATTTTTCCAATCATCGGACATTGATTTGGAGTCTTTTTAGTTGTCCTTATTTCGGTTTGAAGCAGCAAAATCGGCCAGGCGGCCATTTTGCTACTCGTTGTCACCTAAAAATGACATTGCGGCTACTCAGGGCTCAGGTTTGACACGGATGTTGATTTTGAGGCACACGGTTACCTGCGAGGCAGTGGCGAGTGGCAGCAGAGTCTTCCAAGAGGAAGTAGATGCCGTCTGTGGACAGGAAGAGGCAGCAGGCCAGTTCCGTCTCGGGCGCGGCGTAGAGGACGGCGGACAGCCACAGGACATGTCGAACCTCGTCCTCCTCGGACTTGAAAAACGACAACAACAGGACCTGAATCTCAAATCACCCAAAGTAGGTCTTACGCTAAATGCGACGCCTCCTCCACAGAAAAAGCTTGTATCAGCTCAAATGGCCGCCCAAGGTGAGCATCCTTACGTGTGCTATGTGCCTGCGGAAGTATGTCAGCAGCTGCTCCGCATCAAGCCCAGCCAGGAGCTTAAGCCCTGGGGACAGACTCTGGGTGAGGTGGAGGGATGGCTGGTTTGCTTCCAGTCGGGGATGAGAGGAGCTGCAAGCGGAGATGGATGAGAAAGCGGGACCAGGCAGGGGAAGCGTGCACCATCAAGTAAGACTGTACTGGTTGCATAAAGCTAAATAACATGAGCAGCTTACCTGCTGGTGCTGTACGCTCTTGCACGACATGAGCACTTCTCAACAGCATTTCTACTGTGACCTGAGAAAGCAAAGCAGGTGTCACTCTAAAGCCAAGGTGAGCAAACTTTCTCCATCGAAGGTATCAGGACGGCAAAACAATGTCACCAATTTCATAAGCACTCCCAAATGAAAGGCTGTCGTCACCTTGCACGACCTCACACGAGTGTGGCCGGCATCTGCACGGGAGTGGCAGCGCCACCATCTTCGGCCCCTCCAGAGCCACTCTCCGCCGACTCAGCTCGCCCAAGAAGTTGCTCTTGTCCTGGGCCAGCGGGAAGAGCAGCAGCAGACTCCCACCGTCCAGCAGCATCTCCGCCGTGTGGCTCAACCTGAACATGACATCACGGGTCCAAATAAAGTGAATATTTGCCAGTTATTATTATTGATGAGCATCACGTGACCGTGCTTTGGTCATAATTTCACTCTTGAATGCATTTATGGACATGCTTGTGGCAGGGTGTTGATACTTTATGATCCTATCAGTTTTAAGTGGCGCCCTCCAGTGGCATTTATTGGCAATTCCAAAGCCCTTTTACCTGCAGTGGTGTTTAGGGTGGCGGCAGGACTTCCCACTGGTCACCTTTTCAGTCTGAGTTCTCTGAATGGGGTGAAGCAGCACAGAGCTGAGGGGTACGCGGACCAGCCTGCACGGAGCCTGGTGAAGGCCAGCAGCACTGCGCTCTTTCTCCGCAATCTCTCTGACATCCATCTTTAGCACCCAAAGGTGTCGGTGGGTGAGGAAGAGGAGCGACGGGAGCTCCTCGGTGCACGGCAGGTGGTGCGGGGTGGAAGAGGGAGAGGGGGGCAAGAGGAAGCTGAGGTAGCCTCCCTGAGCTTCGTGACTCTCCTCTGCTTCCCAGGAGTTCAGGAGGGAGCGGGGTAGGAGACGAGGAGTCTCTGCTGCCTGTGTGACCTGGGTCAGTCTCTGCAGCTCAGCCCTGGTTCTCAGGAGCTCCAGGGCCTCGGAGAAAAGGTAAAAGCGGGCAGCACCATTCTGGGGCTCCAAGGCCAGACAGGAGGCAGGAAGCTCGGCGTGTGAGGAAAGCAGCAGCTGGGAGTAGGGTAGCAGGAGGGCCACCTCAAGCCTAGACACAAGAGCCTTTGTGGACGCACTCTGGTCTTCATCTGCAAAAACAGCATGTCAGCTCATTCCATTCATCAATGGTACCGTTCTGGACAAGCTAAAGACGTTTCTTTCTTTACCTGCATCCAGAATGTTCCCTTTGCTATCGTGTGACAAGCGCAGCAAGCACAAACGTTTGTCCGTCAGCACCATGCACACTACGCTCTGTTCCACCTCCTGCGTCTCCTCTTCCAGCTTTAGACAATAGCACCAAAGCACACTGTTGACAGTCTCTTGCTGCCGCTCCTCATCGCATGGGTCGGAAGGACCAACACCGGGCCCGGCGGGATGACGAGACGGGTCCTGAACGGAATCTAGTCCCATTTCAAAGTAGCCATCCCCGGAGAGCGGCCCATCCACTTGCGTGCCCTCCACGTGGGATGAAACCTCTCTGGATGGGTATACCTCCTCATCCTCATCCTTCTCCTCCTCGGCTTCCACAATCATCTCGTCCGGCTCCTTGAGGGCGGCGTGGAGGCGCATGGACAGCAGGCCTGTGAAAAGCCGGTCGGTGACGGTGAGGGAGAGGAGACGAGAGGTGAGCAGAGGACACCAGGTGGCGCTGCAGCTCGGGCAGGTAACTTCAGGCAGACTAGAGGAGGAAGAGCAGCAGGAGGAGGAGGAGCACGGGCAACTGCAAGAGGAACACTATTGACAATCTGTTTTTTTATGAAAGGAGCTTGATCAGATTTAGCCGCTGACCATGTGACCATGTTGGCAGGGGCTTTGTGACCACGTTCAGAGGGATGGATGGCAGCGTCTCCAACCTGCACCCAGACATTCAAAAAAAATAATCGGCATTGACGTGACATTCCAGATGCTTTAACTCTGCGCAGTTTTCAGTCACACTCTTGAGAACCAGATAGTCGCCATGGTAACAGGTCGGAGTGTCTGACCTGGGTGGTGTCAGCAGGTAAGAGGCGCGCATCGGAGGAAGTCGGGAAAGGCAGGATGGTCGGCGGAACGGCGGCTTCTTCTCGGCTCGTCATTTCTTCAAACAAGACACGAGAGCGTCAGTGGACCTAAGTACCTTCGGTGGCTTTTATTGTGAAGAAGTCGTCAGGGCAGGAGCTCTAGTGCGGAAGCAACCAGGAAATGCGGCAATTTCATGTCGACACCACCATCCCCTCAGCCAATCGCAGACTGATGATGCGCATGATTACCTCGGCTGGTGCAGGAAGCCTGCCGGGCCTGACAGGAAGAGGTTGGCGCAGAGGTGAGACAATGAGGGGCAACAAAAGAGGTGCAGCGAGAGGAAGAGAAGGGAGTAGATGAAGAGGAGGAGGGGGAGGGAGGGAGAGGAGGTGCAGCAGCAGACAGCCCGGTCTCCTCACTGATCTGACGAGAGGACAGAGAGCGAGGAAGCCTTCAGAGAGCAGCCACCATCCAAATCATCCAAAAGAAAGGCAGACATTTTGTTCTTGCCATGATCGTTCACAGAGAACCCAGCAGAATGGTCGCGTCGGCAAAATCTCAGGCAGTGTCCGTGAGACAATTATTCTCGAGACACGAGGGTAAAAATTGCTTTTGCACTTTCTAACCCGTGACGTGAAATTAAGCACACCTGATGTCATCTCTGGGAAAATGATGGTGGAAGGTGGTGCTTAATGATCATGTGATGGCTTTTGATTGTTGTACATCACAAATGCTACCTTCTTGTCGCTGCTGCTCATGCGGTCTTTGACTTCTTTGGCTTTCCGAATGGCTTTCAACACCTCCACCGTGTCCAACTCCTTCTCTGTGGTCACTTGACCATCCAGACACACCTGAGGCCGGACGTGGGAATGGCTCAATGACACACACACACTTAAGACAGCATTGCGGTGACGGTCGCGCTACCTCTGCTGCTCGGTCTCCAAACTGGGCCAGGACTTTGGTTCTGTAGTCAGGGATGATGCAAATTGGATTGGAGGAAAGGTTGATCTTCTCCAGGCACGGCAGCGAGCCGATGTTTTTGATTTCCTCCAACTGCAAACGCACATACAGAATTGACTCCTTCCTGATGTGTGCGCCCTGGCCAGCTTGGGGCAGTGGTTCCAAAATGTGATGCTTACTTGAGCTAGTTGGTTGTGGCTGAGGTCCAGGTGGACCAGCGAGTAGAGCTTGCTGAGGCCCGTGAGCCGCTCCAGCTGGTTGCCAGCCAGGCTGAGTGTCTTGATGTTGCCCAGCCGCGTATGAGCCCCCTCCAGGATGCACAATTTGTTGTAGGACAAATCCACGTGGACTAGATTGTACAGATGCTGTAAAACAAGGCAGTTGGCAAAGTTCTGTTCATCAGCTCTTGGAACAATAAGCTCGACAGTACAAGAGCAGTGATCCATACCTGAAGGTTTTCCACCGAGGAAAGGCAATTGTGGCTCAGATCGAGAAACTCCACCTCTGGAATCAGTTTCTACATCGGTGACGCAGTGAAGAACGTCAGAGGAAAGGAAAGGTACCACAAACATCAGGCGCGTCTCACCACTGAGCTGTCGATGGTGCCGATGGCGTTGTGGCTCATGTCCAGCGTGGTCAGGTTGCGCCAGCGTGGCACCACGGCGGTCACGGGGCAGCCACGCTCCGAGCCCTCGGCTTCCCACTGAGGGAACTCGCTGGCTTCCGGAACGAGGAGCAGCTGAGCCGAGAGCCCGTTTATTAGCACATAACGCGCATTAGGAAATTAGGATAGCACCGGAAATTTCTATTAATACCATCATGCTGTCTGTGGAGTGGTGGATATTCAGAGTGAGCAGGCTGGACCTCAGAGATGACAAACCCCCAATTTGCTGAGCTGCGCATTCGCTGATCTGAGGACAGCAAAAGACCAACAAAGTTGAAAGTCACATCATTTGAGGAATTTGCATAATTTGAGGCCTGGCAAGTGTAACTTGGGAAAAGTATATTTGTGTGAAAAAGATGAACGCGTTTACCTCAATCTGAAGCAGTGACTTGAAAAAAGACAGGTCAAAGGGCAGATTCCTCTCCAGGATGTTGCTGCTTCCGACTGGGCCACTGGTGCCGCAGATCTGGGGTGTGATTCGTGGCAGTTGGGAAAAGAAGACGCGAGTCACGTGGTGCGGCGAGGAGCGCGGCTGACCTTGAGGTAGCGCAGCCGGCAGGCGAAGTCCAAGATGTGACCCAGGTCGGTCTTGGCGTCGCCGTTGCGGCACGTGGGCTTGGCCAGACGCAGCTGCTGGGAGACGGCGTGGAGCTGCAGTGGCCGGAGGGAGAACACCTTGCCAGCGGCCAGCAACTCTTCGCCTATTCACAAGCGGAGGATGTTTTCGGGACCAAATCGTGTGCTCATCCTGTCACTCCAAATTATGTGAACTCATTCACTGCCACAAGAGGTTTACGCTCGTGAATTGGATTTTTGAATCCGACCCGATTTAATTGTCAACTTCTTTCAACAGGTAGTAGAAAGGATGCAAGCAAACCTTTATGGAACAACTCCTCGGCTAGCGCGGCCGTGATGCCGTTGATCTCCTGAAGGAGGAAAAACAATGAAGTCAGAAATCCTTCAAAAGCTATTCAATGTCCTTTTTTTTTTTTTTTTTATACATCTGCCCGGTGCCACTTGGGAATTGAGGTGCATTCCTCTGAAGCGTCTTGTGAACTGTGCAAAAAAGGGTTCAACAGACGGCAAGGCACATTGCAAGCTCTCATTGCCAACTAGCAAAATTGTCAAAAGTCAGACCTTCCAAATTAAAGCTAGGGATATAATGACAATCTTTCTTGGGCTACATGGTGGTTTATTTTACAGTCACTCAAAAATGAGCACAAAATAATTTGAAAATTTTGTAGTCACATGCTTTTATTTTGAAAGGCTGAATTTTAACTGGATGTATTCATTTCCTTGTTGTGTGAAATTAGCTACAGCGAGTCTGAGATGAAATTGTTAATATCAGCTTGCATTGTGGAATTCGCCTTGGCATATCTTCTGGCCATTTTAGACAACATGACGGTGAGAAAAATCATGGAGTCAAGAAAGAACTTTGAAAAGGAGGATTCACGATATTGGCTTCCTTCACTTCTAGCCTCTAGCTAATGCACAACTCTGCTTTCATGAGTGTTGTTGTTTGGTCTTGCGGCCGTCATCGATTTGCACACTTCAAGTGATGCTCACATGCTGATGCTTCTGCCAACGGTGGAACAAGCGGCCTACTGTTTATTTGCTCGTTGACCAGATAACACAGCAACATCACGACTGGCTAAGATTAGACACAGCTCAAATGCAAGTTGGAAAGATTTGCAACATGACATTAATATAAAGTGAATTCATTTGTTCGGGATGATAAAAAAAATAAAGCAAAAATACTGCACAAGCAACGATTCAACTACCTTTCAAATGGTGATCCAATTGAATGTTTTTTTTGTTTTGGTTTTACAATAAAACTGAAATAAAACTACCAAACCCGAGAATTGAATAAGTAAGGACTACCATGAGACTCACGTATAGGTTAAAGTGAAGAAATGCAGCCAGGGGAGTGGGGGTGGCCTCCGGGAATTGCTGGAGCAGCGCCTGCAGGTAAAGTTCTAGCTCCTTCTGCCGACGTTCCACCAAGCTCTTGGAGTTCTTGCCCAGCATCTTCTTGGGCGGGAGCAGATGCCGGTCCACTTTGTTCTCCGCTACCAACTGAGGAGAAGACAACACAATCAGACACGCAAAAACCAACACGACAATACTTGCGAGAAGCAGCTGTAGGCCACAACTCACACCCAGACGCTCACACCCAGACTAACCGGCTCCACTTTATGACAATCAAGGCACACACCCAACACTCAGTAAATACTTTATACGGGTATAGTATCCAAGTCTTGATTTTTCTGTTGTGAAAAAAATATTTTGGCGGTCTGATTTCAATGTTTACCTTCTCATGGAGGTCATGGAAGTCGCTGTAGCGATGCTTTACCGTCCACTTGTGCTCTCCATCCAAAACTTCAATGATGTACACCTGAAAGGGCAAAAAAGTCACTTTGTCGTTAAACTGAAGCTAAGGAATACTTTTGCAATCCAGTGGCTATTCTACTGATTATAAAACAGTACGGTTGATGATGATTTATTTCATTATACGTTGTCTTTTTTCATTATTTTGCTTTTATACTAGAGTGAATCCGCCTGCCGAGGACAAATTCCTTGTGTTGGAGCATACTTGGTCAAAGATGATGGTGATAGTGACATCTTGCTAAGCTCGCATATAAGATAGCTACAAGCCAAGCTCAGAAGCGGAAGCCCAATCTTACCGTGTAGTTTTCCACCAACTCCGAGCCGACAATGCACACTTTTCTTTCCGACAGCTCCTCACTGAACGGGACAGGGTCCATGGTCGTACCGGGACAAAGACTACGCTCTGTCGGGGATAAAATTTGTCATTTAACCCGATATTTTGCAGCGCAGCTCGTATTTCCCCCTTCGCCGTCGGTCGCCATTTAATTTGTTGTCACGTCTAAGCGGCTGACTTCTTCTTTTACTCCAATATGGTGGACGCGACGACGTGTTGCTACCCCCTTCAGGTCATTTCCCGTATTGCAGCTCCTTTTTCCGATCAGGTGTGACGTTTAGACGTCTAAACCTTTTTTCCGTGTTTAATTGATTTGTAAATACTCGTTTGTTGTGTTGACCGAGGAAAGGACTTTGTTGCAAAAAAAAAAAGAACACGTGTAATCCACCTGAGTGTCGGTGATGTATTGAAGCGACAGCAACGTGGCGCTGCAAATGACCACGCCCTCAAAATAAGGTCACTATAACTCAGGTTTGACTCGTATATGTAAAACGCATTTCAGCCACATCGGGTCGCTAAACACCATGTTCATACTTGGTGGGCATGAACTGGACCGACGTTTTATTGCGATATCCTTTCATGATCTCACAGATTGGTCGTTTAGAAAATGTCTTGTAGTCTATTGCGTGGGACGGAATGATGAAGATGAAGGCAATGACGAGTATAAAATGTGTAATATCCTTTCACGTTCAATTAACTTTACTTCCTTTGGTCTGCAAAATCGCAGTTGCAAGTTTCTTTCTGAAGATACGCTTCACATGTGTGACTGAATGATGGAGATGAAGGCAATGATGAGTATAAAATGTGTAATACCCTTTCACGTTCAATTAACTTTACTCCCTTTGTCCTGCAAAATCACAGTAGGAAGTTTACTTCTGAATATAATACACAGGCCAAATCCTTAGATACGAACATGTTTCTACATGCGCCCAATGCTCCTAACTACCTTTTTAACAGTGTTCACCAAAATTGAGAAGTTCCAATTGGTTATTTGAAATGATTTTATTTCAAATTTTCTCTTTCTCCGTTTGTCTTGTCGCGTTTTATGTTGAATCAGATTTCAGTCACAATGTGTGGCGCTGGCTTCGCCCATAGAACGTTTATGGAACTTTTAAGTAGTTGCGTCTTCATCCAATCAAATTTCAAATGCACATTTTTTTTTCCGTTTACTGATTGGTTGGCCAGAGCAAATCTTGTTAAATTGTTACATTAATCTGGACGAGCAGAACGCAAATGTAACGCTCTCGCATGTAAATAGTAATTATTTTCCCCCTTATGAAATATGGTTTAAAAAAGGATCATGAAAACATACTTTTAAAAATAGTTTCTTGGGGAAAACAAGCGTCCCTAATGTGTCCAGTGACTCTGCTGCTGGTGTCAATCGGGAAGTAGGCGGGGCTCCAATATTGGATCAAGTTTCAGAAGAGGATCGAACCATTTGCGTGAATGAATGGGTCACCATCATAAACGCTAGCACGTAAACAAACGTATACATACGTGGTAAGACTTCATAGTACGACGTAGATATAAGTTACGTAACGTTACTACACATATGAAGCGGCGGTAGTAGTGAGGAGGAAAAGAGAAGACCGGAGAGGGAGGCAGTGGAGCTGCACCCCCGCTTGGAGTCCTCCAGTGGATCGTTCTACCCCTTTATTTGGCATCTCAGCTCTGACGAGGTGACAGTTTTGTTGAATACTTAGCGAAGGATAAAGTGTCATACCGCGAAGAGCAAAACTTGAAAAAAAGAGAAAAAAAACATCAGAGAAACAAAAACCCTCGACATTCTTAATGCGCCCACTTGGTAGCTCCCTTTCAAAACACCTCAGTCGACGTTGCGCGCAGCTCCTGTGAGGTGAAAGACGAGCGTCGCGAAGGCCGAAGAGGGCGTGACGCGCAGCCTGAGAAGGCTCGCAGGCAAGCGGGCAAACGAGGTGAAGACGAGCAGGCTATGCGCCGGCCCAAGCCAGACGTCAAGAAGAAAAGCCACAAAATTGTCAAAAGGTAGACCGGTGGGGGTCGTCGGCGAGACACTGAGAAAGTCCTCTTCGTTGAGGATGTGAGCAAGGAAAGCAGTTTCACTCTGAAAGAAGATGCTCTCCAGGGAGGTGTGCGGGCGAGAAGCTCGGCGGGAGACCCGCAGCGAGAAGCGCAAGACAGTCGGTGTCTGTTTGAGAGGACGCAAGAAGAAGAAGCAACAGCAGCATCCTCATCATCACGCAAGACTCCAGAGGCCCACCAGCAGCACTAGTTTGCAGCCCCTCCGGCCCATCAACGTCCAAGGCAAGCGAGCTCGGGGCATGCGCGCCCCCAAGAACACCAACCAGTTCCTCATGCACGAGAAGTATCAGATGATGCACATGCGTTCCGATTCCGTGGGGAGCGACACCGGTGGGAGCTGCTCCGACAGCGAATCTGAACTCACCGACATGGACTCGTACCTGGGGGCCCTGGAAAACGCCAGGGGGGCGCTGCCAGATGTTTCGGAACCTGAAGCGGCAACAGGGACGCGGCAGGACCAGGTGGTCCAGCACGAGGACAGCATGCAGTACTTCCCATCCGAGGACGACCTCCTGCAAAGCCACAACTTCATGCAACGGGACTTTGCACAGTTCTGTGACTTTCTGACGTTGTAAAAGTGCCGGTTTGTGCTTTTGTCTTCAGGAGTTGTCAACAAAAAGGTGTTTTGTACGATACTTTGGATTTCCACTTGGAAAAACAATAAGTAGAATAAATTAAAATGTAAGAAATTGACGTATGGCTTATCCGTCATTATTTGATGGGGAAACTCACTTATTCGATGTTTTGGTGCAATAAGAGTGTTGGTTTCGTGGCATCTTGGTACTGAGCTGAGTTAAGTGGCTTTATTTGTGCGGTTCTGTTCATTTTAAGACACCGAACGGTGACTATGGTAGGTTTATGCTTGCTACTTTTTTTGTTGTACAGTACAGTGAAACCCTACATGTGATTTGGCATTATTTAGGGGGGGCCATCTTGGTCTTTGTTGACAAACTTCATTTACACATAAGTAGAACTTTCCATCATTAACTGTCAACATTTTGTGTCAGGTTCATGCTGATGTCATAAAAAAAATACCCTCACAGTGGCCGTTTTATTTTTTGGGGTGGAACTTTGTCAAAATTCAACAACCAAAGTCATTACGGAATATTGAGGAATCGACATGGAATCGTGCAACAAAAAGAAAACTACATCCACTGTAATTTAGTAGGTTGTACACATGCAAAATAAACGTGATTATCGAAAAAATAAAACAATGGACGTTTGGTTTACTGTTGCTGCTACTGTTGTCCCACACGCACATCGTGTGGTGGGTGTGAGTCCAAGCGGCCAATCAGCATTGAGCAGCATTGGCACGTGATCCACCTTTAACAGGAGAGAAAAAACAAAAATTAATAAAAGTAGGTGTTTTTTTTGCACAATCAAGCTGCCAAAAAGCCGTGTAAGAAAAAAAGTTGCAGGGTAAACAAAGTGAAAATATTTCGGGCTCTTTTTTGCAAATTAAAAAAAAAAAAAAAGCCTAAACTTAGCCCAAATGGAAATGGCTATTTTTATTTTTAATGCATGTTTTACAAGATAAAAGTAAAAGTGTCAGAACACTGAAAGAAGTCAGAAACATTTTTTGTTTGCATTGTGTGTTTGCAGTTTTAGTGTTTGCAATGTGTGACTTTATGCTGGTCGTACAGGTCCCGTTGGCTCTGCTCTCTGGTTCCCTCTCATCTCACTCTAGTTCCAGAGAAAGCTCACATGCTTCAATATGTGCGGCAAGATGTTGGAGATGTTCTACCAGCCAAGTACCTGATCTCCTTTCACTGTTTACTCATCACTTATATAACAATTCCCCACCTTTCTATCACTGACTTAGGAGTGTCTCTTTTTCTTTCGTTTCTTTGATGATATAAAAGTAAATAACATGCTGATGAATTTTGTTCAGCCACCAGACAAGGTGTGCTCGGTGTTGCCAGGAGGAAAAGGAAGAAGAGGACTGGAGATAGTTTTTCACTTGGAGTGGAAAAGTACAGCGATCCCCTCAGGGGGTGGAGCCTTGTGAGAACAGCCAATCAGAGCCAAGATAAACAAATTGATTGACAGTCGTGGCATGCAACTGAGACGAAATCTGGTTTCTTTTTTTTCGTCTGTGTCAACTTGAAGATTGCGTAATTTAAGAGAGGCATTTAGTCTTGCTGCATTGAGTGCGGTAGCCTACTTTACAATCATTTTAAATTGGACCGAGCAAAGTAATCACAGAAAGGGGAAGTTACTAATTTTTGACTAATTTGAGTTTTCTCCATGACACTGGCAACAATAAACTCAGAATTACAGTTAGTTCCATAAAAACACACAATAACTAGATATAATCCTCCAGACTTTTTTTTTGAACTTCCAACAACGCATTGCTTTCGGTGCTCTGGTAATGACATCA
Source organism: Syngnathus typhle (assembly GCF_033458585.1). Classification (NCBI taxonomy): domain Eukaryota; kingdom Metazoa; phylum Chordata; class Actinopteri; order Syngnathiformes; family Syngnathidae; genus Syngnathus; species Syngnathus typhle. The sequence continues at coordinate 12,584,414 of NC_083748.1, forward strand.
CATAAGCATACAAACGACTGAGGTGAAAGGTGTTCCGGGAGCTTGTCGCAACGAAAACCCGGAAATATTTAGTTAGAAAAACAAAAACCACGAAAGGAAATGTCAAGTAGAGCAAAATGGGTAAAGCGGTGGCGCCCTCTGCTGGCTAAACCGAGTTATGCATGCTTAATTGAATTCGGAAATATTTCATACCTGTCCAGCGAAGTAGTGATGACCACGTCTGCCTCACAGTTTTGACGTTGCAGGTGTCAATCTTAGCTCAGGAGTTTGGATATTCGTCATGTTTTCTACAGGTACTCCAACTTCCTTCCACATTTCAAGAACATCAACGTGATGTTCATTGAAGACAGCGTGTTCTTACATGAGTGTGACTGGTTTGTCTGTGCAGATGTGTTCTATGATTGAATGGGCTCACCCAAAGTCAGCTGGGTCCAGCGACTCAAATGAGCAATCTATAGAAAGTGGATGAATGGGCGATGGCCTCTTTTATTCATCGTAATTGTCTGTTTCCGGCACGGTTTTATCATATTTTAAAGATGCGTCCAACTTCCTGGTCGTACGCCGCGTTATAAAACGTGCTTGTGAAAATATTTCATAACTGGCATTATTCCATCTGCTCCGCCTTTTGTTGTTTCTCTGTCCTTTCCTCTTGCGTTTCCAGCTCCTGCTGCTCCTTGGCATCTGCCTCCTTCAGTTTCTCCTCCACGTCTTGCGGAATGTTGACCTCCAGCAGGTTCTCCATGCCCTGCTCCGGCTCGTCCCCGATTAGCACCTGCAGATGGTACACAAAGTAACGTTTATCTTATTCAGTTGCCTAAGATGAAAAAAACAGCTGGATTCACAAAACAGCACCAATGTGCCAGTCCAATTCAAAAATCAGTTTCAGACTGTTGGCTTTTGATGGACTGCCAGGGGGGTTCAGTTAACAGGCGTACAATGTTTGATGTGATATTGTCTCTTGTATTATTTGATGTTTTTGTAAAGCACTTTGTTATGGGGAAAGCCGCTGTGAAAGCGCTATTTAAAAAAAAAAAAAAAAAAAAAAAAAAAAAAAAAGTCCCATCTCCTATTAAATCTGGCCCGTCCGCCCCTCGAGCTAAAAGTGATCGTACCTCAACCAGTTTTTCACATGCGCTGGTGACTTTGGGGTTCGTCTCCCATCGGTGGAACTCCCTCATGATGACGTACACATTCTTGTCTTTCAGAGTCTGTCGGCCATCTTTAGTCGCCGTCAGCTAGCAGACGATATCGATGTGAGCGAGAAGAACACAGGTGCAATATGCTGAGAACATGTAAGCAAGTTACATTTACTCAAGGAAAATGAGTTGAATCAGCACTTCAACTTTTCTTGGACACAACTCTCAATAGTCCCGCTTATGTATAAAGTGGGAGTACTTTTGCCATGCGCGCCATTTTGTTTCTTACCAGCATAAGCGTTTCCAGGAGCATCTTCCTGATGTCGGGGTCCTCTTCTCTCTTCTTATCCTCTGGCAGGTACTGAAGGTCCACAGGCAGACCTACACCACCATGACATCATCATCATCACCACCACAACACATGCGACCAGTCGGAGCTTGAACCTTCATTGTCCTCATCGCTCAGCTCTTCCGGACCGGCCAGCGGAAGCAGCAGAAAGGGCAGGATGTCCACTCGCTCGCTGAGGAGCCACTCGTGATTAGCTGCAGGAGAACAGTCATGTGACGACAACTGAGGAAATAAAAATCCCTTTTCTTCTGCTACTATGAATTCTGACGACCCAAAAAGTCCCAACATCTCAAGGGCAGATAAAAACACAGGTGGGCACCGCACATCCACGGACCCTTCTTGACTATTTTGTAGCATTGAAAACAAATTTGCCATTTCTCATGCTGCCATCTCACCATAGTCAAAGCAGCAGTTGCGCAGGACGCCAATGACGCCACCACGCCGCACCGCAGACGCATGAAACTGCGTGAAGGGCAACAAGCGTTGGACCACACACCTGCAACACACACAAATCAATTCCCCCCCACTGAAATTGTTTGGAAACGGCAATCAGTACCAAAGCACATTTCTGAGTCTTGAGGTGCAAAGTGCAAGTGGCTTTTGCCCGCACATGCATAGCAGTTGCCTTGCGCGCGGCCAACACAACGGACCTGTCTTTGTCCATCAGGAAGCGTCTGGCGTCAGGCAGCTGCGTGAGATTGGACAGCAGCGGAGCCAGATAGTGCAGCTTGGCGTGGGGGTTGTAAGCCTCCATACATAACATGTCCACCAGCCGAGCCAGGCCAAGCTCCTCTTGGAGCACCTAAAAAACAATCAGTGTTCCTTTTTTACCTTTAGTGTCCATTACGCTATTAAGAGCTGGCTTAAAAATAACCCAGTTTACTTTAAAGTCTATTTCAAGTCTGATTTAACTCAACGTCTTATCTGGTCAGAGGTTTAAAGTTTGGGCCGGTCTAAAGATTGGTCAGGTTTCCGTTAATCTAGCCAAAAGTCTTGGTTACTATAAAGTCTGGTCTGCTCAGGTCTAGTCTGGCCTAAGGAAAAATAAAGTCTGGTCTTGTCTGACATCTGGTCTTTAATTTAAAGTGTGGAATAGTCCAAAGTTAGTTTGGTTTAGTCTTTAGTCTGCAGAACAGGTTTTGTTTCGATAGTCTCAAGTCTGTAATGAATACAATTCACGTCACAGGCAAGGTCATCCGAGCTGAAGGTGTTTGTAAATCGCCCAGTGGGGTCACAGCGAACCTTGAAGAGTATCTTGCATGTCTTCTCGTGGCGCGTCAGGTTGGAGAGGATGGTGCAGATCTGGTCAGAAAAGTGGTACTGCGGATCTTTGAGGTTCCTGACCAGCGTGGGGACCATGCCGATATCGGTCACCAACACCTGAGCGGGTCCAAACACATTTTGTGATGTGATTACTATAAATTGGGGAAAAGCCAAAAGTCACAAGCACTGTTGTGTGCCTTGAAGGAGTTGGATTTTATTTTGTGGTTGGTGTTTAGAACCTCAACTTGATGTCCCAATATGTATGGAACCGAATGTGTCTTTGAAGGACGCAGCGGCACGTGTCGCCGTTCGTTACCTGGTGAAGAGTCTCGTCAGCCGACAGATTGATTAGGATGTGGTAGCAGTCCTTTGCGATGGCGATGGACGGGTCAGACGTCAGAGCGAAAAGAGCGGCTATGAGGTCGGGTTTGGTGCGGAGGAAGCGGCAGCCATCTCTGTATAAAACAGCACAGTTTGATGGCAACATCCTGATCATCATTCGCCATACTGACACTCACCTGTTTCCTGACAAGCCCAGGATGTAGCTGGTGGTGTGGCCTTTGACATCGGGCCGTGTCCCAGGCGTCAGGAAGGAGAGCAGCTCGGCGGCTTCAGAATCGCTCAGCATCTTCAAACAAGCACAAAATAAAATTCTCGAAACTTGATAAAGCTTGGAACGCATTCGGTCGAGACTGACCACGAGGAATCTACAACGTTCTTTTTTTTTTTTTCTCCACTTGAGGGGTGTACGTTAACTCTACTCAGTTTTGAAACCTTCTTCTGAGATACAAAATGATTTATAAGATACCTAGTGATTTTGCTGACACTTTATCGAGAAGAAGTAAATAATTTAGGGACAGTAACGAGACTGCGATCATATTAGGAAAACCCGTAATATGTATTGGTATTCATGCTAGTTTAGTTCGCGGTAACTTGCACCGCACTTAGACAGCGATGGTCGAACGTGCAGTTTCTCAACCATAACCTACCTTCAACTTGCTAGACAGCTGCTGGTCTCATTCTGCCCGTTATTAGTCACTTTAAAACGCGGAATGTCACGCGTGTTTACAACCCTCACATGTGGGATACGCTTTCGCTACCAGAAACGCATCCGGCAACCATATTTGCAACGGAAGCTTCTACGGTAAGCCCACTTGGACAAAAAAATAGCCGCAGATGGAAGAGAAAAAAAAACACCAGAAAAATCACGACTTTTGTATTATTGTGGCCGAGAAAGAAAAAAAACTAGTTGAAACTGTCTTTATAGAGTTCTAAGCATTCATTCCAAACACACATTGTAATTCACTTACCGTTTTCGCACGGTAGATGGCGACAATGCGCCTACTTTAGCTTCTCGCGGTGTAAGATATCGCGTTGTTTCCGCCGACATTTCGTGTGCAGACACTGCGGTATCAGCCTGCGAGCTTTTTCCCTAAGCCATTTTATTTTGCAGACTGAAGTGAGAAACCAAGACGCCGGTGCATGAATCAAACCTGAGTGTGTTAGTTGACAGATTCCTCGGTAAGAATTCCTAGAAGAAAAAAATGCCTCAAGTGCTAAAAGATTTAGGACACAAGACGCTGAAAAATTGCGACTCTGGTCCGCTACCATACACACACACACACGTACACACACAAAAGAGGTTTGGCTAACAGCTAAGTAGCTAATTGGGCGTCGTATGCTTTTTTACGTTGATGCGATTCTATCAAAATCAGTCCTGACTAGTGTTATTATTAGTATTATAAAGTCCACCTACTGTCTTGTCGTCTAGAATGATGCTTAATTCAATAAAAAAACGTGTTTAATTCGTCGTTCGGGATGATACGGTACTTCAAGTAGCCGTGCTCAGATCGATACCTATCACGTCGTCATTGTTGTGTTATTGTTGTGTCAATTACCCGATGTTAGTGTGTAGTTAAAGTGATGGAAGGATGGAAGCCAAGTTTTTTTTCTTAGCTTCTAGGACAGCACAGGGCTGGTAACGTCAAATCTGCCAGCAAAAGGAGGCTGGTGATGGATTGAGCCTAATTTTTTTCCAAAACTTTAAAATTGAATAAATGCTCGAAAAACCTCCCATGATGGGTTGTTGCTTTAGTGGGTCTAATGTGTATTGAATGAGTTGGATCCAAACAAATACCCACATTGTGTATGTTTACACACCAAAATGGAGACATTTGCTGCGTTTTGAGGCTGAGGTCATTCTGTTTTATTGCTGGCTGTGCTCCCAATGATCTGCTGTGTCTTATCAATGCGCTTTTCCTGGCCATTTAAAAGGATCATGTGTGTCTACTATCTGCTGGGTTCTGTGCAATTTATTATGGAAGCTTTTCTCTTCACTACACCGGATGCTTACCTTCTTTGATTTTTTTTCAGTCTGAAAGTGCTTACTGGTTGATGTACTTTGGTCTGGTGCCCACTCAAAACATTTTGTGGTTTGCTTCTGAAGAGGTGTTGCAGATTTTTTTCTTTAATCGAAGTCACATTACCGTCAAGCGGTCGGTCCCGCCGACTTTAGGGGGACCTAATGGTTTATGATTCCAGTGCGGACTGTTATCGTATGGACAGCTTGGCGCTTCTTGCTATTGACTTTTCCACTGGTGGTACCCGGTCCAGTAAAAGTACCTGGGGTGGGGTTTAACCGATACCAAAGGGGGACTAGTTGTTTGTGTTGCTGCATTTAGAGTTGCACCATTCTTGTCTCCTTTTATGTGCCCTCACTGCTCTCGCCATGCTACCCGGATTGAAGGCCGCCGAGATGTGCTGTGGACTGCTTTTTTCTTTGGATTGTCCCGTGGTGCAACGTGGCTGTGGAGTTGTGGTCTGCCTTGACAGAATATTTGGAAATATTTGCATATCTCCCCACAGACATAAATTCAACTAATAATTTGTTCACTTCACTTGCTCAGTGGTATATACGTATGAAGTTTGCTTGTCATTTTGATTTGGATCAGTAAGAAGTCGAGAAACACAAGTCGAGTACCTGTTAAGAGTTCTGACCATGTGAACATATTTTTGTTAGTTTTTATTTGCGCAATAATTCTGATTCTGTACTGGCCCGGAGTTGTACGCTTCCGAGGACGGGACATGGACTTTGGGCTTTGGCTTAAAATGCATGGATTTAACCCATTTTAACTGCTAAGTCGAGGTACCACAGTTTTTTTTGGGCAATTCCAAACAATTTTGGCCTCTTCAAGGTACAGGCTCACAAGTGTGTCTTGATGGCATGATTTGTACGGGCATTCCTGGACTTTGGCTCTAAATTGAAGAAGCTTGAGTGTATCATTTTGTTGAATGTGGTTGGTAGCGCTCTTGAGCTGTGTTATGAGGATTTTGTCCGCAATGTCATAGCGCTGCTGTGTGCTTTGCTGTTGAGCTGCTGGTATTTTGCTGGCTGTTTGTTTGCTCATGCTAACGATGGAGCGCGATTTTGGTCAATGATGTGTCTGATGTGTTCTTTGTTTTCTGCCGTTTCTCTGGTAGTGCTCTGCTGTTGGGGTATTATGATCATGTGTGCTGTTGGAGAGTTTTTTTAAATATGGTGGCTTCCTGTTCTAGTTTACTGCCATGCATTTGTAGTTCTTCTAGTTTTTTTTTTTTAGGTTGTACGACTGTCAAGGCTTGGTTTTGGTGTTCAGCAGAACGCCCGCATCCTAGATAGCCCGAAACTATGAAGCCAGTTGAGGAGCATTGCGATTGTTCCCATCTCATTTTACAATTGGACTAAATGTTGTTGTTTTTTACAGTGCTTTACTGTTTTTGAGGAATTTCTCTCAAGTTCTCTTCGAGAAATGAGCTATTGTTTGATGTGGGTTTTTTTCTTCTCCATTCTCTACATCGTCACAGTTTCGCTTGGGATTTAGATTTAAGCGGGAAGCTTTGGGGAAATTAGGCTGAACCGGGTCACTTAAGCTTCTCCAAGAGAAGTGGAATCTTAAAGCTAACCTCTCACCAAGAATAATTATGAGGCACATTTTAGCACGTTAGCTCATGATGTTGGCACAATTTTGTCCTGCTACATTTATTGTATTATATTATTTCTGTATACCAATTCAAACAGTTATTGTCGGATATTAATTGTGTTCTGGAAGCTTGAGCTCATCACTCTCCAAGTAGTAGTCTAAATTCAAGTGTTAAAGATGGGCTTGGAGTTGAGCTTTGTTTCTTGTTCTTCTGCAAATGTTTCGCTCTTTCACCCCTCATTCTTCGCTACAGAACTGCTGGTTTCCAAATGTTTGGTTAGAGTGGCCCCCAAATTCTGCATTGTCATACCATGTTTGCCGGGCATCTGGAAACCACGGGTCTGGTCTACTTTGCTTCTTATCTGACGGCAGTGTTGCTCTCTCCCCAGGTTGTAGGCCTGTTGATTAGCTGTCAGTATGGCGGTAGTCATCAGACTGCAAGGTCTGCCCATAGTGGCCGGCACCATGGACATCAGGCACTTCTTCTCTGGCCTCACCATCCCTGATGGGGGCGTGCACATCGTGGGTGGCGAGCATGGCGAGGCCTTCATTGTCTTTGCCACCGACGAGGACGCTCGGCTGGGGATGATGCGCACAGGTGGGTCCATTAAGGGCTCCAAAGTGTCATTGTTGCTCAGCAGCAAGACGGAAATGCAGAACATGATTGAGTTGAGCAGGCGGAGGTTTGAGGGCGGCACGGGTGCGGGTGAAACCGCCACGCCCACGGCGCCTAATCGCCAATCTTCCGTGGCGGCCGTACCTGCGATCCAGTCGGCCGCAGCGGGGCGAAGCGGTAGCCATGGAAACCCCGCCTTCACTAACACTCCCGCTGTGGTGACTGCGACCTCTTCACAAGAGACCCCAATTCACAAAGCCGCGGCTAGCCTGGCGAGTATGATGCCCAACTTTCCTCATTCCTACAACACCGCCCCCGCTGTTACAACGGCCCTGACCTCGCTCAACGCGGGTCCCCTGCTCATCGCCCCCATGCCCAACATGCCATCCATGTCAGGGATGCCCACGTTAGCCGCAGTCCCTCCTCCCATGTCATCCCTACCCCCTGTCCCTACTGTCAGCCAACTTTCCCATGGACCACCTGTACCGCCAATGTCTCACCTGTCACACATGCCCTCTATGCCACCTTTCAACCCCACCATGCCCCCGCCCGGAGGACTTGCCGCAGGCCTCCCCCTCAGTGCCCCAAACCCAATGTTGTTCAACCCCATCTCCCCTCTTGCGTCTCTGGGACTCCAGGCTCACATGAAGGCCGCTGCAGTCACCGGAGTTACCGTGTCCGGTCCAGATGAGTTGTTTGTCCTCTTGCAGAACCTCGCATTCTCTTGCTCAGAGATGGAGATCAGGGAGTTTTTCCGGGGTCTGGGGGTGGACGGAGTGCGCTTTTTGAGAGACGGGCAGGGTCGTCCGACCGGCCGAGCCATGGTCAAATTCTTCGCGCCCCAAGATAGTTTTGAAGCTGTGAAGCGAGGCGGCGGCATGATGGGTCAAAGGTTCATTGAGGTCACCCCGGGCTCTGAGAGGCAGTGGGCAAACCTCAATCATAGCACAATGGGCCTGACTCCTCAGCATAGCGCCAAACCAAACATTCACCCGCAAGACCAGCACCAACACCGTAGTCAAGCCGTCGATGTTGGCCGTGATCAGCGAGGGAGGTCCAGATCGCCGCATCGACAAGAGTATTGCGTTTACCTAAAGGGCCTCCCTTACGAGGCTGACAAAAAACAGATCAAAGAGTTCTTCAAGAACCTGGCTGTGGTGGAGGACACTATGTACATTGCCTATGGCCCCAATGGGCAAGCCACAGGAGAAGGCTTTCTGGAGTTCAAAACGGAGCAGGACTACAAGGCTGCACTGGCTTCTCACATGCAATACATGGGACCGCGCTTCATCCAGGTACACCCAATCAGCTACAAGGGAATGCTGGAAAAGATTGACTCCATTCGTAAGCGTGAGGCAATGCAGAACGATGGCAAGAACCAGGATGGCCACAAAACACAGAGGAACTGTGCACATATCACCAACATCCCTTACAATATTTCCAAGAAGGACGTCCGTGCCTTCCTGGAAGGCATTGGGATTTACGAAGACACGCTTAAGGTCCTGACCGACGCCCACGGCAATGGTTTAGGGCAGGCGGTCTTCCAGCTACAGACCGAGGAAGACGCCCGCAAAACGGAAAGGCTTCACCGACAGAAGCTCAACGGCCGTGATGCGTTCGTTCATCTCGTAACCTTTGAGCAGATGAAGGAAATTGAGAGAAACCCCCCACCCCAAAACAAGAGGGGCCAAAGAAATCAACACCAGAACCCACAGCAGAGCCAGAAGCAGAGCCAAAACCAGCTCCTGCAGGCTCAGGCAGTTCAGCAGCAGCCCCACATGAATCCCTTTCCAGGGATTGGCGGCGAGGAGTTTAACTTCCTCAGAAATACGATGGGTAACCTTAACAGTTCTCCATTTGTGCCCCCGTTCTCTACTCCTGGAAACGGTGTGACGGGTCCCCCTCCCCTCCCTCCGTTGGCGGTAGGACTCGGCGAAGTCAATCTTGCCGTCACCCCGCCGCTAATTCCGGGTCTCCAGGGAACCCCCCTTCTGGAACCGCCAGGTTTTCGACCGGGCGGAGCAGGGGCGCCTATGTTTGGTCAGGATGGACTCAGAGGCTTGGTGCCCTTTGACAACAGCAACAGGAAACCAAGCGGAGGAGTGCAGAACAGAGGCGGCCCTGGGCCCATCAACAATAACCAGGGGCGTCAAGGGGGCCCGCCTCCCGGCGGACCCCCGGGTTTCAACCCAGGTGCGGAGGGTCTCCCGACTCCCCCCGGAGCACCAAACAACCCGAACAGTCAACGCTCCTCTGCTGCCTCTGCCGCCCCCCCAACCGTCGTCAAGCTGCAGAACATGCCGTTCACAGTCACCGCTGATGAGCTCATGGACTTCTTCTATGGCTATGAGGTGCTTCCGGGATCCGTCTGCTTGCAGTTCAACGACAAAGGCCTGCCCACCGGCGAGGCAATGGTGGCCTTCCAGAACCCAAAAGAGGCCGCCGCTGCCGTCATGGACCTGAACGACCGGCCCATTGGCGCACGGAAAGTCAAAATTAGCTTGGGTTGAGGAATCTGAGACCCTAACTGAAGCAGACTGACTGACTGACTGACTGAAATGTTCCCCTTTCAGGCTGAGCTGGTTCTAGTAGGGTACTGGTGGCGAGAATTTGCTGGCTTTTTGTTGACTGGTTGCCAGTGGCGACTCATGCATTTGCTACTTGGTATTGATGCCCACTGTAATTGTGATTTGACCACAAAAATGCAATTCAACAGCACACAGCTTACATCATCTGGAGCCGTTCAGAATCAACATTTGCATTCAAAATGACAAAAACATGTAACTAACTGAATAAAATACACCAAAGTCACCCAAGATGATAATGTAAGGAGACAGCTACTGATTTGTTTTGCTGGGCCAAGGTTTGTTCTGACCAGCCAAAAGTGCTGACATCAGTGAGGGGCCAGCACTCTGGCCTGATGAGGAGTTTCAAATGTAGTTTCATGAGCTAGCGATACTGTTTGAGAGAGCCCGGGGCAGATTGTTCTGGCGGCACATAGAGGCTAATATCCGGTTAAACAAAAAGTCAAACCCGTATCGAAAACGAGAGAAATGCTCCAATGGACAGTTTGGGAAAAGGCCTGCCAATAGAAGATGCTGCAAGCCTGGGCCCATTTTCATGATTGTTTTAGCTCCAAGTGCTTTAACGGTTCAAATTCGCAAAATACCCGAGAACTAGGACTAATTTTTGCCACTAATTCTAAACCAGCTCATACCATCTCAGTGCGAAAGGGGTCTTACTGTAAGTAAATGCTATCACAGCCCTCAACACAACTTTTTTTTTGAAAGCATAACACAAACCCCTGAAGATTTGTATGTTCCATTTTCGAGCCCATTTTGAAGGCACTCACTTGATGATTACGACGATGACGTGTTTTGCCTGGGCTGAATCATGTTCTGTCGCTATGATAACACCCATGTTGCTACCTCAATGTGTCCATCATGTCGCCCCCGCTGAGGTTTCACGTTTGCGGTTGCTACGCTAATGCCGCTACATCCTGTGTTGCTATGCTAATATCTCTACATGTCGTTGTTGTGGTAAAACGAGTCACAGATTGTTCCCTTGCTGTCATCATTGAGTACAATGATCTCCTCTGTTGTGCTTTGCTTTTTCCACATGACAGGTCTGCTTTTTTTTTTGTTTGTTTCTGTGCTCCTGCGTCGCGATGATGATGATAATGATGGAAAGCAGCTAATGCTTTGTCACTGCAGTTAGCTGCAAAAGGGTGGATATTTTTGCCAATTCTCCAGTAGATTACCATGAAGACAATTTGAAATATTCCCCAATTGTACCTGTCCTTTGGAATTCATGGGAATTGAAGGTAATAAATGTGTCATATTGAGAATTTTGGATAATAGGGGCTATCATTTGGATACCTCTTTGGTTTCAACTGAGCAAAATTTGGACAGACGAGTGCTGTTTGGTAGGGCCGACCGTAACCTGCTTCACGACAAGCAACACTTTGTCAGGTAGCGAGCAATTCTTTGAGAAACGTTAAACTGCCACTCCCCGGTGAGGTTAACTGTCTATGAAACAAAATGGGACATTGTTTAAAGCAACCACTTCACTGACTCACAATATCCAGCGCAGAAAGGACGAAAAAAAAGTACTCGCGAGCATCTATTCTTTATCCTTTGCAAAGAATGGTTGTTTCTGCGGCTTAACGAGACCGGCTGTTACTGCGGCTTAATGAGAAGCCGGAACTATATCGATGTATCTGTTTTTATACTGTACAAACATGGCTGGCCTCACCAGAAATTGAGAAAGATGATTTACGATCCATACAATGATTTGAATTTGTATCTCCAGGCACCAGTTCATAAAACCCTTGTCGGGTTGCCCGTAAGTCAAGCTTGAAACTTCTTGTACGCCAACATCCATCGGATCAGATTGATTGGGCGATATTAGCTCTTTTAAAATGGTCTAAAATGAAGTTTTAAACCCACTATGATCTTGCAGCACCCCAGATTTTGGCAGATTTTGCTCTGCCAAGTGAAATTAAACAAAGTCTTGTAAAACGGTCCAATGTTTTGCCTGTAATTCATCTCTCTAGTGGTGTAAGTCTTAAGGCACCAAACAATTATTTATTTGACATCTTTTTGTGTCAGCAAAAACAAATCTAAATTGGTCATGCCCTACGAAGTTTTTTCTTTTCCCCATCTTTTGGTTTGTCCCCTTCAATTCTCATGGAAAGTTTCCAACTTTGCCATTTGCTTGAATTTTGCGATCCCAACTGTCATCTGTGCTTCTTTTCTGGTGTACCGGCACGTCGATGAACATAGCGCCATGCTGTGAAATGGGACACACCTTTCTTTCTCTTTTCATGCCAGACATGTTCGATCGATTGATGACATGTATATTTTTTTTTGTCAAGGATGATGTTGCTGTGTTTGGAGACCCAAACATACATGATGATGACCTACACAAAGTAGATGTGAGGACTGTTGCGTGGGCAGATTTTTAGTTTGGTAGCATTTTTGTTGTACGTGTTTGGACTTGAGATATTTTTTACATGTTACCATGATTTCACACAACGTGCTTGATACATACTTGTGTTTTTTGGATAATAAAAAGGATGTACAGGAGGACGCTGTCCATGCCCTGCTGACTTGCTGCTCTTTCGTCTCCTCCTCATTGTTTTGCCATTATTCGCTGATTTCTGCCGCTGTCTTGATGTCTTTTTGGAATAACTTGTTGAAGCTGACAACAACCCAAAGGAGTCTTGGGGCTGCACTGAAATGACAAGGGGGGGGGGGGGGGGGACATTAGAAAGGAACAAAAATGGTGAATTGCCAACAGCGCAGTAGGCCTAAGTAGTCAACGTTTAATATCGTTGCAATGCAGCAGGGAATATTCAAAATAAAACGTATTGCACTCCAAGAATGAAATACAGCTAATAGTGGTTGTTTAGCCTACCATTGGTGGAACTTGTCACACTTTCAGAATCTCTCAACTCTTGTCATCTAAAAAAAGATAATTTCAATTTTTCCTGTAAAATAAGATTTCCCTCTTAGATTAATTGATAAATGGAATATATTTATATATACACATAATTTATTCTTATTACTTTTATATGCTCCCACGTTTTAGTTGGTAAACCATAATATTATTGTTGTGCAGGACTCCAAACTTCTAGTCAAGTTTGCTTCTAGAATCTCAGACAGTACATGTACATTTTTCATCTATTTGTACCAGTGTGACCAGTAAGTAAATCGGCAGATTTTATTTATTTGACTGTCGAATGTGTTTTGTTGCTGCCAAATTTTGGCTCCACTCTTTCTCCTGTTTATTAATAATAGGGTGAACTGAATGTTTCCTTAGTCGCAAAAAAAAAAAAATCTGGAGCCTTGTGAGATTACAACTTCAGTGTGCAACAAATTTAACAATTGCTTAAATCTCCGAATATTACATTTGAATTTATAGAATATTTCTCGAAATTGTATGACTGTTTTTAACCCTCTTTGGTGTGACCCCGTTCTTCCTGCATTGAAAGACGCACTTCAAGTGGTTTGTCAACAAGCTTGATAGAAAAAATCAGAAAAGTAGCTACCAGGCTGAGTGTCTGTAGGATGGCTTCACAAAATCTGGGCTCTTGCTGCTGCTGTCACTTTTGATGCACAACGTTCATATTTGTCTTGATGTCTGACTAGATAGATGCATAAAACAAAGACCTCAAGGTCTCATTTAGATGCATTGATGCTGTGGAGATTGCAATTTTAAATCAAGCGTTCCTGTGTCGTGTGTTGACCCTTTCAATATAGAATGTGTTTAAGAAAAATAAAAAAAGAAACAGTTGTTGTCGGGGCACAGAAGGAAGTGGATGCTTCTTGATATAGGTGCAGTGCAGTGAGCATTTCTTTTATTCGCTGAAAAAAATGAATTACTATATGCTTCTTAGATTTTTTGTGATATTAAAAACAAATAGGGGGGGGGGGGGGCTAAGCATACGGCGATTTGCGGAAGTTGGCCGTGCGCTCCATCCGCCTTAACTATATGCCCTTCAGTTTAATGGCTCGGAATATGTTTGGCACATTTGTGAGTGGAGCGGCACGTATTATTGTATGTTCCTGACTTTTTATCTGTTGTCATTTTAGCATTGAGTGAAAATACAGCGTCGCTGTTTACACATGATTCTGAGGAGGAAACGCTTCACAAGGTGTACAAAGGCAAGCGGGAAGTTAAATTACAATATGATGCTTACCACGTGGGACGGAGAATATCATTTGAATATTTAACGTACTACCACTCCCCCGGTTTAATAATTTAATTGGATAAGCATCATTGTCTGACTCCCAAGTATATGTCGGTGATGGTTGGTTGAGCTGTGCTATGTGTTTTATTTTGAATGGCTGAGTCCGGAAGTCGTCCTTTACGATGACGATGATCCTTTCTGTCCAATCAAGAGGACGCTTCGTTTAAGTTGTTGTCCAATCAAAATCAGCATTTGCTGGCTGGTTGAAGCTTCCTATGTGAATCTTGTCTGTCTGCCTGGCAGCTTATTCGTCATTTTGGATCAAAATTGTGGATTTTTCTGTATTAAATACGTCCAAACTGATGTTGAAGTTAAGTCAGGTAATTGTGTGTTTGTTCTGCATACAGACAATTTGATGGACAGCGCACCGGGTTCTCGATATGTGCTCTACGCCCTTGTTAATCATGGACTCGATCTAAAGAAATGAGGATCTTACTTTTCTCCGGTTTACGACGTAATTATCGTCGCATGTTAAAGTTAAATGTGTGTGAAAGTTCCCCTTTACGCCGCTTTTGTAACGGATTGAATGTATTAATTTTACTTTTAAAAACGTAGTAAATGCCACTTCCGTAATGGGGCGTGACCGTGTTCTACATGTGTAATAGCAGAATTTCGTAATTCTCGCCAATGTATTTATGTATTTCCTCCTTTTCCTGTTATGGTTTTTATAGAAGGTTTTGATGTGCTCTAATGGTACAGTTTTGATATGTCGACCCACTACTTTTTTATTGCAATGCCCAACACTCACACTTGTATATTTCAGCACTTCCTCTACTAATCTTCACAGTGCTTAAAAAAATGATTAATTGATAACAGCATATCATCTGGCGCATATGATTGTTTGGTCTCGACTGAATGACATTTTGTGTTGTATCAAAAAATCTAGAGCTGTAAAACCTAAAAGTGTCTTAAATTGTGTTTTGACACAGATGGCAGACTGTGTGTCTAAGGTGGAGCTGACTGTCTCCTGTTCGAACCTATTGGACAAAGATGTGGGCTCAAAGTCGGATCCTCTATGTGTGCTGCTGCAGAGCTCCGGAAAAGACAGCTGGACTGAGGTAAGTCAAATCAAAGGAGTCGTTGGCCTACCGGTCAAAAAATTGGAAACACCTTCACATTTAACCAAGGGGTCAGGAAATTTGAGCTAAGCTCTTGATAATGCACAGATCTTCAGATGTCATCTAATTCATAAATCAAAACTAAAAGCTGTTATCTGGCCAAAAACTACTTTCGAGAATATGAAATCTTAATTTATGAACTAAAGTGATATTTGTGCACAGGCTTGTCATCAGCGTCTTTGTCATCTCTCGACATTTCTTCTTTCCCGTTAGCTGGGCCGCACCGAGCGCATTGAGAACAGCTCCAGTCCATCCTTCAGTCAGCGCTTACGTCTGGACTACCACTTTGAGACCGTGCAGAACCTCAAACTGGGCGTCTACGACATTGACAACGCGTCCCGGGACCTCGGCGACGATGACTACCTGGGAGGTGTGGAGCTCACCCTGGGGCAGGTAAACACAAATCAGTTGAGATGTTGGAACCCTGACGCCGGTCCCTCCACATTTCCGCCATGTTGAGGAAGATCTGTGAGTCTTATGTTTGCTCCAGATCGTTTCTAGTAAAACTCTGACCAGACCATTGCAGCTGAAGAAAGGGAAGCCTGCTGGCAAAGGAAGCATTACGGTATGTAGGCCGTCTATACTGTAATATATCATCATTTAATCTAACATTTTAATGCTTAGATCACCGCAGAGGAGATAAAGGACAACCGATCTATTCAGTTGGAGATGGAGGCTAAAAATCTGGACAAGAAGGTAAACTGCCTAACTCGTTTTTATAACTGCATTTTTATCGCAAAACAATTGGACTGTCTCACAAAGGCAACCAAAGTCAAAATAAAAAGCACCCAGTACTCTCGATACTTGTCTTCACGTGTGCTCAGGACACCTTTGGCAAGTCGGACCCTTTCCTGGAGTTCTTCAAAAAAGGAGATGATGGAAAATGGCAGCTGGTCCATAGAACAGAGGTGCACGCATGCTCAGATGGATGAGGAGGAAGATGTTTTTGCCAAACGATGGTTGACAAATGACTGCATTGGTGTGTGTTTGTCTGTTCTGTCGTCATGTGCGTGTGTAGGTGGTGAAGAACAACCTGAATCCCAGCTGGAAGAAGTTCACCGTCCCTCTGCAGACATTCTGCAGCAGCGATCTGGAAAGGCCTCTCAAGGTTCCAGCCAATTGGAACGCGGCTGCTCGGCCAACTTCCCGCCCCGCCCCGCCGCCCTTGATGCGCCCTTTGTCGCCCTCAGGTGGATTGCTCTGATCACGACAGCGACGGCTCGCACGACCTCATTGGCTCTTTTACCACCAAAGTGTCGGAGCTGCAGAAGGCCGCCTCCGGTTCACTGGTGGGTTGGCAGATGTGGACGGCGGACCTCAAGATTATTCCTCGTGATTTGCATTTTGTTACAGGTGGCCTTTGATTGCATCCATCCAGACAAGCAGAAAAAAAAGAAGAGCTACAAAAACTCGGGTGTGGTCTCGGTGAAGAGCTGCAAGGTACCATTGACTGATTCACTCGCACTGTTCATCTCCGCTAGCATCTGGTTCTCTCCATGCTTCAGTTTAATTCCGTACTCAAAAGTACTCCAAGTGCACTTTGCTGAGCTACATTTTGACTGGACTTCCTGTTTGTGATGTCACAGTTAGCCACGCAGCACAGCTTCCTGGACTACGTGATGGGCGGCTGCCAGATCAACTTCACTGTGAGGGCGCTGGTTCCAACTCACTCACTCACTCACGCAGCGTGTTGTGATGTATCTACTCACTCGGGTTTTGTGCGTGCGTGCCTAGGTGGGCATCGACTTCACAGGCTCCAATGGGGACCCTCGCTCCCCCAATTCTCTCCACTACCTGAGTCCAGATGGGCTGAACCAGTACCTGTCTGCCCTGTGGTCGGTGGGGCAGGTCATCCAAGACTACGACACGTCAGTACCATTTTTGACTGGCAGACTGGTTTCGGAAGGATTCGGCGACATGGACACGTTGCTCGTAGTGTCTACCTTTTGGCTAATGGATTTTTTTGGTCTCTCTTTTTCAGTGATAAACTCTTCCCTGCGTTTGGTTTTGGAGCCAAACTTCCTCCTGACTACCAGGTGCTCACTAACTTCAAAGTGCAAGTCCTTTTTGTAAAAGGAAGAAATAATGGGTGCAGCAATTATTTGACAACCAGATTCATTTATCAAATGAATTTTGATAATTGGGTGGTTGTTTAGGATCATGCAAATCTACTGATTTCAGTCGTCGGAATTCTCGAGTTCTCCATGGAAGCGGGCTGATTTTGTTTGTATTTTTCAAACGAAGACATTTGCTAGCCTATTTTCTGACACGTCATGGCCGAAACGGATATCGGAAACAATTTTGGGGGTCTCTAAATCAATTGAACTAAAAAAAAAAATCGACAGAGTAATCAATTGAAGTATTTGTTAATAGTTTCACTTAAAGAAATGCCGCATGCGAGACTGAACAAACTTGAACGTGAATGATGCAAGTACATTTGTGTTGACTTTCTTGCTCCCGCAGGCCGCCCATCATGAGTTTGCCCTCAACTTTAACCCGAGCAACCCGAACTGCCAAGGTACCAACAACAATTTGCTTCATTTTGCACAAATGCCAACAAATGGCGGAGTCGTAAAAAAAATAAACACTCAAAAATATGACCTCAACAAAAATATTTTTCTCCCAAAATGAAAAGTTTCATCAAACTACTTATATCCACAAACATTAAAAGCCACATTTCTTTTCTCAACATGTGATTTGTCATTTCAAGAAATAGAGCATTTATTTTGCAATAGTAGACTTTTTTCTGCTTTTAAACTGACCATACTCTCAAAGAATACGACACTATTCTCATTTTTTTTGCTTTTCGATTCTTACCATTTGCCCCATTATGTGGCGCTTGCTGATGTCGTTTCAGAATCACGACTACTATTTTCTTTCTGATGTGATTGTGAAATGTGTGTGTTTCACTGGGGCAGGCATTCAGGGCATCGTGGAGGCCTACAGGATGGTTCTCCCTCAACTCCGACTCTCCGGGCCGACTAACTTCTCCCCGATCATCAATCACGTGGCCTCTATCGCCTCCGGCGCCGCCCAGAGCAACAGTGCATCTGTAAGGACAAAAAGGCCCGCGGCGCCGCCAAGCCCCGTGTACTGATGGCGTCTCCTGTCCGCAGCAATACTTTGTCCTCCTCATCCTCACCGACGGTGAGATCACCGACCTGGACCAGACCCGGGATGCCATCGTGCGCGCCTCGCGCCTACCGCTGTCCATCATCATCGTGGGCGTGGGACCGGCCGACTTTAAAGCCATGGAGCTGCTGGACGGAGACGACGGCGTGCTAAGGTCCACGGTGGGAGAGGCCGTCGCCAGAGACATCGTCCAGTTTGTCCCCTTCCTCAAGTTCAAAGACGTGAGTGCAGCCATGCCTTAACTGGTGAACCGTACTTTTTTTGAAGTGAAATTTGGTGATCCACTTTGTCTCGGCAGGCCCCCCAGGCAACTTTAGCCCAGTCGGTGCTGGCCGAAGTGCCCACCCAAGTGGTGTCCTATTTCAAAATGAGAGGCCTGCAGCCACTCAAGCCCCCCGTCAAAGCGTGAATGCCCAACGTGCCACATTCCGCCGCCTTCAAGCACTCCCGCCACAAGGGACCAATCGACTGCGCTTAAGTGATGGCCAATATACAAGGCCAGGAACAAGTTTGCTTTTTTACATTATTCTTTTGTTATGTTATAAAAGAAATACGCTGAGACCATATATAATCCTGAAATTCACAAATAACGGATGCGTCCCAATAACGCCCATGAAAGAAAGTGACTAAGTAGAGGATCGAGTCAAAAAAGGTTTCATCAAAATTCTCAGAAATGTCTTCTCAATCTCATAGCCTGATTAATTTTGAAAAAAAAAATCTGTCCTAAAAAGAAATTTGGGACCAAATGAGACCACATAAAAAAACTAAACACAATCTATTTGTTACCCTCAGCCTCTGGAATATTGTCACTTAATTTTAATTTTGCAATTTTCATTCTATTCAGTGTGGGCCTCATACACCTTCCTACGAATAGCTACTCTTGGACCACGGCCCGTTTCATACTTTTATACGCACTAGGGCGACATTATTTTTTTGCTTCAAATGCACAAGTAGTATTTCTAGTAATTTTTTCCCCCTCCTAACTATGCAGCTGACGTCAACACCACGCACATCTATGGCGTCATCTTTTGTTTTCATCGCAACACAGGAAGTCTAGGTGGCCATTAGGAGAAGTGCAGATATTTACAACGTAGCATCGCTGTGGCTTGTCTTGACTTGTATTAACTAGGAATCAATTATTTTGTACTTTGATTCATATTCTCACTCGATGCTGGCATTTTTGTTAGCTAAAACTTAATAGCTTTACAATTTGCATTGCCTTATTTCTAATGCCTTAAAATAGTAAGAATAGGGTTGGTAGCTTTTTGTAGTAACCACGCTGCCGTTGGCACCCATGTGACCGCGGAGCCAAAATGTTTCAGAAAGCGTTGTTTTATGACAATCAAGTGTTTTTGCCACAAACACATAAATGATGTAAAATGAGCAAGTGGAAGATCGAATGTAAGCCAAGTGCCTTTGTCAAAATGCTCCACAAACACGTCAACGCAACAGTGCCAAAAACAAAACGAATTTGCTGCTGCTTAATGCCAAACATGTTTTATCCCAACGTAAATATACAATGACACAGCTGGCTTTAGACAAGTTCCAAGGTGCTGTCCTGCTTCAACAATGAACCCAATAAAGCAATAATGCTGGAGGAAGAAATGACAAGAATGTTTGGACTCTTTTTCTCACCCCAAAAGCGGCCCTCAATAATTTAAGTGGAAGCCCAAAAAAAAAAAGATGACGTACACGTTTCCATGGTGACCGTCTCCAAGAGGCGGCTGCTGTCAGAGGGGGTTCATCCCCGTGTCAGCTGACACGAATTTGCTTTTAGTGTGTGATGTAAACAAACTCTCGAAGCACCCACTCGTGCGCTAATATGTACAATCAATGCTTCAAACAAGGTTTAGGCGTTTAAAGTACGATTTCAATGCTGGAATATGGTTGTGGTTAAGCTTTTCGATCATAGATTTAAGACAGGGTTAGGATTCGTTTCAAACAATACTCAGTTTGAGTTTCAAATTGGACTTTTATGGTTTCATAAGGGTTTTAAGCAAACTACCGACTGGATAGGCCTCTTATGACGTTTATGTATGTGTTGCAACTCCCCTCGCCCGCCACCAGGGGCAGTAAAGACTCCGGTCAAGCGCTTCTTCAGTGTTTGCAATCCTGGAAATGGTTTTGTTTCTGTTGTAATTCAGACGTTGAGTTACAAGTAAAATTGAAATCAAAATCTTCAATTTGAGGTGCAACTCGGGGTTTGTTTGTTGCACTTAAGAGTTTTGACTTGGCTACCTTTGAACTTTGACCTTCAACAATCTCCTAAACTGTCCATACTACGATATGTAAGTGATCAAGTATTTCCAGCCAGTAGCAGAACCGGATGTTCAATGTACCTCCGTGGTCGGCATGGCGATGTCAGGGAGGCGTCTTCAATCACGCCGCCGTCGTCGTGATCGATACCTTCTGAAGAGTCATAACTCACAACTGGCTGCGGGGGCCTTCCAGCTACTGAAAATCAATCCAGTTGCTCACAACAAGCCGGCTGCCGAGCGGCGCCACCGGACGATAGCTATCGATAACAGCTTTTGATGTTATCATACTGCGTTAAGTTCTAATTTGAGCTGACCCACACATTCATTTAAATGTGATAAAACAATCTCGTTTTGAAGTACGCCTTTGCATCTCCTCTACCTGAAGAATTGAGACAATTTGCGTAACGTCTCACAATTCTCAAATGAAAAGGCAAGGTTTGCTCGTTTCAAGCGCTTTATTTGACACTCCCGGACTGGTTAAAGTTGACCAATAAAAGATAGCGTGTGACACCTTAGAGTCCGAACGATCAAGCTGATGAACGCTTGCCTTGCACTTGGCACTTTAACGAGGAAATCCAATGACGTCGTGCAGCAATGAAACGCTGCCACAGATTGCCTCTCCATCACATGTCGGGGGACAGATCCCTGGGGAACGCCGTTACCAGCTACTGAACCTGGAACGAGACGGATGACGGACAGAAGGAACGACTATACATTTCTCTACGGGGCTCTGGAGCAGGGCGCGAACGTCAGCTACCATCACGATCGATACAACTAAGGACCCAAAATGTGTCTTTGAAGGTCGCATTACTGATTACCTAGTTGACTCACCACCTAACACTAAGTGACCAAACAACTCACTAACCAGCAAAGAAACAATGACTTACTGACTTCTGGACAGCAGACTACCAAACGAATCAATTAACCCACAGAGTAACTGACAACCGACTTAACCGACTCTGACGGACCTCGCAGACTCACTATCCAACTAACCAATTTATTTGCTTAAGGCCTAATGGACTCACCAACTGACTAAATGACTCAGTCACCTAACCAATTAACTGGCTGGCTCAACTACTAACTGCCTTCTACACAGACCGACCCAGTTAACTACCTACCTGACTCGCGTTCACCGACTGACATACCGTCCTACCGGTGACCAACTGTCCAATTCAAGGACTAACTAACGACCTGAGAAATGTTATTTTCACTGTCAAGCAGGTAACATCTTGAAATGTTTTTACTTGTCTGAACAAAAGAATCTGCCAGTATACCAGAGAAATGGACTAAGTCATTTTCTTATGATGACGTAGTAAGTTGGTAAAGATTTTTCTCATCATGCTTCCATGAGTCTAATTTAATCAGATGGCGACACACGTCCGATTGCTATTAACTAACTAACCGATCAATCGTTGATTTGTTTTCAACTCCAAAGGGATGCTTGATATACCAAAAGCCAATAATTGATCAAGGTTAGAAAGCTTGCTCTCCGGGGATTGTTGAAAAGAGCGAACGGGAAGACAAGGAGGTGATAGAATGCAACCAGATTCAGATAACAATGAGTCACCGCTCTACTTTCAGAATAAATTGGGTCTGAAGCCTCGGCCCATTTTCACCCAAAAAAAAGGCAAAAACGAGGCTGAGGAGTCTAAAATAAAAAAGCGACCCATTTCCCTTTTTTTTTTTATTTTTTTTAATTATTGACATTTTGGCTTGTTGACCATTTAGTCGGATATCTTGCCAGCTGCTTATTTGGTGGGCTTTTGTTTTGTCTTTTTAGTTGGTTGATTGGTAAGCTATCTTGTTGGCAGTATAGCTGACTGGTTAGTTTAGCTAGTAGGAGCTATACCTGGTCATTTTGTGTCGAATTAGCTGCGTAGATCATTCAGAGGTCAGGTTTAGCTGATTCACTGATTCACAACCCAAGATCTTGCAAATAAAGAACCAACTATTGATTGAGCAGGGCGACCAAATGCAGCTCGGCCCAGGGTTTATACACCAAAACAGACTAACAGACTCGGCAAACTGACACGACTTAACGAAATAACAAAAGGACTAACCGACAGAGCCGTGAAACAAAGGACATGAAGACATTAAGACAACAGGAACCGACCGACATCAACACACAATGGCCCAAAGGGGAGCAGTGAGGGGCAGACAGGACTTATATACACCACAGGTAACAAGAGGCAGGTGAGAATAACCAAACTAATCATGGGCACACAGGAGGGGAGGGGCGAGCACACAGACAGAAACCATGACAACAAACACATAGTAACGGCTGGGGACGAGACGTGACACCAACCCCTCTAGTTAATAGACCTTGACGTTCGGAATCCAGGGTCTCAATGTTATTGTGTGTCCCCCCTCAAATTTTCACAAGCTGTGGAACGTCTGTGACGACCTCATAATCTTTGTCAAATCAATCGTCTAAGGAAGATCAATGAGTCATACATCACAAATCAATGGGTGATAAAACCACAAAAGAACAATAGGTTATAAAAATGAGATAATAAATTATAGACAATGGGTCACAAAACCATAAAACATCAAAGCCTTCCAAAAAGTGTCTTCTATATTTCTCAAAATTCATTTGGGGATTGTCTTTTTAGTTGAAATTCTGACTCAGTTGCAAAACACACACACACACACTCGCTACCTGGTAATCCATCATGACAGCCTTCGTTACATAACATTTTTATGTGCACGCGGACACCAAAATGAGCTTAACTCCTGGCTTTCTTCATCTCCAATGGCACCGACACACACACACTCACTCACTCATCGTGTATGACGGATGTCTTCCAGAGACGCTGTGTGACGTCAGTGTGACTGCAAACAGTCACATCATGTAAACATTTACATTTTTTCATGAAAACCAACCTAATTTTTTAAGAGCCAGAACGGGTTGACAATGTTGCTCCTCTGAACGTTGTACGCGGTGACATTTTGCTGAGGACTGAGAAACGGGTGGAGATGCTTGAAATAGCAAAATGAGCATCTCCTCCTGTCCCCTTGTCAGCTGATTGTGACAAGTTACCTTGGTGACGCCTCCTTTTCTTTCTTTTCTTATCTGACGACATTTCATTCAAATGACTTTTTTCATTTTTAGTATTTTTCTCCCCAAAACGTATGCTATTGTGTTGTTGAAAAAAGTCTGACTTTGACTTCCCCCCCCAGTATGTTCTTCCTGTATATGAAGTCTTGATTTTTTTTTTAATAGTATATGAGCTCCCCCCCGATTAAAAAACAAAACAGAGAAGTATCAAAACAATTCATTTTTTTCATATCACTTTGCAATGAAATTGATCACGTAACTGAACTTTTTTTTCTGCTTCCGATGAAAATTGTTAAAAAATGACTCCAAAAGTTCCTACCCCCATTTTTAAGGCATGTAGCTAACAAAATCAGATTTTTATTTCACCATCATTGTGCCTGATGGTTCGTCCTCCAGCCAACAGCCACGCCCCCGTCTCCTTCCTCTGCTCGTGATTGGCTGACTCCTCTCCTCATCCTCTGCTCTCTTTCATTCCTGCCAGACTCTCCCAGACGAGCATCACCTAGCCCGGGAGGCGATCGACGGCCGCAGCCATCACCTTCCCCCTCCAGCTTCTCTGGTGCCCAAGGTCCGTGTTTTCTCCACCATAAAGATGCGCCGCGGAGCGCCACCCGCACAGCTCCGCAAGCTCTCCTAAGACGGCGTCAAATCCCACTTTTGGGACCTGGGAGCAAGGAACAAAAGCATCCTCTATGAGAGCTCTTCTTCCTCCCCCTCCTCTTCTTCGTCGTCCTCCTTGCGCCGCCGCCGCCGCACGCCGCCAACGTCTTGTGACTCCCCTTTCCCGGCTGGCTTGGAGGGTCTGCCGCCGCGGGGGGCAGCCGACGACCGCCGTGCAAGACGCCGCGCGCCGTACTCCGCGTGAAGAATGCCCACCAGCCGCGCTTGGCCAAGCCGGCCGACCCGGGCCCGGCGGCGGGCGGGGGGTCCACCGGGGGGGGCGGCCTCTACATGGAGCGCTCGCAGAGCCGCATCAGCCTGTCGGCGTCTTTCGAGGCGCTCGCCATCTACTTCCCCTGCATGAACTCCTTCGATGAGGACGACGGAGGTACGTACGTGCGAGGCTCTCTGTCGCGGCTGTCCGTTTTCCGACTGTTCCAGTGATAACAGAAAAGACACCAATTTTTCTTTCTTTCTAATTCAGACATGGTCTAAAAATCCCCCTTCGTTTCGTCTGTCCAAACGACTTCAATGCTGAAAAAGCCATGTTGAAGTCCTATTTTCAAAAAGTTATCAAGGGTTGGAAATTTGAGGCTATACGGACGATCAGGGGATGAACACTTCCATTTCTAGACAGTCCAGGACAAATGTCATCAGGCCAACAAGATTTCTCCAATTTGCAAGGGCGATGATACCCCCCCCTGAATGTTGTGGGCACAATCCATGAACGAGCAACGGTGGAGGCTCTCCAAAATCCACCAGAGTCGCAAACGGCTTGGTCACATGATTGACACGTGTTGCCCCGCTTCAAACTCAAACGCATGCGTGACGCTTTTGTCTTTTCACCTCCATGAGTAGGCCAAAGACATACAAGTGGCTCTCAGAAATGAGTTTTGCTGCAAAACACATGTAAACATACGAGAAGTGGACTTACATATTTTTTATGTGCAGTACATATGTTTAGAAATGGATCCATATTTTCAGTACGTCCGTCAATCAATGCATTCGCACCGTATCCAAACCCGAGTGACTAATATCGTAAGCGCGTAGTTCAGCCTCTGTACGTCTCGCTTACGAAAATGAATAACATTTGCATTCTAAAAGGCATTTTTTACGTTTTTGATTGCGTCTTACCGACACGGTTCCCAAGCTCTTCCGGTGTTCCCAATAAGTGTGCAAATCTTACGGGAACAAATGTGGCGAAAACAACACGTCGTTGTTGAAAAAACATGGCTGGAATTCACAACGTCCGGCGCCACCTCCGTGCGATGATGTCATACATTTGGCGGCAGTCCACCGTCATCGGAGGTCATTGAACGCACGCGTTGTTCTTTCTCTCCTCGGGCGACGGGAAAGCATCTCTCTTCTGTTAGCGTTATCCAACTTTAATGCTAGCTAGCACGCCGCGCCATTCCGCTGGGGATTTCTCATTAAGCCGTCCACAGGAGGTCAAATTGTTTATGTCGTGGGGAACATGCGTGAAGACTGCAATTTGATGTGCAGGTGGCCATCTTGTGTTAAAAATGCTCTTTTGAGAGGCCCCCACGTGCTTTATCATCCCTCCTCCTCCTCCTCTTCCTCCTCCCAGTAGAGCAGACCTCCTTTCCCGGCACGCCATCTTTTTACTCCTGACTGTTTTGGGTCACCCCCCATCCCCTTCCCTGTTCCCGCGCACGTCATCTCCAAAAGTCACCAGTGGGCAGCTTTGTTGCATCCATTTGTCTCAAAGAAAGAATGAAAGAGAAAATGAAAGGAGATCATGGATGCTCTTTTTCTTTGACGCTGCTGTGTGTGATTTTACTACCGAATCTGCACACGCTACTCATTCTATTTTACAGTGTGCAGGTGTGTTTGTCAGAACAAGTGTGTGTCTGAGCTCGTCTGCAGCTGAATAGAGCTCAGACTTTGAGTAGCTTTTAATAGCAGACACCAAGCGTGTGTGTGTGTGTGTGTGTGTATGTGTGTGAGGGGGGGGGTTCAGACTCTCTGTCCCACTTTTTGTGAGTCTGAATCAGTTTGAGTGAGTGTCTGAGCTGTAAGGAGACACTTGTGTCCTAAAAACAAGGTCACACACACACACGCGCGCACACTCACACACACCTTGCTTGCTGCCATAATGCCAGTGTGATATGTTGCAACAAGATGTGTTGTCGTGTTCTCGTTGTCTTGTTGTTTTGGGATGAGTGTGTTTCCTGTGTGTACGTTTCGCTTTTTCATTCGCTTTGCGTCAACTTGGAATCGTGATTTATGGCACCATAAAAAAATTTTTCAAGGTCAGCCAGTGAAACACGATTTTAAAACACTCTAATATCCTGTGCGTGTGTGTGTGTGTGTAGTGGACCCAGATGGGCGTAAGTTGAAGGGCGCTATCCAGAGGAGCACGGAGACTGGCCTGGCAGTGGAGATGCCCAGTCGGCCGCCGCGGCAGGCCAGCCACGAGTCCATCGAGGAGAGCATGAACAGTTACGGCTCGGAGGGCAAGTGAGTTCGCCGTCCGCCGCGCTTTTTGGCCGCACACGGTTGCAAAAGTTCCTTCGCTGAAGACATGCCAGCCGTGATGCCGATGCACCTCTGCTCTTTCGATATGGTCCGTCTCGGATTTGGCAATTTTGTGCGAGAAGCAACAGATTTTCTTACGGCTATGAAACGTTTATTTTTTTATTCAGCACGTGTCCCACTCGGGGTTTGCTGTGAAAGCCAGGTAGGCACCTATGTATAAATCCCAGATCTGACATTTTTCCATTTTACTGGACTTCCTGGAAGAGCAAAGCACGCAGGCGACGTGCCGCCGCCTCCTCGTCTGGCTCGTGACAAAGAACGTGTGTATCTGTCAGCGTTGTGTGTGAAAGGCATGCCGATGAATTGCATATCTTTATGGTGGCTGCCACTTGTCCATTTTTATGGACTTGTTGTAAAAGATTCTACACAGATGGCGTCCCATCTCATGTTAGCAGCAGCAGCAGCAGCATCAGCATCAGCATCAGCATCAGCATCCCAATCTACAGACCTTGTGTTCCCTGGAGGCTTATGACATCACAAGTTTAGAACACACACACACACACAGGTTGTTGCCAACCTGGCTATGAAATCCTGCAGTTACATAAGAAGGGTTTTGGTGGGGGCTTTCAAATCTCACTGGGACGGAGAGGCGGGGTGGTGTAAGTCGGGGGGAGGGGGGGGCAAACTCAGCAGAGGACGATTGCTTTTCACACACAGCACGCTCTGTTTTGCCTTCTATTTCTGACTAAGGCGTTTTGGCTGCAAATGTGCAGCAAAACATCAGAACCCCCCCCCCCCCCCCCCCCCCCCCAGGGAAGGCCAGCAGCTGATTGGCTAAGCAAATGATGTCGGGAGTCAATGGCAAAGATGCGTGCAATTGCCAAGCTAAGCTAAGTGACGCGAAATCTTCAAATAAGTTGTTGCCCTTCCTCCCTTGATGTGGAACTCCTGCTAATGGTGAGAGTTCAACATTGGCATCTGCTACCTTTTTATTGTCTGAGCGCACTTTGGTGATTGCACAATCCATCGCTGCTGCTGCTGCTGCTGCCAAATTTGATGCCTCTTGGTAGCGCATCATGGAATGCTTTAAAGAATTCAGCTCCGCAAGATCATTTGAATTTTCAGATGATGACATTTGATCTATCTTGAAAAGTTTGCCCTGAAGCCAGTTTGACTTTGCAACATGTCATTTGTTCCTTTGTCAGTCTCAAGAAAAGAAACCGGTCTGGCATTATGGTTTGAAGCAGACGCACGGCAACAGAATCGATTTTTTTTTTCTGTCTAAGAATTGGCAGCATATGACAGCGTGTGATGATTCAATTCGGTTTAGTGGCCTTGTTTGCTCTGCACGAAATCCGTGAAGCCAGATAGATGACTTGAGATGTCACATCATGAAAAGTGGATGAAGTATGACCTTGGTTGTGTGTGATGTTTACAGGATTTCATTTTTTTTTTTTAATTGTGCTGTTTTTTTTTAACATAATCCCTGCAGCAGCGTTGTAACCTGAGAGTGGAGGACTCACTCGCTGGGCTGATGTTGATGGACGGACTTATTGCATGATTAAAATACAGCTCGCGCATGGCGTGACCTTGTTACATCTGGCTGTTAAACAAGCACGCTTGACAAATGTCAACTATAAAAACCAGAGTTGAATCCTCTTTGCAAAATTCAGCCCAGTTTCACTTTGCAGCATGAAATTTGGCAGGCATGAGATACATTTTCAAAAGGTATGCCCCTAAACGAAGAAGAAGAACCGCTCAAGAGGGAGAAAATGGAATTAGATGGAAGCTGATGAACGTGATGATTTGGACTTTGCAGATGATATAGCGTTACGCTCCTCTACAAAACATCATATGCGGAATAAAACAACCCGAGCAACATGAAGCGCCACGAAAAGGTCAAGATTCCAGGCCCGACGACATTTTGCTTGGAAGTGACAACGTGCAGTCTCACTGATCGCTTCCAAGGATCATCCTTTTCTTTTTGGAATCCAGTTTTCTTATTAGCGCTGGCCAGTGTGCTGCTACTAAACCAGAGCACTTGACAAATGTAAAATATTAAAACCTTCGCGTCAACGACTAATCTTGGCTGAGTGATTTTGTTGCACCGTAAATTATTCACTAACGACTGCCAGGATGCTCTGCGCTTAATTAAAAGGCCGGTCCAATTGCCGCTTCTTCCTTTTCCTCCACCAGAATCGTCTCATTTGTCGAAAACATTTGTCCACGTTGTGTCGATGAATGTCTTTTTCTGCCTTCAGCCTCAACTACAGCGGGATGTGCCTGGCCTCTGATGCCCAGTTCAGCGACTTCCTGGACGGGATGGGACCGGCCCAGTTTGTCGGCCGGCAGACGCTGGCCATGACGTCCATGGGTGAGATGGCTCGTTAGCATCGAGCATATTACCAAAGGGGAAGCGCGAGCCGGAGACGCTCAGCCACGCCGTTGTCCACCCTTGAACATGTTGGGTTCAAAACTGGACAAACCCATGAACTCGACCCAACTTTGGGTTGTTTTGTAGAAATTCATTTCAAATTGGCTTGTTTGTCATTTTGGAAGTAGCGAAGGGCGTGAGTTGCATCCACATGCTGTAGTGTTTGCTATTCAGCGTGAGGACGTCCTGTAAGTGGGTCACATTCCCCCCTGGCGGAGGCTCGGCATCCTTGGCCGAGCAACGCCGACAGAACCGGGTCCAGTCGAGTATTATGCAACCGCCACGCGGCCCAGAACAGCCAGCCTGACGTGGATCTGAAAGCGCAGCCGGAGGCAACAGTGGCCGTACTCGTTACTTCAGATCACGTTTTTTTTTTAAATCATTAGTTTGTTTTTGGGTTTTTAAAATCATTAGAGTTTGGCGGTGTCTGTGCTGTGTCAGATTTACATCTTTATTTTCACAGGAACTTTAAAATTGCAAACTGATCGTGTTCTCGTCTGGCTCTTATATGTTGCGACTGGGTGATTGTAATGAATGGCATGCAGGTGATGTGGAGATCGGCCTAATGGAGAGGAACGGAGGTCTGGAAGTGGAGGTGGTCCAGGCTAGAGGACTCACCATGAAAATGGGCTCCAAGGGGCCCCCCGGTAATTCCCTGGACACAACACACAGCAAGAGTGGCCGCAGGTTCAATTGTGTAACAAGAGATTGTATTAAATCCGTGCCGTTGCGTAATGTAGAATGCTAAGCAGTTGCGTAAGAATAAAGCAGCGCAGACCAAAAAGGATAAACAGATCAAAAACACAAAAGAGCATGACACCTTGAAAAAAAAACTGAAAACAAAGTCACTTTCCCCTCCCTGTCTGTTTTCTTTGTTAAAACAACAGCAAGCAACATTGCTGTTAGCCTTATTAGCTGGCTAATGCTACCGCAACCTGTTTTTACACAAATTTACCCCCCCCCGCCCGCTAGCTCACTAGCTGTCTTTTAAAAATAGAACATACCAGTTCAATTACAAATCAAAGCAAATCCATTTTCCTGAAATGATTTGCGTGTCAATACGAGTGTATTTTTGCTGTGTTGCGTGTAGCGGCCTACATCAAAGTCTACTTGCTGGAGAATGGCACGTGCGTGGCCAAGAAGAAGACCAAGTCGGCCAGGAAGTCTCTGGACCCTCTTTACAACCAAGTGCTGGTCTTCTCTGAGAGCCCCCAGGGGAAGGTGGTCCAGGTACGTCAAACACCGACTTCATATGGTTAACGATGAATTGAATTTCACTGTTGTGGTCGATGATGAGGAAACGAACCTTTGGCAATTTGCCTTCATCCATCCGTCCAAGTGCATCAGATTTAGTTATGATCGGACAGAATCTCCCAGAGAAGTTTGTCTTGCAAGAACCCCGGGAACCCTCAGTCTCAAATTTGCCCGAATGTCTGCTTAAAACCAAAATGGGCGACTGATTGGCTTTGGTTCTCTTGTTTTTGCAGGTTTATTTGTGATAAAATTGTTTTCCAAAATTCAAACTGACTTCAAGAGCTCCATTGCCCAAAGCAAGGAAGAACGACCAACAACAATGTGAATTGAAACAATTGTTTGTTTGCTGTGCTCCTTGCAGCTGATCGTTTGGGGCAATTACGGGCGCATGGGGCGCAAGTGCTTCATGGGGGTGGCCCGCATCCTCTTGGAGGAGCTGGACCTGAGCAGCATGGTGATTGGCTGGTACAAGCTGTTCCCTACCTCGTCCATGGTGGAGCCCACCAGCGCGCCCCTCATGCGCCACTGCTCGCAGTTGTCACTGGAGAGCGCTGTGGGTCCCTGCTGCGAGCGCCCCTGAGACATTCGGCACAGGAGCCATCTGAGTGGCGGACTTTGGACTCGCCGGGGCTTCCCGCCGCCTCCTGTTTGGACCAAGGCGACGCTGCAGGCTCAGCATCCCGATTTCACGTCGTCTCCTTCCGCAGCGTCGTCGGCATCCTCTTCTGTTAGCGCAAAGCTTCGCAAGCATTTCGGGAGCTTTCCGAGGATCCTCCTCAACATCCTCACGCCAGGTAATGTGCACCCCCAAGTACAGTAGCGAAGTTGACCATTTGCAAGAAACTCATGTTCCAATGACATATTACAATTCACAAAAAGCTAATTCTCCAAAGTGATAAAACCCATTGAGAAATAAAACAACTAAAGCAATTGACACATTAACAATTTATAATTTCATTAGAAAAAAAAATCTATTGAAATGTTTGAAAGTAAAAGGTCATACTGTTTTTAGACAGAAAAAGTTGTAAACAGTATAAAACAAAGACGTACTTTGTTGAGGTATAAACTTGCAATCTTACAAGCGCAACATTCCGTTGCAATATTAACAACTTGACTTGCAATATTAAAAAGGTTAAAAGGTTTTCAAAGGGAAAAAGACCTCATTGCATAAGTGGATTTAAAATAGACATGATTTTACAGGACATTACAAAAGTTAATACAATTGCAGTCAAAGTTAATGAAAAGGGACTCATATTTTAAAAAGTAAATACGTTCACCAAATGAAATCCAAACAACCAAGGTTGCAAAAATATAAAACTAACTTACAAAGGTTGAAAATGTCATTAAACAGGGAAAAAATGAATGTAAAAAAGAAAGCAAAAAAAATTACAAAATCAAAACAAAGTGTTTGCTAACACTAGCCGTGCTCGTGACATTTGCCCCAGAATATTCATTCCACTCGTGTGTTTTGTTTGACGAGCAAACGTGGAGCACTTCGAAAGCTTGTCAGACAGTCTTGTAGCTTAATCGTAAACATCGTCTACTTGTTTTGATTTTGGCTAATCGTTGCACACGTGCCATCTTTGACCAGAAAGTGTCTTTCTTCACTTCATTGCAAGGTAGCATCACCTTAATGGAAAGGCTTGAACAAATTGGTCATTTAGCCATTAGCTTGACGTTAGCATGAGGAGAGGATTTAATTTTTGCCACCTTACGTGGTGTAAATATTGACAACTGTGAGCCAAAGGATTCAGCCGGTGGCCATGGAAACTGTAGCTCGCAATGTTAGCCGCTAGCATCTGCATGCAGTCTAAGGCGCAGTTAGCACGCAGTGCTGAGGGATCAAACACAATGTAGCATATTTGTTTGCCACTTTATTTTTTATTGATTAAAACATGCAAAAGTTTGGGATCCTTCCAAGGATTCGATTTTATTTTTTATTTTTTAAATTAAGTTTTGTCCTCAGGTTTGTCAGTAGCAGTACTGCAGGGAAATTATTGTTGTTGTTATTATTATTATTATTATTATTATTATTACATTTTTACATAAAAAATCATAGGCTACATTGTGAGAAGCAATAAAATCCCGAAGCTGCCATCATCAAGGCAGTTTTTCGAAGCGATTTAACATCCGCCCCCATACTAACATGCTAGCCCGTAACCGGAATCATCATCAGTCAGAATCACTGCTTTTTTTAACAATGCAAAAAATGTATTAAAAGAAATAAAAAAACACAAGCGATTTAGATGTTATTATATAAATATTTAATATATTTAGAAAATGTAAGGAATTTTTGTGTTTTTTTTGTGCCAAAACATTTTATGAGAAAATCCCGTTTACAATTTAATATACTTTATATTTATTATTGCTCCAAAGTCACCCGATGTAAGCTGTTTAGCTGTCAGCAGCTAGCGTAGCAACAACAGAAAACAACTGTTTTTATCTGAAGACAAACATTTCATGACGATATCACGGTCATAGTCGGGTTACCTTGGCCAAACTTAAAGGAGCATGTCGACTTGTCGTTTTGATGATGTCGTCTTCTTTTATTCAATGTTTTTCCTAAAAGGGCAAAACCTTCAAAAAGTTCATCTGAATGTCAAAGTCGAGGCCTTGGCGGAGGTCTGCTCTGCTGGGTTTGATTGTAGCGCTCACACATTAAGCGGAGGCCTTACACGCACGGCGGACATGTTGCCTCTGAGGACTAACATCCATGAAAATTTGAGAAAAAAAAATGATCAGAAGCATCAAAGTTATTGAATATGTAAACTCAACTAATTATTCCTAACAAACGTCATTTTCTTTTGACTTGATTGTGATTGCTTGGATGCACATGACCACATTTTTGTGACTTGGATTCAATAAATAAAGTACAATGAAAAAAACCAAAACGTCTTTATTCCAAGGCGGGTTCTTCCAGGAGTCAGTCCATCACGGTGATGAGCACGTGGTCGTCTTGTCCTTGCCACAGCATCTCGCCCTCAAAGTCCAGCATCTTATGCTTGCGGCAGCGCAGCAGGATGCCCACCACCTTGTCGGAGATCTTCACGTAGCGCTCAAAGAGGCGGCCGAAGGTGACGACGGCACGGCCTTGCCCGTCCCGGTAGCCCATGTCCCGGATGATCCAGACCATCTCCTCCATCTCCTTGTGGATGTGCTTGTGCGCACGCTCGCCCCGTTCCGCCGTCTTGGAGCCCTCCTTGGGGCGACCGTAGCCGCTGTCGCCCTTGCGCAGGCACTGGCTCATGGCGTAGTGGTGGTCAAAGTCCTCGCTGAAGGGATTGAGTTTCTGGCTCTCTGCGTGCTCCTCGGACCAGCGCTGCCAGCAATTCTTAATGTCGCCCATGGTGGCCACCTTGATCTAAGGGGAGAGGACATGATCAGCGTCCAGCGAGCGTGGCAAAATAAATACCAAGACCGTATTTAAACTGCCTTTTGGGCTGTATAGGGTTTCCATATGACAAGTGGCTTGGTTCCTTCAATTAAAATTGCAGATTTGTTTCAGGCAGCTGTCAGCTGTCACTCAAAGCCGTCTTGACGTCGAGGCTGTTCTTACCTCCCGCTGCAGGAAGGTCAAGCTCGAGAACATGTTGTCCTCCAGCTTGATTTACATTTTCCAGTTCTTTTTTTTTTTTTACAGCTGGGCTAGCTTTGCCTTTTTATAGGACAAGACGACTCGCTTGCCGGCTTGGAGTAGAGTTTCTCCAAGAGACGTCAGGGCAATGGTGGCGTTTTGTGCGGGAATTTTTATGTAGGGTGACCAGATTTGGGTGTCTGAAAAAGAGGACACCTTGTTTTGGAGGAGGGCGTGGGCATTTTTGTGGAGGGGGCAGGGTTATTTTGGGTTTTGTTTGTTGGGGAGTCATTTGTGTCATATGTTATGACACAAATGTAACACCACGACGTAACACCACGACGTAACACCACAACGTAACACCACGACGTAACGCCACAACATTCTGTAATATGGCTGCACCACGGTAAAACACCACGTTTGCGTCATCTTAGCACTACCTTGGGTTTGCACTTGATATCTGCGGTTTCGGCACTTTCTCCAGGCGCAACCTCATCCCCCAGGCCGCTGTCCTCCGTGTCCAGGCTGCTGCTCCTGGAGCTCAATTTCCTGTCCTGCAGCATCAACTTCCTCTCATGGATAATGCCTCCGCCGGCTCCATGCAACGCCTTCAGGTGGCGCCGCCGCGTTGGCGACTCATTACCCAGGAAGGGCTTGCTTTCCTCAGGACCCGACTCCATCTTCCCGCGGATGATGTTGACCACATCGCCCCCGCCGCACTCGCTGACTTTCGGTTGAACACTTTTAGAGATAGGAACGCTCCGGATGGGAGTGGCGTCATCACCTGAGGCCGTTTCCCTGGGTTTAGCAACTTTGAACTTATGGCTTGGCTCCATTGTGTCCTCCTGGTCCACAGAGCAGGGCATCCACCCAGTGGGAGCGGCGTCCTGCTTGTCTGTGTGCTCGTTGGCCCAACCCTGCCAACTCTTGGCCAGGCTGGCCACCATGGCGGCGCATCGGATTTTCCTCACGGCGCGTTTTAAAGCGGGGGCCTCCAATCGGCGGGCGCTCATTGTTCTCGAGGGACGTTGCCCGAGCCCACTCGGTCCTGATTTAAGAGATGCGGCTGAGGAGGTCACAAATCTGCCGCTAAGGCCTTATGATCCTTTCGGCTCAGCTTCTAGGTCTTCCCGGGAACGGCGGCAAGCCCTCCGGATCTTCGCTTGCTCACTCGGTCAGTGGGTGAGACGCCCGCCCGGGAGCCCTTTAAATAGAACCATTGGATTCGCAGCGGGAAGGGTGGGGGACATGTGAGATGTGAAATCCAGATTTGTACATTACACACACACACACACATACACACAAAGCCCAATTCTACAGCACAAACCTAAGCACGCAAAAGTGCACGCAATTCGTGTATTTGGATGTGAGGTCACAGAGGATCTAAAAATAACTCCCACCTGTTGACCGGATCCCACTGAGACAAATTCCTTCAACGACCTGTGTGTGTGTGTTTGGATTATTGGTGACACACACTGTGATGTCTGCATGTCTATGATGTTACGACTGTAACTATTACTGTACTTCATGGTGACGATCAGAATGGCCAAGTTGTCATGTGTTATATTTGGCGACATGACATTATGGATTATATACAGTGAATCTGAGCTCATGAAGAAATAATGACATGGTCTACCATCATGGTTATTATAGTTTGTAAAAATGAATGAAATGAAACGAGATCTAAATTGCAAAATGCATTTCCGTTTTTCAACTTTTCTGAACGTGAACTTTGTTTTCAGCTTTCATCAGCTTTCATTTTAAATGTATTTTTGTGTGTTGCTACACATCAATTTTTTTAGTGACGTTATCATTCTTTAATCTTGCACTCGACAGATACGCCATGTTAAAAAAAATACTAAAAGTAATAAAAAAAACAGAGCATTTTCAAGTGTTGCTCTTAAAAACTAAAAGTGACTGAATTAAACAAAACAGAAGTGAAAACGAAACAAGCACTAATAAAAACTCAGAATATTTTTGAATCCTGTATTGCACTTGCGAATAAGCAACTCCAGATTTTACAGTGTAATGAAAGATCTTATTTCACCAAATGTCAACGCTAATATCTAACATGTATTGCAGTAATTTACGATGCAAATTTAATTTCAAACCATTTTCCCTTTTTGCTGAAAAATGCATTTTTAATGGAAAATGATTCTTCTAATAGACTTTCGTTTGAGCTTCAAACGTTTCCTCCTCATTTGTGCACTGATTCAGCTGTCCAACTGGGCCCAAGCCAGCTCGTCTTTCCATCGTGTGCCTTGCGAGTTCCCTGTCCAATGCCAGAATGTTTGGCACCCCCACCCCCATCCCCCGGCGTGTACCCCAAAATAGACACCAACAAGAAGTGCGTAGCTGTGTGCGCATTTCTTTCTCGCTCAAAATTAAAGGGACAAAAAATAACACGTTTCTCTGTTTCTGTAGCACAGTTATCTCATACACACATTTTTATGCAGTGGCTGTTGCTATTTCAGGCTTTAACCATTCATGGGATTTCGCACCACCGTGTACTTCTTTTTCAGGCATTTGTGTGCTTCTAAGTACTATGTGCTTTGTTTTTCATGCTTCTGTGTCCAACGCTACTTCCATTTTCAGCTTTTGCTGCTTTTTTTTTTTCTAATATTTTGGTTTTTTTTGTCTCATTGCCATTTTCATGACTCTCACTGTCTCTTTTCCAGGCTTTTGTGCAAGCCTTTCAGCAGCTCTCATCCTGTACTTTTAAGGACCACAGACTGTTTGTGCAATCTGGTTTACAAAAAATCCCAATATTGTGCAAAATTACTTAATTATTATTAAAATAAAGTACGCATACACCCACAATCCCTTGCATCAAAGTGACTCACAGTTCAGTGTAAATAATTGATGAAAAGAGAGTTCTTTATAAACCTATTTCAATAAGTTTTATTTAAAAGAAAAGTGAACAAACGTCAAGCGTGGACTCCTGCTTGCGGTGCTGTGGCGTCCCCTTGTGGCCAAGGATAGTCATGACAGCTCCTGCAAAAAGTCAGCATACATGTTCACGTTGTCATTAGTTGGTTAGACGCTAACCTCCCTTTTTATTTTCTTGCTCATTTTAATTTATTGACAGGTCAGTTAACTTTTATGCGTTTGATTGTTTTTGAGGGATTGTGGTGTGGCAGGGTTCTCTTCCAACACAAAGCCAGGGTTGGGGGGCTGAGTGTGGAATGGGTAACACCACTGCTCGTCTGCTCTGCCTCCTGCACTACCACAACCAGAACCAGTACGGCAGACTGGACCGGAATGGAGCGGAGGCTCTCACAACAAAGTCTTCGAGAAGTTATTTAAAGGAAAAACTGTAAACCCCCGCCCAAGCACACACACAAAAAAAGTTATTGAACCCGAAAAACCATCAGTACCTCACCACGTGCTTTATTCATTTGGACAAAACTGTTTCAAGGTACTTTTTCAGAAAAAAAATTCAAACAATCGACCAATACTAATTCGATCACTTTTGCGCCAATTGTGTATTTTAATAATGTATTTGCGGAGCGGGATATAACTCACATTTCACGTGGACTACTATACACGTGGATTACATTCACAGAAAACTCGTGTTCATCCGGACCCTCTTTCGAATCAGCGAATCATGGTAAAAACAAGTCGGGTAACACTAGAAATGTCATGTTAATACTTACTCGCAAGTAAAAGCGATGGTCGTCGCAGACAGCCTCAACTCTGCAACAAAAAGAGGGACGATAAAAAATGGGCTGTCGGTTTAGCGGAAGTGATTTGAGCGAGTTGAAGATCCCGTAGACGTCACAGTGACGTAGCCACGACTCAAAAATCATGGCGGACGAAGTGGAGCAGGTTTGTGCTTTCATTGCTTGATGAATTAATTGTTCGGAGCTCACAAACGAAGCCTCGCTACAATCAGTGCATTTAAACCTCGCTGTCATTGCTCCATTTGCGCATCTTTGGGGTCTTTGCCCAATCCGTTTTGTGGCCGTTTATCCTGCCGACGGACCATTGAACATGCTAACTTAGCCGCGTCGGCCTTGCGTTAGCATGTCCAATTGGGGTAGCAAGAATGACATTTGAAGAAACACATCCCAGATGTCTAGAAATTCTTTCACATTTTTTCATCAACGGCGTGATAATAAGGACATTTGCATGCCGTTTAGTAAGTTAGCTGTTCAACCCAAGGGCTCAACTCAAACAAGCACATAAGTGTGTGTTCACGTATTTAAGAAATAATCACAGAAACTGACCCAAGTTGACACCCGATTAATCATGTAAGAACAGTAGTTTAATATACATTTTCAAAATGTAAGAATTTGAAACAAACACCAATACAAAACAATTCCAAAACTATGTAAATGCATACTACTAAATACATTTGTAATGTAAACCACATTCCCTTTGTCCGTGCTGTTTAGCAACCGAGCACCAACACCGTTGAAGAGCCCCTCGACCTGATCAGACTCAGTCTGGACGAGAGGATCTACGTCAAAATGAGGAACGACAGAGAGCTGCGAGGACGGCTACATGTAAACTACCCACACGCGCCCGCATCCTCGCTTGCAAGGCGCATGCATCCACACAACACACATCTAAAAGCACAAATTAAAGACTCCCACTTGTATGTACACACAGATTCGTACATGCGCTTGAACGCACCAACAGCTTCTTTGTGGATTGTGTTGTTTTGCTGCACATCAGGCCTACGATCAGCACCTGAACATGATTCTGGGAGATGTGGAGGAGACGGTGACCACGGTGGAGATTGATGAGGAGACGTACGAAGAACTATACAAGGTCTGTATCTCATTCATACTTTTGTATTATTTGCTATGATGTAGTCATAGCTATTTAATGATGGAGGTACATTCGACAGGTTGAAAAGTGGCTTTGGAAATAGCTAGATAGCTTATCTGCAGTAGCTTGGTGGATATGCCGGTAGAAAGGAAGCTCGGGAGCTTCATAGGTCGGTGGGCAGCAAAGTAACAAGCGAGACTAGCTGGGTAGGTAGGTAGTAAATGCATCAAGGTATGTAGTGGGTGGCTCGTTGCCATCCATGTGGTCTAGGTGTTTTCTAGTTGCCATAATCGTACAGCTGTTGTGAGATGTATAGTGTTCAAAGTGTGTCTTTTGTTTTTGACAGTCGACCAAGAGGAACATTCCCATGCTGTTCGTCAGAGGTGACGGCGTTGTCCTCGTAGCGCCACCCCTACGGGTGGGCTGAGGCCAGGTTCCTTTAAAAAAAACAACCTGAGCTGTTTTTCTGTTTTTCTTTTTTTTCTATATATATAGCTTTTTGCATTATGTCTGGATTTTTAGGTGATGTTGATTCCTCATAAGCAAATAACCACCACTTTGAGTTATAAAGCTGTGATCAAATAAATATCCCTTGGTGACAAAAACGTCTCATGTTTGCATGATCAATATGAAAACAATTGTATAAATATGAACTATGGCGAGTGCTTGTCCAAACGGTACCGCTATTGTAGTTTTGGGCTTGGACCACTAGGTGGTGACACATTCCCTCTTAAGTATGCATGAAGCTACAGTGCAGGCCACAGTGAGGTTTTAAGTTGATTCCTTCAAGAAGGTTGCTAGCTAGATAAAGGTGTGAAATAATAGCTATCTCCATTAGCTGGCTCAGTAGGGAGCAAGACGACTACAATAGGTAGCGGGTAAAAGTCGGGAGCAGGTGAGCTTAGTAGGCTGCCACAGGCGCTCGGTTCTTATTGCGGGGGGACATTAAAAGTCTTCTCGGTATCTTAGAATAGGCGTCGGCACCGACGCTGCCAAGAAGAAAGCAAAGCAAAGTCTGCAACAATGTGTCCTTGAACGAGACCTCATAAACACGCGCCCCCGCACGTCCACCTGAGCCTGCCCGTCAGTCTGTCCACCACGTCCGCATTCACCCCTTCACATTGTCCGACAGTTGTCACTCCACACACCAACTTGATTTCTTTCTCGGAATAACTTTACTGCTTGAGTGACTTCACTGACAAAATGACTAAATCGGACTGTAGGCAAGGACCTAGATACAGTCAGGTCCATAAATATTGGGACATGGATACAACTCATGTTTTTGGCTCTGAACACAATGAATTTGAAATTAAATGTGCTTTAACTGCACAATTATAATTTGAGGTTGTTTACAGCTGAATTCAATGAACTGTGGGAATGACAGTTTGCATACGTGACGCTTTTGAAGCGCTTTGAACACACCGTGAGAAGCGTTATTTATAGCGCACTCAATTTACCATTAGGATCAAATTTGATTTTTCATTATTTGGACTATGGAATGATTTTTGTCAGAAGTACAATTAGTAAGCCATTCTAGTTGATTCAGAACTCGCTGTCCAATTGGTGTTCGTGGATTTGGGGTGTGAGTCCAGCTCTAACTCTGAAGCGTTTGGCAGAATACGAGCAGAACCTCAGAATGACCGAAAACGTTTCCGAATTCAACCTACTGCAGTCAAGTGTGCAGTCAAAGCACAACTTTTTTTTTTTTGGCAAAAGATGAGAATTGTGTCCATGTGCAACTTGTTATGGACCTGAGAGACTTACATGGGAGCAAGGACACCGGCTCCCTAATTGTTAGCTTGTCTCTAGCGGCTAATTTGTGCTCTGAAGTGCTCTGCAGACCAAACAAAAGCAGTTAGCCTCTTCTTTCCTCCCCCTTCTTTGGCTGCTAAGCTTTAAGCCCCCAGCAATAGCGCTAATGCTAATGCTTTGTCCTCACTCACACTAATGAGGCTAAATTCCTCTCTTGGCATCATGCGGGGACCTTGTTGACTTTTTGTTGTTATTGGAAATCGTGTCGCAACGTTTTCTTTTTGAGTCTTACTTAGCTAGTGTCAAAGTTGACAATTAAAAGTGTGCTGCTGTTTTGGTTAGCCATTGTTTTTGTGTTCTGATGCGCTGTGATGTATTAACCCTTATTGTAACATCAAGCATTAAAATCTAACTCACTTAACATGAATTTATCACAAGATCAAAGTCAAAGTCTGCTTTATTGTCAATTTCATCACATGCCATGACACCCAAAGAAATCGAAATAACGTTCCCACTATCCCACGGTGACAAGACAGACATTGTGCCTGGAAGGGACATTGGCAAGTGCATCCTCCGAGGCCTACCAGGAGGTGGGACGCATGCTTATCCCGCCGGTGGCTTGATCACAACTCCTCTTTTGGATTGTGTGCCTTCTGATGTCGTGGCCGTGCCTCTACGGAGTTGGAACCATTTTCGACTTGAGGGGTGCCCACGCAACGCCAAACGCCCGCCCGCCTTGCACATCAGACCCCGCTAAGGGCTTTGAGTGGGCTATAGCAACAAACAATAGCTCGTGGGTAGCTATGCTAAAATGATCAAATGGAGGACTTACGATAAACAGCATGAATTGACACAAAGAGGAAATACATGTTAAATATTGACCAGAGGCAATAAAGACAACTTTGAAGTCTAAACTGCATATAAAACAATCCAAAGGTGATTTGGCTGTTAGTATATGATAATCCAAATGCTTTCGTAAAAATTACAATGTTTTTCAAATCAAGGACACAATAAATGTGTACGCAAATAAAACGATTCAAAAGGTGATAAGCAGGTTAGAATGGCATCATCAAACCGCTGACCTGAAAATAAATAATGTAACTACACGTTACACCAGACAGAAACACAACAGTAAGATTATCTTAGCATGATGCAATTAGCTTAGCATGTGGACAACATGGCCCCTGTCCTAAAGAGTTAGTATCACTGCTAGCATCCACGCCGACATGCCCCTTTTGTGTCAAAGCCATTAAGGGACAATGTGATTCCCACGCAACACTGCACACCACTTCTTTCTTCATAAAAACACTCAACAGTTAACGTCTGTCACGGATCGGATGGAGCAGGGCGACCAAATGTAGCTCGGCCCAGGGTTTATTCCGCAAAACAAACTAACAGACTCGGCAAACTGACACGACTTGACGAAATAACAAAAGGACTAACCGACAGGGACGTGAAACAAAGGACGTGACGACATTAAGACAACAGGAACCGACCGACATCAACACACAATGGCCCAAAGGGGAGCAGTGAGGGGCAGACAGGACTTATATATACCACAGGTATCAAGAGGCAGGTGAGAATAACCAAACTAATCATGGGCACACAGGAGGGGAGGGGCGAGCACACAGACAGAAACCATGACAACAAACACATAGTGGAACAGCTGGGAACGAGACGTTTCTTTGAGCCACCGACATCTGACAGAGTTGGTGCACAACCCATTTTTTCCAACATCCTTTGAGTTGGTCCATCTCATCTAACAAACATCCTAAAACAAATATGTAGCATCTTTTCATAAACGTTTGTAGTTAGTGCATAATTCTTGTTGAGGGCATTCAAAGTTGATGCATGGAAGCAATTTTGAAGTTGGAAAAAATAATCACATTTTTATTGAAAAGATCTCCCAAGTGATCTAGAAAGTAATTAAGTTCAAAAATAGACACGTCCAGAATTCCCATACAACTATATAATAATAAAGATAATAAAGAAAGACAACAGCTGAGTGTACTAGGACTAGCATCTGAGTCCGCTACCTTCTTTTTCGTTCATATCTTATAGCTCCATCATATTTTGCTAGAAAAATTCCCACATAATTATAACCGGCCACCCGTCCAATGGCACGGCAGTTTGAGAATCGGCCGTCGACATGTATGTTTAGGCAGGCCCGCAGTCGGACGCACCTTCCCCGCTGGACTCTTTGTGGTCGTAACCCTCCTGCGGCGTTTAAGCAAATAACACGCAATATGGCGTGCTCGGCGGGGGTGCGCTGCCAGCAGTGTGGCCACACCTACACGGAGGTCGGTGCGGTGCACCGGTGCAGACGTAACCCGAACGGGCCTCCTCCACTTTCTCCTCTTTTGTTATTCATGGGGGATCACTTTCCCAGCATGCTCTGCTCTCGCAGGGAAGCAAACGGCCCGTATGACAGATGCTGGCCTGACTGTGGAACCTCCAAAAGTAAAACAAATTTGACCGCACTTAAATGAAGAAAAAAAAATGTGATGAGGACACTGACAAATTTAGCAAGGTTCACGGGACAGATCCAAATCAGTTCTTGTGCTACTATTGATACGGAGAGTTGTTTGGGCTTTGAAAAAGGTTCAAAGTCTGGCAATCGGGTCTCAACTCATTACTCAAGATGTCGAGCCATCAACACGCCTATTAGTTCGGACCGTGCACGTCGTCGGGAGCTTTGATGCTTGTTGCCGGGCCAACTGGCACAACAAGGAGTCGCCATCTTGTGGGGTCACCGGGGTCTTCGGTGTTTGGTATGTGTTGGCTTGGAATGTGACACACACACACCAGACTGACTGACCCACCAACAAGTGCAACAGTAAATGGCCAAGCAGAGGTGGACAACAATAGGAAGGTCCTTGAAGGAAGTTAATCGATTGCGCGCGTTACCACATTGACCTGCCTGTGTGACAATAATTAAAAAAGGAGGCCGGTGCCATAAAGTGTCTGAAATGAAAGATGACGACTAGCTGAGCGTATGCAAAAATTTACGGTACATTGTTCTCTGTGAGGCCATCTAACACTTATTAACTGTGTGTAAAGCGGTCAAAGTGTCACCGTGTCCTGGGACAAATTGGGACATTTCAAAACCATTGTCCTCTTTTTACGCACTTCCGAACCTTTGTGTACTTAGCACGTTTGCACTTAAAGTGCTGACCTGGCGGTCACCAAACAGTCTTTACCACACTTGGCTCTCTTCTTAGTCACTTTACTGCAAAGTCCTTTGCACTTGGCTCACTTCTTAAAGTCACTGAAAAGTTCAGGCTGCGTTTGTTTCATTCCTTCTCGGAGAATGTGTTGATCCTTTGAGCGGCTTAAGGAAAAAAAAAAACAAAAGCAAAGGTGAGAGCGAGAGGTGACCTGTTGGAGGTTTGCCGTCTGAGTGGTAGAAGCGGCGGCTCATTGGAGCGGCAAAAGGCTCCACGAAGGAGACGCCGATTGGCCCGAGGGCTAAATCCGCAAGACCCCCATTCGAACGATCCCCACCCCCCGCCCGGCTCAGGGCCCAGACCACAATGGAAGCTTTTGTTGGTCACGCCGCTCCTCCTCCAGCATCGCTTGGCTATCAGCACAGCTTTTGGGTCGAAGAGAAAAGATGAGAGAGGCATGAGGTGTGCATCTCGGCTCGCCACGTCCGTGACCACGTCGAGAGATGCCAACACCTGGCAAGTTGGACACACGAGTGAACGGTGAATGGACATGTAAAAAAAACAAAAAACGAGACGTTCAGCTCGAGCCGCTCACGGTGCCGCCCTACCTTGTAGATCAGCACATTTTTGTTTGTTGTTTGCTGTATTACAAAATTGAAGGACTTGAATTGTTTGCTGGATTGATTCGCAAATGGCGTCTCTCTCCGTCCCTCCCTCCCTCCCACAATACCATGGCGACACATCCAACGGCTGTTTCCACGGTAACCTGCTGCTGATGATGATGAGCAGCCTGACGATGATAACATATGCAGCGTTGTCACTCAGATCAGCAGCTGGTGTAAAGCAGGAAGAACATAATCTGGATTTTAATCTAATCCCGGCCAGGCAGATGACAGGCGCTAATCTCTGGCAGGGCTCGGCTCGCACAATGCATTCTGGTATTTCAAATTGTGGCACACGTGTTGAAGTTCTCATTAAAAAAAATCTCTTATATTCTT
The DNA here is from genome assembly GCF_033458585.1 of Syngnathus typhle. Classification (NCBI taxonomy): domain Eukaryota; kingdom Metazoa; phylum Chordata; class Actinopteri; order Syngnathiformes; family Syngnathidae; genus Syngnathus; species Syngnathus typhle. The sequence goes on from NC_083748.1 coordinate 12,629,171, forward strand.
GCTATTATTAAAGGTGTTTTTCTTTTCAATTTTATAAATGGATAGTGGCCGGATGAACGGATTTGTGACAATTGCTTGGTTAGGTGGAGAAAACAAGTTTGAATCATGTTGGGATGTCTTTGTTATTTTTTTTTTTGACGTGTTGTTTGAATGGCAAAATGGCGGTCGGGTTTTCTCGGGTCCTTTCGGCTCCTCTCGCGAGGTTCGACCTCCGAATTTTTTTCGACAACCGAAGCCAATAAATCTCGAATTTTTCGTTCGAATTCCGATTTGTTCGAGAACCGGGACGTTCGAAAACCGAGGTTTGACTGTACGTACGATTGCATTTTCACACAAACGTATCTCACATTTGTGAGCCAGTATTGTGTTTGCATTTGAAAGTCAACATTTCCATGGGAAACCACTACATTCCTGTGCAAATGTCTCCATTTTCTTATTTCGTTGAAGGCCTTGATTTGTCACCTGTGACGTTTGCATGCAAAATATTGCGTGACCAAATATTGTCTGTCTTTGTTTTTGTAGGTTTTTGCAAATCTATCCAGAGGTGTGAGCCTCCGTGCACCTGCCCCTGCCCCTGTAGCGGTGATGCAGCGGCAGCATCTGGGCTCCCGAACGGGGCGTTCAGGCGCACCTCGTAAATTACAACCCACCTCCATCAAGCCGCCAGAACGTGTCGCGCGCACGGCCGGCATTCCGCGAAGCCGCGAACGCGCCGCCGCTCTCCTGTTGCTCCGTGAGGAGGAGGAGGAGGAGGAGGATGGAGGGTGGCGGAGGGGGAGGGAGGCCCGGTGATTTTCCACTCGCGATGGTATCACGCCGGCCCCCCCAAAGCGGAGGAGACAAAGTTCACGGAGAGGAGCTTATAAGGAGGACCCGCTTTTTGGGAGACTCTCACGTCTCTGTCTTGACATCGGAGGACAAAGAGGGACTTTTTCTTTTTTTTTTTTCCAATAAGAAATATCTAGCAAAGAAGACCAAAAAAAAAAAACATTTAGAAATTTCAAAGAGGCAGCAGGTAAGCCACATCCATCCTCCTCCTTTCTCTTCTTGTTCTGATATTTTTTATTCATAACATCATTTATAGTTGTCTTTTTTTTGGGGGGGGGGGGGGGGGGTTGACATTGAAATCCACGCACACCATTTGTTTTGCTTGATTGTGTTGTTTTTGAGAGGTGACATTGAATGTTCCATAGACGTGACATTGAATGCAACACAGTTTTTGCTGCTCCATTCATTTGGCATTCTCTTTTTTTGGCGGGGGTGACGATGAAAGCAGCGCGTGCCGGTTGTCTTCATTTGAGATTGTCTTTCTGGAGAGCTAGGGGGCATTGAATGCAACGCGCTCTTCTCTCTCGAGGGCTGTCATTTTAGATGCAAATGCCCTTTCCAATGGTGATTCATTGTATTCCCACATGACCTTTGTCTTCACTTTCTTTTTGCCCCCCGTAGGCATCTCACACGGTAGCTCGGGGGAAACTATGATTGTTCATTTATGATGATTTAAGTTGAATCTGTTTATGATGCCGATGATGATGATGATGATGATGATTATGGTGTTGTTAAACGAAGCCAATGAGGACTCACGCAAAGCACAAAGCAAGACAGAAGAGGGAAAAAATGCAATGCTCCAACCCCCACCTCCTTCTCGCTTAGTCTCTCGCTACCTCTCGCTCTCTCTTTCTCTCTCTCCCCCTTTCGCTCTCACTCCCTCTTTCGCTCTCTCTCCCCCCCCCCTCTCTCTCTCTTTCCATTTGATTTAATTTCATTTTTCATTGTCTCTCTTTCTTTTCCCACAGATCTTTCTCACTTTTCTCCCCACCAAGTCTTCTAGTCACTCTACCGCGCTCTCGTTTGATGTGTTTAGAGTCTCTCCTCCATTCGATGTAGTCTCTCACATCTCTATACTCGGAGCTTTTGATTGTCCGCCATTGTTCTAGTCATCTCTCGTTTTCATTCTCTTTCCCTCTTCCTTGAAATCAACTCACAAATACATTCGAACGGACTCGCAAATACATTTGAATGTACTTCTGGCTAAATGCTAGCAAGGTAGCATTTTTCCCATAATGCAATGGCAAAGCACCTGAAGCTTTGGCCTTTCCCCCAGATAAATCAATTTATCATTCATCTTTTACTGGATAATAAGCACTGGAAAATGTGATATAAAAGTTGGGGCAGAAGGACCATGTCAACCCACTTGCGATATTTTGGGACACCACAGCCCCTATCCAAGTCTGCTCTGCACTTCAGACCTCCAAAGCTTAAACAAGCCCAAACGAGTCGAAGACCAGAGCAAACCTTGACAATTGCTCTCCAACAAACAGCTTCATTGACTTCCATAGCCGCCTCTGGTTCGAGAGCTCAACTGGACGAACGATACAAACGGCAATGCCTGCAACCAAAGGAAACATTCTTAAATATTGTATATATTGTATCTCAGATGGACTCATGGAAAAAAGACTCAGCAACACAACAAAAAGAAAGAAATAAAAATAGAGGAGAGTCCTTGAAGCGGCATATCAGAGCATTACGCTCCATGTGAAGGTCAAGCTAAGGAAGGATTCCGGAAGCTGCCGCGAGGCTCCCCCTTCCCATGGATGCCGAAAATTCATGGAGCTGTCCATCCAATCGCGCCCAAGGAGGCGGTCATCCTTGGATCTCATCCTGCTCCATTGGTGCACAATCCAGACAGCAACTTTCAATTCAGGGCCTCAAAGAGAGTAAAAACTCACATCTATGATCGTGTCTTGAAGATTTCTACCGAGGTAGCGGCTCTGATATCTGTGATATATGCCAGATCTTTGGAGACCTGCCGAGATCTGTTAGTTGCAAAGACAAGCAAAGTCATAACGAATGAATGACGCTGCACAGGCTCAGTGCTGCCGCTAGCATATTGTGACACAACATAGTACTACAACCAAAGGCATAACCCCCCCCCCCCTTCCCTAATTTCAGACTTGCAGAAGAACCGACCCGATTAACAGAAATAACGCTTGCTAAAAATTCAGCAGTGTCGGCGCAGGAAGATGGTGATCGTTGGGGGAGATGCTCACTCTGCACGTCATTCGAAATCAAAATGAGACAACTGAGAGCAAGGAGGAAGAGGAAGAGGAGGAGGATGATGATGATGATGATGACTGAGTACTCGTTCAGCCCAGTGGAACTAAACATGCTTAAAATAGTGGAGCGTGTTATATAAGAGCTTGTGTTTGCATGTGTGTACACACACACACACACACACACACACACACACACACACACACACACACACACACACATCATGCGGTTCTCACGGCTGTCCAGCTTGTTTCATTCGTTAGTCCTAATCTTAAGCAGTACAACATTAGTGTGCATGCATACAGTAGCTAGTAAATTCTCATAATCATTTTTTCTTCAAATGAAATATCTTCATAATTTCACAACTTTTGTTTTAGTCTATTTCTTTTTTTTCATGGAGTATAACTTTAATTTAAAGGTAATTCTTTATTATTCTTTATTAGTATTATTTATTAGTATTCCTTTGTTCAGACAAATTGAGCAGGTCTTCCCTTAACAAACTTTTCGGACAGTTTCGGCAGCAACTTCCGCCTTCTTCAGAGAGTGTCAATTCTTCATCATTTATTTCAAAATAAAAATGACAACTCATCTTGTAATTTGGTTAACTTGGTTATACTTTGCATGAATTAGTTTTGAATCCAAAATCTTGAAATATTGTGACTGCTTTCCTTGATAAAATATGACTCGGTGTTGCAACTCTTTTTTTTTTTTTTGTTTACTTGCATCGACAAAACCGCAAGAGATGTTACGATATTATTTCTGCTCCGTTTTGGAATGGCCGGAGTTCCTCAGGGCATGCAGCAGCAGCAGACAGAATGGCCGCCCATTGTTTGAGCACAAACGCACGGTTCGGTTATAAATTAACCGTTGGGAAGCAGGTCACTCTGGTGTATCATTAACTTGTATGGGGACGGCCGAGAAGACGCTGTTGGTGTTCCCATCCGAGCGACACAAAAAGCCTGCTAGAAAAGCCAAAGCCCAAAAACGCTGGGCCGAAGGTGTAAATGTTACAAAGATGCAAAAGGCACATTTGAAAAGGGAGTGTGCTGACATTTGAAACACGACACTTTACCTTCACCCATAGCGGCCGCTTCAAATTAAAGGCAAACAATGCCATGAGATGTCACAATTACTTCACAAGTGTAATAAAAAGGAAAAGGCAAAACGCTTTGATGGAAGCTCTTTTCAACAATCTGCTTTGGGGCTCCAAAGTCAACAGCAGGCGTCTTACGAGTCTGAAACTTTGAGCGTTTCATATTGAGTATAATATCAATAATACCGTTTTTTTCCATGTATAATGCGCAAAATGTAACTAATTTATTGTCCTAAAATCTGGGGTGCGCATTATACATGGGTAATTATTATTATTTTTTTTTTATCCGGAGATGATACGGAGGCCGCCATTACAGATGCGCTTTCTTTCTTCTCTGCTGTTCACTTCAAACACGCTCCATACGAACACAATGCTCTCGTATCAGACGCTTGCTCGATCACCTGCTCGTTTGCTGTCACAATGTACCCTACACAAATCCGAAACATTTCGAGTTTGCTAGCGCATGCGCAGTGATACTGACCGGCAGAATAACATCCGGTTGTTCCCAAAGATGATCTTTTTTCTGAAATCATTCTACGTTTACGGACTTAAGTAGGAGTCAAAATTTAGGTGTGTATTATACATGGGTACAGGCTTTTTTCCAGCATCAACATGCCATTTTTAGGGTGCGTATTATACGTGGGGGCGCATTATACATGGAAAAAAACGGTAATTCATAAGGTTAATATTTAATATAAAGACATCCGAGCGGTAGGTTGAACGTTTCGTAACACGTCGTCGTCAGCAAATGTTTTGCTAACTTATGATTACATTTTGATCTCCAAATAAAACAGAAAAATGTTTTTGTGACAGGTCGATTCATCTATTTGGGGACTGGAGAGTAAAAATAGCGGCGCCCATCGCCTTGTACATCCTCACTGTCGGTCAGTTGCCTGGGTTGCAACACTGTTTTGCTTGTTTGTCTCCAGAATGGCTCAGAAGGAAAAGCTCCAATGCCTGAAGGACTTCCACAAAGACACGCTCAAGCCGTCTCCTGGCAAGAGTCCCGGAACGCGGCCCGAAGACGAGGCCGAGGGCAAACACCCCCAGCGAGAGAAGTGGGCCAGCAAGCTGGACTTTGTTTTGTCGGTGGCTGGAGGATTTGTCGGTTTAGGCAACGTCTGGCGCTTCCCATACCTCTGCTACAAGAACGGCGGAGGTGAGCTCACAGCGCCCGCTCTCATGTGGAGTGAGGTTTTGACCACCTGTGCCTTGCAGGCGCTTTCCTCATCCCCTACTTCATCTTCCTGTTTGGTGGAGGCCTGCCGGTCTTCTTCTTAGAGGTGGCGCTGGGCCAGTTCACCTCCGAGGGCGGCATCACCTGCTGGGGGAAGCTGTGCCCCATCTTCACGGGTATGTCTCCAGCAGAGAGGGAGGAAGCGCTATTGTTCCATCCACACGCGTTCCATTTTCTATCTTCAATGGAACCAAGATGACGTGTGGCCACTTTTGAAGCACCGTTCCCCAACGGCCCTGGCAAGGAGCCTGGAGCTCGGGTTTTTGTCTCTCAGGGCCACATTTGACATCTTGGAACGCTGGGGGCGTCCTTTAAATTGCGCTGTTTGGGTTCGGGCTAAATCGGGACTTCATGTTCGGGTCGGCTTAGGCTTCTTAGATAGAAAATGGACGACATTTTGGCTTGGGCATTTGTTTGAAAGTTCCATTTCGTTTGTTTCCATTCAATCTTTACAATAGGAGTTGGTTGTTGTTTTTTGGCGTTCAGGTTTGCTTTGGCCTCGGCTACCCATACTTCATTTCCAATTGGTCGATTTTCGCTCGTCGAAATGACTTGCACGGACCCCGCTCGTGTTACGCGTCCTCGGCTCCGACGGAACAGTCGCTGTTGCCAGGCGACGATGCCGTGGCCTGCTTTCGGGCTCCTTCTGAAAACGCCAATTCGATCCTCGCCTTGCTGCGTCTGTCTCGTCATCTCGCTCACACTCTTTTCCCCTCCCCCGTTGCAAAATTGGGTTAATATATTCATCACTCGGGTCTGCTTGGCGCCACTTCGTTAATATTCATGACGCCTTTGATTGCTCTTTACAATATTCCCGCCGACGGGACGCCGTTGGGTTGCTCGTTTGATTGGCTCGGTTTCAGTATGCAGGCGCACACGCGCGCCGCCGCCCGACACGACGTACAGAGTGTCCTGGATCACGGTTGCCAAGGCAACAGAGTGGCAACGTATCAGAACGATGGAGCGGGTGGAAAAAGGGAGCGGGTGAGCCGAGAGAGAGAGAGTGAGTGAGTGAGTGAGTGAGTGAGTGAGTGAGTGAGTGAGTGAGTGAGTGAGTGAGTGAGTGAGTGAGTGAGTGAGTGAGTGAGTGAGTGAGTGAGTGAGTGAGTGAGTTAGCATTAGCACTTTGAGATATCTATGGCATATAAAATGCGTTCCAAATAAAATGCATTAGCATTTTTCTCACGGCGTTTGCGTTTGGCAATACAGGTAGTTGAGTTGGCAGCAAATTCAATTGTGGAGGAACACGTACAAGGTCAACCGAGGTGGTGATGTCAGTGGAGAACCACGCTGGGGGTGTGCGCATGCGTGTGTGTGTGTTTAATCAGTATCAGATCATCGGAGTCGGCGCACAACGACACACAAGTGCACCCGCTGACTCACACACATGCAGACAGATGGCACGAAGGACCTTGAAGGACATTCTTCCAAGCAATAACATTTTGTCTTGTTTGCAGGTCACAAGTGACTTCTTTGCTCTGATGGTGCAAGATGTTGCTCCGGTGACAGATTGGTCAAGAGCAGCTGATAGAAGAAAGGCTGACATTTAATAACAAGACGTTCAAGGTCTTGTCAATAACTGAGATGTGCTCAAACGAGCGGGCCTCCTGCCCTGCCGGCTTTCAAAGCCGCTGAGCAAGTTGCCCTTCATGCTGGCCAGGTAAATTGCGGCCAGCGGCAAAGTCCGACAAGCCCCCTTGCGTGTGGCCGCTTAGTTGCTTTTGGGTTGGCGAGTCTCATCGGGTTTTCCTTGCAGTGTGTCTGTCAATCGATTGCTTCATGTTTGTGCCATGGTCCGCATGGCTCGGTGGGCCTTCCACTGACGCTGTCTCCAAACGCGCTGGCGTCCCTCCTGGTGTGCTTGCAGGAATCGGCTACGCCTCCATCGTCATCGTGTCCCTGCTGAACATCTACTACATTGTCATCCTGGCTTGGGGACTCTACTACCTATTCCAGGTTCGACCTGCATGCATCCACATGTTGCCTTCTACAGCGCAATTGTGTGAAGTCCAATGTTGTCTGAAATCTCTGCGCCGTCAGTGTTTCCAGCCCGAGCTGCCGTGGGCCAAGTGCAACCAGCCCTGGAACACGGAACGCTGCATCGAGGACACCTACCGCAAGAACAAAAGCCTCTGGCTGCCTTCCAACTTCACCAACTTCACCTCCCCCGTCACCGAGTTCTGGGAGTACGTACGCGACATGGCCCCTGACCTTCAAGTCGGAGTTGGGCTTGGCGCTTCACATGTTAATATGCGTCTTCCTGTGGCACAGACGCAAAGTTTTGGGCATCAGCAGTGGCATTGAGGACATGGGCCCCATCAAGTGGGACCTGGCTCTGTGTCTCCTGCTGGTCTGGGTCATCTGCTTCTTCTGCATCTGGAAGGGCGTCAAGTCCACCGGGAAGGTTAGTGACGCCGACGTGGACGTCACAGCGACATGTGGACGTCGGGCCTCCTTCGTGACTTGTTGTCTTGCCTTCAGGTGGTGTACATTACGGCCACCTTCCCGTTCATCATGCTCATTGTTTTGTTGATTCGTGGCGTCACCTTGCCCGGGGCCACTGAGGGCATCAAGTTCTACCTGTACCCCGACCTCACCCGGCTCAAGGACCCCGAGGTACGTGCCAATGTGTTTCCGCGAGCCTGTTACGCTGCCCTGCTAACGTGGTCCTCTCTCAGGTGTGGATCGACGCCGGCACCCAGATCTTTTTCTCCTACGCTATCTGTTTGGGCGCCATGACGTCCCTTGGCAGTTACAACAAGTACAAATACAACTGCTACAGGTGGGTACAGAATCGTACCATTGATGAACCGATCGATCGATGAACGACATGTGCGTCACAGGGACTGTTTGCTGCTGGGAGCCCTCAACAGTGGTACCAGTTTTGTGTCTGGCTTTGCAATATTTTCCGTCCTGGGCTTTATGGCACAAGAGCAAGGTGTGGACATTACGGACGTGGCAGAGTCAGGTAAACTTTGCTGGTCTTGTGAATTTGGCTCACCTGATTCCGATGTCCGCTGGAATGCCTGCCTGTCTACCGTTTGCGCCCCTCAGGTCCCGGCTTGGCCTTCATTGCCTACCCCAAAGCCGTAACCATGATGCCTTTCCCCACACTCTGGGCCATCCTCTTCTTCATCATGCTCCTGCTGCTTGGCCTCGACAGTCAGGTCAGCCAGCCCCTTCCTTGCCTTGCAAAGTCGCTGTTTGGTCAGTGTGCCGACGATGAGGCCTAAAAATATAAGCTCCTTTTGTGTTGCGCTTGAAACCGTGACTTAAACTCACAAAGGCCACAGCGGGCTCCTCGGCCGAGGTCGTACAAGCTTCAATGAATTGCGTGTGTGTGCTTACAGTTTGTGGAGGTGGAAGGGCAGATCACATCACTGGTGGATCTGTATCCGTCCTTCCTACGGAAGGGTTACCGCAGAGAGGTCTTCATCGCTATCATGTGCTGCATCAGCTACCTGCTGGCACTCACCATGGTCACCAAGGTAACGCAGCCGAGGACGCCGGGGCCCCGCCCACACATCAATGCGGACATTGAGCCGGGTCGCGGCGTCGCTCGGCTTTTTGCCCGCGTAGCTTCGGCAGTCGCTGGAGAATCTCGTAAACACGGTCGCCTTGAAAGAGTCAGTCAGCTGTCACCTTGAATATTATCGGCGCTATCTGTTAAACGACCGCACAGACGCGCAAGTATTTATGACTTCGGTTTCCTCACTTTTGTTATGTTCTAGATTAGGAGTCTCCAATGAGGAGAAATTATTGTGTTGGCCAGTCAAAACAAAAAGCATTCGAAGAAAAACGATAAATCTTGCCTCTGAAAATGTGGCAAACGTTTCAAAAGATTCCCAAATTAAATGTAAAAGCGGCGTGACGTGTCTGCGGGTGACCTCGCTCTGGAGTTTTCCGGCCAAATTCTCAACTGCTGCCCTGCATTTGCTTCAGGGTGGCATGTACGTGTTCCAGCTGTTTGACTACTATGCAGCCAGCGGCGTGTGCCTTCTGTGGGTGGCATTCTTTGAATGTGTCGCTGTCGCCTGGGTTTATGGTGAGTACGCCCGACAGCCAAAACTTTTGCCAGGCGAGCGTCTGCTAACATTTTGCCGCGCTAAGATTTGAAGGTTGCCATCACTTGAAATGCTCATATTTTGGAAGTGCTAGCATTTTGAAAAGGTGCCTGACCTTTTGTGCAGGCGTTGATAACTTTTACGATGCTGTGGAGGACATGATTGGCTACAGACCCAACCCTTGGATGAAGTGGAGCTGGTCTGTCATCACTCCCTGCTTGTGCTTGGTAAGGCGGCGCACATTTCGCCCTCGTCACGGACAAGCGGCACGCCGCTCGCCATTAGCAAGCGCCTTGAAGACGTCATACGCCGCCGGCGTCAGCCTCCGTTATCTGAAGAGGCTTTGCGTGTTTGCAGAGCTGCTTCGTCTTCTCCCTGGTCAAATACAAGCCGCTGACGTACAACAAAATGTACGAGTATCCCGACTGGGCCGTCGGAGTGGGCTGGACCTTGGCCTTGGCCTCCATGATTTGCATCCCCATGGTGGTGGTCATCAAGATCATACGATCGGACGGCCCGCTCATTGAGGTGGGGCGGGGAGGAGGGCTTTTCGCGGCCCGACAAGCCGGTTACGTATTGTGATGGACGTTTGCGGCTGTCTCGTTGCAGAGGATCAAGGCGGTGGCCGCGCCGGTGCGAGGCGGCGCCAGTTCGCGCCCGGCCGACCACCGCGGCCCCCGGGATCTGGGCTACCACGCCGACCCCAACGGGAACAAGGGACTGCTGATGAAGGGCCCCAGCCACACCATCGTAGAAACCATGATGTAAAAAAGAAAAGAAGAGCGCGGGATGGAAAGTTCTCCATGAGATCGCTCTCCTCTCCCACCAGCCTCCCAAATGCTTCTCTCTCTCCTCAAGCTAACGCTAGCTAGCCGCCTTCTGTTTTGTCGTCTGTCTGTCCGCCCGTTTCTCCGTCTGGTGGAATGAGGGAAAAAAAGGATTTGAAGGAAGAAAATTAAAAAGTAGTTGCAAATATTTTAGGAACACTTCATGAAGGAAGTTTCTTCCTCTTCCTCTGGACAAGAAGGCGACATTGGAGTCTTGGAATCAAAAGTTCAGAGTTGGACTGAATCCCAAAAAGAAAGCCGATTACGGCGGGAATGTTTACGGCACACAAAAGTGTTTTAAGTGGCAGCAACCAACTACACAATCATCCAAAGGTCCAAACCAGGGCTGTCCAAAGTCCAGTTGTACACTTCTGACCAGCATTGCCGAGAACTTGAACAAAGCACAGACAAAATTGGAAGATGAAAAAGTGTCGAGGACTCGTGAGGCCGTTTTTCAGCCCCCTGAAATCTGGCCTCATAAGAATCGGGGCGACGCAGTCCGTCTTCACCTCCCAAATCCAATTGATTGAAAATGCCAAAACATGGGAGGACCCGAGCCCTACAATATGGCAGCCATTTGGTTTCCTTGAAGCAGCACTTTTTTTGCACAATTCCAATTCCTCACAACTCGCTATTCGGGCTACGATAAGTTTTGAAATTCCATTCATGTGTGAAAATGTCTTGTAATAAACGTCAGCCATTTTGATTAGAAACTGCACTTTTGGGGCCACAAATTGGTATGGGGGCCTTGAATTTGGTCAGATGGGACCAGTTTGCAGTCGGGAACACCTGAGGCATGAGGCATTGTGTCAAATTTGCTCCATTTCAAATAAAGCAAGTTTCCCCGCAACAAATGTTTGGACAACTCTGGATCGCCAAATTGGAGAATATCTTTTCTCTGCGCTTGGCGGCCATTTTTTTTACGTGACAAATCAAAGCTGTGAAAAGCCAAAAAAATGTACTTTAGCAAAAAATGCGCTGAATGTGTAAGTATGAAAAGTCCAAAGCGGAATGCCGGTTGTGAAACGCACCTTAACGCACACGATGGCCATAAAAGCCGCCGTACAATTGTATTGGGACACAAAGTTTAATTTGCCAATTTGGACAAATGTATTGAAAATGTGAGAATTTTAATCATATTTTAGGACAAAGTGAAAAAAAAAAAACGGTGACGTGGGGTTAGCACAAAAAGTAATTGGACAAAAAGAGTGAAAATCTGGACCATGTCTGAATTATAGTGAAATGCCCTTTGCCCCATTCACATTTGCATATTTTAATTAAATTACTGCTTGATCGCTGGCAAAATCCCAAGTGTGACCTCAAAAGGAATGTTTGGATTTGGAGTATGTCTTATTCCCATTTGACATAGGTGCAATATTCACCACCACATCGCCATCTGCCAGACTTGCTCGAATTATGAAACGTCTCAAAACGTTTTTTGGTACCGTACCGTCTTGAAAATAACGCGCACACATTGTAATGTCAAGCTGATATCAAGCTAACACCAAGCTAACATCATGCTAGCGTCGCTAAACAACATTCTTGATAATGTCACACATCGACTATTCAACTCAAATGTGATTCACGTCATTTCGTTCAATAGTTGACATTGTGATGTGCGCTACCCAAATAGTTCATGGCTGCTTTTTCCCCTCAAAGGAATTCACGTCCCTAAAATATATGATTATGTTCCTTAGTTGATATCAATGTTTTGAGGTTTTTGTTGCTTTTTTGACTGGTCGGTCATCATCAAAAATGTCCGGATATCATTTCAATCAACGTTAGCGACACTGAGTGCCACCAACGAGTGTTGCTAACGAGTTTTGCTCACGAGCCTTCCCTTCAAACGTTTGATTCTACTTTCACATTGAAGCACATTGCACTACTTTTCATCATCATCATCGTCCTCTCATATGCTCAGCCCATTCTGGGTTTCCATGGCAACATCCGCCATGAGAAAGTGACAACCGTTTTCAACCAGCTTTTGTCACCTTCCACCTTTCTGTAAGCTTGAAAAATAAGTATCAATCAGGTTTCAAAATGTGTACTGTGTTTTTTGTTGTTTCTTGATTAAAAAACATCCTGGCAGTTTGTATTGTGTATTTCTTTGTCATGTAAACTGATTTGCAGGTACGTATGTCATTTGTTGTGAGTTCATGCTTTGCTCTTTGAACAAGGTGATGTTAATGTACGGCTCATTTTGTGGACCAGTTAAAACATCTATGACTTGAATTGGAGAAAAAAAAATCATTGGTTTTCACTAAAGAGGGGTTCGGTGAAGGCACATATGAAACTAGTGGGGTTCGGTACCTCCATCAAAGTTAAGAACCACTGCCCTACATTGAAACCTTACATTGAAAGCCTAACCCGAGAATGAAACCCTCACCCTAATTTGAAACACTAATTCTAATTTGAAATTGTAGTTTTGGATGGATGGATGGATGGATGGATGGATGGATGGATGGATGGATGGATGGATGGATGGATGGATGGATGGATGGATGGATGGATGGATGGATGGATGGATGGATGGATGGATGGATTTCTAAGCGACTGGCCAGAAACTTCGATTGCGTCAGTGAAGCGGTCGCTGACGTGCAAAAGAAATGACATCGAGAAAGTTTGCGCTTTTATTTGCACATGACAACTCTTTTTTTTTTCTCTTTACTTCCCAGTTTGGGAAGAGTAAATTGGTGGTATAAAAATATTTTCTTACAGGGAACTTCACAGAGGCAAAATGAGACCTTTGAAAAGCCCAATCTGGTTTGAGGAAGAAGCTTTGCTGATTTTGAGCGCTTCAATGCCATCCCGTCAAAAACAAACACGCACATTCCTTCCGACGAGTTCATATGAATAACGCAGACAAAAAACTCGAACCGGAGAACAACATATTTCTTTTTTAGGTGAACAAAAAGTGGCTCAGCGGGCTTTATCATCTGCAAAAAACAACGACTGTTTCTGTTCTGATCAGTCGATCAGAAGATTGGAGCGGTGGTGCGCTACTCTAGTCAATATCGGATGTCTTGATTATGCTGCCCTCATGTGGCCAAAGCACGCACATGCGGCTGAGCAGGCCAATCTGCAATTACAACTGTATGTTTCGGAAAGTGCTATTTTGACCTTCTCAAGTTGCCAATTCACTAAGTAGAGGATGACTGTTGTAATATTGGAGGACATCATTTGCATATCATTCAAACAAAGTCGAGACTTGAATATTTTACAGTGATCATCCTTTAGCCCCAGAACATGTTTACTTCTAGAACTTGAACATTGAGATGCATAGAAAAACACACACACGCGTTACAGATACATGAAAACCAACACAAGACTTTTGGAAGGCTTTTCTCAAGAATTATTATTTTTTGTTTGTTTTACAAAATGTCTTCATGTAAAAGGTTATGACAATTTACAGTCTACCAATTTGTGCTTTTTTATGTTTTCTCACTCACGCACACACATATGTTCACATGCTCACACACACTCACACGCATGCACACACACGCACACACACACGCAGGGTGTGAGGTTGAGCATTAGTTTGATCGTTTTTTCTTTTGATACTTTTTGGGTAGGTGCGAAATGGTGCGCCAACTGCGTTTGAAAAAGTGTCCATTTCTTCTGCTCTCTACTTGCTTTTGAGGAAGAAGGGGGTGCGCTGAACTCGCCATAACGTCGGAAAACTGAAATAGACTTCTTGTGTTTGTGTAGTTAATGGCATGGCGGGGGTGCGCTGTGAGCACGATCGGGCCGACGAGTTCATGTGACGGCCGTGAAGGCCCCTCTTAGCGCCACTAATCCTCAAATAATTGCCACAGGGAGGGCGACCTTCCGGAAGAAAACAGCAGCTGTTGACGTTGATGTAAAGCTGCAGGAAGGAATGCGTGGGACTAAAAATATGGGGGGAGGGGGTACGGTGGTGGTGAGGAGACACTTGGTGGATTTGAGCTACTTGAGAGCGACCTCATGATTGTGCAAGTTTCCGCATGGAAACGCAAAGCCTGGAAAGGCAGGAAGCACTCACAGAAGAAGCCTGCAAATTCAGCTGTTGCCGTGGTAACCACAACATGTCGAATTTGGATTGCCGTCTGTGGATGAGAATCTTTCAATTTGGACAAAAATATTGGGACTCATCCCGGAAGTTAAAATGTGCTTGTACACAAACTGAACAAAAGTCTTGGGACACAACCATGACTTGAAAATGTGCTTGAACAAAAGCAGCTGTCTTTTGGAAACTTACTGCACATAAAGCCTTTTCCCTTCAAGTGCATTGTGAGGACATCACAGAACAATGCCTTCAAGATGACACACTGAACGTTCTCGCGACTGTGTCCTGTCTCACCACGAGGAGAAACCCGGCGCTTGTCGGCTGAAAACGCATCGCCCTGCACATAGAAGGCGTTCAAAGAAAATAATTCATCAACTTCAAGTCTGCAGTTTCAAATGAACAGCCCAACCAAGCCCAAATGTGGTTTTGGTTTTCCTCTCACAGTGACGTCGACCTGAGCGCGTGTGCTACAGGTCCAGGGGGTGCCGGTACAGAGCGCTGCCGTTGTCCTCGGCACCATCCAGCGGGTTGCGACTGATTACCAGCTCCAGCCGGTCGCCGGCCTCCGTGATGAGCGGCACCGCCAGGCAGCAGTCAAAGTCCCGAGTTCTGACGTGGTTCACCTAAAACAGATGGAAAAATCCACGATGTCAAGTCTGGAAGACCTTTTAGTCATAAGTCTGACTGGAGTCAAGTCGTGTGGCTCGAGGAGCCCACCTTTGACAGAGATCAGAAAAATTATGGCACCTGAAGGATCCTGTCATATGGTCGGAGGCCCGAGCGGTCGGCCGGTCCGTCCGGACGGACCATGTTGACGTAAACTCCCTTCTCGAGGAAGCCGTCGGACACGCTGAAGCCAAAGTCGTCGCTTTCGGGATCTTTCATCACAGTGACCTGCAGGGGGCGCCAAAGGCGAACGGATGTGAGGCCGGGCGCCAATGACAACTTCCACTCGCATTGCTAGCCGGCAGCCGCTGACTTTGTGCAACTCCAGAGGCGTGGGCGACAATAGCCCTTGCATCTCCTCCTTGATGCGCCGCGACTCCCAAGTCCTCTCAGAAACCCTCAAGGAGCCCGCCTTGGACTTGGACTCTCGCTCGTGCTGCTGGAGCGGCACCATGTCATCCCGGAGGAGGCACGTCCCCACACGGAGCAGCTCGTCCGAGTGGAAGTGCATCTCCGGGTCGCCATCTGCCATTTAGCGGTATTTTGCTTTTCATGTGAAAGAAGTGCAATGAAGGCGCAGAGACATAAGTGAGCCATGAGGCTCACGCACCTTCCTCGTGCAGAAGCGCCCCCTGGTGGAGGAGGGAGTTTCGCTGCAAGGGGCTCATCCGGCCATGGCTGAGGATGGCATCGCTCGCAGGTTTGCTGACACCTTCGACGCCCAAACTGATGGCTGTGCCAGTCATGATGGACGCCTGCCACAGAGCAATGATGGTGGATTTCATTGCGTGACTTTTTGTGAATGTTTTCCCTTTGTGAGTTTTGAGGTGTCATTTTTTGAATGTGGATTTTTTGCATGACTTATTTTCCTGTGATTTGTTTGTGTCATTGCTTTGTCATTTGGCTTTACGCAATACGGTGACTTACCTCGATTTCTCTGAGCAGCTCTGATTGGCCGCAGGTCTCCAAGTCCTCCAGGGCCTGACACCAGAAGCTGTCGTCGGGGTCCAGCAAAATTCCATCTGACGGTTGGCCAAGGAATCTGATGGGGGGGGGGGATTATGGTTGGCTAAAGTTCATATTCCTGCAAGCTTTGTGAGGATAAGCGGTTCAGAAGATGAAAGAATGAACTTCAGCTTTTGCTCTCTCACCCCAACGGTTTTTCCCACTCATCCTCGCTGAAGCCGCCGTCGCTGAAGGGGTAATTTTTCAGGCAGCCAGCAGGGGGCGTAGTAGTGTTCTGCTGCTGCTTGGCGCTGCGCCACTCATGAGGGTGAAGGGCCACGCCGTTGGAGGTCTGCTGGCTGTACGTGGCTGCGCCACGGAAATAAATTCAACTACATATGTACTATATCGTATTTATTCTAATTATTATTATTTTTTTCAGATGTATATGACTTTTTCAGGAAACCTTACCCTGGCTACAGTATCCGGCGTCCAGTCCAGAGCCATCCCAGGAGTCCATGGCAGAGTCGACGCTGCGGATGGTCGTGGCGTAAAGTTCCGACAGTTTGCTGGTCTGCTGGCTGTCCGTCAAGTCGGTCAAGTCGTCGTCCTCGCCGTCACTCAGGTCGTTCTCTGTTGCGTCGTCCGCGTCGCTCTCCTTCCTGTCGTCTGCGTCTTAGCGACAAGGCAAATGGAAATTAGAACAAGGGCAAAAAAAAATTGGAAAGCCGAGTGGGGGAAAAAGTTGTTGGAGAAAAAAAAAAAGAACTCATCTCCCACCACCAGGTTGACCGAATTGACACTTCCAGACCTGCCACACGCTTACTGTCGATCATTTTCTTGATCTTGAGCGTGACGCTCTCGCCAGCCACCTGCAGGAGGTGGATGGCCTCGCTCAGGGGTTTGCCCTTCAGGCTCACGCTGTTGATGGCCAGGATGCGGTCGCCCACGTGGATTGCGCCCGTCCTGCCAAAGGGAGGGAAACATATCGAGCAAAGCTCCTAAGTCAACTTTTGGAGACTGCGTGCTTATACCGCTCAGCCAAGCCTCGCTTGGTCAGTCCGGAGATGGTGATGGGGTCAAAGGGTTCCTCCGTGCCCGAGATGGTGATGCCCAACGGGCCTCCGTAGCGCTTCAGCTCCACCGTGTAGATGATGCTGCCAGACGTCTCCTGCTCTTCTGGAACACACATAGTGATAGTGTATTTTCAAGGCTTTATCACAAATTGCTCTAAGTGCCAGGTTCTGAGTCGGTTTTTTTGTCAGTGGGTCTCACCCGAGTTGTCCTCGTCCTTGCGGATCTTGAGCTTGACCAGCTCCTCGCACTGCTGCAGGATTTTCTCAGCCTCCTCCCACGTGCAGGTTTCCAGACGAACGTTGTCGATAGACAGAAGTTTGTCACCCGGCTCTAGAGTTCCCGTCCTGAAGGAATCCAATATTACGACGACAGCTTAAGAGAATCACTTCTTCCTGACAAAGAAGGTCCTGGTCCTGGTCCTGGTCCTGGGTGGGCTATGCTCCACCCGAAGTGTGTGACAGAGAGGTCTCCAGGCGGGACAAATAAAGAAAATCGACACTTACCTGTGTGCCATGCTGCCCTTCTTGATGTCGGAAATGATGAGAGGCTCTCCTGCCTTTTTATTGGCTGCAGATACAAAAAAACACGTGAATAAAAATAAATAAAAAACATTTCCGATATGTGAAGCCTCAGAAGCAGGATACTCCTCAAGTAGATACTCTATTTTACCACATGTGGGCGCTATTGCATTCTCTGACAACCCAAATGAGTGTGACTGACTGGCCATGAACATTTCCAACAGAGCTGGCCCAGCCGATACTTACAAAAAAAAGCCATCTTCTTTTTACAGGTAGCAAAAGTAAACACTTGGCCACGTAAGCTGATTGAAAAGCAAAAGCTTGTTCTTACCACTGATGGTGAGTCCCAGCTCGACGCCCCTTTTCTTGGGCAGTTTGACATGGAAAGTTCCGCTACTGGGCACCACAGACTCTGCGGGGCGGGACAGGATATAGTCAGAGTCCGCTTCCCGTCAAGGCCCCGTCGGCCATACGCACCTGCCACGTCGAATTCAATCTCCAGGACAACTTTGTTGGTGAGCGCGGCGTCGCGGAGCAGCTGGTTGGCCTCCTCCAAGGTGCCGTCCTCGGTGGCGATGCCGTTGATGGACAGCAGCCGGTCGCCCACCTGTAGGAGGCCGCACCTGCCGAGCAGCGGCGACGTCACCCACAATGGAAGATGTCTCCATGTTCATCCATCCCAGCAGCTAATTAGCGCTGTTAGCAGGGGCGAGTGGCCTCGCGGTGCAGAGATTCTACTCGGTGGGCTATCTATCGGTCTCGGGCCCCATCCGGCCAATCGGGTCTCACCTCTCGGCCGAGCTGTCGGGCTCGATGAAACGAATGAGCGGTGGCGCCGAAAGCGTCTCGGTGGCAAATATTCCTCCTTGCAGCTGGACGCCAAAGCCGTTGAGGAGATCCCCCGTCAGGATGACCTCGCTCGTCTCCACGTGGACCACCTGACCGCCCGGACCCAACGAACTGGACGCCAGCGACACTGACAAACACAAACAACTTTTTTTTTTTTTTTTTAAAACAATCTTCATGTCGGCAGCTGCCAAATGAAGACGCCAGCTCACGGGAGCTTTTGTGGTCCTTCTTTCTGTGTCTGCGCTTGAGCAGCGAGTTCCGAGGGCTGGCGGGGACGGCGGGCCTCGGGAGCGTGTTGGAGCCCTGGCTGCTCGGGGCCGACGTGCTGCTGGAGCCCGCGGAGAAATTGGCGGACACCAGCGCTGCGGACAGAAGAGGAGGCGACACGTTTGCGCTGGCGTGTTCAACGACATACGGCTGCATCGGCGCCATGCCCGCTCACACTTGCAGTAGTCCAGGTGGTTGTTGTTGGAGGAGGTCCACGACTTGTGCGGGCTGGCACTGGCGTTACAGTTTGCGGGTGGTGGACACAAGTTGGCGCAGGGGTCCCACGAGTAAGGGTGAGGGTGGTCCGACTTGTGAACCTTCACTGGAACATATGTGCGCACACACGCAAACGTGACGTTTGTGGATCTTTGCCTTTTGTTCCAACTCGCGACTCGTTAGAGAGTGAATCCCGCACCGGTGTCATGCAGCCGGTTCCCGGTCAACCGGCTCTGCTGCGCAGGGAGCATCTCCAGCCTGACCAGCTCGCCAGTGCTGGCCAGCAGCTGGGCGGCCTCCAGGACACTGCAGTGCTCCGTGGAGGTCCCGTCGATGGACAGCAGGTGGTCCCCGGCGTGCAGCGCTCCGCATCTGAGCACAACCACCGTCATTTTTTTTTTTTTTAGGCGGAGACGTCCGTACCTGTCCACCACACTTCCGGGCTTGACCCGCTCGATGACAATGACTCGCTTGCCGCGATGGCCGGCCGACGCCAGGGTGATGCCGAGCGCGGCGCCCGGAGGCTTGGCCATCTCCACCAGGAGAGGGCCCGACGCATTGGTCAACGTGTCTGTTGGATTGAAAAACAGCCCACATTTGGAAGTTTGCGAGTGTCGGCGATGGAGTTGCGAGCAAAATGGACTTGGGTGCAGGTTTGGAAAAACACGCTTGGGTCACGTGTGCACCCACCCATGACGGGGACGTCGTACTCGATGTGGAGCAGAGCTTCCTGCCCGCACTGAGCTAACACGCTGAGGGCGTCGCTGTGGCAGGCTCCGTGGAGCGGCGCGCCGTCCACCTTGAGCAGGCGATCGCCCGGGCGCAGCGTGCCCTCCCTGAAAACACACACGGGAAAATTTGGTAGCGAGCGGATCAAATATGGAGGCTGGAAAGGGACAACCTGCCACTGTTGCTGCTCTGGAAACTTTTTGGTGGGTCTACACTAAAAGCAGTCATGCCTACTAAATTTTAGTGGCAAGGTGGCCTGTGAAGTTAAATTAAAAAAAAAAAAAAAAAATTCCAGTGGTGATGTTTCGCCCGGTTGCCATCCCGAGCAGGCGAATGTTGCGACCGCTCCCACTTGCACTGTTTCTCGCAATGTTCTCTTCGCCCACATTTTTAAGCCTTTTCCTCATCAACGGCAGAAGAACTCTTAACGGCGTGAAAGTGAGGCTTAACTTGCCTCCCGACTGGCACATAAATGGGATATAAAGCAGCGTGAAGGCCTCATTTCCTCCAGGCTGACCCACATTTTGGAGGCAATTTTCCGTGCTCAACTGAGCCTCGAGGAGGAGATAGCCAGGCCGTAGCGAAAGCCGTGTCTTTGATGCCCGGGTCACTCTTGAGGAATGTCGAGCAGGTGGAAAAGGCTCCGTTGAGGATGGTTGGCTTTATAAAGGCTGTCTTTAATTTGGACACGAAAATGGTTATTGTGAAGAAATAAAAAGGTCAACGGTGCCTCAAAGACACGTGAAGACCAATGAAAGCAGACAACAAAGCTGCTTGTAAAAACAAACATGAAAGAAAGTGTGCACGTCTGCACGAACGGGAATACAAAAAGCACCGATGCCTTTTGGAAAGAATCATCTCTTCCTATTTTCTGTTGCCGCCGTCCCACTTTGACTTTTCTTTCAAAGACACGACAGAGTAAAAATAGTTTGCAGTGTCATCCTGTTGGAAGCTGAGGAGGAAGATGTCGGCATATTCTTCTGCTTATGAATGAAAGCGTCCAGGCGTGTGCGTGCTCGTGACCTTACCTGTCTGCGGGGCCGCCAGGGCGCACGTACGTGACCACCAGGGGGCGTGACTTGTGCCAGTCCTCGTGGTTGCCGCCTGGGGACAGAAAGGTTATTACAGTCCAGACAAATCAAGATGCTAAGCTAGTTGCATACGGCTCGCAAAATTAGAGGACAACGTGGACGAACGGACGGCTAGCAATTTACAATGACGATCAGTTACAACCTTGTTAGCCTAGCATCTCGAGCTCTTTGTTTTTGCCAAGTTGGAGCTCATTTCCACCCAAAACCTTGGAATCTGTTCTGTGCTGCAACTGGTTTACCTCTCACCACGAAGCCAAAGCTGCTCCCTTCTTTGTGCAAACAGACGTCGATGGTTTTGGAGATCACGCTTGACGTGCTGTCTGGTGCTATGAGAAGAAGACATTGAAGGCAATTCCAAGAAATGGAAGGGGAACTCAAGTTTTTCAAGAATTTGTTTGTAGTTTTGGCTCATTTTTGGAATGAATTTGTGATGATGCTTCTCGATGACTTGATGTGTTTTAGTTGCCCACGACAACCTTGCTGTGGACAAAGCGAGCGGTGCCCACCTGAGGGCGGCAACTCGTACTCCACCTCCAGCAGGACTCGTTCTCCCACGTTCTTGAGGAGACTGATGATTTCCTCGTGGCGCAGTTTGGTCAAGTTGATGCCGTTCACCGACTTGATGTAGTCGCCCACGTTCAGCTGGTCGCTCCTGAAGTTCGCAACAGCCGTCACGTCTCCGCCCTCGTCCGCCCTCCCGCGTCCGCGCGTACGTACCGAGCGGCCAGCCCGCCTGGCCGCAGGTTTGAGACCCGCGGTTTGCCGTCCTTGTCGGTTCCTCCCGAGATGGTCAGGCCCAGCGTGCTGCCTTCCTTCTTCACCAGCTCCACCATCGTCACTCCCCGCAGTGCTTCTAAGCAAAACGCACACGCGCGTACAAAAACAAACACGTGCCCTCACACACAAACACACACACAAACACACACAAAAACACAAACTAGGTGAGCTGGAGCGTTTCTGTGACAGATTAGCAAAATGAGCTGAATCGCTCGAGGCGACATTCAGGATCAGTGAGGTGCGTCCCCCCCCCCAAAAAAACATCCGCACGCAAGTGTACTGCAGAGAGGAGTGTTCACTAATGAATCACACTGGGTGTCATATTTGCATAAAACTGGAGTGTACTCGTCAAGAGATTAACTCTCCCACACACAACACACAGATTAGTGTGCATGCGTGTGTCCCATTGCACTATAGTCGTGCTACATGCCTGGTATACTGTGTCTCCTCAAGGTGGCGGTGTGTTCTGGTCCAGAGACGTCCTTGGTCTTTCCATACGGTGCATCATCTGCACACAACAGCAGCACACAAGCCGTGAGGGAGCTGTGACGACTGCTCGCAAAGGCCAAATGATTGGATTGGGGGTTTTTTTGGGTCTCACACACACATGGCCACAATTACACAGGTGCACACAAAAACTAGTGCACGCGAGCATGAACATAATGACATCCGCACAACGTTGCAATGTTGTCACGCGGCTCATCCGAGTTTACTCGCTCCACGGCTAAGTGAGCTGCGGTCTGCTGAAATTTGTCTTTCCATTGGGATTTTTTTTTTTTTTGTTTGTTTAACAAAGCGGTTTACCGTGAGAGGATGAACGGCAGCACGAGCACAAAATCTCAGAAATTGCCTTTGAAAATAGAGCAACGGCAATGTCTAAATATTCTTATTAATTTCTACAAACATTGTTGCTCCACAAACACGGCACACACAGCTTGGTAACTTTTCCATGACACGTAGATACAAAACATACAGCAGATAAGACATTCAACGGAATAAATGTCTGACTTATGAGGATATATTTTTCCTTCTTTTCCCCTCCCTCCCTTTTCTTCCCTTCCGTATTCCTGCTTGCGGACAGTATAAAACCTTCTGATCTGGACTCTGACCTTATTTCATCTGCTGAAGTGCATTGTGAAACAACCCCAAGATCTTGCAAATAAAGAACCAACTATTGATTGAGCAGGGCGACCAAATGTTTATTCAGCAAAACAAACGAATAGACTCGGCAAACTAAATAACAAAAGGACTAACTGACAGGGACGCGAAACAAAGGACGTGAAGACATTAAGACAACAGGAACCGACCGACATCAACACAACAACACACAATGGCCCTAAGGGAAGGCGTGAGGGACAGACAGGACTTATATACACCACAGGTAACAAGAGGCAGGTGAGAATAATCAAACTAATCATGGGCACGCAGGAGGGGAGGGGCTTAAAAAAAGATAGAAATATGAGGACCGTCTCTGACCACTTTATCAAGTCGTCGTCAGCAAAGCCTTGCACGACGAGCCACACCTCTAGCTCTCCTCCAAATGCTCGCATCCTAACATCTTAGATCACTCGCAAGCTGTATCCTTGCATTCTTCCATCATCACATCAGTGCAACCGTCTTCACCTCACAAGCTCACATCCTTCTCAATGCTCAGCCTCCAGGCCTCCTCGTGACATCACATCCCAACATTCTCGCATCCTGGAACCCTCACCTGTATCCTCGCGTCCTTGCAGCCTTACATCCTTGCCTTCCTGTAACCTCACATCCGTATATCCTAACTTTCGGAAGCTCACATAGCCACACCTTCTGACATCGTTGCAAGATAACATCTTCATATCCTTGGCTCCTTCCATCCCCGACTTCAAGGAAGACTGACCCTCAGGTCCTATCAATGACTTTTCCATCTTACTTGCAAGAGAATAGCACAATCGCTTAAAGGAAAGCTACTTTAGTTTTATGTAATACTCTTTCAAGAACTTTACACAGTGAACGCCTGATTGCAGTCATTATGATGCTGAAAGTGGCGAAAGCAACATGTAATTAGCCGGCGTCCACACAAAGCGCCACCGTGGTTAACTCATGTTGACACGCGCACACACGCTCACACACGCACGTGCATACACACACACACACGCTCGCTCGCCAGCGAGAGGCGCGCCGCCCACGTAAGCAGGCCAATGGAAAGAACAAGCAGTAATTAAGAAGCTTAATGGCTTTTGTGCTGTGCTTAATTGCAGCCTGATGTGTCGGAATGGCTTCACGGTTCTCTGAGTTCGGGCTGTTGCATGTGGAGAGCGCCGTCGTCCATGCGGATCACATGTTGGTCTTTTTCTGTACGCGTGTCTCATGTGGCGGGAGTGCTTGAAAGCAAGCACAAAGACAAAAGAAGCTTCAGAGAGTCGCCCCACTCGCTACCTGTCACAAAAAAAAAACAAAAAAAAAACCACACGCAGGGCGACATGCTCGCGTTCTTGACTTTTGCTTTCTTCTTCTGGCCAGAGAGAAACATTCGCCAGCGCAGGAAACGCCAATGTGAAGGACGGATGAAGGAGGAGAGAAGGAGAGGATGGAAAGCAAGTGATGATGCAAGGAAGGATGCAAACTTGTAAATAAGGAGCGTGGGGGATGTGAAGGCATAAGAATGGAAGGATGCAAGTTTGTAAGTATGTGAGAGTGGAAGGATGCAAGGATGAATGATGCGAGGATGAGTGGATGAGTAGATGGCAGGATGCGAGCAAAGAAGGAAGTGAGGACGGAAGGGAACAATCAATCAACAAGCCGACGTGTTCCCCCTCCTTGGTGTGCTGTGTGCCATTGACAGGTTGATGCTCAGTTTGAGTTGAAACGACGTCAGAATGGCACATTAGCGGCTTCATTAGCGAATCTATCGATCGAGCCGGATTTCCCCCGAGGCTGAGCGAGCGTTTGTGTGCGTGCAGGCCAAAGTACAAGAAAAAGGAGCCATCAGCCCGGTTGACTCGTTTGCTCCCGCTATGCTCGTTGATGCACGAAATAGGACGACGCTGGAGTCGTTTGGTTAATAACCCCACGCGCGCTCGTTCAAATGCATGTCACTACGCTAGCGCTGTTCTATTAGCTGCTAACCTAACATATTTAAAATGGCCTAACTCAACTGGCAAACCGTCTACCGACCCTTCCCGACTCGCAACCTAAAACATTGCCTACCGAGCTAAATGATCAGCCCACTTACCTGCCCACCTACTTCACTATCAGCCAACTACCTAATCATCAAAGTATCCAACCACATACCGTAACCTTCCCAAATCCCCACCTAACTAACTAGCCACTTATCAACCACCAACCTACCAAACTAGCTATCTGTGACAGTGGTCCCCAACCTTTTTTGCGCCACGGACCGGTTACGAAATATTTTTGTAGACCGGCCTTTATGTAAAGAAATAATACATTTATATAAATAATACATTTATAATAAATAAATACGATGAAATAAAATGATACAACTGGCATAAAAACAAGTATAAACAACATACATTTTGTATTATTTATTTATTTGTAATTAATTATTTATCATTTATTAAATTCCATTAATAAAACTCACCATTACGTTGAATTAGTGGGAGCATTGAGCTGTGTGAAATTGTGAAATTAGTCAGAAAACACAAGAAATTAGCAAACAAATGTGACTTTAGCTGGCAGAAATTAGACCGCAAATTTCTCAATAATATAGTGGATTGGTCTGCAAACGTGGATGAGAAATTTGTCAACAAGCAAATGGGATTAGCCAAGAAATGAACAGAAATTAGACAGCAAAAATCAGAAAACAATAATGTGGAATTGGCCTGCTAAAGTGAATGTCACCAACGAACGTCAAATTAGAAGGGAAGACTTGAGAAATTAGTCAGCAAACTTGTTTTCGGAATTTGCATGGAGAACACAAGAAAGCAGCCAACAAACATTCAGCTTTAACTAGCAAACTAAGTTAGCCAACAAAAATGAGCTACCACATTGAACTTCAAGCAAACGGCATGACATCTCTGGCTGTTACTTCTGATAAGTGTCTCCCCCTAGCGGTTCATGGCGCTTCTGCACCCTTTCTGTCATCAATGCTTTGGTCCATGACTGATGGATGACATGGCATCCAGCCTCCCTCCTACAGGCATGGAG
Organism: Syngnathus typhle; assembly: GCF_033458585.1. Lineage (NCBI taxonomy): Eukaryota > Metazoa > Chordata > Actinopteri > Syngnathiformes > Syngnathidae > Syngnathus > Syngnathus typhle. Next base: position 12,654,772 of record NC_083748.1, read on the forward strand.
TACTGAAAATGAATTCCTGTCTTCTCTGATATCATCTTCGATGTCATTCGTCATAAGCTCGAGGGCGCCACCTGCAGCTCCCTTCCTTCCTTCCTTCCTTCTTTCCTTCCTTCCTTCCTTCCTTCCTTCCTTCCCTAACCGGTTCTCGCACTCACCGCCACTGGTGGCCCCGACGTCCCTCCGCAGACCACAAAACATGACTGCAGACATGGAGGAAGGAGATCAACTGCCGTGTCCACAGCCACGCAGAGACACTCGCACACTGCTGGGAGCGCAAAGAAGAAGCGGGCAAACAGCGAGAGCGAGAGCGACAGAGAGAGAGAGAGTGAGAGAATGAGATGTGGACCGCCGAGCGCTTGATGATCAAAGATGACTGGCGCTTACGTTACGACTACTCTAAACAACAAAAGAGTGAGAGAGAGAGAGAGAAGAGAGGGAAATATGTCAGCATGTAAGGCGGTGAGGATGCAAGGTCGACTGCAGGGCTGAGGAGGTGAGGATGAGAGAATGCAAGATGAAAGGTCGAGATGCAAAGATACGAGAAAGTGAGGATGAAAGGATGTAAGGAGGTGAGGCTGGAAGGAATAAAGGAGGTGAGGACGCAAGGGTAAGAGGATGTGAGGAGATGAGGGTGGAAGGACAGAAGAAGCTGGGGATGTGAAGTTGAAAGAATGTGACGTGGTAATGCAGGAGAAATGCAAGGATTCAAAATGCTGGGGTGCAAAGATGTGTGCGAGGAAGCAACAAGGCAAGGATGCAAACATGAGAGGATTCAAGGATGGGAGGATTAGGATGGAAGGAAGGAAAGATGGAAAGATGGGATGGATCCAAGGGTTCAGACCTCAGTTAACTTTTGACTTTAACATTTCAGCCTAACAAGATCATCTTGTCGCATTTGTGTGCAAGCAAAGTGACAACCGTAGCTGTAATTATTTCGAGTCCTCGCAGCATGCGCTGAGATTTGAAAGCATGCAGTGCACAAAAGCTCACGTGTGTGTGTGCGCATGTAGTCAGTAATAAGCCTGCTTCTTATCTTCTCTCTCTCTCTCTCTCTCTCGCTGTCTCTCTCTCTCGCTCGCTCTCTCTCTCTCACGCCGTATGTGTGTGTGTGTGTGTGTGTGTGTGTGCGCGTGTGCGTTTTGGTCGGTTGTTTTTGGAGCTCGCTAGCCTGCTTCTGCCTGACCTACTTTTCACTTCCTAAATAAATGAAATAAATAAAAAGTTCACTCTGCATCTTTGCATCAGCATCACTTGGCTAGCATCCTGTCTGACTCACACAAACGCGCCCGCGGCAGCTTTCCTGCTTCCTTCATACGTGCCCCAACGACCAACAAGACGGATCAAATTAGCCAGCAACTTCCAAACATGAGCCAACAAAATGTACGCAGGAAATTAGCGAACACATGTGACAGTTGTCAGAAAATAGGTTGATTTAAGCCAGGATCAATTTGATCGATTAGACATTAAGATTTGCCGGCAAAACCCAAAAAATAAGTCTGAAAATTTGAAATGAGTCAACAAATGGTAGAGTGGCCAGTAAATAATCCATTTGTGTGTGTTGTGTGCATGTGTCTGTGTGTGTGTATACGTATCTGTGTGTGTTTGCATGTGTGTGTGTGTGTGCAAGCATGAAAGCCAAGAGGGAAGCAGGGGAAAATTAAGCACTCTCGAGAGTGACTCATGTCAGTGTACACACACACACACACACACACACACACACACACACACACACACACACACACTACATGTATACAGACAGACACGTAGCGGTCTGAGGTGGTGGTCTTATCTCGGTCTTCCTCCGGAAGGATTGGAGTGCAAATGAATCCCTACTCTGAGGATTAGCGCTAAGAACTTTGAAGTGGCAAACGGCAGCTTGACTCCAATGGGGGCGTGCCCACCTGACTGATGAAGACGAAGATGAGGATGCTGTCTGCAAACAAATGGGACACTTTAGCAAGCAAATGTGAAATTGACTTGCAAACACGTGACACTACATCCACTAAGCAATAGCATGACGTTAGCAAACATGAGAAATTAGCCTGGAGGAAACAAATGTGACCAGCAATTAGCCTGAGAAATAACCTAAGCGCCACGATGACCGAGCCAGCAAACAATTACTTTATCGACATGTGGCACTTCGCCTTAAACTGTTGGAAATTAGACAGCAGCAGATGAAAGTAGCCAGAAAAAGTCAAACCTTAGTCAGCAAACGGACATTCAGCCAGCAAACACATGAAATTTGCCGGAAAACAGCAAAAAATAGAAACGGCTCGAGCCAGCAAAGGTATTAAATTTAGTTGCTAACAATTACATGGAGATTTGATCAAGCAAGTTATTCATTCATTCAAAAATCAAAGTCTGCATATTGAATGGGCTCTCGTTAACTTGTGTCTGCCTCAACCTTCATCTTGTTTCCCTCCGGTGGCCATCGGTATAAATACCCTCCTCCTGCCGCGCTAATTAATCTCTCGTGACAAAATCAAAGGAGGTGCATCTGCATTAGTGAGAGGAAGGCGGCGAAGGCGAAGGAAGGGGCGGGACGCGGACGGGAAACAACAAAAGCTTGCGCCAGTGTGACCCAATGCGCCGCTTTGCTTTCAGAAGCACCACCAAATCAATTGATATCAAAGGTCAGCTTATAGCCACTTTTTTTTTTTAATTGGGCACCAGGCCGTCTTCAGCATCACATCACCTGATCAATAAAAGCGGTACAAGCGATTGACATCTGCCGAGTCGTAATCACGAGCCGGAAAGGCGGCAGGCGGCGCGTCGTCCCCGTTTCTCTGCCTTTGCTCGCCGTCTCCGGGCTTGACTTCAAAGCCGGAGATCCCCCAATCCATCAATAAATCATCAGAGGGGACCCGATCGAGCGAGTCTCTCGGGCTAAGCGACAAACATCCACGCAAAGAGTCGCGCCATCTGCCACCGGCGCAAAGAAATCAAAAGGAAATTGAAGATTTGCCACAATCGTACGTGGAAAACAGAAGGAGAAGAACAAAATCACGTCAACATCAACATAAAACCTTTCAGAAGTAGAAACAAGTGACGGCACGTCGCCACGGAAACCCCAATCGGTAGAAATGTCCAACCGGCTGAGCAGATGCTCAAATTCAGTTTTTAGAATGACTTCTGGGGAGAAATGATACATTTGGTTTTCCAAACATGCAGATGCCACGGAGGATGGAAGCTTCCCCCCCCCCCCCCCAAAAAAAAAAAGCAAAGTTGATGAAGTTGCTGGTTTGACCTTTCTGCAGGAGAAGTCGCCTTTTCAAGATGGCCTGAAGGAAAAGCATGCTGGCCAGCTCGCCACCTCGCCGCCGCTTGCAGACGGGATCTACTCAATGTGGAGCGCAGAAGCAAGAAGAGAGAAGGAAGCTTCACTTCTGGCTTCCCCCCTCGTTCGCTCGCTCGCTCACTCACTCGCTCACTCGCTCGCCCCTAAACGTCGACTGCGTAATCAACTTCATTTTATGATTATTTTATTAGGCATGGGCCCATTTCTTATTCCGGTTTGTTCTTGGTCTCTGTGACGACTTTTTTTGTCATTGCACCATCTTCCTTGCTTCTGATTATGCACAAAAAAGTTGCAGCTCAAAGCCTTCGGGACTTTCCATGCCCCAGTTTTTTTTTTCTTGTCTTCTTTTTGCGACACCGGCTCCATTCTGCTGGGGAGCACCAGGTGATCAAAAGATCAGAGCCGGCACACGTCAGCAGTGGTGCGAGGTGAGCGGCCTGCCAAATGACTCTTGGGAGAGAACAAAGGCGTTAGCCCGTTAGCATGCGACCCAACATGGGCCAAACCTGTTGCAAACTCTGACCCACAAACCGCAGTAGGCAAAGATACCACAAGTTGTTTTGATGCCTAACATTTCAATAACTCCAACAACAGATGATTGTGAGCAAAGACAAAATGCATCAAATCAGCGCAGCGCCAACTATTGGCAAGGAGGACTTACTTGCTGTCAGAAGCTCGAGCTTCAAGGAGACAGGTCAACTCAAACATCAGCTGATTTATTTTTTAAGCATATTGCAGCGACGTATACATTTGCTGTCAGCTCCCAGGATCTTATTTTAGGTGTGGCAAGGCAAAGGGGACAGCGAATGAGAATAGAACTCGTCTTCCTTCTCGTCGCTGTCAAAGCGGGCGGGTGACTCTTTTAAGGCCTTTAAAATAACCAAGCGGGAGCTTGATTTATTTTCTCTCGTCAGCATGCATGGCGCTGGTGGCGCGGGTGAGAAGAAAAGCGCAGTCGCTCGCTTCACATCTGAAGCATACAGCGGGAAAAAAATTGTTACGATGAAAAAAAAATATGTTTTCATGCATCTGAGAGAGAAGCAGAAATGTGACGCCGTCTGATGGGGAAGAAAATGGTGGTGTCAGTTGGTTGGTGAAAGACATGTCCTACCATTAGGGTGGTGGTGTGTGTTTTTTTTTTTGTTGATTCACCAATAATGGGCGAAATGTCCTCAAGTTTGTGAACATTTTTTCTAAAAGTTGCCCCTAAAGTCAGCGTTTTATAGTTTTAGAAGCATGTGGCCGCTAACGTTAGCAAACATTGTGTAGATAATTGCATGATTGTGTATTGTGCTAAAAGAATGTCCCGCACGGCTACCGTAGCTGAGACGAAGAAGCTGCTCTCGCTCCCCGGATGTAACGCAACCAAGTGATATATTTTGTTCTCTGAATCCTCGTGTGAGTTTATTAAACTGCTGTCCTCTGAACGTATGGTGCTTGCTTCGACGCACATAACGACATGGTGTCAGAAGACGTCTCGGACCTGCCCTCTGTGTATTGAGTGGTGTTTTTTTTCTTCGCCGTGCTCCGAAGTGCGAGGGGAATTAAGTGAAGGCTGACTATGGCGGAAGGATTTCGCAGGCCAGACCCTCTTGTTTTTGAAGGAGACGTTGCCGAGAATTGGCGTATTTTTGAAAGTGAATATGACATTTTTATCGAGGCTGCACACGCGGATAAACCTGCCAAGACAAAAGCGTACATCCTCCTCAACCTTGCAGGAGCAGAAGCCATTGAACGGGAGCGTTCATTTGTATACGCTGCGGAAGTTAGAGCGCCAGGAGAAAATGGAGCCGTTATGGTCCCGGCCGAGTCTCGGGAAGACCCCACGTGTCTCAAGCGAAAATTTCGAGAAATGTGCAATCCACAACACAACAAGACGATGGAAAGGCACAAGTTTCACACTCGAAATCAGAAGCAAGGTGAGACTATTGAATCTTTCATCAGTGATTTGAAGATAAAAGCAAAGAGTTGCCACTTTGCAGAGCTCACGGACGAATTGATTTGTGATAGAATCGTGTGTGGCATCAACAACGACAGTATAAGAAAGGCTCTGCTACGCGATAGTGACTTGACCCTCGCTAAGGCAATTTCTATCTGCCGTATTTATGAAATGACCGAGGAAAACACAAAAGCATTAACTCTGCAAGTAAACCCTGTGGATGCGCTACAACAAAGCTCCAATAGAGGACTGTACAGGTCAAGAAATAAGAAAGCAAATCAATATGATTCAAAGAACATCACTACTTGTGATCATTGTGGAGGCAGCCACCCAGCGCAAAGGGATAGATGTCCAGCGTTTGGCTTGAAATGTCACAAATGTGGAAAGATGAATCATTTCAAGGATTGCTGCAAGTCAAAGCCAGCGTATCACAACACAGAAAGAAAGAGTTTCACAAAGAAAAGCTCCACTAGAAGACCAGTGTATCACGTGAAGGTCGAGCAAGAGAAAGAATACACCGCTGATGATGATACATACTATGTAGATGGAATTTCTGTGGACACTATCAATGCACATATGAAAAATAGAGATGAAGGCTTTGTCACTCTGCATGTGCACGGGAAACCCATCGAAATGAAGATTGACACCGGAGCGAAATGTAATGTAATGGCTAAGGACATGTTTGTACAACTCTCTGAGGGGAACATTATTCCCTGTGGCAAGTCTACAAATCTAGTGGCTTATGGCGGCAGCAGGATCGAAACTGCAGGTCTTGTTTCACTGTCATGCTACTTGGATGAACAGCAACACACGCTACCCTTCTTCCTCGTGGAGCGTGATGTTATTCCACTTTTGGGATTTCGTGCATGTATGCGTCTCGGACTTGTCACATTCAGCCCTCACGTCCACCAGGTCGGCACGGAGACTATTACAGACTTTGTCAAAAATATCAAAGAGAAATACAAAGATGTGTTCAGCGATGAATTAGGAGAACTGCCAATCACCTACTCCATGGTAGTAGATCCAGCTGTACGGCCAGTCGTGCGTCCAGCGCACCGTGTCCCCTTGGCGATGCAGGCCCGCGTTAAAGCTGAACTTGATAACATGACAAGCAAAGGAGTCATCTGCCCCGTCTCTGAGCCCACGGACTGGGTTTCATCGATGGTAGCAGCACACAAGAAAGACAAAGAAGAGATACGACTGTGCATCAACCCAAAAGACTTGAACAATGCTTTAAAGAGACCCCACTATCCGATGCGTAGTGTGGAAGACGTAGCCAGCAAAATGTCAGGTGCCACCCTGTTTTCGGTGCTTGATGCCAAGAACTCCTTTTGGCAAATAAAGCTAGATCAAAAGTCATCCATGTTGACAACATTCAGCACACCTTTTGGGCGCTACCGATTTCTCCGCATGCCATTTGGCATCAACTCAGCAAGTGAAGTTTTCCAAAGCTCAATGGAACAACTGTTTGCCGGTTACCCATGTGCTGTCATAGTCGACGACATCATTGTGGGAGGTCGCGATGCTGCAGAACATGATGCTAATCTGAAGAAAATACTGGATCGTGCACAAGAGATCAAACTTAGACTCAACTCTCAAAAGTGCAAGTTTCGGCTCGACCAAGTCTGCTATGTTGGTCACATATTCACAAAAGAAGGTCTGAAAGCCGATCCAACGAAAACAGAAGCCATCACGGAGATGCCGGTCCCGCAAGATGCCCTAGCTGTGCAACGATTCCTGGGCATGGTGAACTACTTGGGGAAGTTTATCCCGAATCTCAGCGACATTGCAGCACCACTCAGGCAGCTCACTCACAAAGACGCTGCATGGTGCTGGCTCCCCCAACACCAACAGGCATTTGTGAAATTGAAGTCATGTCTATCCAGCTCACCTGTCCTTTCTTATTTTGATGTAGGGAAACCTGTGATGCTAACATGTGATGCATCCCGTTATGGGTTGGGTGCAGCATGTTTACAAGATGGAAAGCCAATTGCGTATGCATCTCGCACATTGTCAGATACAGAAACCCGTTATGCGCAAATTGAAAAAGAACTCCTTGCTGTTGTTTTTGCATGCACTAAGTTTAAGGACTACATCTATGGCAAGCACACTGTCATTGAAACAGACCACCAACCTCTGGTCACTATACTGAAGAAGCCGATCCTCACAGCTCCAGCTCGTCTGCAGAGGATGCTACTTCGTCTACAAGCTTTTGACATCACCTTGGTTTATAAAAAGGGCAAGCAAATGTACCTTTCCGACACCCTGTCAAGAGCCCCAAACGGTAAAGTTTCTGAATTATCTAGTGCTCACAGCTCGTTTGAAGTCATGTCAGTCAGTTTTATCTCGACAGCCAGGCTTGAAGAGCTGAGAACACACACTGCCAGTGACCAAGTGCTTCAAACTCTTAGCAATGTGATCCAGAATGGATGGCCTAACAAAGAACGTCAGGCACCGCTCTCTGTCCGCCCATACTTTCCATACAGAGACGAGTTGGTAGTGGAAGAAGGTATTGTTGTTAAAGGACACAGACCTGTCATACCAATCTCACTGCAACAAGAGTACATCCAAATTATGCATAGAGGTCACCCAGGCCTTGAATCAACTAAATGTAGAGCCAGAAGTACAGTGTTTTGGCCCAACATGAACACGGACATCACAAAAGTACTACTGTCTTGTGCTGTATGCAATAGCACACGACCACACCAGCAAAAGGAACCGCTGAAAGCTCATCCTGTCCCTACCCTGCCATGGTCTACGGTCGCAACGGACATTTTTGAATGGCATGGTCAACAGTATTCAGTCCTTGTTGACTCTTACTCGGGATGGTTCGAAATTGATCTGCTTCGTGATTTGTCTTCAGCTACAGTGATAAAAAAGCTTAAGAGACATTTTTCTGTTCATGGAGCACCCCATACACTGATTTCTGATAATGGCAGACAATACACTAGCCAACGATTCCGCGACTTTTCCAAACAGTGGGACATTACTCACGTTACCAGCAGTCCCGGATACCCGCAGTCAAATGGATTAGCCGAGCGTGCCGTCCGCAGTGCCAAACAGCTCATGGAAAAGTCACACCGAGATGGAACGGATGTTTTTCTCAACCTGCTCAACCTCAGGAACATTCCTCGAGACAGCACGCTTGGATCACCTGCACAGCGTCTCATGTCTCGCCAGACGCGTTCTACCTTTCCTGTCAACAACACTCTGCTTGTGCCTGCAATAAAGGGTGCAGGACAAGTGGCTACTCAGCTTCAAAGGAGAAGACTTGTTCAAAAGCAGTACTATGATGCAACAAGTCGCCCTCTGGTGCCACTTGTGAGAGGACAAATTGTCCGGTTACAGACTGCAGAGGGATATGACCGCCTCGGGAAAGTGGTTCAGGCTTGCAAAGAGCCGCGCTCCTACATCGTTGAATCCAACGGAGGTATCTACAGGAGGAATCGCCGTCACATCCTTCCTGTTGCTGAACCAACCCCACCTTTGCACGCCGACTCTGACCATCACTCTCAACCACCGGTTCCGAGTACGCCAGACCCTCTTCTATCCAGTCCACATGCCCGACCGTCTCACTTCTCTCAACCATCTGCTCACTACTCCACCAATGAGCAATCGACAACATCTCCAGCTGACGTGCCCACCCGAGTGTCACACAATTGTTCTGCTTATGTGACTCGCTCAGGTCGGATTTCTAAGCCGAATCCGAAGTACAAGGATTGAACTGCATGTTTGTTAGTTGCGTTTTGAAAAAAAAAGTTAAGCTCTAAGGTTGTTTACATACTTGTTATTATTACCAAGTGTACCTTCGTGCATTTCCAAGAGGAATAATTTGTTAATTCAGTAAGTTTTATGCTGCCAGTTTTACGCAGACTTGTTTATTTGTAGACTGTCACGTCACATTTGTATATTACAGTTTTTTAGTTAACAATATTTTTTATATAGGCAATGTTCTAAAAGGAGAGGATGTAGATAATTGCATGATTGTGTATTGTGCTAAAAGAATGTCCCGCACGGCTACCGTAGCTGAGACGAAGAAGCTGCTCTCGCTCCCCGGATGTAACGCAACCAAGTGATATATTTTGTTCTCTGAATCCTCGTGTGAGTTTATTAAACTGCTGTCCTCTGAACGTATGGTGCTTGCTTCGACGCACATAACGACACATTGACTTGACGGCTAGCAAGTGGCTTCCATATTCGTATGTCACTGCGACTTAATGTTGTTGGCTCTTAGCAACAGCCAGCCAGCAACATTCATCTGCCCATAATGAAGCAGGCTCATTATTTCCAGGCACAAAAAAAGAAAGAAAAATGATCCAGAAATATTTTGCGTGGGTCAAAAAAAAAAAGGCATCAAATATTCAAGACATGCAGTGCCATTCATTCATTTGAAGAGAAAAGCTTTGAAAATGGTAGCGCTTTTTGCTGCTGCGAGAACTACCAACAAGAGGTCTGCTTTTGGACAATGTATATTTGTTATTGCTAAAAGTTGTGTTAGCATCATCAATTGTTTGAACACAAATCAACATGCAAGTGAAATACATGCTATTGCTTGTTTCCTTTTATGGCTAGCTTGCGCTTTTTGGGCCATGAGCAGGCACAAGGCCTCTAGTGGTGAGATTTTCCGTACCAACTATTTGCCAAACTGACACTTGTGTGAAGCTGTTTTCAAACGGCGGTGGCTTTGTCAAGACATTTGATGTCTGAACGGGGGCGCACTGAGCGCGGCAGCTTCTAGACGCAGGCGAGTTGTCTCCCTTTCAAGTCATTTTCGTCGGCACAAAAGACAGCGTCGGCGGGTTAACAGGCGACCCGAAAATCCCATCGTGCGTCTTTGACAGGAGCTTCCATGACTCCCAGGCGGCCCTCGTCATTTCACGGTTTGCATAATTATTCCGGGGACGGCAATTTAATCGGAAAAATGTCAAAGTCATGCGGTTAATAATATGATTATTACTGGAGACTTTTTTTTTTTTACTTTTTTCAGAAAACTCAAACTGGTGGTGACAAACCAACATCTTGAAGCAAGCACACTTGCTCTCTTTCTTCTACCCATCCTTCCTTCAGTTGTGTGTTTTTTGTCATCATTCATTATGAAAATGTGTCTGACTCGTCGCTAAGGCTCACCTTCCGCCCCTAATGAGCGGCGTGTGCTCCCAATGTGTCACAAATCTGTCTTGATGGGATAAAACATTCATCAAAGACACACGCTCACATCAGATGAAAAGAAATTTCATTAAAAAAAAAAAAAAGAAACTTTGCACAATGGAAATTGACTCGAGCAGGCAAACTGCTTACAAAGTATATCGTGCCAAAACGGCATTGTCGAGGAGAAGGGGACAGGTGAGGGACGGGCAAACGGCAGCCGTCACGCTTCAGACGTTTTTCTTGTCTTCGTTTTTTTCAGACAGCTTTGGCATTTTCTGCCAAATTTTCCCTTTTCCATCTGTCGGCTGATAAAAGTCCTGCCCCTTCCGTGTCAGCAGTTAATTGGCGCTGGAGGAAGTGGAGTTAGCAAACGGCCGCCTCATTAATGTGAGTGACGCGCCAATGACCTGAGGACCGACCGCTCCCACCTGAAAAGCACCTGGGAGCTTATTACTGCTGCCGCTGCACTTTAGCAGGCGAAGTTGTGAACAAGTGCCAACAGCCACCGTGCTCGTCTTCCTCCAGCCAAGTACGATCTTACTTGCCGCTTACAGTCGTAGAAAAATGCCGACGCGCCACAACGATACTCTGGAATCAGTTCTGCCTTGCGTCACGTGACTTTAGACATTTTCAAAATACAAGCTGCCTTTCTGCCCATTTTATTTTGCTTGGACTTTGGAGCAACTCATTTCACATACAACTGCTCCAAGTACACATTGGGTATTTCAAACAACCACAAAATACTTTTTTTTTAAGTTACACACTCACACATATGCTGCACACGGTCATATGTGGGAATCGAATGCATGGGGCCTGCACACAAGACAGGCGACTACACCTTCAGACATCCCCAACCACAAATAATAATAATAATAATAATAAATCATATTTATAACGCACTTTATATTCAGAGGAATCTCAAAAGTGCTACATGGCAGATAAAAAAACAAGAAAAAAAAACAAGAAAACAAAACAAGAAAACAAAACAAGGACTCTGTTTACGCAAATGCTAGGTAAAGAGGTGAGTTTTAAATCCAGTTCTGAAAGGACATATTGCTTTATAAATTCAGTTTAGCTCCATGCTAACAATGCAATCCCCCCCTAAACAGGCTAAGGAAACTAGCCTCTACCCGTTGGATGATTTTTATTTTGCCTTCAAAGATTTGACCCGAACTAAGAGCAGAGTGTGAGCGATGCAGTGCTGGGGCCACTTTTGCAGGATTCCAACCCATTTCAGGCTGCATCAAATGATGAACTCGCCGTGAAGGCCACGGCGGCCACACGGCGGCCGCCACCGCTTTGTGCCAAACGCTGTGCTACCGAGTCAAACTCGAGCTGACGACGAGCAGAAGGTAATTGCCGCAAGGCAATAATAAGCGAGTGAGTCCACTACCTCGGTTCCAGCTCTCTGGATTACTATTATTATTATGTATGGAGTCACATCCGAAATGTTTGAGCCGCTCACACTTTCAGCTTTGTCCATATTGGAGAATTCAGCACGGAAAGCTCATCATGACGAAAATAGTAAAAAAAAAATACAAATAAAGTTTATTGTGAAGAGTTTGGGGCTAAAAGCTATCAGCCACTTGAATGCATGAGCAGGAGGAGGCGGCTATAAACACACACACACACATACACACGTACAAGAACAATATTAAGACACACACACACACAGTGAGGTCAGCACAACAAGCCTCAAGCTGCACTCCCACACACATGCACACTCCAACAATGCACAAACACTCTCACTCAGACCCAAACTAACATTCAGACACACTAATAATGCACACACAAAAGGATACACACACACCTCTTCAGGTACAAGCAGATATAGGTTACAAACTCTGCATAAAACACACCTGATGCATTTACACGAAAGGCATTGTACAAACATTGTACACACACCCTACCGTGCATGCCCCCCCCCTCCCACGCACGCATTTTTGAAAGCACATCCACTCTGAAGGATGCAAACTTTGCACAAAACCCACCTGCTGCTGAACACACTTTGCAGCTACTCATGCACGCACGCACACACGCAGGCACGCCGGCACGCACACACGCAGGCAGGCTGTACCCTTGTTGTGGCGCCTGATGACCCCCAAGCGGCACTTGAGCGACATGGAGAACATCCTGCCTTCCTTCTTGGCCCTTTTCCTTCTGTGGAGCTCAGCGAGTGGAGAAGTCACATGGCGAAAGAAGCAAGCCAGAGATTCCAGCATCCTTCTATCTACCGCCCCCCTTTCTCTTTCTCTCTCGCACACTCTCGCTCTCTTTCGCTCTCTCTCTTCCACTCACTCGCTAGCTGGCGCGTGTTACGTGGCGTGAAACGAAGCCACGCCGCCTCGTCACGCCTGACCTCTCCCAGGGCGCCCTGTAACAATGGCTTGCCGTAACCATGACAACAACCGCGACAAAAGGTCCTGACTCCTTGGATCCTGAACTTTTCCACACCTGGCAATGGAAGAGAGAAGCATTGGTGGAGTGGCAATCGCCCACGTTTGCAGGTGGACCCTCTTGGCCAGACAGGAAAGAGCTCCAGCCAGCTCAAGCAGCAATCAAGGGGCCATCCAGATGAAAGATGAAATCTCTCCATTCAATTTGGGTTGTTAAGGCCAGTTGAAGTATGAGTCCGGATGGATGCCAAGTCTGCTACTGATGACCGATTTTGACCGCTGATCTGCAGCGCGTCGGAATGCTCCATTTTTCTTTCCCCTCCGACCAGTCTCCATTTTCCAAGACGCTTTTGTGGAAAGCTTGCATTTTGCAATTCGTTCGTTAGCTTCATTTGTCAGATGCAGTGTTAGCGCATGCTTCCTCATCTTCTTCCAAGACAAACTAAATAATTCGATTTAAATCTCTTTGATGCAACAAAGAGGTCAGACATGGCCAGTGTGTGTGTGGTGCAAAAGTGGAACAAGTCAGCAGAAAACGAGAGTTGACTTCAAAGAGGATGACAACAACGTCCCCGATGTAAACACTCACCGCCCATGCGGAGGCAGAGTCGTTGCCGCAGCTGCCCCGCCACCGCCACGCTTCCTCCCTCTCGCCTCTTGTTCCTGGGCGACATCCTGGTCACCATCTTAATCACTTTGTCCATCCTGACTAAGCCAAAACTCCTCCGCCTCCTCCTCGTCTTCCACAAGGAACCTCTTCTTTCTCTTCCTCTTCCCGCCGGGTTGTTTCCTCCTCGCCCTCGGAGCTCGCAGAGTCGAATGATGAGAGACGCGAGACTCGAGCTTTTTGCGCTTTGAGGGTTTGATGATGGGAGATGCTTCACATCTCTCGTCTCTTCCCTCTGTGTGTGCAAGTGCGCGTGTGCGCGTAACTCCATCTCCGCATCCGGCATCCTGAACTCTCAGCATGTAAAAAGTCAAGTTATGTTGTTCAGGACGTGCAGGAGTTCCTGGTGCCTTCTGGATTCCCAAGTAGAAGCACAAAAATGTTTTGGAATGCCACGCCTTCAAAAAAGTCATTTTGGTTTGAAGAGGCCGTATTAGGCTCAGTTGGCCAAGTTGAGACCAACCGGATTCAGGGGGAAAGAAAATAAAAATATGCAGCTCCCGAAAATAGTTTCAATTGGCAGTATTTGCTGGACATCAGGTCCATCAGGAGAAGACCCACTGTGCAAGAGGGAGGGCTGCGTCACTGTGGGAGTGCTCACGGCCACTTCAGCCACGGCCAATCAAAGTGATCAATCAACTCATCCGATGGCAGCCCTTTGTGACAGCAGAGTTTGAGAAGAACCTTGGAGAATGAGCCACACACTGCTTCACATTTAAAGTCATGACGCCCACACACACACACATATGCACACACTGTGTAGCACATAATAGCAACATGCACTCATGTTAGGATCAAACTTACATGGCATCACACACACACACACACACACACACACACACACACACACACGGTGTAGCACGAAATCGGAACATGCACTCATGGTACACCTACTCATGTACACACATCACTCAACAAATCACACATGCATGCACACAAAGCATGTTTGAAGCATGTGTTGCCATGGTAACAGAGCAAATTGTGGAGTGCGTCGGTGGCATACAGCTGAGTTAAATGGGTCACGCACACACACACACATTTAGCTTTTTCTTTGGCTTGCCGAATTATATATTGCGCATTCATTAAAATGTGGCCTGAGCACGCTGCAGACTCCTGACAGGCTTTCCATTAACCCCATGCAGCTAATTAATTAACACAGTGACCTAAAGACGCGCGCGTGTAGGGGGGCGTGCCGGGGAAGATACATAAAGGCTAAGGAAGAGCATTGCGTAAAGTGACGGAGAGAGGAACCGTGTTGCCATTGAAATTGTCAAGCGTGTGTGCGCGTGTGCGTGACAGCTACCACACCTTGTTTTCTGTGCGTGTGTGTTGTATTTCTTTTGTTTCTTTCTTTTTTGTATAATATATACACTCAATCACACTGCGCATACAGGCGCTTTGCAGTGCGTAGTGACATGCTCCGAGTCTGTAGCGCCCTCTAGTGGTCGTTGGAGTGAGCTCATATGCGATGACTCACCGCGACAAACAGCACAGGGTCATTTGTTAGTCCATCACATCAACTGCTCTAACACACACAGACGTGCCAACACACACAACATTCCAAATGATGACATGAATTGTGTCAGTGGAGGTGTCATCAAAAGATCCTTGGACAGAAAGTCTACTTTTAAGATGGCTTCTTGCAAATGAGTGACCACGTACGTGTGACAACGCCATCGTATGGGGCTCAAACGAAGGCGTGAACAACTGAACAAAACGATTGTGCCTCATCGTGCGGCCACTCACAACAAGCGAACGCCATCGTATTGCATCGTGACTTCCTGATAATTCCACGTCGGCGTCAAGAACGAAAGCCAGCGTGATGGCACCTCCTAGTCCTCTGTCGCATGGTCCGACTTCATTGAGGATGTGGAGGAAGAGGATGACGACGAGCGTTATTAATGTCAAACATTCGCACAAGAGCGAGCGAGCGAGCCCGCAAGGCCACAAAATCACATTTTCGAGTCAGACGACCGCACCAAATATGTCCAATGTTGTGAATCGATCTCATATGAATCTGTATGCCAAGTACGATTCATCCTTGAGACCGATTACATCCATTACTCGATGACTGGATTCGTTTCAATTGGGGCAAAATATGATTCATGACAGTATGATTTCTGCTTTTGGGCTAAGCACAAATCCATTCTCATTTTAAAGAAGGTCAGATTGAAAATGTCAATGATGTAACCACTGGAGTCGATCACTTCACTTAACGAGAGGAGTGACACACAGACGTGAAATGAGCGATGGCTCAAGAAGTTGCAAATGTTTCCAATGTTGGGCTAAGGAGCAGCGAGCAGTTCCGGTTTAATGATTATGCAAATTAATCTCCCAGCGGGATTCCGTGATGCAACCTGCAGAATTGCACACGCACTCACAAACGCGCTTTTAGTTCCTTTTTGCGGTAATTAGCGTGTCAATTGGACTCGTGAGTGGATTGTTGCTGTCGCAGTGCAGGGTCAGGAAAGTATGGCCGCCCTCCATTCCATTCAACGCGTCAGCACAAAGAGACTCTGACTTTGCTTTCCTTCGCTCCCACGCTTTATCAATTTTGATAGCTCGAAATTAGACGCTGATTATTTTTCCACGGGGGTCGTCATGTTCCGGCAGACTCAAGCAACGGTAAGGACACGACAACAGAAAAGATGGCGTCCAACACAACACACAACATTAAAACAAGTTCAAATTCGCCAACGGTCTTCCGGTACTAAGCAAAGTGAGCTAGGCTAATGCTAACATGTGAAGCAAAGGCCAACAAAAGGGAGCAGAGATGACCCCTAACACGCAGGACAGTAGCGTACGCACGAAACGAGAAGTTAGCATTGTAACGTGTTCAACAAGCGCCGCTAGCTCAGCGCTATCATATAGTGACAAACGCCATGGACAGGCTAACCAGCATAGAATTTCTTTCTGGTTGTGGAGCTTTGTGATACTGTGCAGGCAACTTCACATAATCTGCTGCCAATCACATGATGACTGGACGCCGCCAACAACCGGAAAGCTCTTGCGCATCCGCCACCGGTATGACGGCCTCCCATCGGGAAGCCTTCACGACCAACAAGACGATTTGCACCGACGTAGCTTGAATTCCCTCGTCATGACGGATCGAAAAAATGCGCCGCCGCAGCATCTCATTGACGAGCTACAAGTCGGTCATTACGCCTGAAAAGGCGGCGTGTGCGTGCGTGAGTTTAGATGCTGCTGCCGCCGGAGTCCGAGGCACAGAGGAGGAGCAGCCGGCGGAATATTCCGGTCTGCTCACGCATGAGTACACAATGGCAAAGAACACACACACACGTGCAGACACACACATGTAAACACACATCTGTGGCTATGTCAACACACACGTCACGAATGGAGAAGTTGTTGAACAACACAAAAGATTTGTTTGGAATTGATTTGAATTTCTTCTCCCGTTGGAAATGTCAAGTGGACCTATTGAAAGGCGAGCAGCTCTCCCCGGGTCCTTTTGATGGAGCGTAAACACAAAGGCCAAAGTGGGCGCTGCATGGCGCTGTCCATGTGCAGTGTCGCCGGGATACACACAAAGACGCTTTCAAAAAAAGCAACAATAAATAATATGTCTATTTTGTCCCCAGAGATGGGCCCCGGAAGGTTCTGCTGCAAAATGGACGCCTGAACAGCCGTAGATCGGCCACCCGACCAATCTCACTTTGGGGCGTCAAAAGCAGCTACAAAAAGATTTCATGGCAACCGCGAGAAGCAATCAGCCCGGCACGGGAACTCGCAACGCCGCCTTGCACTCCTGCGTGCATGTGAGACAGCAAAATGGAAGACGAGTTTGTTGTTTGCGCCGCCTGACCCGTTGGTCAGATCCAATTACGAGCAAAACTGCTAACCCGCGGCTACATGCTTTCTTCACGCATCACGCACACACACGTTTTGGAATGAGGAAGCTGTAGTTGCGTCAGTAAGCAAATTCGTTATTTGAAGCAGCATCAAACCGATGACTTATTGCCCGTAGCTCATCCATGTATGTGTTAGCAATCGAGCTAGCAAATAGAATCTGCAGGTGTCCAACCGCGAGTATGGCAGACAGTAAGACCTGCGGCTTCTAAATGAAAAGTGCGTCTGAAACTTGCTGCTTTTCCCTCATCTTGCTTTCCGCCATCCCTCGCTTCCTCTCCTGGCACATCACACGCAAGTCGTAATTGTTTGCATCCTGAAATGATCTCGCCGCTGCCGCCGCCGCCGCCTGAACGCTGATTGAAGGCCTCCGGGACACACACACGCTTCCTGACAGCGCATGCACACATCATCTTGCCAGCCACAAGGGAATGAGATGTTAGGATCAAACACTTACATGGCATCAGACGCACACACTCATCCTGCAAGAGCACGTCAGAGTGCAATCGCCTTACCTGGCCACTAGGGGGCAAACTCAATAAAAGCTACCAGACTGCGGCCTACACTTGAACAGCAGAACTGAACCACAACAAATGTACAACTTGATGATTCAACTGCATTGAAACAATGAATTTTTCAAAATGATTTTTACACAATCCATTGGCACTGGACCGGTGGCATACGCACATGAACATTGAAAGCTACAAACTAGTTTGTCTTGAATGACGCTGTATAACATTCAAACGTCACAGCAGGAATCGGAACCCGAAAACTCACCGGACATGGCCACCACGAGTACACTGCGCTGCCTTTCGTTTGAACACGATCGCCGCATGGTCATATTTACTTTGACAAGCCACGCATGCGCATGTCACGCGCACGCACGCACGCAATCTCAGCACGTCGTCCAGGGGAGGCAAAGGTGCAGACGACAAACTCGCATCCAGAAAAGTCTGCGCGCACACGTGCGCAGCGTGCACGCATGCCTCGTAGCGTAGTGGGTCCCTACCGTCCTCGTGCAACCGCTGCAGGCAGAAGATGAGGTTCCTCCGCCACGCCGGCATGACGATGATAATGAGGATGAAGATGAGGTCCTGGCTAACCAAACGACCCGCCCCCGTCCCTCACCCTCTCTCTCGTGTCGGAATGACGACGAGGATGGAGAAGCGACGATGGTCGCCGGTGAGACCCACTGGACCGCTGCGGCACCCCAGAGCCCCCCTCCCGTCCTCACTCCCTCTCTCTCTCTCTTTCAAGTCTGTCTTTTTTATTCTCAGACAGTGTCGAGGAACAATGTAGAAGTCAGTTGAGGAGCTACAGTGACAGTCCCGTTCATAAATATTGGGACAGGGTCTTAAGCAAGTGATAAGCATACTCAATTGGATTCAGCCCAGGTGATGGAAACTTGGCAACAACAACCTCCAGCTGAACTTGCACACCCAAGTGTAATTCGGTTCTTTAGTCCTGTTTCTTGTCGTATGGACCAAGCGAGATTGCTCAACGATGGTTCAAAAATGCACTGTGCTCTTTTATTATATAGCAACAGACACTAAATTATTGTATAAGTATATATAAGATAATGCAAATAAGATTCTCTGCAAGCCTTCAAGACATCTAACTACTAATTCCATATTACTGAGATTTCAGCAGAACAATCAAGTTACACCCCAAAGAAAAAATGGCCCAGTTATATTTGTGATCACGACTAATTGTTAGGCGAGCGATGAAAGACAGAAAGAAAGCGGCAGATGCTCGTCTAGCGTGTACTGTATCTGCTGTGGTCTCGGGTCTCGGTGGTCTTGATGAGCAGCTTGGGAGGCGAAGAGCCGCTGGCGCTCTGGTAGTGACCGTTGGAACTTCTGCTGCCTGCCCGGGAAACAGCGCATTTGACAAAGACGAGGCAAAAAGTCATCAGTGACATAACTAAGTTAGCTTTTCAAGGTAGCTGCGGTGGTCAGACAAGCAAGGCAAATAGCAGAAAAGAAGCTGACTTACTGTAGTTGCTGATGGCCTGGATGCTGAGCACGGACTGCTGACCCAATCTGCAAAGGCAGCAAACGTCAGGAAGGCAAAAACCGGGGAGACGCCCATTTGCCGTCCCCTCCCTCACCTGTCCTCCTCCCCTTCCAGCAGCTTCCTGTACGTGGCAATCTCAATGTCCAGAGCCAGCTTCAGGTTCATCAAGTCCTGCCCGGCAAAAAAAGTTTTCAACTCTTTCTTCGAGTAGCTTCAGCACAGAACACGAGATCGAGTGCGTCCTGAAAGATCAGTCCAAGCTCAACGACGGCTGCTGTGACGTTAACGGTACCTGGTATTCTCTGAGGTGGCGGGCCATATCCTGCTTGGCCCTCTGCAGGGCGTCCTCTAGGTCCCGGGTGCGACCTTTGGCCTCTTTCACCGCCATCTCCCCGCGGTCCTCGGCCTCAGCCAGCTGGCTCTCCAGGCTGCCACGCTGAAAAGCATTCCACACTCGCCACCACAGCCACGGTTCCCCTACGGATGGGTCGGGCCTAAATTCAGCCGCACCTGCGCTTTGACAGCCTCCATCTCGCTCTGCAGGCGGCCGATGAGGCGGTTGACTTCGCCCACTTCCCCCTTGACCACGCGGAGCTCGTCTCCGAACCGGCACGCCTGCACCGACATCTGGTCGAACTGACGGCAAGCGCAGTTAGGGACCGACACCTCGAATGCGTCGGTGTCCAAAGGGTGCCAAGAACACACAGCCGAAGCCCCAGCAGACCCCAAATTGGTGCATCGCGATACACTGATGGCCGTCGACAGGTTTCGATCTGACCCGCTTGCGCTAGGCAAAGACGTACTTTGCTCTTGTACCAGGCCTCGGCCTCTTCTCGGCTGCGAGCAGCGATCTCCTCGTACTGAGCTTTGACCTCAGCCACGATCTTCTCCATGTTCAGGCTGCGACTGTTGTCCATCTGCACCACCACCGACGTGTCCCTGATGCTGGCCTGCAGCTCGCGCAGCTCCTGACAAATATCCATTTGCAGCAAGCTCAAAAAACAGCTTGGAGTGCTCAGTGACCCTGACGTCCGCATTTCGTACACAACTTTGTCCCATCGTCTAACATCAAAGATCTTCCCAAGGAATTTAGCGCGGTACCTCCTCGTAGATGGTGCGCAGGAAGTTGATTTCATCGCTCAAAGCGCCCACTTTGTCTTCCAGGTCGGCCTTCACCATGTAGGACGAGTCCACATCCTGCGCACACCAAACACGTTTTTGGATTTCTTACAATTCTCATTTGCCTCAGGCGGCATCTTTCCAAGGCCAACTCGGATGATACCGTCCAGCTCGGGTTGCATGTGCGTACAATGAGCAGGCCCCCCTCAAACGCCTTACGATGATGTACAGCGTGTGTGTGTGCGTGTGTTTGAAAGACCTTCTTCAGGAGGACAAAGTCATTCTCCAGGTTGTTCCTCTTGTTGATCTCGTCCTCGTATCTACACAAAGAGCAGATGAAGTAGTAAGAATAAAACGCAATCAGCCATGAACTTTTCTTGACATTCCAATTCGCCCCAGCGAGTCACGTATCGGACTATGAAGTCATCAAGTTATCAAAGCTGTGCTGACTTGTGCTTGTAGTCCTCCACCAGGCCCTGCATGTTCCTCAGCTCTCCGTCCAGTTTGCCCTTGTCGTTGTTGACCAGGTCCATCTGGCGCCTCAGGCCCGCCATGTAAACCTCAAACAGCGGCTCCACATTGGAGCGGGACGCCCCCTGGTCCTGAAGCAGCTCCAGCTTGGTCTCCAGCATCTTGTTTTGCTGCTCCAGGAAGCACACCTGCAACAATGCAGCAGCAGGAAAAATCAACATCACATTTCCTGTTGGCCCAAAAGTTTCCTGCGGTGATCAAAAGAAGTCAGCTCAAACGGTGGCTTCAAGTGGGCACGGTTCCAGTGTCCTGGCTACTATTACACACACACACACACACATACACAAACTTCCTAAGACACAAAGGCGACTCTGTCAATAGCAAAACGAGAGCGGAGTGCTTTTATCAGGTTACCAACTAGTGAAGTGGGACGGGAAGCTTCAATGTCCTGCCAACGACGGTTTCGATAACCCGTTGAGATGTTGTCACTGTTGCTTTCTACGCGACCCAAAGGGTTTCCGTTGTAGTCCAATGGACTGTACTTTTATTTGACATCTCTTCATGAGGACAAAAGATTATTTATGCAACCAGTTTGGCAGCTGCAATTCATTTTGTGCTAGCACGTGAGGCTCTAAGATCACAAACGTGACCCATTTGGGTTTTTAAATGTTCCCAGGTTAGGCAAACATTGAAGAGCTACTTTTATTGATCATCTATGTCGTGTCTCTTGAACAAACACAATTAATGGATCATTTCATTGTCACTTTTACGCAGCTTTTATCGTGGGCTAGCCGATTAGACGCTAAACTAACACTGTGAGAACAGCATGGATCAACTATTTTCTGGGAATTATTGTGATGTGGACTGTGGGATGAAAATTGGAGGTCAATCGCTCTGAAATGTATCTGCGCCGCGAGGAGGCAACAATGGCGGCATTGTGTCAACGCACCACCGACGCCGTGAGAAAACACCACCCAGGGTATCCATGTCACGCGTTAGCACAAAAGCTACCTGAGTCTTGTTTGCGCGCTTTCATTAGCAACTGCACTTTCATTTTTTTTCTGCTAGATTTGCTTTGTTTTGGTTGTTTGGCTTCTTTCCGAGTCTCGCTCCTTGCCGTGAACGTTTGCCTATTTTACTCCAGCTTCAAACCCAGATGGAGCCAGGTGGCGAGGAGCTAGAGTCAGGCAATCGATGTGGTCATGTCCCTGCTTCTTCCCTCTTCCGTCTTCTTGAGGTTGAGGGACAGTTGTTCGGGGTCCAGCTTGACTCGACTTAAAACCGGGCACCTCACAACGGAGGTACGGCTCTCCAAATAGAAGCTCATACCGCTACAATGAGTCAAAACTACGAGAGTCAAATGACACAATCGAACAGAACCGTTTTGTTGACAATAAAATCTTGCTGGCGTCAGTCACCTTGTCAATGAAGGAGGCAAAGCGGTTGTTGAGGCTTTTGATCTGCTCCTTCTCGTGGGCTCGGCTCATGGAGTGGCTGGGGTCGATCTCCAGGTTGAGGGGGGCCAGCAGACTCTTGTTGACCGACAGCGAGGAAAGCCCAGCGCCCTGCAGGTGGGCGCTATTGCTGCCCCCGCCCAGCGAGACGCCGCTCAAGCCGGCCGTGGGGGACCCGAAGGCGTTGGAGCGGCGCACCGAGGCGCTCGAGCTGATCCTTTTGCTGCGGCTCAGGCTCATGGTGAGGAAGAGGAGGATGGGCGATGTATGCACGTGCTCAGGTGTCGGCCTGCTTTTAAAGGTCGACGCCGCTGGGGGAGGGGCGGCAGGAGGAGCAAAATGACCACAAGATGAGGAAGAGAATGAGAGAGACGAGCAGGCAAGGAGGGGAAAGAGGAGCAAGATGAAAGGGAGGAGAAAGACGATAAGGGTGAAGAGGAAGATAAGGGGGCAGCAGCAACACGCGAGCAAAACGACACAAAGCTTGCATTCATATTCACTTTTCCTTTTTTTAATTAACAAATTACATACAAGTCGGGAACGGGTGTGCTCGCTGTTCCTGATTGGTGGGTCTGTCAGATTTGATGAGCCAATCACGCGACGACCATTTTGAGGGAGGCGGAATGTTCATGAGCATGACGGGCAGGACGCACAAGAAGAGTCCTCATTTGGCCGAGACTTTGATTTCAAAAACAAAACGTCCCTCATCTGTACACGAGAACAAGCATTTGGACAAAATGAATGCGTGCGTGCGTGCGTGTCACTGCTCCGCCTGCTGGGTGTCTGCGATAGCCGACACGCTTCCCTGGCCTTTGCTGACGTCGCTGATACACGCCCAATGACCGTCCAACGACTCCTTCCACAACGTCACCTATGCACACGCGCGCAGTTACACATGCATTAGTGCGCGCACACACACACACACAAAAAACAAACAAACAAAACACGTGTGGCTAGAAGATGACGACTTTGCGTACTTTGTTGTCTCCTCCAGACACGGCCAGGATGTTGCCCGTGATGGACCAGCTGACGTGCCAGACGACGTCGTTGAACTTGTGCAGCAGTTTAGCCGTCCAGGTGTTGCCGGCGGGGTCGTCGCACATCCAGATGTAGACGCGGCCGTCCTGCAACGGCGGCCAAACGTCCCGAAAAGTTGCAAATCGGTAGCGGCCATGAGGCGGCAGCGGCCATGCGGCGGCCTAACCTGCGAGCAGCTGGCGATGGTGCTGGTGGGGAGTCCGATGGAAGGCGCCCAGCCTACGTCTCTCACCCAATCGCTGTGGGCCTCCAGCTTCTGGTCCTCCTTCCACTGGCCGTCCTCCTCCCTGCGCCGCGGCCAGTCAGACACGTCGGTCAGGCGGACATTTGGCTAGCTGAGCGTCAGCGTGGCCCGGTGGGAGCGCGCCTTACTTCCAGAGTTTGACGAGGTTGTCACAGCCTCCGGACACAAAGCGTTTAAGGTAGTTGGGCTTCTGTCCCGACGGTTGCTCAATCAGGCTGCCCGGCGCCACAGCTGGGGCCCAGCTGACCGCGTTGCAGCCGATCTGACGCGCACAAACGTGCAAATCAGGCGGCTTGCCGACACGCACAAATATATAAGCCAGCAACAAGGTAGAAGGTGACGGATCGGATGAGCCCTTTGGGCGCCGCTGACCGTATGCGCGTTGTTGATCTTCTTGATGTCCCACTGCTGCTCTCCCGTGAAGGTGAGCAGCGAGATGGCGCCGTCAGAGCTGCCGCACGCCAGAATCAGACCAAACTCATGGGGACCCCAACACACAGAGTTCACTGCATGACAAAAACAACAACAAAAAACACAAACAAGAGTAACATGTCATGTTCCCGCCCTCGTCTAGTTCTTGTTATTCAGCATGAAAGTGGGGACGGTTCACGGCAAGAAGGTGACGCCTCGCAACGTTCCGGCACACACCTGACGACTCGTGTCCCGTGTATTCGTACATCTTGTCCCAGGCGCCGTTCTCCTCCTTCCACACGATGACTTTGCGGTCGTAGGAGCAGGAGGCCAGGATGTTGCCGTGCATGGGGTGAGCCCACGCCACCTGCCACACCGGACCCTCGTGCCTGGGGGAGCCACACAAAATGCAAGTTCCTTCAATGACTGCATGTGTTTATTGCATGGCACCGAAGGCGCCTAACTCGACATTCAGACTTGGCCACCCAGTAAAAACCAAAAAAAGAAAAGCAATCTTTTAACAATTTTGATGTTTTGTGATGTAGTGAATTATGAACCACGGTATACTCTCCAAACTAAAACTCGCTCACCCTCGCAGGTCAGCGACAAGGATCTGGCCGCCGTTGCGGACGTCAAAGATCTTGAGGGTCCGGTCCGAGGAGCAGGTTGCCAGGCGGGTGCCATAGTAATCCATCTGAGCATCATGCTGCAATAAATTAAAAACAAAAAAAGCTTCAAAGCTTGTCCAAGATCAGGAGAATTAAAGCAAATATTTTAATTAATGGTGTATATGCCCCAGTCATTATTTAAACTTTGGGTCAATAAAATGCCAAGCAATCACACACAGAACAAATGACAGTACTCACGATCATGTCCTCGTGTGAGGTGTCCACGGTGTTAATGACCGAAACCTGAAAACGACAACAAAAAACACAAACGTTCCCTCCATTCTTGCACAAATGACAAGTTTGACGCGCTATGCTAACGCGCTAACCCGCGGGTATATTGCTGAAAACACAATCATATGAAATACGAGGATCTACCAGAGTTTCAAATAAAATTTAACATACTCACCATGATTACAGATTAGTGAGAGGGGCTCCAGAAAGTGTTTATTTAGATGTTTTAAAAATGAGAGAAACAGGTAAGCGAATTTTATTACAATCCCGACGTGGCAACTGGCTGAGACGCCACTTCCGCCTGTGGTGACATGATAAGTCCTCCGACAGGAACACGTAGCATTTGTAATAGTTACGTTTTTTTTCTATATATGTCTAGTTCCGCTGGTTTCACGTCGTTCCGTAAGAGAAAAGTTGTACATTGTCTGAAATAAATAGTTTTAGAACTTCAATTTATGCTGCAATCCCACGTAAAGGAATGTTTCAAACTTTGTCCTCGACTGGCAACATGGTACACAAGGAAGGTTCCGGCAACGATGGAAAACACGCAAATACAAAACCCAATTAGAACCAGAATTTGCAATTTCTGTAGAAATTGCGTGTTACGGCGAAGAAGCTGAATAAAAACTTGGGGAATGCTACAGAATGTTGTTGAAAGTTGGAACAGGTTAAATCGGTCAGAAAATGTAAAAATTAGAAGGGGAAAAGGCAAATTTGTAAAAGTTGGTGTGAATTTTAAAATGAAAAATTTTGAATTTCTGGTAAGTGGGAAGTTTTGGAATAAGTAGACATAAGATGAACAGTTAAGAGTAGAAACAGGTTTAATCGGTCAAAAAAACATAGCAAGTAGAAGATAAAAACAAAAAAAATTGGAATAGGTGAAAAGTAGTTAATCGGATGAATTATTTGGAAGTAGTTAAGCGTCAAAATAACGTGTGAAGGCGAAGAACAATGCGGACCATTCACTTCCTTGAATCGTCATCAATCAAAAGGTCGTAAATATGACCACGTTTGGGAATACAAATTCGGCAGGAAAGAAACAGTTTTGAACGATGAGACGTTTCCTTTATTGAATGGTATTGTATAGCTTTGAACGATGAAACATATTTCTTTCTTGAAGTCTATTGTATAATCTGTGAGCTGTGCTACCAGACGTGACATGATGCTTGGTAAAAAGTGTACCAGGTTAAGTGACGAGAAGACATGGACACTACTGAACCAAAAGTTCATTTATACGAAAAGATACACGTTTACTATTGTTGTTGTTAACACTGGTGGCTCCCTCCAGCTAATAATAAAAATGTATTTTGGTATTCATAATAGAGAATTTAACTCACTCCAACTTTGTTGCAGAGGGCAGCAGCAAAGAAGACACTTTGGGCCGCCCAAGGACATTTGTGCGTGTTTTGAGTGCGGCAATGGAAAGAGGAAAAACAATCTAATCAAATCTGATGCAAGGAATCCCCCTGAAGTGGCTGTCAACCGGGAAGTGAACAAAGAGGGGCATGCAGGTTAGTGCTGAGTCCACTTGATGCTCTTCAGGTCAATGCCTTCCTGCACCATCTCCCACAGAGGACTAGGGGGAAAAAAAAAGAAGAGAATATTAGGACGTGGCGTACACTACTGGTTTTTCTTTTTCTTTAGCTTTTAGGGGAAAACCGAAAGATTCGCTCCATACAATAAATATACACAGTAGATTGTAGATTTACTTGGGATTAAAAAAACAAAAAAATCTAATGTCCCACCTCATCTCTCGTAGTCTTTCAACCTGTTGGATGCATTTTTGTGCCGTGTAGTCTATCTCCTCCTCGGTGGTGAAGCGACCGATCCCAAACCTATTCAACACGCACGCACGTTTGTCAAGCAGGTATTTTTTCAGATGAGGAGCTCGATGCCACCGGTTTACCTGATGGAGGAGTGGGCGAGATCTTCCTCGGCTCCGATGGCCCGGAGGACGTATGACGGCTCCAGAGAGGCCGACGTACACGCGCTGCACAGGCAAACAAACGCGTGTTGAGTGACAAATGTTTGTGGCGTCAAACATCAACGCCAGGTCATGCTTAGAAGTAACTTTGGGATCAGTGTGTCATTCCAAATAAATATCGATCAATTAGCGCAGAGTCAGCGCTTTATCGGTCAATATCACTGCTCTGCTTGATTGAATTCTTTTCTAACAAGCTTTGTTTTGGCAGTTTGGGTGCTGCCATTGTCAGAAAACAAAAAAGTGGGTCTTTAATGTCAAAATGCGTCCGGCAGTGAATGAATTTGAGATGACCTCACCTGCCAGAAGACAGTGCGATGTCCTTGAGAGCCATCAGTAGACTTTCTCCCTCCACGTAGGCAAACGATAAGTTGATGCACCCTAACGCAGTGAGGTGACACGCGTCAGTGTGCGTGAGGCTAAGGTGGCGACGTTTCACTCTACCTGGGTAGCGATGTTGTGGATGTCCGTTCAAAATCACGTCAGGGAGCTGAGATGTGATCTTCTGGACCAGGCGCTTTGCCAGCACAGACACTCTTTGGTGGTCGTACTACAATGCACGCACGTCAAGACACAAAAAGCTACACACGGCACAAGAGTGTATCCATGCCGGCCGGAGGACTGACCTCCATCTCCTGCTGCGCGATGCTGCAGGCGGCCCCCAAGCCGACAGTCAGCGGGGTGGGCACGGTTCCTGAGCGCAGACCCCTCTCCTGGCCACCGCCGTTCTGCAGGGGCTCCAGGCGCACCCGCGGCCGCCGTTGCACGTACAGCGCGCCCACACCTGACACACAAGAGCATCTCATCACTTTATTCACCTTTTTTAATTAAGTTGGTGTCAAATTTTGAGAACCGCT
Source organism: Syngnathus typhle (assembly GCF_033458585.1). NCBI lineage: Eukaryota > Metazoa > Chordata > Actinopteri > Syngnathiformes > Syngnathidae > Syngnathus > Syngnathus typhle. The sequence goes on from NC_083748.1 coordinate 12,682,580, forward strand.
GCTGTGGAGAGTATCAACGTGGCACTGTGAATCTTGAACGCTTACCCTTGGGTCCGTAGATTTTGTGGCCGCTGATGGACATGAGATTGATGTTGTCGTCCGTGACGTCGAGGGGAACTTTGCCGACAGCCTGCGCGGCGTCCGTGTGGAAGAACACGCCCTTGGAGCGGCAAAGACGCCCTAGACGACAAAAGGCAAAGGTCAACAAGCGGAATGCTGTGGTTCTCTTGGCTGTAAAGCTCCCACTAGATGTCTGTCTGTGCATGTTGGACTTGTTGTCCAATCACATTTCAGCATCATTGTGTTGCCGTAGGGTCTGCAGAATCAGCACTGGCGGCATATGTCGATTCAAAACGGGACTTGTCTCTTTTGACATTTTGCGCCTCGCCCTCCATTTTCTGATCGGTCGATCAGAGCAAAACTTCCGACATTCAGCCAACGTGAATCGACCGCGGGGTCACAGAGGTGCGGTTGCTACGGTTACCGATCTCCTTAACGGGCTGTAAGACTCCGATCTCGTTGTTGACTGTCATGATGGACACCAGAGACGTATCGGGAGTCATCGACGCCTCCAGCAGCTGGAACAAAAATGAAAACAAACGCTCTCGTCCGTGGCAGGTTTGACAAACGTCCAGAAATTATAAATATACAAGCTAATACGATAAATAAATTACTGAACAAAACTGACACTCCTCCAAGTAGGGGGCGCTATGGGCTCAACAGCATTTTCAAAGCCGTATTTGAAGCCACTTCTCGAACAAGCATCAAGTGTTCTGCAATTCATTTGTTTCCAAGGGAACAAGGCCAGCACCAAAGTTTACAGTCTGTGCCGCATTTGGTTTGACATGTCAGATGAGTATCACCGAAAGACATTTTTTTTCTTTCCCTCAGTGGGCGTTAAAGTAGCTCGTACCTCGAGGTCGACCAGTCCGTCGGTTTGCACGGGCAAGTAGGTGACGCGGAATCCCTCTGCCTCCAGAACACGACACGAGTCCAACACGCACTTGTGTTCCGTCTGCGTGGTAATCACGTGACGCTTTTTGCCCTTGTAGAAGCGGGCCACGCCCTACGTGAATGAAAGTAGACTTATTATATTGTTCCCCCCCCCCCCCCCCAAAAAAAAAAACATTTGCAAGCAGGTTTAAGCGGACCTTGACAGCAATGTTGTTGGACTCGGTGGCTCCGCTAGTGAAGATGATCTCTCGGGGATCGGCACCAATGAGATCAGCCACCTGCTGCTCCGAGATAGAGCGGGAGAGACAAAAAGCTTAATTTCTGGAAAAACGTAAGAATATTTCGTTTTTGGTACCTTCCTTGCCGTCTCCATGGCAGTCTCGCTCTCCCAGCCGTAGGCGTGCGTCCTGGAGTGAGGGTTGCCGTAGTAATTCACCTGGTAGGGTAACATGGCGTCCAGAACGCGAGGATCCTACCGGTCGAGGTTATAGACACAATTTTAGTGTCACAACTTTTTCTTTTACTGAAAATCTCAGCTGTTTCTCTGCTCGGGCAAAATCTTTTTAGAATTGACGATCCAATTGAATTCTCAAGTCATCGCTCATGGCCGCCACTGACTCTGCAATTTCTTTCCACTGAGCTCCTTTCTTGGTATAAACACATTGACACTTGTTGTAGATGCATTTTTTTGAAAAGCACTGCCTAGAATGGACTGGAAGAGTCCCTAAATAGATTTCAATGTTGCTGTGCTTAACAGGGCGAATACCATGGGTGTGGTAGCCTGGAAGTCCATGTACAGAGGCCGCAGCTCATCTTGGACCAGGTCTCGTTTCTTGATCAGTTCTATGAAAAATGAATGAATAAATAGATAGATAAATAAATCAACAAATGAATAAATAAATAAATATATGTTGATGACACCACAATATTAGTTATGTCTGTTTTCTAGTAGCAGCATTGTGGCCACAGACTGACGCAGGGTCGGAAACTGGCTTGTCTGTGGCTGGTCCCTAGTGCTGAGTCATTCCTGCTCAGCCTTTTGTGTACATGCTCATCATTTAGGAATGCTTGGGGAACCAAAACAAACATTTGGAATGACTTGAGTTTATCATCAAGATTGGATGTGAATATGCAGAGTGACTTTCCATTCAAGGCGGCGTTCAAAGCGGTACGGAAAATGGATGGATGGACATTACATTCAAGATGGTTACTACTTCCTTTCACTTTCATTATGACTCAGGTCAAAATTTGACCAAGGATAAAGTGACGTGCATGTCCTATTTTGTGATGTTTACATGAATTAGTGATTGGATGAGATCAACATGACTGTATTTTATATCCTTCACTTGTGCATGACACAGACTATACTGTTTACTGATTTGATCTAATTAAGAGTCTCTGAAATGACGAACAAAGTTGTTGTTCTGAATAATATGGGAGTGCGTATGTGTGAAGGTTTATAAATAAACTCTTTTAAGGAGTCTCTTCCAACATTCGCCAAACAAAAGCAGTTGCTATAAAAAAAATCCGGTAAGCACTCTACTGCGTCAGTTGCCAAAACAATTCAAGTTGACGCAGTTGTTGTCCCAAACTGCGTCACTTTCGCGTTAGCATCCTGCTAAGCTAACAGCGTGGATGCCTCCGAGTCCTCACCTTTCGGTTGAGTGCTGGCGGCGGCTCTCTGCTCGCAGCTCAGCCGGGGACAGAGCCTCGGAAGCGGCCAGCAGAGGCGAGAGGACGCGATCCTGCCCGAGGAGAGCATCGGGTCGGATGGAGACTTTCACCTGTTGGGAGACACCACACACACGTCCGCCAGTAAAACGTAGCCCTGCAGACCCAAATATTCTTTTGCATCGACTGAGGAAATGTTTGGTAAGAGTCGCTTACTAAACGAGCGTGTCGGAGTGCGAGTTCACAGCAAGGTTTACTTATGACACACTTTACACAACAAACGTCATCCACGAGAGGCGGAAGTTTCCGATTGTTTACTGCGCTCTCATTGGTCGACGCTACGGAAATACAGTCTCATTGGCTTGTTTACAGGAAACGTACCTTGTCTTTTTCTGATCAATTAAAACTGGAATTGGAATTTATGGTACAAAGCAGTAGAATGCGTCAGAAAGAATTTCAATCAATTTTATTTTTACGAGTGATAAACAAATTCAAAGTGAAAATAAAAAGTACTTATTTTTTACCTTTTATCTTGTCATTTGAGAAGCGGCCGCCTGGTGGCGACAGCTCGCCCATAGCGTCGAAACACAATCTGTAGAAGAAGAGCAAGCCTGCTGCAGGTGTTATCGGAAGTAGCCATGCGCGGAATGTTGCGGAAAAAACATCGATTACACTTCTATTAGTACAACACCGACAAGGACGCCCTCCTCCTTGTTGTCTGGCTTTAGGGTGAGCTGGTTCCGTTTTGTGTCGCGTTAAAGAAGCGCAGTGTTTAAAGTCTGAAAGGTGATGCTTGGTAGCATCCCTTCAACGTCCGGGAAGTGAAGGAGCTGACAAGGGATTCTTCCCTCTGCTTTCTACCTCTCAATGAAGTCAATGAAGTCAATGAATCGACACTGCTAACAAACTAACGTGGCAAGTAAACACAAGCTAGCCTCGGCTGCTAGTTCCAAAGTGCAAACACGGAGGAGAATAGTCATAATAATGTACAGGATGGCATCTTGTACGTAACTAACTGCGCCTCCGTTTAAGATAGAAATTTGGCACAGTAATGAGACAACTTTCCTTATGTATTGTCTTATTAGATATTATGTTAAGGTGTGCTTTATAACTACAGTATAATAGTACACCACAGAGAAATCAAACAGTCGTTTAAATCCTAGGTTCTCTGGCTGTTCTAAAATGTGCCTACAAGCTGTCTTTCTAAAGATGACTCATTTGAATCGTGAAAAACTTCCCCATAGGAGCCGACCGCTGTCACCATGGGAACAACAATGAGCGAGCCCTGCATCTACGACAAGCTGTCGGAGAGCATCGACGTCTTGCGCCAGTCCGGCTATCGTTACGGCATGTCCGAGCGGGAGATCGAGCGCTTCATCAAGCGCATGCTGGAGACCAACGAACCCCGACGTGACCCCCCGCAGTTCCCCCTCCTCAGGGCCACCGCCAAGGTAGGCTTTTCAATGTATACCTTGCTCAGTTCCCGAAAAGTCTCACGACATTTACCCGAATCGCTGTCAAACTGAAACGTTTGAATTCCGACTTTGTTGTGTGTGTTTTGTGTAGTTGGTTGTTGCGCTGGGACTTCTGCTGATGGTGGCGCTGGCGTTCACATACCCACACAGCGAGCCGCACCTGGGCACCGCCCGCCCGGGATCTTGCAACTGGTCGTCGCCGCTTAGTCACGTGCGATTGCTGGCGCTGCCCATTGCGAAAAAGTACAACTTACAAGGTAAGTAAACACGTACACACACACACATATACATACACACACACACGACAGCTAAGCGACCTTCTGATTCATTTGGCCATTGTTTCCTCAAGAGCAGTGTCCCAATACTTTTGTCCACACGTAGGCTTCCACGAGTGGTGGAGTTCGGGCTCACCCAGACAGAGCTTGGTCAACTGCTCGGGTTGCGCCGAGATCTCCTCTGTACTGGAAGTGCCAGAGAGCCTTCGCGGTACCGTCACAATGCGTCGGGGGCCCCAGCTGGTCCAGTTGAAGGTAAACTCCTAAAAAAAAAAAAAGCCTTATTCTGGACCGATGGGCTTATGTATCATTTGCATCCCGCAGGGCGGCGAGTCCCTCAGCATTGAGCGGCGACAACTGGAGGAGCTCTACCTTGCACATTCGACTTCCATGTCGGTCCTGCTGGAGGACGATGACGATAGCGGCAAACACGACCTTAACACCGGCCTTCCGCAAGGGCCCGCCAATTTCACCCTGCTATGGTAGCACGCGTCACACACACACGCGCATCTAAGCCGCTTCACAAAAGTTGGTTCTATGAAGTCAACGCGATTTGGAAGACAAATAGGCAGTGGACTTGTTTTAGTTAAAAAAAATCTTTTGTAATAATTGTTATAAATGCTTATTTGTTTTTTCCATGAATGACTTTCTCATGGCTTATGATTGGCTAAAATGACCTTGCATTGAGGTGGTCACAGCGCCATCTGTTGGCTTCTTTTGGCAGCCATCAGATTTACTTTTATGATCGATTTTTGTATGGATTGATTTTTATTCCTTTTTTGCCGTTGTGTTGGTAGGAGGTTCCGCTCCCCGACTAGAGAGAAAGTGTTACGATGGCTTTTTCCCAAGGCCGAACTCTGCCCCCTTCTGGACACCGCTGGTACTATCGTACAACGCTGCCTGGTTACACACAACACAGATATCCACAACCAGGCCAGTACCAAATTCAGTTTTATAACCAATTAAAAGGTTGATTTTCCGGCGTATTTACTGTGCGTGTGTTTGTGTGTGTCAGGGCGTGAGGGTCCTGGGCTGGCTGGTGGTGGGCGAGGGGCTTCCGACACTGCGAGTTGTTCCCATTCAGCGATGCCAAAAGCACTGCAGCTCGTTCAACTTGTGGCTCAACCCCGGAGACATGGGTAACGGCCAGCGTCAGAATTAAGAAGAGCCCCGTGTCGCAGAATTTTTATCCATTCATTTGAAAATATTTTTCGGGGCGCTTGCACACTAAAAAAAAAAAAACACCATTAAGCTTTTGAATTTTAATTTGAAGCCATGTCAGCAGCCCCATGCCATAGTCACTCACGTCATGCGTCTTCCTCTGCCATGTCCAGTGTACGCCGACCCTCGCTACTGGCAAATGGCGCTCTTCCCGGGACAAGGACAGAACATCGTGTGTGACGGCTCTGCCTTTTAGCGCTTTGAAGGCGAATGTCCCGACGTGGCGCCGGCTCGCCTGCCCCCGGTCCCTTCTGCTGAGGACTCCTCACGCTGCAAACGTTGACCTGTGACAAGGCGTGCCAGAAACGTGACGGCAAGGTGAAAAATCGAGTCTTGTAAAAAGGCGGGAAGGAAGGACTCACTTTCATTGTCGCCTTCTAGGACCGCTTTGATGGTGTTCAATTTTGCACAAAAGAGGAAAAAGCTGCTTTATCTTGTTTCTTCTGTCTTATTTATTGCTACTGTTGGATGTTTGACACATGCACACGTCTGCTGCTTTTTACATGTGTTGAAACGTTGCTGTACTTTGCAACAAGTCATGGGACCAAAAACCTGGCTGCAAGATGAATAAAAACATAAATATGATTTTTTTTTTTTTAAATCAAGTTTAAACATTGACAGGAAATGTCTTGCACGATCTTGCAAACAATATAATTGATGACATGATTAAATCAGAATTTTTGACAAAAAAGATTTCAGGTTGAGCTTAACCTGTGCGTTCGGTTCATGTCAGTTGTAATATTTTGTGTCATTTTGCACAAAGGTTCTTATCTCGTCAAAATTCAATTCACGTGCGTGTTTAGCATATGTACAGAAACCATGAAACAACTCTTGACTAGAATTTGAAATGAGTAGTTTTTAAAAACTTTAAAAAAACATAACCACAGAACAACAACCTCCCATGTGCCTTCAAAGAGTGAGTAGTTTTATTTTATTTTTTCTCCATACAACAAAGATTATTTTTGCATATATTTGCATTCTTTTCAGTGTCAAAAAGCGAACAGCCGCAACTGAGCTTGACCTATTTGCCAAGTCTCGGCCATCATCGCAAGTGCTGTCAAACTAATTCTTCTGTTTCTGTCAGCGTGACTGACTAAGAAATGGTGCAAAGAGTGAAAAGTGCCTGCAAAAGTTGTGTGTCGGTGTGAGTTTTTAGTACTTGTCAGGGTCACGTGTCTCCCTGCAATAGCGGGGACGACTCTGAGGTGTCGGGTTTGTTGGGGACGCTCCGGGCCGGCCGGTCGTACAAATGGTCGCATTCCATCAGCACCTCGGCTCGGAGTTTGATTTTCTTCAAGGAAGAATTCACGGAAAGGTCAGCAAAACGCTGGCGGTGAGAAAACGCTGGCAAAAGGATGGCCGCGAATACCTGGAAGTCTCGTATGAAGGTCAGGAAGAAGCTGATGAAGGACAACGCCAGCGACCACTCGCACACCGTGCTGATGATGTGAGCTGTGTAACCCTGGACACATTGAAGAAAGAAAAAAAGTTCTGTCACATTTGTTGTCTTCTTCTGCACCGTCTCATATCAGGGAAGCTAAACTCGCCTCAATTCAACAGGAAATGGCCAAATTAAAGTCCCAATGAGCGTCGTCACACACACACATCTGGTGCCATTTTTATAGTCTTTAGTATGACCCGGCCGACCTTTCAGTCTCAGGGCGGACACTAGGTTAGAAATGATATGTACAAAAGAATCCAACCGCTCGGTTCCTTTGTTGTTCTTTTGATTGAGCTGGTATCAGAGCAAGTTGCAAGTCAGACGAAGACTCAGGGGAACGCCACCCACCGTCTCTCCGGGCTTCCAGTGCAGCTTGCGGGCGACATCCACTCCAGGGAGGCTGCTGTACATGACGACGGACGACACAAACACTGAGAGGCGGAGCTTAAGGAAGGCCACGACAGCAAAGAGCCCCAGATCCCACCGCTCCCGGCCGCCGACGGCCAAAAACGACAATCGATACCAAACGTACTAATTGCTCAAGGCTGTCCATCATCCATCCATCAATGATCCCTCAACGTATCCACGCGTCCATCCTTGTTCCACCTATCAGCCACAATCTGCCATCCATCAAACCATTCATCAGCCATGCTCCATCTTTCTTCTCATCCATCCATTCGACGAGGCGTCTCTAACTATGGAAGGATACTGGCCAGGACGCTAGCGGCGGTCCAGAGCGCCAGGGCGAGGCGGACGTGGAAGAGGCTCCGAGCGTGCACGCGAGGCTGCATGCGCTGCGACAGCAGCGTCTGCGCCAGGATGTACAGAGCGCCCACGCCCAACGTCAGCACGGCTCCCAGCAGGTGAGCCCAGAAGAGCGTCGTCTTCTGCAACGGCGTCAACAGGACGGACGTCAGTAAACACAGCGCTCATTTGGATGACAAAAGAATCAATCAATTCGACCCGTACGTCACTTAAGTACACGATTGAGGTTTTGCTGGAAGACTTTTCCATTCGGAAAGAGATTCAAGAGAGCACGGCGAAGCTGGAGCGAAGACGCCCCTCACCTGGAAGTTGGCCACCACGCACAGGCCCAAGGAGCTGAAGAGTCCCAGCAGCAACCCGCAGCGGTTCAGTCTGTAGACACAGCCGTTGTCGGCGCCGCTCGTCAGCGCCTCCACTTGCTTGTAGCGCACGTACACGGTGGCCATGCCTGCACCCGTGGCGTGCGGATGCCATTCAGACAGTCCCCAGAAAAACGTGAAATAGAAACAATAAAATAGAAGATGCCTTGCTGTGTTGCACGCTTGTTTAAGGCTCACCTAAAAAGGCCGACACATCCAGCATGATGCCAAACACACACCTCTCAGGTGCCATTGCGCCCGTGTCGCTGAAAACGACAAGAACATTTTGAAAGAGAAAAGCAAGAAAGGATTTTTAGTCTCGCCACGGAAACATCTGCAGGACAGTACAAAGAGCCAGGGCTACCTTCAATTACAGGTACAAAGGTCAAAACAAGCAGCAGTTAGAAATAGCACATTTGCACCTGATGTAGGGCACCAGAGGGTCCACGTGTCTCAGGACCACCGCCATGACGTAAGCAAAGATGAACGCCGCCGCCGTCCACACCACCAGGAGGGCCGGCAGGAAGCTGAGGCCCTGCTGGAACCACCACATGACTTCCGTTTCCGCTCTCGATTGTGTGCTGGAAGAAAATGAACACTGGAATATTATTTAATTTTGGCCAATCATCCATAAACCGATTTAATTGATGCCACCCACCAATGAGAGAATACATCTTCACTCGGATTATGATGTATTAATCTGTCATCAAATTTGGAAAGCTCCAAAGCAAAACAGTCTAAAGGTGTACAATTTTCAACTGAAAAAAATGTGTCCTATCTTGTAACTTTAAACAAAATATGGTTTAGTTCTCAATATGCTGCAGTGGACAACCAAAACAATAAATATACGATTAAATTATGACTTTTTTTTGACAGTGGTAATGAAAAATGTGTACAGGTTTTATTAGGATGGAAGCGTGGGGCTAATAAAATATGTGACGTCACTGAGTAATTATTGGGCAGCAGTTTCGAAACGAGATCATGAGATTTCCCTCTCAAATCTAGGAAGCTACCATATCGTAAAATTCTTCAAAAACGAAACTTGCAAACAAATCGGGAGGGAAAGCAAGCCAATCGAAAGCGACACAGCCATGGGAAGTCAATTGCATAATTAACGCCAACGCATTTGCGTCCGAAACCAAACTCCGGAGACATGCACGACCACTTAAACACTCTAAAACGAATTTAAGTCTATTGTAAAACAGATCACATCTTCTGAATCGGGTGCGATGATCCGGCTAACTTGTTTTAACGTCAACATTGCGCGACAGCACATCACCTAATCAATGACTTCAGCGGAACTTCAGTCTTTTGCAAGTCTTTGCCCGAGCGATGCTTTATCAGACAGAACTTATTAGTTCCCCTTCTTTAAGTTGGGCAAACAACCAAATAATAAATGAAACTCACATTACTCAAGCGAGCAAAGGCTTTGGCAGCAATCGGCGTAGCTCATTTCAAACTCAGACTTTGACGTAGTTCATTGAAGACCGTTAATCGATTGCCTTTTTTGGTCGGCTTGTTTCAAAGCAAACAATGCCAATGTCGTTTTCAGTCACTCCGCGTTGTGAGGAAATAGTGCCCATGCGCGCTGCCAAACCAGCCATACCGCGCATGCGCCAACCGACCACCCATATCTATGGTGTGCAATCAAGAACAAACTTAAAATTGGTTTGAAAGATGATCAAATTCAAAGACAGTCATTTAATTGGTTTTGGATGGATAGATGAATGGATCTTTTCTACTTTTTTTCCTTCTTTTCACCTTTTTCTTTCTTTTCTCTTTCTTTCATTTCTTTCTATTTCTCCATTCGGCAATGCTGGTGCCTTCTACCACACCTCGGCCTATGCAGATCGCTTCGGATCGGATCTTTTTCTTCCCTGGGACCGGTGCGCTCATCGGTCGGAACACCGGGTCCCTCGCCTTGGCCTCGCAGCCGCGACCCCTGTGGGGAGTCCGCTCCCTCGTGCTCGTCGGAACCAACGACCTTCCCCACGGTGACCAATATGGACGGCTTGATCAACTCAAATCGGCAAGGTAGCAAATGCAATGAATGAGATGCTTGCTGCATTTCCATTTTCAAACTACTTTATTGATATATCAAAAAGACACATCCGAGTGACAGATTCCCATCGTCAACGACTCCATCTCACCGGCAGAGATGCGCTGGCACTTTGAAATGTGGTAGAAAACATCCACAGACAGCAGTCAGTCAAGTTGAACTTACACATTGGCTTGTACTGAGCAAGCAGGCACTTCTTTCTTTTTTCCCATCTATTGCAGAAAAAAGCATTTCAACAGCAAAAACATCGGTTGGAAATAGTCTATTCCTTGCGAGTGTTCGCTTTCGTATCGATTGTTTTAAACACACAACACAAACGTATACAAAGGAGTACTATGAGGCCCGCAAAAGAAAAGACGACAAGAAATGTCGTGACGGAATGAGAGTAAGGTTTGCTTCGACTTGGTCTTACTTTCTGGGAAGGCTACGAAATCAATTATCAATGCATTTTTCTCCCCAAAAATGACTTGTGGGGGGGGGTATAGAATGCCTCAATTTTATTTTTTTTTTTTAAACTTATTTGCAACAAAACAAATGCATGTTATTTGTCTTGAAACATAGGCGTAAATTAAAAATTTGAGAAAAATCCACCTCTCCAAAGTATGACTTGTTCCCTCCCTAAATAGGCTTTTTATTGTGAGCTCCTGCCTTGTGCGGCACTTTCTCTCCTGTCCAGTTGGGGGGGGGGGGGGGGGGGGGGGGGGAATTACTCCTTGCTGGAACTTGGAACACAAGGCTCTTCCTTCGCATGAAATTGAGCACGAGTGTTGAAAGCGACAAAACAAGAAATTGCAAAATATTGGTCAAGACCAGTCCGGATTGCACTCGCTCAAGATTGATGGGCACAGGTCGCCCGTGTGTGGCGCGCTTTCCATTCCGTGCCAAAAACCTGGACTCAAGTTGATGATGCTCATTGGTGTGTGTGTGTGTGTGTGTGGGGGGGGGGGGCATTGGAGGCTTCAAAAGGACGAGACGGCACGCGCAGCCTCTGCCAAAGTTCTCATGGGTCAGCCTCACTCCGCCTTGTCCTTTCTTTTGGTGGTGAAGGGCACCTTGTTGGCCACAGTGGCGCCCACTGAGGACACACCACCCGCCACGGCCGACACACCGCCCTTCACCAGGCCCACGCCGGCGGCCGGCACAGCGCCGACGGCTGACTTGGTGATCTCCAGGCTCTTGCCGCCCACCCAGGCCACACCGCCCACGGCCGCGCCCACCACGCCCTTGGTGACGCTGAAGAGGCCTCCCGTCACCCGCCACATTATGCCAGGCTGCGCCGTCGCGTGCTCCTTGCACGAGTCTGCCGGGACACAAAACCAATCAACCAATGGATGAGGGGCGGGGGGAAGCGGGGGGGGGGGGGTTTGCTTGTTGACTCAGTTGGACTACGTAAATCACATATAGAAGCACTGCCATGGTGAGTGGTACAGCTCGAGCGAGATTTGGTAGATGCGTGTGCAGGAGGCGACATGCAAACACATATTGCGCCATGTTCCCTGAGGACAGCCACGATGGCGGTGTGTGTGTGTGTGTGTGTTAATACTCTGGCGCCGGCTTACCCTCAGCAGTCCCAGTGCAGGCGAGCTCCGTTTGATCGGAGGCCAGGGTCATGCCCGGCTGAGGCTCCACATTGACGTTATTCGCATTCTGCAGAAAATATGGAACACAAGAGGACATTTTTCGCATGCTTGAAATCATCACTTCACATGTTATGCAGCACTGGTTAGGCCAGATTTGATGACACCACTGGTGGCTGCACTCAGCCAACATAGGCGGCCAGGTCATGGCTTTCTAGCCAACGTGGTTCGGGATGGAAAGCCACGACTCAAAACACCAGGTTAACCACATCGATTGACTCCACATAAATAATTGATCAATTCTTAGGTACATGTTGAATACACCTTCCTATCTATTACTAAATTTGATAATAAAGTCGCTTGGCTCTATGCTGGACATATTTATGGACAGCCTTTCCGTCCGTTCATTTTTCTACACACTTTTACAGGACATTCTGCAGGATCGCGTGCGTGCGTACGAGAGAGAGCGAGCGAGCGAGCGAGAGAGAGCGAGAAAAAAAATGTCATCATGCGTCGACGATGAATAACGGTCAACATAAGCGAGCTCAAAATGAAAATCGTAGTTAGGGAAAAAAAATTGAAGGCCTTGAGGGGGGGGGGGAGCATGTAGCGTAAACGTGCACTCTATTTGCACATTTAAAACATTCTAAACATTTTTACATAGTTGAAAAACTAAATGGGAGAGAGTGGGGGGGCGAAAGGTGCTGAAGATCTTGGAAGAACTAAACCTGGACAAGGCACTAAAAGCGTAGCTGAGTATGACATCAATGTGAAGGTTTGTGAGGAGTTACCTTGACCATTGTGCCACCTGGATGGCGCAGGAGCAACTTGACGCTGCTTGTCTGTCAGCCTGTGACGACTCGGAGTGAGCAGCTCCAAAGTGGAGAAGGCTCGCCGCGACCGGCCTTCTTTGCCCTGCTGCTCGTGCAGGCGTCTTGTCTCCTCGCAGGTTGGCTTTGCTTCGCGGGCGGCGCCACGCACGCACCGGCGATCCTCGTCGTCGTCTTGGGTCTTCTTCGCCTCTTGTTCGCGTCTTCTTCTGCACTTCTGCCGACGTGGCGCCGCGCACATCACCGTACACACAAACACTAAGGTAATTGCAGGCATGTACGCACGCACGCAGCTTCTGGCCAGCGCCTTCAAAATAAAACACATTGTTTTCTTCATTAGAATCCTTATCTGTTTAAGGCTTGGTAAAGTTTCTCAGGTATTTTGTACCAACTAAAAGAAAGTGCTGAAACGCAACCCACTAAAAATCAAGACAAAATACAAACTGTCTGTCTCACAAGGTTCGTTTTTGATCATAAATCACAATGTCGCAGCCTATGTCCTGTCATAGGCCACGAGCATATTTCAAAGTCGACGTGCGGCCCAATTATCACCAGAACTGCGTAGTAGACTGAAATGGTACCTGAGATTTCCTCGCCTTTATTGTGAAGACAGGAAATGGCTCGGGGGCGTTTCAACTTAATCTCCGGAAGGATCCAACTCCGGATCCCGCACGCACATGTAAACGTGGGAGTGTGCGCGCATGTACCCGACTAGAGGGAGTCACACAACCATAAAAGTCAAGGGTGTTAAAGGTCAAGAGCATGTTGGTGATGTTGGAGGCGACTTTGATTGACACAGAACAAGAGAAGTCAAAGGGTGCGAATCAGATGGACGGTGAAAACAACTAGAAAGGATAACGTGTGTTTCAAAGTGTTTTACTTTGCTCCAGTCTAAATTGTGAACGTGACAGCAGAGCTCCTTGGTCAAAATCTACAAAAATAAATAATTTACATACAAAATGGCAGAACAAGCAGTCTTTCTTTTCACAAATAGTTTTGTACCCCCACCAAATGTTTGCACGCACGCCACCATTTTAAAAATTCCTCCAAAGTCTATAAATCTTTTTTTTTCTTTTTTCTTTTTTTAAAACCATGATCCTTACACTTTATTTGGGGTCTTTTCTTTTTCTCTGATCCATTCATGCATACTGTAGGTGGCGCAGCCCCTCCCACAATGGACGCAAAACTCATCCTGACAGTCCAGAGTAGATCGCGTCGGAAAAATACCCACGTGCAGATGGCACCACGAGCAAAGATGCCGACAGGAAGTGACATCGCACGTATCCCTTTCCACGCCGCGTGTAAAAGTCAACCTATCATCCCAGTGTGGCGCTTTTTGTGTGAATATGAACTTCAATGTAGCAATCTCAGGAGCGCAACGTTCCGGACTGCGACCTCGTGCGTCAAAGCTGCTCATAACAACGTCATGCTTTTGTTCACAATCTTGGGCTCAGAAACATAAGGATCGTTTGAAAGGGGGCACACGCGGGGTCACATGAGCTCAGGTAAAAATGCGTTCCAGCTCAGGTCCTCGGCGCCTTGGCAATACATTCAGCAAATGACATCACGACCAGCCTCCAAGGCTGTCTTGGCACGATCCAGGAAAGCAGCGTTGCCACGGCGATGCCTAAACTCAAGGTCCTTGGGAATCCGTTCAGGGAGTCGAAACTTACGCCAGAGGAATTCCCGGGAAGCGGCGGTCGGTGCCCACTCACACGGGCCTGAAGTGCAACGTGCGGTCGTCGCGCTCAGAGGCGGCCAGTGTTCTGGCGTAGCACTGCACAATCTTGTGGTCCAGACTCAGCTGCAGGGGGATGCTGTCCAGTGGCTTGGGGTCGAGGTCCAGCATGGACACCGAGTAGGAGAAGGCGGGCGTTCGGGACGACAGAAAGTCCTGCAGGCGACGCTGAGCGGCACACAAGCTGAAAGTCCGTTGCGCCAGAGTTAAAGCGGTGAGCCAGAAAGGACGGCGAGCACAAGCGCGGCGCATTTGAAACCAGCTCCAAATTCGGGCACTCACGTGTCCTGGTCGTCGTCATCCTGGTCACTGGTGGCGCTGGGCACGAGGGCGACCATGATGGAGCAGTCCTTGGCCGTCATGGCGACGCGGTACTGATGCACCTGAAGGTGAAATGGAAGTGGGCGGGGCCAGCTGGGCAGGCGTTGCCGCCACGGCAACACATTTTGTCTCACCTTTGACACAGCAAAGTTCAGCGAGCCGTCATCCTCCGCGGGACACTTCTGGAGACGCTCCAGGAAGGCCTCGTTGTACGGACCGTCCACCTGGAGGCTGGTCCTGGGGGGCGGGGTCACAGGAAAGCAAGTCAGGACCAAGTCTTTCCCATACTTTGGAAACTTTCCCATATGCGACGCTATAAATGCAAATGTTTTTTGGACTCTCGCACTCAATCCTGAAACAATTTCGGAAACTTTCATACTCAATCTTGACTTTTTTACGCTAGCTACTGTTCTCTTTAGTTTCTTTTTTTTGCATACACATGACTAAAAGACCCACACGCAGACAAACAAGTTTTCCTTTTTTTTTTTTGTTGACTCACACTAAAAGCTCTCACACTCAAATATTGACATTTTCCACTCACCCGCATGACTCGAGTGCTCATGCTTTTTTTCCTCTCATGTGGTCCCCAACAGTCTTGCACATTCGCTCCACTGACACTTCCACAGACAACGCTGACATTTTCCCCTCGCACACAATTGAAAGAGACACTCGCACCGCTCTCACGTTCACTTTACGGCGTGTCACTCGCTTTCTCGATTGCGAGCCTGCAAGCGCGGCCTCGTGTGCCAATCACCTCTCCTTGGGGAAGTCACGCAGGTGTTGTTCCACTCGCCGGTAGAGCGGGTAAAGGCCTTCGATGTTCAAGTTGTCCAGCATTTGCGTGCGCAGGATGCGGGACAGAACGCTTTCGCTGGGCAAACCTTGAGAGCCTGCGTACAACAGCGACACGGTCAGCGTGTTGGCTGGGGGGGGGAAACAATTCGGAAAATCGATTTCGCCCGTGTCGCGAGATCGTCTTGCGACATGCCGTCAAAGCATTTAGTCCGCCCGGAAGACGAGCGGACCCCGCGTGGAGACGTCAACGCGATTTGACGTTTCATCCCAATTGAGCCCGTGCCAAGAAACGCTACACCGCCGCTTGGTCCGTGTCACGATGACGACGATGCATCGCACGACAGATGGCACCGTTTTCCTCAAGGTGTTGCACCAAGAGGACGTGCGACGTCACCAGGACTTAGCCAGTGTCGTTTTCGTCAAGATGACAAACGGGGATAGAAAAAGTGGCGGCGGGGGGGGTGTGCTTTCACCGTATCGCTGTCGCTCCTTGTTGAAAAGACTGGCGTCGCAGAAAGTCCGTCCCTCCTGCCGTCGCTCTGCCACGCCGCCGCCGCCGCTGAGTAGGGCGTTGACCAGCACCTGCGCAGTGAAACTCTGCCAGCTCAGCGACCCGGAACGCCAGCAGGGCTTGGCGGGCCAGCGCTCACCTGGATGAAGTCGCTGAGGACGGCTTTGCCGCTCACGTGGATGCAGTTGGCGTACAGGAAGTAAGGCCGCAGGTGGTAGAGCAGAGAGTTGAGGTCTGACGAGTCCTCGCCGCCGGTGCACTCTTTGCTGGCGTATATGCACTGACCCCCCTGACACACACACACACACACACACGTTTGTTTCTGTCTTTTGCAGCTGAATCAAAAGGAGCCAAGTGGGGAAGGGGCGACTTGGGTCAAACCCGTTGCCTGGCAATGACGTTCGACTCATTACGAGGGATGGACAAAGGCTAGTTGCGGCACCTTGAAGATTTTGAAGTTGTTCTGAGGTTCTTCGATGAGCTGGCGGACAGCAAAGTGCATCCTGGCTCTGCTCCTGCGGGAACAAGCGGCGGGCGAGGCGTCACGTAGCCCGCCAAAGGCACTCGCTCATTCGGTGGCGGCCCACTCACCCCGAGAACAAGTCGAGCGGGCAGTAGAGGCTGCGTCTCTTCCAGCGCCCGCTGGCCACCTGTCAAAGCCAAAGCACGTTACGGGTGGCCTCGGCGGTCGGTGGCGTTGCTGCTGCGCCCGAGCCCACCTTGTAGTGTTGGTGCATGCAGAAGCGACACACTTTGTTCTTGATGTCTCGGCTGATGTGCTTGGCGGACGGCAGGAAGCCGCACTTGGGCTGAGGAGCACACACATGTGCAAGGCGCGAGTGAACACGGGTTGGAGCGCTGTTGAGTGACATGCTTTTGTACACTCGGCGCCGCCTGCGTCATTCGGATTCTTCTTTGGGTAGGGTCATGTTTGAAACGGGTTATTCGGATTGCGGCGGGGCAACGCTTGCGTTTGCGACCTACCAAGCAAAGGTGACGTGCGCGAGCGCTTACCTTGATTTCCACGCAGAGCGGCGGCATGTGCGTGTGCTGCAGGAGGCCGGGCCACGTCAGGTTGGGCAAGCACAGCGCGCAGCCACTGTAGATGTCCATCACTTTGTCGCGGCGCCATGCTAACGCACACACGCACGGGTCAGTGAGCGGCTTGTTTTGTTGCCCAACGCGCTCGTTGCCGTCTTACCGGGTCGTTGATGTTGAACTTTGATGGAGAGCTGCCGCACAAACTCCAGCGGCAGCTTGACCACTTCCTACGAGCACAAGAGAAAAATGTTTTCCCTCCAATGACTTTCTTTTGGCTATAAGGTTACTTGATTGTCTTGTTTTCAACTAATACTTGTGGGATTGTTATGTTTTTTTTTTTTTAACACGTCTAATATTTGTGTTAACGTGTAGTATAAATGACATACAGAAAATAAGGTATAAATATGATACATGTACATATGTGTGTCTGTAAGCATGTGTGCGTAACATAAGTAGTTGTAGTTTAAGTATACATACAGTGAATATGTTTTTAGAGCTCTTATTATTATAACAACGTTTTTATAAGAAGGTCCAAGTGTACATACTGTAAATATGCTTTTAGAATTCTTATTATACCATTTGATAGCGTTTAAAGAAACCGCACCAAAGCGGCTTGCTCTGAGCCGCACGTCAAAACAAGTAGAAAAGAGGGACTTGTGATGCTATCAAAAGGAGGAATTCAGACAAAATGGTCGCTGTTCCACTTTATATGGACCCCAACTGAATGAGCAAAACAGAGGAACTTATTATTAACGTGATACGTAAGCTTTAAGGGATGTGATGATGATCATTTTTTTTTTTTTTTTCCTTGCGTACGCCCTGTTGACGCCTCAGGGCCAACGCACCGTGTCTGCAACATTCAAAGAAGAAACAATGTTGCATTTTATCCAAGCCAGACGTCAGATGACTGACTGACCCGATAACGAGAACACTGCGACTTCTTGTCTTCCGATGATCTTTTTTTAAAGCAAAAAAAAGTTGCTAAAAAAAAAAGCCCCATGAAGACTTCTTTGGGATCTCCGGGAAAGCTTCCAACATTCGGTGTTGATATTCGGAGAGACGTTGTCGTCAATGTTTCCTGCGGTTCCTTATTCGGAGCATTTTGCCAATGATGGACGAAGCAAAAAAACTTTAGCAACGTATTTTCCTCCCCAGTGGGAACGTTCAAGACTATTAACGCTACGTGGGCTAAGCCCTTTCCTTCAGAATCAAACCTCCCTCAGCCAAAATGTAACCCCAAACTCAAAATGTTTGCATATCAGGTCACAAAACGCGCTTGGAAACATTCTTTCAACCGCTCAAAAGTGAATTTTCTCTCAGTGGCTCACGGCATTCTCATCATGCGGTCGGGCGGGCGCCTTACTCCGCTGTGGATGAACTTGTCGCCCAGCAGGCAGCTCATCACGTTGGAGCTGAAGTCCACGATGTTTTGGATCTGCCTGAAGGCCTGCTCTGCCGTCTGGAAGGCACACACAACACACACGCGGCACATGCTTGTCAAACTATCGCAAGAGAAAGTACAACTTGGACCGAGAGGACTTTTGAGGACGCTCGTCTTCAAGCGTCCGAGGGTTCCTTCAAAGGCGCTTGACTCTTTGAGGTTTCCGTCACCTCGGTGAGTCCACACCAAGACAAACCGGTTGAACGCACCAATGTGTGAGAAGTTGAGGCGTTTTCAAAAACAATTTCAGTAAATAGCACGCGTGTGTCACGTCATGTCTAGGCAAGCAGGGGAAAACAAAAGCACCAAAAAGAAACATTGCTTTACCTGTGGCGGGTTTTCAGAGTCCTCGGCGGGATATTTGAGCAGGCGAAGAACTTTGGACAGCTGTGAGGAAGCACAGTAGGATTCAGAATATGCACATTTGACGGCACCGTTCAATTCATGACATCAGAAAAAGAGCGATGTTGAGATGTCTTCGTCTATCAGAGGGGCAAAACTAGGTGCAAAGTCATCGATTAGCAAGTTAATGACAACTACTTGTCATTACCAAATTCAACAGTCATGGGGAAAAACCACAAAAGGTGCAACGTGTGACAAACAGACTGGTAAAAAAAAAAAAAACACGGAATGCCTAAAATGCTACAAGTGTTTTTTCTCAAATGATAACATCAAGGACAATGACTCAATAACTGCTCCAACTCCATTTTTTTCTCATGTTTGCTCAAAGGTACCTTCAGTTGTATCCAGCATTAAAAATAAACAAAACATTGGAAACACAAGACCGCTTTTTCACAACTGTGTACCGTATTTTTCGGGCTATAAGTCGCAGTTTTTTTCCCATGGTTTGGCTTGGGGTGCGACTTATACTCAGGAGCGACTTATATGTGAAATTATAAACACATTATTACTTGGTCATTAAGATACTACTTAATTTCTAGTATATCGCTTCACGTGTTATTTTCACACTAAACTGCATAAGGGCGCTCTAGGCCTGTGGAGTAATTGAAACTGCAACTGACGATGAGTCTGACGTCAGCGCCGCATTTACTTCCGGAGTCAGCGGAGTTGTTTATAAGTGACACAGAGGACGAAGATTTCGACGGATTTAATGATTTGGAGTGGCACAGATTGTTCGATAAACTCATTTGTTAAGATTGTTCGATAAACTCATTTGTTATAGTTATTTGAATAATTCCTAATATGTTACGTCAGGCATGTTCTCAGTTCCTCTTTTACGTGTTTATGTAACGTTAGCATACCGTACCGTTCAACCTGTTGCCTATTAATGTTTGTTTTGGGTGTTGGATTTTGTCAAATAAATTTCTCCCCAAAACGTGACTTATACTCAGGTGCGACTTATATGTGTGTCTTTTTCCCCTTTATTGTGCATTTTATGACTGATGCGACTTGTTCCCCGGTGCGACTTATAGTCCGGAAAATACGGTAATCGACACAGTCCAAGAAGTCAAAATCAGAGGACGTTCCCCCCCCCTCATTGAAGCAGCGCAAAGGCTTCAAAAGCTCGAATGTGTAGTCACAGCGCAAATAAACAAACAAATGGAGGAACCAAAGCAGGTGTGGTGTTTTGGAACGTGTGCTGTCATCACTTGTTGCTTAACAACGGCATGCTCGGGCTGGTCCGGCCGGCGCCTTGAGGGGATGGGGTGGGGGAGCGCAGCGCTTGTCCCTGAACAACCCACGCGCTTCAGCTCGGCTCGGCCGGCTGCCACCGGACCCGAGAGCACTTTCGGGATAGTCCGTGATGACAGCCCACCTGACGCCCACCCCACTGAACGTACACATCGGACGTGACGGTTATTTGTGACGTTTGGACGCGCATTCTCATTGTATTGTGGCCAAGCTAGCAAACCAGCCCAAGTGCGCTTTGTAGATCCAAATCCCCCCCTCCGGTTCGGTGGTGACACTTCCGCCATGCGCTTTCAAGTCACAATCATCCCCGGGAGGTTTCTACCCGACTATCCCGGCGAGTTGAGGCCGGCTGAAGGTGAGACAAAGTGTCAAGCGGCGGTCCGGAAGCCGCAGCCGGTCCGAGCACTTTAGCTCAACTTGGCTAGCCGACTGACTCACCTGTACGTGGGACACAACCAGGCTTTTGTTGCCCTCGCCGTGGTAGCGCCAGTCGTTTTCGTCCATTTTGTCCAGCTCCATCGCCTTCGGCGGCGCCGGGTGAGTTTCGACTCTAGCGAGACGGCCGCTTCGAAGTCCTCCAACTAGTTGTGAGTCGGACAGTTAGTTAGCAGTGCATTGACACACTGACTTCTGCCACAACCTGCCGGCTAGCGCCTCATTGCGCACACCAACTTCCGCTTACGTTTTCAAAGTACAGACACATATTTTAATATTACGCTGACGTATCGGTTGATTTAGCATAAATTCAACCACATACATTGTTTTTTTATGTTAAGTCCTAAATTATACAGTAAGATGCATTTTAAAGTGGTTTAAGAACACGTAGGACTGTATTACCACGGATATTTGCTGACGATTGTCTTAATTTTGGTAAACGGTTTGACTTGGTCTTACAGGGCAACTATATTAACTTGACGTATAGCTTTGATTGACTGATTGACCAGCCAATTGGCGTTACTGACGCCGCCGCGAGCCGTACTTACTGCACTCTGATTGGCCAGGCACTTGGGTACCGGCGAACTTCCGAGTTTTCTGTCATAATCGCGAAGTGGAAACGTCGAGTTGATCATATGATCGACGGGTAATTATAGCCCTCGCGTAAAATAAGCCCCCATATGGCTTTTATTTTGAAAGACTGGTCTTATTTGGGACCCTAGAATTTTTTTTTATATATGTACATAATATTTCCATGCACACATACATGTTTCTTGTCAATAGAATAGAACCTGTTAACGTCAATTCTTTTCACATTGAATTTACCCCTTTTTTTTCCCAAACGTTGAAAATTAGAGAATCCCTTGAAAGGGATATATAGTGTGTTCGTGTTCAATTTGAAATAAAGTCCTGCTGGAAATGTACACCGACGGAAAGAAGGTAGTTGTTTTGGAATCTTCATACTATGAAAGCGACCATCGGCCCTTACCTACTGTAATCAAGTTCGACAAACTGAACATGTGACTTCTGATAATTCCGAAATCTTTTAATTTGTATAAAAAAAAAAAAAGAAACCCCCCCTCCACACTCACATACAAACACTATGAGACAATTCTATACAAGACAAACAGTACAGAGGACGTGATCTCTCCTGTTGGTGGGCCCGAGCGAGGTGTGGGAGTTTCCCACTTCTGACAGTCGTGGAAAGCGCGCATTTTGGTGCTTGCTCACAGTCTTTGCGTGACAGCAGGATTTTGTGTGTCTCGTGGCCTTAGTCCATGCCCCTGTTGTCGTGCTGCTTGTACGTCTGAGTCACCAGCGTCCCTGCAAAGGAGCAGCGTAGCGCTTGTCAAGCAGCGCTCAAACAGAAGCAGATTTCCTCACCGAGTGGCGGGGAACGCTACAATCATCCACATATTGACATGTCAAATGTTGCAAATTCAACCTATTCTTGGGTGGTGGTGGTGGTGGTGGTTTTTTCAAAATGTTGTCAGAAATCTTAATTGTATCTTGTAATTTGTTTTCCACTGGATGCAAAAGAACCATAAGAATTGCACAATCATGACACTAAACAGCAATTGCCACTGTTTCTTAAATCCTGCCAACTTAGGAGCACAATCATATGTTGAAGTGAGGAATTCTGATCGGCAAATGTATATAATTCCATTTATATTCTTTCTGAAGAAACCGATATACGTTAACGGTTAGAACTGGCAACATTTGTTTTCAAGAGGAATGACTTGTTTTCAACTATTTCTGTAAGAAAATCTCTATATTTGTTTCAGTGGAGGTCATTGCTGTTAAAAAAAAAAAAAAAGAAGTACAAACGGTTAGGGTTAGTCTACTAAAGAGGACAAAAAAAAAGGACAGGAAGTGAGCAACAGCACACCCAACAAGGTCAAAGGAGACAGGCGAGGTGAGGCAGGGCGGGGCCGAAGCGGGTGCAGGGAGCAGGAGGAAGCAGGAGGGCCAAGCCTTGCTCAATCATCAGTTACCACCAATTTGTGTTTTTGTTTGGGGCATTTGACAGTAGTCAAAATGCACTCTGGACACATGACGCGTGTAGAAAAGGCACTTCCGCTAGGCTGATGGGGGGGGGGGGGGGGTACTTTCATTCACTGGACACTTCATTAGGTACACCTTCCAATGCAAACCTGGACATTTCCGTTCCAAAGTTCGAGCTGTGCATCAAATGAACAACTGGATTAGCACATCACTCGAAGATGCGCTTTGGTGCAAATCCACTTCAAAGTGTGGATTTGATTTGGTAACAGAGCGCTTGCATAGGGGCCCAATGGGACCCGCCAGATTCAGCGGATGGAGAATGCGCTTTGGGACATGCATTAGCGCCGCCAACAAGAATGCAATGAAACAACATGGCCTGGAAAATTAATGTTGGCGCACCATCATGGGATTGTGCAGGTGTTTCTAGTAAAGTCTCCAATGTCTCAGACTGCAGCTTTACACCAAGCAGGCTTGTCAAACTTTGGAGCTCGTTCACAGGGGAGCCATTTTTCCAAAGACTCTGATTTTGAATCTGACTCCTCTGGTTTTGGTTTTGTGGTGTCGTTTTGAGCTCGGTTTGAGAAGCGCTGCTTTGGCAATTGATGTTGATTGGACTTGGGGGTGCGGGGGAGAGGGGGAGCAGCACAGAGGAGACAGGCTGAGCTGTCAATCAGCGGAGCTTAGTGGAGCAGAAGGACCAGCAGGACCAGCACAGTGCCCCCTGTCAGCCAGCATCAGTGGCAATGGCACGCTTACCTGTGGCCAGGCCCCCCTCTGCCCTGCCCTTCATCCCTCCTCCTCCACTGCCGCCTCCTGGGCCCGAGCCGGCCAGGACCTCCATGGCGAAGGACGGCCGCTCGCCCCCCCTGTAGGGCTTGGGCCTGAAGGGGAAGTCTTTGTCTTTACCTTTGGAGCCTTTGGGCCGGCCCGCCGCCTTCTTCTTAGACTTGCCGTCGCCCTTCACGCCCAGCAGGGGGTGCACTTCTGCAAAAGGCGGATCGAGAAGAACAAATAAGCAGCCGTGTTTGCAGAATAATCGGATAAGGGAGGCATCTATTTTACACAGGAGTTCACAGGTCTGGGTAGAATTTCTTTCTTTCTTACCATCAACTGGCACCCCCTGCAGTTCGATGTTGGTAGTGCGTGCCTTCTTCTTGGCCGGGGCTCCATCGGATGAGGGCGGCCGCTGTTTCTTGTCGCCGCCCGCCTGCGCCCCCTCCTCGGTGGCGCCCGTCTGGGGCGTGGAGTCAGGCGGGGGGCCGAAGGGGTTCTCCTCTGGGTCCTCCACCTCGGGGGCGATGGGAAGGTACAACAAAGCCTTGTAATCCTCCAGCTCCTCGTCGCTGCACCAAACACAAGGCGCCGTGAAGGTTACGCAACTTGACATTCCATTCATTTTGCCATCGAAGGCGTTTGGACCCGAGTGTGTCACGCGCGGCGAAGTTGACGAATGCCGTCGGAGCGATTCATCTTCCTCACCTGCTGCAAAATGCCACAATGGGGTCCACCGTTGTGACGTCCACCTCCTCGTCCTCAGCGGCGTCGGCGCCTGCCACGTGGGCCACACGTGGGCGTCCCTGGTTAGAAGCGGCGAGAGCGAAATGTGTTGCGATGATGCCAACTGTACCTGTCTGCTCGGGTTCGCTCTTGTCCTCATCCTCAATGTCAAACTCGGACTCTCGCTCCTCGTACTCAACGTTCTCATCCAGCTCTTTGAAGTCTGGGGCAAAAGCGCTCCAATTCTCCTGCGGGTGGGAAGCAGCGGTTTGCCCTTTTTCCTAATGTTGTGCAGCTCTTCTTTTCAAACCAAGGACCGGGCGATTGCACAAGTTTTCTGCCAAAGGGAGGACACATGCGGGCCGGCGGACTAACCACTTGGTTTTGGGCCCAGATGGACACCACGCCGCTTGAGATGGAGGCAATGATGGGGCGCACGGGATGCCACTGCGGAGAAGAGGAAAGTGGCGTGCCTGAGTGTCAAGAGCGGCGCAAACGGCTGGCGAGCGGGTCCTTACAGCCACATCTAGCAGCAGCTCCCCTCGGGTGCCGTGCAGGATCTTGACCAGGTTGCCGATGCTCTTCTCCCAGATGTAGAGGGCGTGCTGGCGAGCCGAGCCGGCGACGATGTACTCGCCGTCCCCGGAGAAGCAGCAGCGCTTCCACGGAGTCCTGAAGGACGCTAAGACGCGGTAAGAGGCTTCCCCGCCGCAGTAACGCTCAAGTCGGGGAGGGTCCGGGCCCACCTGTTGACCAGATCTTGTAGCTTCTGCATGGGTTCGGGTTCGCCGTCGCGGCCGCAGGTCAGGATCTCCCTGCCATCGTAAACCCGGATGATGCGGTCCGCCGTGTTGATGAGGAAGCAACTGCAAAGTCAGACAGCTGTCATCCAAACATGCATTTTTGGAAGCTCCTGTCTTCTTCTCAAAAAATCATAGCAGTTGAACGAATACACGTTTGATCGTCAGGTGCTGCGTCCTCCTCTCACCTGCCCTTGCGTGCAAATTCAATGGATTTGATGGCGGTGGTGTTGCTGGTGCCGGTGGTCACTCGGAACGACGCCACCAGGTCCTGAGTGTCCGTGTTCAACACCAGAATCTGCACGGCGCGAGGGTTTTCTCATCAGCGCGCGCGGGATTCGACGAAATACACGATCGTGCGTCGGGCCGTCTCGGCCGGCTGACCTTTCCTTTGGCGTTGCCCGTGTAGATGTACTCGCCCCGCCGGTCGAAGGCCGCCACCACGTTCAGGTCCGAGTCGTCGTCCACGGGCAGGACCACATGCTTGGAGTCGGACAGGGTGAGCAGCACTGGCGCCGACTTCATGGGACACACCAGCACTTTGTCCCTACGGAACAAATGTGGATGTGTGACTCAAAACGTTTTCAGCAGCTCTCCGAGAAGCAACGGGAAGAACGAGGACTTGTCTTGTGATCGACTTGCATGTCTCTTGGGTGGCACTGCAGCTTGAGGATGGGCGAGGGGAAGCGGAAGCGCTGGTCGCAGTCGCCCGTCAGGACGTCCCATTGGGACACAATGTTGTCCGTGGACGCACTCACCAGCTTGTGGCCGTCTCGACTCCAACTGGCAGTAAGACATGAACTAATTCACTGCCAGTTCAGTTGAAACAGTTCTTTGACGTCTATAGCCGCCGATGGCAGTGAATGACTTAAAGGAGACATCTCGTGGAAAATCGATTTGTTTGTCCCGCCGATGTGTTGTCTTACCATAAAGAGCAGACGGGATGGATGTGAGCACTGATGATCTTGGCGATGCCGCGCGTCAAGAAATCCCAGATGACAATGCGCCCGTCGTTGCAGCCCACCGCCAGGAGTGTCCCCCAGCGGTTGAAGGTGCAGGTGAGGGCCATACTGATGCAGTCCAGCGTTCCATCTGCCTCCTGTCAAATGCAAACACAACGGGAGCCAAGCCCTGGTTACACCCGCATACATTTTCCCCAAGACTGTCGCCTGTGCTTTACCTCAGGATAGTTCTGTCCAAAAGATTCTAGGGGAGGAAAAAAAAGGAGCAATAAGCATGGACAGTGCACACACACTTACAGATTCTCAACATGATTCAAACTTTCAAAACGACACTTTAGTCATTGTATGAGGGATAGGTAATTGTCACAGTTGTTCATGAAGGCTCAAGGTAATAGATAGATAGATAGATAGATAGATAGATAGATAGATAGATAGATAGATAGATGACATCTATTTATATGAGCTAACGTCACTCCCAATGCACCACCCGTTGACTTTTTAAAACACTTCCGTCAAAATACTTATCTGATACGTCTGTTATTCCAGTAAGCATAGCAAGCGTGACCATTTATTTGGGTCATTTAATGTGCTCGGCTATCTCCCGATGCTAACCACAACAAACACTTGACTATTTTTAGCAAAGGCGTGATCATTTCAAGCAAGTAAGAATTGTCTTTGGTTACCGAGCAGCTCAAGATTCATTGTGGGCCGAACGAGGGTCCGACGAGATCCACTAACTCGACTTTAAGCAGTATTTTCGTCAATTTTTAGTCGTACTTCCACTTTCGTTGTTTCAACTCGGGAGACCCGCCGAGACAGCGGCAAAGACCCCAAACAATGCGACCAAGAATATGCCTGCACCAAGTAAGGCGATCAGCAAATGGTACGAGTTATATCAAACTTTCTCTCGTTTATTTTCCAACTGGTTATCATATGATATCATCGTAAAATAAATATCTCCTTAAATGTGTAGTCGTTTTTTATTGCCTGTCTTGATTCTGTGAGAAGTGGCTCAAGGCGGAGTCAACGGTAACATTCGTCACCATTCGGCCATTTTAGGACAGGACAGAGGACGACGCTGGTGCTCTGTGCTGTGTTGCTGGAGCGGCTAAGGTGGACGATTTACTCGTTTAAGTACTAGTAACTCGCTCAATTCTTGACGGATTTACAAACGGGTTGGTTTATTACAAATCCCTAGCTATGATTCAGCTGGTTGGTTAAATAGCAGATTTTCTTTTTGAAAAAACGCGCCCTAGTTTGTTATTTCTGCCCGGCCACTAAAGGCTGAGCTCAGGTTTACGAATATCATTAAGTTTTCCTGAGATATAGAACGTTTTTTGACATTCTAATCTTTGTCGAAATTGTCATTTGATGTGGTTGTGTTTAATTGTTTGTTAAGAGGTTTTGAGTTATTACAAAGGTGAGAAGAATGACTCTTTTGTTTAAGTTGTACATAATATATAAAAAAAACCAGTTTGAGGAAAGTATATTGACATTTAGATTCCCTATACTGGCTTTGTGTTTACAGAAATACAACTTCACGGGGAATGCCTGATTTTTGTGCTGCCCACGCCTGCTCCAATGAACGCAACCTCCAAACGAGATCCCGTGGGATCACCTTTCACAAGTTAGTGATAACTCCAATTTGGGGAATCATTATACGGAATACAGTGTTGTTACACGGGAACAGGCCTATATAATCAAAGAACTATAACATAAGTTTATGAACTAAAGTCAAATATTACACCCTATATTTGACCTTTTGACCCCATTTCGAAGGTTTCCAAAAAGCAAAGAGCGCAGGAGGCAGTGGGAACTGGCCGTCAGAAGGAACGGCTTCGTCGCAAACGATCGCTCGCTGCTCTGCAGCGAACACTTTCGAGATGAAGACTTTGATCGGTCGGGACAGACGGTCAGGCTCAGAGATGGCGTCTTGCCGCAAATCTTCAATTTCCCTGCTCATCTTCAAAAGGTATGTGCATCATTGATGAATCAAGATTTGGAGATGCGATTTGATGTCACGCAAGTTCAGGAAAACATTATGTGTCGTGCAGCACATTTGAATATCTGGCTGTTCACTTTAGCCGCCGGTAGCAAGAAGAAGCACAGCTACTTCCAGAAGGGCAGCAGAACCCTTGCCCGAGGTCCCTTCCCCTGCTTGCGTGAGTATCTTATTAAACAGTTTGCCGAGTTAGGGAGCGTTCAATTGTGCTTGGGCTTCGCGCTAAGGGGTCAACAAGATTTGTTGCCAACGCTTTGACTCCATGTGCTACATTGTTCCGTAGCGAACGTCGGGCGGAGAAGGAAAGAGCCAGAAGAGGACGTCCAGCGACCACTTGTACGCGTTGCCTTCCTGCCCCGTGGCTCTGAAGGCCAAATTCGACGCGGCCATGAAAGCGTTGTGGAAGCTGCAGTGCGAGAAGCGCAATGCCCTTGCCAGGCAGAGGAGGGCCCGAAAAAAGACGGACAATGGTGAAGAGCCGCCCTCCCTCTGCGTTTAACCATGTGACTGGGCCTTTCATACAATCACGTTAGCATTTTAGCTCTGTACTTTATTTATTTCAAAGTGAATCGTTTGAAATGGACAATTTATCATTTTACATTTTGCTTGGATGACATTTTTTTCCATCATTTCTTAACTGAGTCTGGTGTTAACACTGATCAGACCAGTGCTAAGGATTGTTTCTCTCTTCTGCGTTTTTTTTTTTAACTCATGGTTCCTTTCTTTCTTTCTGTTCTTAAGATGAGACTTTTAGTTTGAACTCAGTCCACTTAGGTGGTCTCTCTGTGTTTGTTTTTGTTGCTGAAATCATGACAAAGTTACCAATAATAAAGCAGGTCATCGCCATTGAGTGTTGTCTCTACAAAAATCGGTTAGAGCTGCCAAACGAAACTTGCTCCAAATGCCTCCGCGTGCCAATATTCTTGATCCTCCCCAAGGAACGACCTCTCTCACTAAAGTTGGTGAGTCACTTACAGTATTGGTGAAATTCTTCGTTTGTGTCTGCATGACTGGTCTCTAATCACACACACCAGAAGAAGCCAAGATGGATTCATGATGTTGCACAAACCACTTCAACTCTGTATGTTTGTCATTAATGTTGTGTGTGTCTATCAAGTCAAATATAATAGAGTGCTACTTTTACAAATAACAAACCCATTCCATCAATTTCTGTTGGTTATTCAGGAGGCTGTTACGTGTCCATCATCGTGCATTTCATTGGTGAGGAGTCCCGCTGCTCTGATGACCTCTTCCACGGCAGCTTCAGGCCCCAGCAGCCTCAGTAGGCTATGGAAGGCCTCGTCGGCACTGCCTACGCCCTGAGATGGGAACAGCTGCAAAGCTATGGAGACAAATATTGATGAATCAATCAACTTGCTACTTATCACAAGTGTGTGAAAGGAGCATCTCACCTCTGTCTGGGATCTTTGTCAACAGGTCCACTTTTGGGGTGACCTCGCCTTCCTTGGACACATCCACGGACCAGTGCACCAAAAATGTGCAGCTGTCACGAAAGCAGAAAACAAATAAACATTTCAAAGTGGTACCAAGACTGTTGTGTGTGTTTTTTTACCCTGGAAGATTAGGATGATGAAAAGTCAGCACAGATGGATTGGAACCACCAGCAGCACATGCCACTTGCCCGTACTTGGCCTACACACACACACATTTATTATTATTATTATTAGATATATCTGTACATCCAGGTTTTATAAAGTGAATGTCGATCAGTTTCTGCAAAGCGCCCAAGTAACCAGCAGGGGGCGCAAAAAGCACGTTGGAAGCTAATCAAGTCCCAAGTTGAGGGAGAAAGATTGGAAAGAGGGCTGAACATTTAGAGAGGCTTCTTTTCTACACTCGTTTTCGTTTTTTCCAAGCTGGAAAGAAAGATAAAAGCTGACTCGGCACTTTGTTTCTCCAACGACAGCATCTGGGGAGTTCATCATGCACGACAAGAACCAGAGGAAGAAAAACAAAGGCTGTGTGTGTGTGTGTGTGCGTGCGCCTGAGTTATGGCAGACATTTATTGCATCATAACATTACCTTTCTCTACAACAATTGAGAATTGTTCAGAATTTTATGACTTCTCAGGCCATATGTTGAAAAGTTTTGACCTGAGCTATGTATGTGCTTCCAAGCAGCAAGTATTTCCTATAGAAATGATGCATGTTAGGATACTACATTGTTCACCATCTATTTATTATTCATAGAATGACACGTTTTCAAAATAATACTTTAATCCCAGAATGGGGAAAAAAAATGATTGAAAAAAAATTTGAAAAATTTGTAATGATGTCATCACCTAATGTGAAGTGGTGGAAAGAGGGTTAAATTAAAATGGGAAGTTTTGTGGGGAAAAAAAACCACCCCACCACACATACAGATGAACTGACATTTTTTTCCAAATATTTGTTCCCTTGTATGAATGTTCAAATTTTCTGATCCAATCAGCATCCAGCGTCCGTGTGTTGACATTCCAATCTAATCTGCCTGTGGACTTCACCATTAGCGCAGTCGTGCCAATGTGGACAAGCAAAACACAATCGGAACCACACATGGGGATGGCTGATGGTGTAGTGGTACACTCGCCTGTCTTGTGTGCAGGCACCATGAGTTACATTCCTGTGTTTGATTAAAAAAAAAAATTGGCATCACACATCAAGATGATCAATGTTATTTTGCATTATTGTATTATATTGCAGTTTTGCGTCATTGATTTGCAAGTCATATTGCCCAGATCTTTCCGGACATCTGAGTGGCATATTTGGCCTCGCCGTGAACTCTGACCTCCTTCCAGACCCAAATGACGCTCCCCTGTGACACGCTCTCTCTCGCGCTCTCTCTCTCTCCCTCACTCTCTCTTGTCGCTTGCTCGCCCACTCGAATGCAGTTGCACTACACTCGCTCACTGCGACACACGCTGAAACTTTTCTGGACAACACACACAGACACATTGAGGAGCGTATGTGAACGCACATACAACACGAGGACAGACATCTCTCCGGACGCAAAGGAGGAACGAGGGAGGAAGAATTTGGCCTCCAAAGTGCTGGTAAGGTCCACTGCCTGCCTGTCTGTCATTAGCTCCGCCCCCTCGGTGCACTTGTATGGTTTGGTGATGCTTACTGTCTGTATCACTGATGAACAACATATTGTACAGTCGTTGTCAAGCAAAGGTTTCAGTGTTAGAAGTGTCGTCGTCTGTATTTATGTAACATTTTTCCCTTTTAGTAGAAAGAACCATATTTGGTCATTGAAGCCAGCGTTCAAAATGGACGCCAGCCAGCCCCACTCGCAACCAGAGCCCAACCTCGCCAAGCCACTTGGAAGTTAGCGACATTAAGTTTGATCGACGTGAGCAGACCCGCAAAAAAAGTCTCAAGAAACCAAATTTTGGCAAAAAAACATTGTTTGTTATTTGAAAATGTCAACCCCTTAACCTAGTTTGGCGAATGCCCACCATGACTAAACCTACAAAGAGTCTCAAGAAACCTGAGAAGACACACAAAGTCTTCCATTGCGGTTGGAAGTGGACATGTTCAGTTGACAGGCTATTTTCAAGGTTCATTTGAGGACAAATATCCTTTTTTTCGGAAAAAGTCAGTCAAGATCTGAGTTTTTGATATGGTGGGATAATGTCTTCAACTAAGATGTCAAAGTCATTTTGAGATGCGTTTCCGAAGGGAAGTGTTCCTCATAAAATATGTAAAGCGTCATTTGAACAAGTAACAAATGAGAGTGGCTCTCATTGTCTGGCTTTCATTAACGCAGTTATTTTTATCCTCCATTGGAGCTCCATGTGAGCCTGCTCATCCAGGATCTTAAAGGGGAAAAAAAGCATTTTCCACATTTCCCTCCCTCCTTCAGTCTCAGGACAGAGGAGACATTAGTGTCTCCTCCCCTTCCTCTTTGGGTCTCACTCTCCCCCTTCCTCTCTCTTGCCCCATCACAACCAGAATAATTAACTCTTTGACATGGCAGCACAGTTGTTTGGTCAGGTGTGACTTTTCACTGTCCACACGGGGGCAGCAGAAACAATGCTCATGTTCACAATGAACTGGGCGGAGTTTAAGAGGCCTGCTATTAAAATTCCCCAAGGGCTCTATTCTCTCAACAAATCACGACTGATGTGAGAGTATTTTGTGAGTATTGATTTCTATAAGTGGAGTTATCGATCTTTCTCATATCTGAAGAAATTTAGAGCACGACTAACAGGTTCCAAAATGACAGCCATTATGTATCTTCTGGCTTCTTGAGCCTCTAGCAAATCTCATGTCACTAAATCAAACTGGCCGAATTCTTTTTCCCAAATATTCTCAATTTAGCATCATCCACCTAACGACTACAGATTAGAAATTTCATAACAACGCGAAAAAATTTGGTCTTAAAAATGTTCACCTCAAACCAAAGTAGCAGCACGACACAGAGAATGCATCATGACAAGAGGGAAGTGCTTCAATCTTTTGTATTCACACCGAAACATCAGGTGGGCGCCCTGGTGGATCCTCTAATTAGGACAGTAGACTTGTAATTATACGAACGCACACAAACACACACACACACACACACACACACTAACCCTAACCATATATGAGCGGCAGCCACGGCACTGATGTCTGTTTTGTCTCCAAGGTACAGCAGGTAAAATGGTTTTGTTGTTTGATGGGAAGAAGAAACAGACGTTTGGAGCTTGACAGTGTGTTCAGGGGTGTGTCTGTCTGTCTGTGTCTGTGTGTGAAGACATGAGGACAGGACTGCTACTGGCAGCTTTGTGGCTGTTTCTGGTTATCACCATGACCGACGGACAAAACAGGCGGGATAAACTTCGCAAGCCCAATGGAGGAATGCGACGGATGAAGAGGAAACGGGACGGGCCAGGTAAGCTGCCCTGAGCCGATCCGGGCAAAGGCTCTTTGGCACTTAACGGGAGCTTCGTCTCGAGTTGTACAACTTCTTCCGCCGACCGTTGGACAGATATATTATCAAGTGCCTCGGCTTCCGGTTCAAAGGAACGCTCGATCAATTTGGGCTCTTCCCTGCCGACTGCGCGCGAGGCCAATGAGGAAGAATCGCAAGAAGTTCCTGAGAGCCAAAACAAGGTTATTGACTTTTTGGCGCTTGACTGGTGTGGTTTGTGTGTTTTTCAGCAGGTCAGGCTGGAGTCAGATGGGGGCGTGCAAAGGCCCCGATGAGCCGACACCCTCTCCGTGCGGAGCCCGTCCGGGGAAACGTGATCTTGCTGCGCTCCGACGGGGACGTGCTGCAGCAGCACTCCAGCTACAACGTTCTGCCAGGTCTGGCGACAAGCCGAGCTTTTTGAGCATCCACATTCTGATACCCCAAGAATCATACCAGCTCAGTGGTAGAGTGTCCGCCCTGAGACTGGAAGGGTTCAAACCCCGGTCGGGTCATACCAAAGACTATAAAAATGGGGACCGTCCAATGTCACACACGAGAATAGTTGGACAAGTGCTCGGAGGCAAATTTGTGTCCAGTCGAGGGCGATGCGGCGCTAGATGACAGGGTAGGACTCGCGTTGTGCAAGTGTACGATTAGCAGCATCAATGACAGGGGGGGACAACAGCCGCAAACACTCACTGGTTGCTCTGCTAGCTGACTCACACTGACAATGACTTTAACGTGAGTCTGCGTGTGTGTGCAGGTAAGCAGGGTCAGTGCGTGTTCCGGGGCATGACCATGTTTAACCAGGCGGTGTGGTCTCCCACTCCGTGCGTCACGTGTCTGTGCAATGGCGGGCGGGTGCTCTGCGACGAGCTCATTTGCCCGGTGGCGGCCTGCCGCCTCTCGCTGGCGCCCGCCGCCAGCGGGGAGTGCTGCCCGGTCTGTATGGACTCAGTTCCTAACGCAACAGGTGAGAAGCCAGCATGTACGTGTCACGTGGGAGATGGTTTGTCTGTCCAGCAGTCTTGTCTGTCTCCCTATCCATCTGTCTTCCTTCCTCCCTCCCTCCATTTTTTCCTGCCTAAATCCTTGCCCTTCCTGCCGCCCGTCTCTTTCCCGCCCTGCGATTGGTCGTCACCGCCTTCACCTCAGATCCAGACCTCGGTCTGGAACTTTCCGGTGACTCCCCAGCGCCCCGTAACCGTGACGATTACCACGCTGTCATGACCGACCCGCAGCTCAGCCAGGAGGAAATCCAGCGCATCCTCTGGCGGGAGGAGGAGGAGCACCTGGAGGAAGAGGAGCGATTGAGGGAGCGGCAGGAGAGGAAGAGGAAGCAGAAGGAGATGAGGCAGAGGATAGCGGAGGAGAGGAGGAGGAAGGAGGAGCAGGCAGAGGAGGAGAGGAGGAAGATGGAACAAGAAGAGAGAAGGAAAGCAGAGGAAGAGGAGAGGAGGAGGAAGATGGAAGAGGAGAGGAGGAGGAAGGAGGAGAAAGATGCATGGGAGAGAGAGAAAAAGCTGAGAGAAGAAATCCTGCAAGAGGAGGACGGGGAGGTGTGGTTGAGAGGAGACGTCTTCCAAATGCTCCCCAAAGAAGACGAGGAACCCGAGGAACCGGATCTCCTCCCCGCTCCCATCCCAAGACCTCCGGCTGCCGCAGAGGATGAATTGAAGGAGGAGAAAAAGGAAGAAGAGAAGGAGGCGGGTGCAACGGGAGGAAGCCTTCTTCCTCCTGGCTGCGACATTTCCGATGTCACGCTGACTTGCAACGACGCTAAACTGACGTACTTCCCTCCTCTCTTCATGCCTCGGCTCAAGTCTCTCAGCCTGGAGGGTGAGTGACGCACCTTCTCCTTTGACGGACATTCACAGCCAATAGTGAAGAAGAAGAAGAAAAAAATCAACGTGGACAATGATTTCATGCTAAAAGATTTTTGGCAGGCAACAACATCAGCAGCATCCCAGCGGAGGCCTTCAACGGCATTCCCAACCTGGAATGGATCAACTTGAAGAAAAACAAACTCACGTCGGCGGGGATCGATTCAAGAGCCTTCCAAGTGAGACGTGCCGGCCTACTCTCGCCCGTCTGTCCCGTAGAAATGTAGCCAAAATTGATTTCCCTCTCAATGAAACAAGAATCTGACCATGCTGCGGCGGCTGTACTTGGACGGGAACCTTCTCGACGTGGTTCCTGCCAATCTACCGGTCGGCCTGCAGGAGCTGAAAATCAACGAGAATCGAGTGCAGAAGATCTACGAGAACACTTTCCAAGGTGACACCTCCCACGTCTAACTAAATGTCATACGAGCACAATGCGTCCCTTCTGCACAACAACAGAACCTCAGCCTTGTCGTATCTTCTTGTCATCAGAATTTGCGAATCGCGTCTGAGCGCATCCTCTTGTTCTTCACCGAGCGTGTTTGCAGGTCGAAGCGCTTTGGTGATTCTGGAGCTTGAGGCCAACCTTCTGAGCGAGGCCAACATGGACGCCAGAGCCTTGGCGCCCCTGCTCCAGCTGTCCTACTTGCGACTGGGCCGAAACCACTTCCGAACCATCCCCCAGGGCCTCCCGGCGTCACTCCTGGTACGGGCTCTTCTCCGCCTCGTCCTTTTAACGAGGCGACTTTTTGACGGCTGATTGGAAACATTTTGTAGATTTATGTGAGCGTGAAAAAAGTTCCAACAAACCACAGTGAGATCTGCCAAATAAACTCGACTGACGCCACTGAGTGGGACAAATGTAGAAAACCAAGCTCACTTGTGGTCTTTTTTCTTTTTCCATTCAAACCCAAAGAAATGTACACCAAATGTTGAAATTGGCTGCACAAAAAAAATCAAAATCCTCCTTCTTCCACCAGGAGTTGTACCTGGAGAACAACCTGATTGAAGAAATCCCAGAGGGCGTCTTCAACAACAGCAAAAACCTCAACGTGCTTTCCCTCAGGCACAACAGGCTGGAGGAGACCAGGATCGCCCCTCTTGCCTGGATCCACCACAGGTCCCGCAACATGCTAACGGCAGCTCGGTTGACACAATGTAGCAACAGCCCATTGAGTACATAAAGCTCAAAGGCAAAATCCGGATGGCTACGGTCGGACATGATTTCAGACTGTCACCCCAGAGCGGCTAAGATGCTAACAGGTGCTCCAGCCTGCTGCGCTATCCAACGTGTGATCATAATAACGGCCGCCACGGCAAAATACAGCAGGAAGGAACACAACGTGCTCAGGCAGAGACATCAGGGATTCTCATCAAGTCTGTTTGTCGGCTAATATTTCGATTCTTTCCTTTCACGAGCTTCAGCGACGCACGATTGACGGCTGACTTATTACTTTTGGCTGGCGGGCATGTTGGTTGGAGGACTTTGTCTCGAATGAGCCGTAATTCCGTGTGATGTATACCGAGGTAAAACCTCCTTCATCCGTTTCCCTGCTGCAGGAGTCTGGAGTCGCTGGACCTTTCTCACAACAGGCTGTACCTGGTGCCGTCCTACCTGCCCAAGTCGCTAGTTCACCTGGTGCTGGTGGGCAATCGGATTGAGAGGATACCTGGTGGGTGGACAGCCTATCAGTCAGCGCATACCCTAACCCTGGCAGACTACAACGCTATCTTGAAATCCTAATCCAGGCTAGAAAGATGTGAGAGCCTGAAAGCCTCAGCGTTTGGCCTTAAACCCCAAAGTAAAAGGTCTTAGGCCTACTTTGAAACCCTACTCCTGGATTGAAACCCTAATTCAAATCCCTATCCCTTGTTCGGAAGCGTAACATTGGCAAAACTCTAATGGACTCCATTTGAACTCCAGGCTTCGTGTTTGCCCACATGGATCCCGGACTGGAGTACTTGTACCTGTCCTACAACAAACTGGACGGCGAGGCCATCGAACCAGAGTCCTTCTTTGGGTCCTACCACTCCATGGTGGAGCTGTGTCTGGACCATAACCAGCTGCTCAACGTGCCTTCGGGCATCAACGAGATGACCAACTTGCACTTCCTCAGACTCAACAACAACAAGATCAGGTAAGGACGGGAACCCTTCCCCATCTCAAATCTTGTCTTATCCTCACCCCCCTTTGTCCAGGAGCGTTCCTGAAGAGAGCATCTGCGATCCGGAGCGTAGCGGCGACTCCACCTTGGTGGCCGTGAGGCTGGAGAACAACTTGATCGAGCCGCTCAAAGTTTCCCCCTCGGCCTTCTCCTGCGTGCGCTCGTCGTCCAGCGTAGTCCTAAAACCCCAGAAAACCAAATGACCCCGCCCGCCACCAAAACACCTTTGCAACCATATCTCAAATAGCAACCTCAGACATACAGACATTTCCGAAAATACAATGTCATTTCGGGTCAGGATGGATGACCTTTCGCACTGCTCGCCAAAGCTCCATCCCCGGCCGGAGAGTTGGACACCCGGGGGAAACAAAGGAAGCGTAACATTTTGGAATATACAGCGTGAAGGTGTCTACAAATTCTCTTCTAAAGTGCAAACGAAGGTCAACTATTTTTCAATAAACACATCCAACGTTGCGTCATTGCCTTGCACTCGTTAGCATTAGCTTAGCCAAGAGTGATTGTTTGCTCTCTTATACAAAGCGGGCCAACTTTATCGTCACATTTTCCGGCGACAGGCCGAGCTTTCGGTCTTTTCTCAATCAACGCACGGCGGCGGCCGCGTGAAAAAAAAAAACAATGGCTGGAAGAGAAAGTGAGGGCGAACAAGAACATTTGGGGTCGATTACGCGGCTGGTAATTGAGCGCAGATGAAGTGTCACTGTGCGACGATGAAATGCGCTCAGCGTAAGTCAGTGAGCTGAGCTCGTCAGATGAATCCTGAAGATGATTCCTCTACTTTTCGTTGAGAAAGGCGCGTTTTGGTGAACCCAACCGATGGTTCTACTGCTGATTGATTACTAAGAAAGAGGAAGCGACTTTCTCTTGAGGTAGTTCTGGTGCTTACAGGACAGAATACAATTCTGGTGGAGCTTGAAAAATTGCAGCGAGTCAATAACAGGGTACTTTTGAAGCGACAAAATGGCTGATCTTAATGGGAAATCGTGCCAAGTGGATGATTGAAATGCCAGGGAGTCCAAAATGTAAAGGAATGCTTGGATTTCCCAAGCGTCTGAGAGACAGCAGATCACACCAGGTCAGTCTCTTCATGTACAAAGACGCTCTGACATGTGGAAACGTTTTCCTCGCTTGCAATAAAACAAGCAAAGCCAGCGCCAGTAGATAGAGGCCCGCTCAAGAACGAGAAGATCAACGAGGAGATGTAATTTGCCAGCATCACATCGGGCTCTCATTAGATGCTGTTTGGGAAAATTGCATCCTTCGACCTTGGAATTTGGCATTAGCTAGTCTTCTGAGGTAACAGAGTGCCGTGAGAGGAGCCTGAAGTGGAGACGCTTTATCATCGTCCTCCTCATGGTCGTCGAGATTTTGCCGAGGGTGGAGCGCCGTTTGCGCTCGCTGCCTGACAATCTGCCACCAATCTCGTCGTGCAGAGCAAACGCGCGGGGTGTCGACCACGTCAGACAACTCCGAATTGTTTACGCTCATGTACTTGTGTGTCTACGTGACCCAAAAAAATAATCAACACAACTCTTTCCAGAAATATGTCAACAATGTCAAAAGTCCTTCAGACATTATTCTCGACTTCCTCTACCTTCCGTGGCCTATTTAAAATTCAATTGACAAAATATTTGACACGTCTTCACCAAATTGCCCCCAAAAACTAATGAAGGCACTCTTCACACTTCCTAAAATGGCCACTGGTGTTGCCAGTGATGATTCAGTTGTGAGTCTGCGTGGCCGCACGTCTTGGATGAAGTGGTTTGGCCTTAATTACTAGCCGCAGACTTGAGGATGATGTTAACTTCCTGGACTGGCTCAAAGACTTTGGGACGATGCAATGACAGTCGGAAAGGCTTTTTGACTTGCCTGTGAAAATCAACAAGCCCAAAGACCCCCGTGTAACAAAGTGATGCGGCTCACACCCACGCGTTGGTGTTGCTTCTCAGCTGAGCCGTAAAGGCACCACTGTTCCTCGCATGCAAAGTCTGTCAAAGAGATTACGTGACGGGCCGAGTCGACATCTTGTGTTCGGCTCAAGGAAAATTCCAGATTCTCGCTTTTCGACAGCTCAGGTATACGAGCCACCTCGGACGGCTCGCATTAAACCCGCTGCAGCTCAGTCAAGTCCAGATGAAGGACGTTAACACCGCCTGCGCCCCAACTCAGACCTGTTGCGAGGTGGTCTAAGCTCGAGTCTACTTTCAAACAGATTGTCAGATGGTGAGCAAAAGAAAATGCCTGCCAATTTTCCAAATACGCTCAACCAGGCCTCCACGGATAAAAAAAATAAATAAATCAAGAAGAAGATGATGTCCATGAATATAGAAGCGATGGTCTGCCGACGAGTCCATTAATTGTCTGTCTGCCCTGACATTGATTGCTATTTGTTTCTACGTGCAATGCCAACGGCCACAAAAGCGTTTAGACACGGCATGAGAACTTCTCGCAAAAGTGGAAGTTTCAAGGAAACGGCTAAGCGTTTCTCCTGAGATGACCTCAGACGCCTTGGAAAATATGACTGCACGACGGCCCCCCCGGCGAGAAGACAGCAGGGTGGAAAGCCGAGCCTCTTCTTTCATGGCTTTTTCGCCTTGTGAGTGCCAAACCAGGGGCACGTTTGCCTCGGGGGAGGGGGGCTTCCAGCGACGGAAAAAGGAAACGTGAGGCGCCGGCAAAGACGACCCCGCGGTGCGTTCAAAAGCGCCTCAAATATGCAAAGTGGACTTTTTGCTCCGTACAACACTGCTGATGTATACAAACATTTGCCATTCAGAATCGATCATTGTATCGATTCTTCAAATCATCGCATACAATTTTGTCTCCGATTACTGATCAATAATCATTTGTATTTATTTGGTATCCTAAAAAGAGGTCAACAAGAGTTTTGTCCGTTTATCTAAGCGACCGAAAGTAAACAAAACGTTTCCAGTTTGGACTTCAGCGTACTAACTAACCTGGCGAGGCTTCAAACATTGGCAGATGTTGCTGCCATGACAGAAAAAGTCGGGTGGCGCGGCGGCAGCGGTGGGGTGGGGGTGGGGGTGGGGGTGTTCTCCAGCTTTTTTCTTTTTTTCCTTCTTGCTGCTGAGACAAGGGGGGATGCTGTTCTCAACTCTGCGCTGACTCGGGTTGCATCCCTCACTTGTGTGTCGCCCAAAGTGTGCTCCTGTTGCTGCTGAGCTTGAAACGAGGACCAAAGCCTCTCTGACGCTGACGGATAAGGTAGGGCGATGACCGCTTTGGCTTTTCTTGACATTTCCACTTTGTGCCACTGCAAAAGTAGTCTGATGAGTGGCCTTTCTTTGACAAATTCTAGAAGCAAACTAACTCTCAGCAATATTACCAAGTCGGTAGATGCGATAGAAGAATCCCAAACCAAGACGCCTCCGTTGGTTTGGAGCTCATTTGGTAGACGCAAGAAGGAAATAATGAGCAATGACAGTCATCGGGTGCTGCTTGCGGTGCGACTCAAGTGTTCCGAGTCAGAATGCATCAAAGTCGACAAGAACGGCGGGAGACGTGACCAAGGTCAAAGTGTTTAACTGCTTTACAGTCAAGTTGGATTTGATTCCTTCTTGCGGCTTGCTTTCTTATGACAACAAAAACACAAGACAAGATCCACATCAAATTCCATCAAGTAACCAAGCTGGTCTGCACTAAGTCTTCTGAAAGTATCTCCTGGTGTGGTTCTCCATCAGGAATCCCAAATGTTATGTTGGCTAAAGCTCCAAAATTCCTCGGAAGTCATTGACTCAAAAATATTGAGAAGAAAATATCGGTTCTCCATTTTCCATCCTTTTGTTTACTTTCCGATGGTTTGGGGCAGGTGTTTTATGATTTGATCAAAGAATGGCCTGAAAGATGAAGTGCAAGTGCTCTCGGGGTTAGACTTGCCGAGTTCCAAGCTCGGACCTTTTAACTCCGACGAGATCCGCTTGTCGGAGACCGGACAGCCACGCTGGTGCTGTTTTGATGGGATGGGATCCTGATCAGATGTTGCTGAACTGCTGTTCTTTGTTCCTGAATAGGTGCTGGCTGGTTTTGGGTCTCTTTTTGGATGATTTTTATAGCCAAGTCTTAAAGTTAACACAATGCAAGGCTAACAAAAGTAACTGTAGACTCTTTTGGATCCTATTTTTCCATAAATACTGAAGTTGTTAAAGTTCTGAGGAACGCCGGTCTGCATGGACTCCACAGAAGTCTGTTTAATGCAACAGCGCATATTTGTGGCCAGTCGGCGGCCGAGCAGAGAATCCATCTAGATTAGCACAGGCGCGGCAAGCAGACAATGTCGGCCTCTCAGCGGGCAGCGTGAGGCTTTCATAGAGGGAAGCCGCATAAATCAGCCCCATGGCCAACAAGTAGGAGCCTGGCAAAACATTTGCCTTGGCCCGGACCGCGTCCTCCCACCTGGGGTTCTTAGACGACCGCGCAAACAACGACAACCTCGGTTGCTTGCTCCATTGCCTGCAAAGGATCACTTTGGACTTATCGTTGTCGAACCTGGAATTGTAATATTCAAACTAAACACGGCTCAAGCTACTAACCAGTCGTCGTAAAGCAAATAACCGACCTGTGCCAAGGTTAACAAAAGTGGAGGGGGCGTGGGGGAGGAGTTAGGGTTATTGGTTTCTCCGACCGCATTCAGCAGATTTCTGGCTGACACGGACAAGTCAGCAGTGGTGGTGGATTGGTCGACTGGATTTCGATTGTTGGTGTGTGAGATCGTTTTTATCTGTTAAAAAAACATGGCAAGAAGATGATTGATTGTTTGATTGATTGATTGATTGCCACTCTCTGCTCTCATTTGCCCCGTCGGTTCCTTGTAGCAAAGCTAACCACAAGCTACGAGACGACGGCGTTTCGGCCCAACATGAGGGCGGTCCTTCTGTTCTGTATGCTGACGCTGGGCAGCAGCCACTACTACCAGCACGTTGACGTCATGGAGATCATGAGAACCCACGACGTCATGATGGCTGATTCCGGGGACGACGACAACTACGACGATCGTTTCGACAGCTGCCCAATGAGCTGCCACTGCTCGCCCAGAGTGGTGCAGTGCTCTGATCAAGGTAAGAATGCTGGCCTGGTCACATGACATCACTTCAAAATGCATGGATGGATGAATGGAAGCTATTGGAGCCACCGCCAAGAGGGATGAGAAGTCTAACCGGCCTAGAGCAGACAGCTAGATCATACGGGGAACTCCCTGTGGTCATCAATAGCCAAAAGTCGCAGGTAGCCGGATTCAAGGCGACATGATGTGATTGCATCGGCAGGTTTGATCAGCGTGCCGGCCAAGATTCCAAGTGACATCTTGATGATG
Organism: Syngnathus typhle; assembly: GCF_033458585.1. Classification (NCBI taxonomy): domain Eukaryota; kingdom Metazoa; phylum Chordata; class Actinopteri; order Syngnathiformes; family Syngnathidae; genus Syngnathus; species Syngnathus typhle. The sequence goes on from NC_083748.1 coordinate 12,724,701, forward strand.
GACCTCCAAAACAACGATATCACCCAGATCAAGGAAAACGACTTCAAAGGCCTGGACAAGCTTTATGTGAGAGCAACACACAACACCTAGGAAAGACGTCCAATGGACGGCAAGGCGTTTGAGTATTTGTTGGATTTAAGGTCCTCTTTCTCCTCACCTACATCGTCGGCGTCCAGCTTAAGGTCGCGTGCATGACAATTTCCTGACCGGCAAGACAATTTGGCACGCTAGTAGAACGTCTTCAGAACCTGGTAAAGAAATGAAGGGAGACGGAAAAAACTCGACTTGCCTTACTCGTAAGGGCGCAAAAATGGGGGGAAACAAAACCGTCTGAAAAGATGAGAAGATCAGGAGAGCCGCAAAGTGAGTCACATTTCGTGCAGGAAAACACCTGGTAACATTTCAGCTTGGAGTCACGTCGATCCTATCAGCCCGCACGTCTCGTGTTTGTGGAGTGACTCGAGTAATTAGTCGTTCCTCTCGTTTTCCCGCTTCCAAAAACAAACCACCGCGTCGAGACATGAACGGCGTTTTCCCCTTCTGGTGTTTTCCTCGGAGTCGGCCAAAAACTGACCGTTTTCAACCGCCGCAGCTACAGACCGGATACGCATCTGACACGAGCCGATCTGGGGGCTCAGGGTTGGGATCGCACTCTGCATGCTCAACTTTTGTGGGACCGACTCAAATCATGCCCACTGGCGACCAGTCCAGGAGGCGGTTGGGCGACCCAATTTGAGATCATGAGATGTGGAGCCAGACCAGAAGAAGGCCGTTCGTCACACCAAGGATGCCGCCGAAGAGCTCTGACAGCTTACCATTGCGTTGTCGGAAGGTCATCCCCGAGCAATTGTTTTCTCTCGCTCCAGGGCCTGTTCCTGATCAACAACCGCATCTCCAAGATCCACCCGCAGGCCTTCAAGAACATGAACCGCCTGCGCCTGCTCTACCTCTCCTACAATTTCCTGACCGAGATCCCGGCCAACCTGCCGCCCAACGTCATCGAGCTGCGCTTCCACGAGAACAAAATCAACAAGATCCAGAGGGATGCCTTCAAAGGCCTCAAGAAGCTGCATGTGCTCGGTACGGACCCGCAATGAAGAACTTGCTTTGGCTCCGTTGACTGCAGAAGGCCGCAGAATTTTTCCGGGTCATCTGAGGCCTCGCATTGAGTGTCTGTCCATTTCGTACGACAACTCAGGCTTGGACGAGAGTCCCGAAAATGCCTCTGCTTATAATTCACCAGAGAGTTTTTCCAAAGGCAGGATGCTTTGTATTCAGTTGAGACGATAAATTGAGAAAAAAAAAAAAGTATGAGCATGAAATGGAAATGATGAGTGTGGTTTTACCAGACGTGTGCGGAAACATCAAAAGCAGATGCGCTCTGTCATTCTTTTATTGCGGCGCGTACAGCAGCGGCATGCGATCGGGCCGAGCATCAAGGCCAGCTCATAAATCGAGTGGCGGAGAAAAAGCTAAGAAGACGATTAGGAAGGCGATTACGTTTCTCACCAAATCAAAGAGGATCGCATGTAGGATGGTTGTAACGACAGGAAAACACGACGACTATGACATCCGACGTTTCCGAGGACAGGAAAGCCGCGTTGACAAGTCACACGTTCGCCGATTATTATCTTCGGTGCCAATTTGAAACACTGTGGCTTGTTGCGCCAAAACAGAACTGGGCGCCAACCCGCTGGCCAACACCGGCATCGAGCTGGGGGCCTTCAACGGGCTGGCCACGCTCTACGTGGGGATGTCCGAGAGCAGGCTCACGGCCGTGCCCAAAGGTGCCGCCGCCGCTGTCGTCGATTCCAACTCACGAGCGCTTGACTTACACTGACCTGGCTATGTTGTTGTCCCCGCACCGGACCACCCCGCCCCTCCCCTTTCAGACCTGCCCTCCTCCATCACAGAGCTCAACCTGGAGTACAACAAGATCTTTAAGGTGGAGGTGGAAGACTTCATCAGATATAAAAATCTGCAGAGGTGAACACTTTTTTGGTCTCGTACAATAAACACCAAGGCTGGTACTAAAAGCAAATACAAGACAAATACCAAATTTTCTGATAATGCGCAAGCTGCCGAGAAAAAGTGTGTGTGACTGTCTGGCACGCAAAGTTGTCAAGCGCTTATGTTATGTCGGTGCCGGCCGGCCGGCAGGCTGAGCCTGTCCTTCAACCAGATCCGCTTTGTGGAGAACGGCACTCTGGCCCACATCCCTAACGTCCGCGAGATCCACCTGGACAACAACAGCCTGAAAAAGGTCCCGCCGGGTCTCAGCTCGCTGCGCTACCTCCAGGTCAGACACCTGACGCACACTCACACACACTTATGCTGAGCCACGACAGACTCGAAAAGACAAGCAAGTGTAAAAGTCTTAATATTGCGCAACTTGGCGCCAACAGGGACGTGGAACTTTCCAGTATGTCAGCTGCACAAAACTGCACTCCTCTTTTTTCCCCGCTCAGGGATAAATTTCACTCTCAGACACATTTTAATGATTGGAATCATCTTTCCAAAACGTCCGTCCGTCCGTCTGTCTGTGCAGGTGATTTACCTCCACGCAAACAAAATTAGCAACGTGGGCATCAATGACTTCTGCCCCATCCGATTTGGCGAGAAAAAGAACTTGTACAACGGCATCAGTCTGTTTGCCAACCCCATCAAGTACTGGGACATCCACCCTGCCACCTTCCGATGCGTGGGCGGACGACGGGGCGTTCAGCTCGGAAACTTCCGCAAGTGACCGACGGCCGTCAAAAGGGGAGAGCCGCAAACGATGCCAGCGTCATCAAAAGTCTCATAATCACAGATGAAACAGATTGGAACATTTCACATCGTCACTAGAAGTGCACACACACACATATGGTTTTATGTCATATTGGTATGAATGGAAGCCACGAGGCCCCTGTACAGGACGGCTTGGGGGAAGGGGGTTAGCAACATTAGCGCCTCCCATCTACTGCTTTACAGGAGCAAGAACATTGCATCGTTCTAAATAACCGTTACGTTGACTCAGCAGCCTTCCCCGGAACAACAAACAGAATTTTCTGTCTAGACCTTTTTTCTTCTTCTTCTCTGTTTATCTTTGATGTCATCGTGTAGTCGGAACCATCCGTTTTGATGAAGCGTTCTCACGGCAGGATATTGGCCAGATTCAGTGCAATAAGAATCGTTTTGTCTTAAAAGGTTTTACACGGATGTGGAGTCAATTAGCAGATGTTGCGAAAACATAAACGGTCACAACTATCTCCAGGTTGAGCTCAAATGAGATTTGCATGAAATGGAACATGTATTGTCATATGTCCGCTCCTCTAATGGTGCTATATTTATTGAGTATGTCTTCAAATAAAGCTAGAATTCCTCCCCAATCTTGCGCACTGTGGTCATTGATCCTGCCTGTGGTGGGGCGGGGGAGTCCAATATGAGGACAGAGTAGATACCAAATGGAAAGTTTCAAGTTTGGTGCTGAAGTAATGCCCCCCTCTGCTGGTCACAGTCAACACACCAAGACTTGAGTCACCTCCTAAACCGTGTTTTTGTTGCTGTCTTTAAAATAAAGTAAAGATAAAGGTCAATTTGGAAATCAGATTAAATGCACAAGGCTGTCTGTCTGTCTGTCTTCCGACAGCGCATGACGGATTAGGGGAGGTGACTGGTATGAAAACAAAACAGCTGGACATGTTCATTGTGTCTGAATTCACCAGTAGATGTCAGTGCACACTCAAACTTCTGGTTCGTGAGGTCAGTCGGAGATTTCTAGGCTCCTGGGACTGGGGAGGTGGGGCGGGCGTCTACCGGATTGTATTTGCTGGGCTCTTTAGATGATTGATATTTATGATAAGCAACAAATAAAACTCTATTTAAAATGATGTTGGGAAATATTGGCAAAGAATCCCCTAATATACGTACACACCAATACCTACGAGGTAATTGCCAACCAACGATTTACGGTACAAATAAATCTGCCGCGATGTAAACTCAAGGCCAACGACTGTTAGCTGCGATGTTCGGACCTGACGTCTCAGCCTGCTGCGGTTCCACTCGAGTAGGCCAGGTGGCGGTAGCGTGCCTTTCTGACCGTTAGCCATTGGCAAAATAAATCACAGTAACGACCATGTTTCTGAGGACTTTAGAAGCTTAAGTGTTCAATTCCAGGTTAGTCCCCTGCAATGCAAACACAAACTAATGGAATGTTCCGACGCTTGTTTCACCTCTCTGGTCCTGTAGGTGGCGCTTTTCAAACTCTGGCCGACTGTCCAAGCAAATCAAAGACAAGATGCTTGAGATGCTTTCATCTTAATGTTTCGACTTCTTTCTTTCTGCCTTTTGTGTGCTCGGAATGCTAACCACCAACGACCGTTTCAAAAAAGTACAAGACAACCGCTACGAATACGTAAAAGACCACAAATTCCTCCGACGGCCATATGAGCAGTTGGGAGTCTGGAATTCTAGCTCACTTCACGAGCAGGCTTAAAATTGCCCCCACCGATTCGGAAGCCAATCTACCCAGAATCGGGGTACAAAGGTGGCTAACCTTTGTCGTTGTTAGCGATTTGCCAGTGAGATGAATACTTGCTAAGTGCGTGCTTTCGGAGAGCGAAGAGGCGAGCTGCAGGAAACATATGGAAGACATCTAGCACTTGGCCAGACCCCCTCCTGCCACGTTTCACAGCGCACACACACACAAATCAATGCACGTGGATATGAGAGCACGCACACACACACAATCATGTTAAAGAGAAGACATGTTTGCAACTCAACGCCCTCAGAGAGGTAAACAAAAGAGCTTGACTGGCAGGATGAGTCGCAATCAAACAACTGACTGATGTGGTTTTTGGACCTTTGCTGACTTAGGTCTGAAGGGGGGGGGGTATCTTTGGTGGCGCGCCCCTACTTTAGTCTTCCTCCATCGATCTCCACAGATTTTCAAAGGTTTGGACTAAGGAAGTGAAATTGTTTCGATTGCCATTTGGTTTCGGTGTGAGCGAACCGAGCGCTTCTGTACTGCCGTCTTTGACAGCTCCAAGACTAGCGTGCAAAATTGTGGCTTCGGGAGGGCTCAGGATTTTTGGAGATCTGCCATGAGGTAAAGACGTCTTTCTCAGGCAACGTGAAAGGGGCTTCAGAGTCTGGAAGGAGCCGCCAAGGCGTCCGATGTCGGAGCACAATCCCGGCTTGATTAAGAGCAGATTCCTGAAGCTGTCTGGAAAACCTGCACTCCAATAATCCTTTTCCCAAAAGACCAGGGAGAAAAAGATTCTATCACAGATTTACGGCTCTTCCCAAAAGATCCACGAAAAAGCTACTACCAGCGGTAGAGTCCTTAGAAGGTCTTCAAAAGCTCATCCAAATGATTACTTTCCAAGGCGTGACCTTTTGGAAATGCAACGTAACCCACTCGACCTCGCAAAGACCAGCGTGGCTGACCCGCCTCAGGCAGGGGTCACCAACTCCAGTCCTCGAGGGCTTCCTCCAATCCAGCCTGTTTAAGGCACAGCCTAACGACACGCGCCCGATTCAAATGACCAGCTTGTTTGGAAGCTCTGTAAAAGCATGAGGACATTCCTGATGATTTGAATCGGGTGTGTTGCGGTGGAGATGCATCAAAAACAGGCTGGATAGATGGAGACCCTCGAGAACCGGACTAGGGCAGCCCTGGCCGAAGGAAACTCATCAAAACACGCAGTGGATTTGAAAGCATCTCAAAATGCCGTGAAGTCTTTTTCTGGTCGCTCGAAACCACAGCAGGCCTCGTTCATTCGTTGCTCGGCGTCAACGTGTTCCTCACGTGTGGGCTTCTTGGAAGTTCCCATGTTAATGCAATTAGGTTTGTTTTAAGAGGATACCATGCTTGCAAATTTTTCTCCCAGCGCTAATTGTGACGAGGAGAACATGGCCCTCTTCACCGTCTGGGGAAAATCATTTCTTTTTGGGGAGGGCTTTTTTTTTGGACTCCATGAATGGTGTGTTTTGTCTCTGTCGACTTCAATCGAGTCAAACTATGTTGATATTGTGCCGACTTAGGGCCGGACGATGATGGAAAAACAAAAGTAGTACGGTGCCAAGGAGCTATGTTGACGTGAGTTAACGAGCTTAATTTACGCTATTATTTTTAAAGCGATTTAAGGAGTGGCCTTTGGACAAACGTGGTGCTTTGGCGCCATCTTCTACCCACTCGAGGTATTTTCATGCCAAACAATTTTGGCTGTAAATCGAATGATGCCTGAAAGGGTTTTAGTTTTATGGCGCAGCTGAACTTGTTTGTACAAGGCACGTTGTGGACGTCCCTCCGCATTTACACAGCCTGTTTTGATTATTTGCCGCACGTTTTGGTCAGAAAAAATATATATATATATATATAGTTGAATCTTACATTTCTGCGTAACGAGCAATAATGAAAGCTATCAACTGAAGAGCGAAACGTTCCAGTCGACATCTGCTTTCGATCGTGTCGGTTGGACGTTTTTGAGTCACGACTACATCGGAGTCCATCTCAAGTCAGTCTCCTCCGTTTTTAAAATTCCACATGTCAAGCCACACGTGAGATTTATTAGCCGCGGCGGCTCGCGTCTTGTCGGCACGGTCGGGCATCTGGTGAGTCATGCGGCGGGCGCACTTGCTCTGGCGCCAAGCGACAAAGTTGGCATCTGTCAAATCTGGTGTCTACGAAAAGCCCGCTCGAAAGACTTCAGTCGGCCGCATCTGCTCTGAATCCATCTGACAGCGGGAAGCCTTTTCGAAACACACCATCCTTCAGTACTTCAGCAGAAAAAAGCAACCACCAAAAAAAAAAAAAAAAGAAACAATGTCAAAGCAACTGTCGACATCCGTAAATTGCACAAACGCACAAATTTCATTCCACAATAGCCTCCCAACGCTACGTAAGTGGAGCAAACCTTCTCCACCCTCGTTATTGTTTTGCTCCATGTGTATGCAGCTGTTTTAGCACTTTCCCCCCCCAAATCCTCCAAGAGCGAATTCCAAGACGGAACGCCGCAGTTTGAACAGAGTCCCAGCATAAGGAAAAGCCATCGCCGGTGCCGATGGGAAGAGCAAATCGGTTTTTCCCACGTGGCTTCGCTCGCTTGTAAAATATTGACGGCGATACGGAACAGAGTCACTCGGTTGATTGACTTGGTAGACGAGCAGCAAACGCTTTGGCGTGGACGATTGACTTCCGTGTCATGTTATGAGCGAGACACAGCAGACACAGAGACAGCTTCTTCCCCCAGGCTGTTGCTCTGATGAACTCACACCACTCATAGAGTCTCAGAGACATTACTGTGCAATAACATCCTGCTCCTCACACCTTCTTGAATTTGTCTACACTGTTTTTGCATTATTCACATGTCCTGAATGTTGTTAGTCACCTAAATGTTGAACAGAGGGTGTGTTTCTACCGAAGTCAAATTCCTTGTTTGGCACGCTCAAACATGGCGAATAAAAAAACTCTTGAACTCTTGAACTCTTGAGAGGGACGGAGAAGACGTTTTGCAAGAAGATGGAGCAAGTTCCCGCCTTAGGACGGCTAGCAGCAGATAGCCCAATGCTAACGTGTGACACTCGGCAGTAGTTGGAAGTGTGTGCAGGCCGAAGCTTTCTCGTTTACTCTCCTCAATGCAAGCCGGAGTAGCTCGAGTTTTTCAACTCATCACATATGTCCCAAGTTGATTCGTTGTACAGTAAATGATCAAATCATTAAAAAAATAATAATAATAAATTGTACTCGCATTAAAAGACATTATGAATATTAGGTTAATTCATTGCAATCCAAATACCGTATTTTCCCGAGTATAAGTCGCAGTTTTTTTCTTTGTGCGACATATACCGTATTGGTCCGAATATAAGACGATGTTTTTTGCATTGAAATAAGACTTACATTCGGGGTCATGTCTGTTCTTGGTGTATTTTGTCACATAAAGTTCCCCCCAAAATGCGACTTGTACTCCAGTGCTACATCTATGTTTTTTGTCTTCTTTATTATGCATTTTATGGCTGGTGCGACTTGTACTTCGGAGCGTTTTATAGTCCGGAAAATACGCTGAATAGAAATCATGAAATAATTTGAGAGTTTGCACTGATTTGGGCCCTAAGCTTGATTTACACAAACAAAAGGGAGAGTGAATCTGGCAAAGCAGTCTGGGAAAACTTTCCAGTGGAAGAAACGCGGTGTTCTAAATGAGAGCATGCCGAGTGTATTTCACAGCTGTTGATTTGCGGCTGCGTTTGGACCGAGTTCAAACTTTGGCAGAGAAAAAAGACGTGACGGGCTTCCCCACGCTTTTTTTTTTTTTTTGCACATCGGTGCTTCTTCTTCTTCTTGACAAGTCGCATCGAGAGGAAAAATGAGCGCAAAGAGCTTCAAGAGAAAGCATGCGAGCCTTGCAGGCCTCACGTCGAGAAAAGGAAGGAACACGAGCCTCCGCACGCGCAGTGTTTACATAATAAATACATTTTATTTTGAAAAACGTTACGATTATTTTCCATTTCCAATTTCACGGACCATCTGCGATACTGCTACGGACCAGTAGAGTGCCGCAGACCACCGGTTGAAAATCTTTATGCTAGGTTGTTGTCTCAGTGGGTGACTGTGCGCCCTCCAGTGGATAAGAAGAGCAACAACAATGCGGTTATTGCGCTCTCTGCCCGTGGGCCAGATTGGAGCCCCTCGACAAGCCGTTCGGTTTGACAGCCTGGCCCGGCCCTGCCCAGCCCAACCCCATTTGGATGTTGCACAGTTTGAAGTGAAGCTTTCACACCCTGGAAGCAATTCTTTCTATTTGCATGACGTGCTGTGTTTCTTGGAGGAATGAGACGCGGTTAGGAAAGGGTTAAAAAAGAAAAGTGTGTGTGTGTTTGGGGGGGGGGGGTCTGCTTTTTTAGCGCGCCGCTTGAGCCTTTAAATAGCGTCATTGGACACAGGCCGCCAAGGGGGCTCGAAGTGCAGCGCATCTGCTGGCATGGCGAGCAGCGTGAGGGAACTCGTACTGACGTGCATGCTGCTGGCGCCGTGGCTGGCCGCCGGCGGGGCCGCCGGAGCACCAGGACGGCAGCAAAGCAGCTTCTTCGGCAGCCGTTTGACATTGACGCGGACCAGGGTAAGAACTTCCTTCCGCCTTATTTTGTCTAAACAATCCCAAACCGGGCGAGATGGAGAGTGTAAAGAGGCTGAAGCTGAATAATGACTTGAGTTCGGGAAAGTGGCTGTGCCAACTCTGTTGATGGCGCATGTGTGGCCACTAAAGTTGCTGCTTTAAGTGCTATTGTCCAATGTCAGCGAGTTACATTTTGATTATTACTGTAATTTTCGGACTATAAGTCGCGGTTTTTTTTCATAGTTTGGGTGGGGGGGGGGGGGGCGACTTATACTCAGGAGCGACTTATATACATATATATGTTTGTTTTTTCACTTTTTTGGGCATTTTATGGCTGGCGCGACTTATACTCCGGTGCGACTTATAGTCCGAAAATTACGTTAGTTGACTTCCCCGAGTGTGCGCTAAGACTTAAAATGTCATTTTAATGTCAGGTCCTCTCTAACAATCACTAAATAAGGAATTTTAAACTGCGTGCTTGTTTTTCTCTCTGGAGAAGCATTAAAAGCTGACCTTAGACCCCATTTGCAATGGTGAGGCCAACGTTTCCACATGGCCGAGCAACACTCGGCACTGGGGAGACTTGACACCCAGCACGCAAAGCCTCATTCCACCACACGCGGCTAAGCAAAAGCAAACATTTGTCTGCGGCCAAAATGCAGCACGAATCTTCCAACATAATCTTGAGTCGCCGCTCTCGGGACCAGTTGCGTCTGGCAACAGATGGAGCAAACGCTCCAAAAAAGCCTAGGTGCAATTTCCCATCTGTTGAGCAAATCTTAAACGCTACGTTGAGTCCTGAGAGTGAAATGGGCTGGATGAATGAGTTGTTGCTGAGGACGCTAGCGTAGGAGCAGAAGATTTGGTTTTGAACGCAAAACGATGGTCAAGAGCCTCTGCGTCACCAACACGACATGATAACGCGCCGCCGTCATTGTTGTAAATGCGAGGCCACATGAGAAGTGGGAGAAAGATATCCATCGCACCGAATGGAATCAGAGCTCCGTAGTGGGCAAACGGCGCGAGGCCCAACTCCCACGTAAAACGGCCTTTATAACGAATATCCGCTTTTCATCGGCAAAAAACTGTTAAATTGCGATAAAATCGGCAGACTGATGGGCAACGATTGAAAACAAATAGACAGCTCGAAGAAGTTTAAATTCTTGCAAACACAAACTTGATTCTCATCATTGGGTTTGGTTGATTCCACAGAGGGCGCCGCCTTTGGCAGACCAAGAGGACAATAGCCCTGGCCCGGCAGGGGGAGACGCATCGGGTAAGCCAAAGAAAACCGAGCCACGTTCGTTTGCAAATCTTGGACACGGGATTCCGCTGGCAACAATTGCTGATGTCACGTCTTTTCACCTCCCACCGGCATGTTACAGATCTGCCCACCTGCCTGCTGTGCGTCTGCCTCACCCGCTCGGTGTACTGCGAGGAGGTGAGCCCGGACATGACGGCCGTGCCCACCCTGCCCAAGGAGACGGCCTACCTCTACGCCCGCTTTAACAAAATCCGCAAGATCCACACCGGGGACTTTGCCAACATCGGTACAAAAGCGCCTGCCGCCGAGGCAATTACGACAGTGGGCAAAGAGAATTGAGTTCCGAAGCAGCCGCTCTTCTCTTACAGTAACGCTCAAGAGGATCGACCTGACGGCGAACCTGATCTCGGAGATCGAGGACGGGGCTTTCGCCAATCTGCCGCTACTGGAGGAACTGTCGCTGGCGGACAACAGGCTGGTCAGGCTTCCGGCGCTGCCCGCCAAGCTGACGTCGTTCAACGCCAACAACAACCTCCTCAAGACCAAGGGTGTCAAAGCCACCGCCTTCAAGGTACACGCGGGACATGACGTGCGCTCGGCCGTGCCCGGTGAGCAAACGGCTTAAATGGTCCTTTTCCAAACCTGACAGAAACTGACGAGTCTGGCCAACTTGTACCTGGCTAACAACCAGATGGAAGCAGTCCCGCAGATCCCGGAGAACGTTCGGACCTTACATCTACAGGTACGTCGTACGTTACCATTCTGAGCCACTCCGTTTAGAATCAAAGCCTTGCTTCATCAAAAATCCAGCCCACAAAAAGTCTCAAGTTGCCATGACTTGAAGAAAGAGGAAAAAAAAAAAGACATCTTGCCATCTCAGGAAAACATTACTGAAAGTCCTTTTCCAATCGTGGCGTCGCCTTCGGAGCAGACGCCCCCAAATACGCCATGGGGTCGTTTTTGCGGGGATGTTAATTCCTGCCCCTCTCGCCACCAGAACAACAACATCACGGACATCAACATTGACACCTTCTGCAGGTCCAACGACACCTACTACCTTAGACCCAGCCTCAGCGAAGTCCGTCTGGATGGAAATCCCCTGGTCCTGTCCAAGCACCCTGACAGCTTCATGTGTATGAAAGTACTGCCGATCGGAAGGTACCGGTGAACATAGAGGTGGGCGAGAATCTTGTTCTTTGGGGCACACTGACTGAAATATTCTGGATGTGGGGAGGGGGCTGGCCTTCTGCATTACAAGTGAGGCGCGAGACAGTCACAGTCGAATTATAAGTTGTTTTCAAAGCGCCTAAGCAGTGTGGCCAGCACCCAAGTGGGACAACAGGTCATTAGCGTGAACTTTGAGTCGCGCCTAACTTATTGGACAGCAGAACCGTTGATGATGATTAAAAGCCACAGGGAAGATTTGAAGATCCCCTCGGATCGTCATTCTGGCGTCGAATCCAAAATGCTGCGCAATAATTCGGCCTTACCAATAAATCAAGAATGAGCGTGGCGGCAGCTTTGCGGCCCTCTGTCACTTTGCCGCCTTTCTAACATTAATTTATTAACTCAACTTGAATTTAAGTATGGAAGCATTTATCATCATTTATTGAATCCATGTATGAAATGTAGCCCCTGCAGTAAGAAGACAAATGCTTACCAATGTGCAGTGCTTGTACAGTGATATCAAGGTATGGCTTAAGGTGTTTGAATAAAGTGGATTTTTTTTTTTTAAATGTGTTTGGAATTATTGTTGGTGAAGACGAAACCTGCGCAACTGTTTTTCAAGTCAAGTTGACGATGCATTGCAGCGATCGTGTTGCGCCAGTGTGAACTGAGATTGAAACCTTCCTGCATGGCAGGCTAACTGTGTGGAGAAAAGCACACGCCGCATCTCGCACATTCCGTACCAGAACTGCACGACAACGCGAGCTGTCATCGTTTTGGACTGCTGAAATGGAAATGTGCTGGGATGAAAAATGCACGCGAGGGCTTGTAAATGTTTGCGGTTTGTAGCCCGTTAAGAGGCCGACCACCATCGGCGCTGTGAAAGCGTGGCAACACAGAAGAAAACAACTTTTTTTCTCTCCACCCTCAGCTTAAAACTCCAGCGCCTGTGCGTCATTAATAGTTGCGCTCCGTGGGACAATCGCATTTTCCGACAAAATGAAAGTCGAGCAAAATAAAACAGGGGAAAAAAAAAAAAAAATCTCGCAGGCAAGTACGGAAAAAACGAGCTAATGCCCCGTTTGTGCGCCAACTTGGCAAAGCGTTTGACTCTTGGAGTAAACAGCGGCTCCGTGTAACTTCTGCAACGTGATTAAATGTTGAGTTCTGCCTGCTGTGGAGTTAGGACTGGGTCCAACCGCCAATTGTAAAAGCATTTGGCCGACACCACAGCGGGCCAACCGGTTAGCACGTTCAAATCCAAACATGTGCCTGTCGAGCTCGTGTCGGGGCTATCAAGTTGCAGATGAAGAGACACGGGGCCGATGATTACGAGCGAGCGGTCCCAGTTGGATCGTGCCGCCACTTACCTGAAAGTGCCGGAAGGCGTGGCGGCGCTCGTTCATCCTGTCTGAGAAAGTCCGGAGTGTCCTGAAGAACATCAGGAGTTCCCTGCTCTCCTCCACTCTGAAAGGCCAAGAGATAGAAAATTATCATCCCTGCTCTACGGAGTGGCGTAGAGGAATGACACAACTAAGTATATCATGCTTAAAGCAGAGGGGTCTTCAACTTAAATAAAACATATACAAGGTATGTCTTATTTATTATAGAGGCTTCATTTAGTTGCAATAAACAAAACGATGTGAACAGACCATATGTGCTTTTTATGTCTTTTTTTCCCCAGAAGTAGGGTTCTCCGCTTGTCGTGAGTGCCAAGAGGCACGCGTCGAGCCGATCTGCGCTTGGCTTCGCACTATCACTCTAGAAAAAGAAGGCCAGCTGACTTTTGTCAAGTCCAGGCTGAAAGTCCACAGGGTTTACGGCTCATTTGGCTCGGGACTCGCCAAAAGACAAGTCTCTAAATCAGCAGTTACGCTGGAGAATAAATTCAGCCGCGTCTCCGTTATCCGCAGTGTTTTTCCATGTGTTGTTTTCCAGACAGGCATCGTCCAGATGTGACTGGAGAGCGCGGCGAGCTTCACACAACTGCTAAGACTTGCTGAAGCTCTCGCGGGAGCCTCGAAAAAGGCAACCTTGAGCTCCACCTTGCCTCACCACCTGGCCAGTCGGCGTGGTCGCCTCGCGGTTGCAACGAGGCCAGCAGCAAGTGGAAGAACACTCACCCGGTGAGGAAGCGGCTGAAGTTGCACAGGTCACTGGCACCAGTCACGACATTCAGGCTGTCGACGGACTTCTCGGGCCGCTCACCTCCCTGCAACACAAATACAATCTCTGACATCTGTTCCATTATGTTTGTTGAGATTTTAAAACCCTTTCTTAGCCAACGTCACAGCCACTGATTTTAGACTTCTGCCCTGCTAAAACTCCACACAAACTCCTTCGATGCTCACTGAAACCAGGTGCGGATGCAGTTGTTTGAATTCCCCGCTTTGCACTTCCACTTGAGAAGCTCCGCTGTCTCGTGTACAAGCAGCAAATCAACCGTTCCGACACATTTTCATCCGATCATCCCTCTCTCGGCAAGAACAGCAGAAGTTTCCTCCGGGAAACAGAGAAGCCTTCCTCTCGCCATTCATTTTGATGAGCTCAAACACTGAGGTTACCTGTAACATCCATCACCATGTGGCAGGGAGGGAAAACATACGTGAATTAAAGGCATACTAAAAGAGCGGCGGCAATGTGACAAATGTCCATGTCTCCGCGCGACATAACTCAGCCGTGTAATGAAAACAAGGTTGTGCTTTGCAACAAGGTGACCATGAAAGGAAGGCTTGAGCAAAGCAGCCGTTCCCCTCGTTAATCCCAATAATGAAAACTTTGGAAGACACGAAAGGTCGTTCAATGATACTTTCATCTCATTTTACAGAAGTCATATTTCTTTTTTATTTGCGTGTTGAAAGCTGTAGCAGAGGTCAGCTGCTAAACTCATCAGAGTGCAGCGATGAGTTTGGAGCTCTGGCACCCCCTGTTGGCCCCACAACGCACCAGCAGGCCTTTTGACTTGAATGCAAAGGCCGTGTCAGTACTGCAAAGTTTGCAGTAATTGTTTTCCCTCTACTACGACGCTAAAGTGCAGTGTGCCTATTGAAAAGTCCATGTGCTAATTAATTGTAAATCTCCAGTAAAGTAAGTTTACTTTGTTGCCTACCACCGTTTGTTAGAATGAATAGTCATGGCAATGGGATGGGATGGAAACTGTTGCATTCAACTACTTTCTTCAAGAAATGGTAGGAAAATACAGTGAACACAAGCACATTCGTCTTCGACTGCCTCAACTACAGCAATTTGTGTGTCAACCGGCATCGCGACCCACCTTGATCTCAGAGAGCTGAAACTCCACCTGGAAGTCCAACTCTGAGCACTGACCGCAGACACACATCTCTTGCACTGACTTGGTGCTGCCTAAAAATAGACACAAACACAAACCCCAGTTGTCAGTCATCAATATCTTATATCATAGTTTTAATTTAAAAAAAAATAGCACCATATGATACTTTGCTTGATCAAAAATATCACTAAAAGAGAATGTGTAGTGAAGGAAATTATTTGTGCATCGTGATTTCTTGCCTTAATTCAAAAGGTGTTGTCTGTCGCCTTAGCCACAAGGGGGCAGTATAATACACACAGACAAGAAACAGTAAATGCAATTAACAGTGATATTATTTGTTTATACATTCTTCTCTGTCTGCATGTGTTACTACAACGTTGATGGAAGGTTCGTCAACCTGCCGATGGCGTTTATGTTATGCGTTAGCATTAAGCTAGCAAGCGTCGTGACATGTTGCTCTGAATTGTCCGTGGTTGGGAATGTGACTGTGAATTCTTGTTTGTCCCTGACATTGGCTGGCAAACAGTCTAAACATGTATCCCCACCTCTGGGCAGCACTATAGAAAACAGATTTGAGTTTATAGAAAACTGATTTGAATATTTGGTTTGTCTTTTTGACGTACCGCTTTGCAGAATGCGTGCAGTGCAGCTCCTCAGGCTGATGCCGTTCATTTTAGTCTGACGCTGCAGATCTTCCTCCAGCTGCTCCACCTCCTCCCTCAGACTGGACAGAGCCATGCGAGCATCTTCTTTAGGCCCGTGTCCGCACACCAGCAACCTGTCACACATCCAGGCAGACGGCTGTCAAAACTATAAAAAGTGTGCTTCGAAGCTAGGATATTTTTTTATGCTTCTTTTTGTTATTCATTGATTTCTTTGTATATAAAGATGATAACAGTGATCATAATGATCATTTAGGTCATAATAAAAGTGCTGTAAAATGTTCATCCATCGAGGCTTAGCAAGGAATACAACTCACAGTGCATCCCGTAGTGGTTGGCTGGAATGCAAAGCGAGTTCCTCCTGGCGCCTTTGACGCTGGCGCTGCAGTTGTGCCACCTCCACCTGAAGACGCTGAATGTTTTCCTCCAACAGCATCACCTCCTCCTTGTTCTCCTCATTTATCCTTTTCTCCATTCTGATGAAACAATCCGGACAAATACATCAAACATGTAATACTTGTGAAAAACAGAGTGTAGCAGTAGTACCAATGACAAAGACACCGACTACATGAATTGTGTCAAAACGTTCTATTTGACACTCACACTCGGTATTAATTTAACCATATGGTTGTTTTCGTGGGTAATTAGAAACAGTTGCCCCCAATGTACCCAAACAATCCACTACAGCTCTATGTAGAAAGTAGAAAGTAAAATACAAATATATTCTGTGGTTTACTTAGTTAACGCTGACTTAGTAGTCGGAATGTACATGTTGCTGGCTAAATTGAGACGGCAACCACCGTTAACGACGCATATGTAATGTCACACGAAAACAGTGAAAATATACGAGTTCATGTTCATGATAAAGCGCCTTACGAATATTTTTAACGTATTAAAAACATAAAAATGAAACTTACTGGGTGAGTTGGCGAGGTTTCTCGAAAGAGAAAGATTTGGAAACGCGCGCGCCTTGTGGACGCTACCACTTTTGCCGACGTCGGAGGGGTCGGGAAAATCATTTATTCAGTTCCAACGTTCCAATTATTCTATATTTAGGAGCGTGGGGAGAAAATAAAACTAATAACTTCATATCAAGCGCTAATATGCCATGATAGAGAAAGCTGTCGATGATACACAATTCCCGACCACTCCGAGCTAAGTGAGCAGCTCGAGGTTGACGTCATTGGGTTCCCCTTGATTCAGTGATTCCACCTTGAATTATGTCCAATTGCACATTTTACGTAATTATAATTTCATGAGTATTAATAAAATACTATTTTATTGGCTGTTATATTTATTTTCTCTATTTTTCGTCATTTTTAATGGACGACTTTGATAGCGGAACGCTCTAACGGTATGGAAACATCAGCGGACTATAGTGTCAAACGGACCGCGGTGCCGACTCCTTTAAAGGTTGCACCAGGTGGTTCCCTGCGAGGTAAATATCAGCAGCTTTCGAAGCATATGAATTCCTTTACTAGTTGATCGTTTTGGATTTTGAAAAAGCGATTCGACTTGATTTGTTGATGTCGTAATTAACCCTTTGGTAGGCTCCGAGTAGTTTTGAATGAGGACCATAAAAGATGACACCTTTCTTGATTTGACTTATTGCCTCGGGTGGTTTCGATTGTTGATCTATCTATGCCGGGCTGTGCTGTGCTGTCCTGTCTTATTTAGCGAGATGCCGCGTCTGTACGTGGGCGGCTTAAGCCACTCGGTCACTCAAAAGGACCTGACTGATCGCTTTGGAAATTTTGGAAACGTGGAGGACGTGGAGCTCCGGACCCGCCGGGATGAAGAGGGTGAGCCGTGAGATTTGACAGGAACGTGCCTGAAAACCAACGGACGGTTTTTGCTCTTCATACAAATACCTAAACTAAGAATACCCAAGAAACAAAATACATTTCATCGTGGTCTTACAGCAATGAGACATTTATCTGGGTTCATAAAAGCTAAAAAAGCTTTTGGCAGAAATCTTATCTTATTTTCTTTGCAGGTGTTCCCTACAAAACCTTTGCTTACATCAACCTCAACATTTCTGACACGGACCTAAAAAAGTGTAAGATAAAAAGTGCAAGCTAAAGTCTTTTTAAATAAGTCGTAACAATTGTTACCACACTTTGTTTTATTTCTCAGGCATGAGCGTGTTAAACAAATCCAAATGGAAAGGAGGAACGCTGCAGATAGAACTAGCCAAGGAGAGTTTTCTGCAAAAGTAAGTGTCTTTCTCTATGAACACAGACCCTGTTTTCAGGTGCCTGGTGAATGGCTGGTCTTGTCATCCAAGGCTAGCTCGGGAGAGGGAGGCGGAGCAGCAGCGCCTCCGTCACAATGCCGACGACACCCACCGAAGGGAGCACAAGCTGCTGGAGACCCTCAGGGAAGCCGGCGTGGACAATTTCACCATGAAGGCGGCTGTGCCAGGCACGGAAGTACCAGGACACAAGGTGTGTCTGTTTGTGTGTCGTAAGATTGATCGTCTTGCGGAAAATTAAGTTTATCTGGCCTGTTTTCTGTAAATGGTGGTGGAAGGTAGATAGATGGTTGTTCAGTAACCACGTTTTCTCCACTTAGGACTGGGTGGTCAGTAAATTTGGTCGTGTGCTGCCGGTCATGCAGCTGCTCTGTCAAAAAGGCGCCAGGGCTCGCAGCATCAAGTACGACCCGTCCAAACACTGCCACAACATCCGTCGCTTGGCCCCGCCCACCTCCATTGCCGACCCTCCCACCCCCGTGGCCCAGCTCACCTGGCGCATTGACGCCGGAGACGACGACATCAGCAAGAGGAGGCGAGGGGAGTTCCCACCGTACCAGCCGCCAAAGCCCAAGAAGGCTCGCACGGATGCCACGGAAGCTGGGAACGACGCCAGGCAAGACGCCTTTGATGGGTTCTCCCCTGACGCAATGCTCGCTCTTGTTCACGTTTTCTTGACCTCTTTGTCCATCTCAGATCGGCGCAGGTTGTCAGCACCGCCGAGCCGGAGAATCGTCACCTGTTGAACAGATTCTCGCCAGCAGACAACCGACCTCCGGCCCAGAGGAGCAGACACGCACGTTACGAGGACAGCGACTCGGACGAGGAGCTGCGTCGGCTGGTGGCGCTTGAGCAGACTCTCCAGGCGCCGGGGGAGAACCCGCAGGACAACCTGGAAGTGGTGGGACACGACTTCAAGTGCGGAGGTAACGTCAGGTTTTTAAGTAGTGTTCTTATTTTAGCAGACTCTGAAGTTTGTAGGTCACAAATCTGAAGATCGCATTGACAAACCTGATCGCTTTGGGTTGAGGTACTCTTATTGATTGATTGACAACTGATTCATAATCCGATTAAGCAACAGCTAACCAAAAAAGGAGCAAACACGAGTATTGTACCGCCAACTGTGGCTGTGCGCGTTTGACATTTGCAACTCGGTCGGCAATTCCAGGAAGGCCAACCAACAACCAAGATGAGGACGATTACGACTCTGCTGACACGGACGAACTCGTCACTTTGAGAAAACATCCTCTTTGTCCCCGGAAGAACACTCGTCAGGAAAGCTCCCTGGCCGATCTCCACAAGGTGGCCGAGAAATGCCAGCAAAGCTCCGACCGGCGAGCCCAGAAGAGACCAGTCGGGAAAGCAATCATGCCCGAGGACGTCTTGGCCTCTCACCTGAGGGGCGGCAAGGACCCTCCAGAAATCAAGAAGGTGGCAAAGACAGAATTCAAGAAGATGGCAAAGACAAAATTTCCCGCCTTTCTAGGCACGGCCACTCTCTACGAGGAGGTGCTGGAGAAAACGGACTCTGCACAGAACAAGACGGACCGGCTGAATGCCTCTATGTTGTCATCGTCAGAGGCGGCGGCAGCCAAGAGCAAAATCAAAGACGACAAGATGACAAAAGCGACGGCCGTCCTTCCTCTGGAAGACAAAGACAAGGTCACCCGTCTGGGACTCTCTGTGGTCGATCTCCAGAAGGTGGCTGAGGAATGCAAGCAAAGCGCTGACCGGCGAGCCCCGAAGAAACCAACTGGGAAAGCAATCATGCCCGAGGACATCCTGGCCTCTCTCCTGAGGGGCGGCGAGGACCCTCCAGAATTCAAGAAGGTGACAAAGACAAAGTATCCCCCCTTTCGAGGCACGGCCACTCTCTACGAGGAGGTGCTGGAGAAAACGGACTCTGCGCAGAACACGACGGACCATCCGGCTGCGTCTTTGTCGTCATCCTCAGAGAGTAAGGCAGCGGCAGCCAAGAGCAAAATCAAGAAGACAAAAGCGACGGCCGTCCTTAATGAGGAAGACAAGGACAACGTCCCCCGTCTGGAACTCTCCCTGGTCGCTCTCCCAAAGGTGGCTGAGGAATGCCAGCAAAGCTCCGACCGGCAAGCCCAGAAGAAACCAACCGGGAAAGCAATCATGCCCGAGGACGTCTTGGCCTCTCACCTGAGTGGCGGCAAGGACCCTCCAGAATTCAAGAAGGTGGCAAAGACAGAATTCAAGAAGGTGGCAAAGACAAAATTTCCCGCCTTTCGAGGCACGGCCACTCTCTACGAGGAGGTGCTGGAGAAAACGGACTCTGCGCAGAACAAGACGGACCGGCCGAATGCGTCTTTGTTGTCATCGTCAGAGGCGGCGGCAGCCAAGAGCAAAATCAAAGCCGACAAGATGACAAAAGCGACGGCCGTCCTTCCTCAGGAAGACAAGGACAACGTCACCCGTCTGGGACTCTCTGTGGTCGATCTCCAGAAGGTGGCTGAGGAAGAATGCAAGCAAAGCGCTGACCGGCGAGCCCCGAAGAAACCAACTGGGAAAGCAATCATGCCCGAGGACATCCTGGCCTCTCTCCTGAGGGGCGGCGAGGACCCTCCAGAATTCAAGAAGGTGACAAAGACAAAGTATCCCGCCTTTCGAGGCACGGCCACTCTCTACGAGGAGGTGCTGGAGAAAACGGACTCTGCGCAGAACACGACGGACCAGCCGGCTGCGTCTTTGTCGTCATCCTCAGAGAGTAAGGCGGCGGCAGCCAAGAGCAAAATCAAGAGGACAAAAGCGACGGCCGTCCTTAATGAGGAAGACGAGGACAACGCCACCGGTCGGGAACTCTCCCTGGTCGATGCCCAGAAGTTGGCCGAGGACTGCCAGAAAAACTTCGACCGGCGAGCCCGGAAGAAACCAACCGAGGAGGCAATCCTGCCCAAGTATGTCCTGAAGGGCAACAGCGGCAAGGACCAAGCAGAATCCAATAAGAAGACAGGCATGAAGGTGGCCGCGACAAAATGTCCTGCCTTTCCAGGCCAGGCCACTCTCCACGAGGAGGCTCTGGAGAAAACCAACGCTGCGCAGAACAAGACGGACCAGCCGGATGCGTCTTTGTCTTCATCCTCAGCAAATGAGGCGGCGGCGCGTCGTTCAAGACTGAGCGCTCGGGAGGAAAAGGAGCGACAGAAGAAAGACAACAGCAAGAGGTTGGCCGCCGTCCAGCAGAAGCTGAAGAAGGCTGAGCAGCACCAGAAGCTCATCCAGGGGGCGCTCGCCAACCTGGTGAGTTCAGCGTCACTATGCGTTCACTTGTTTTTGCTAAATGCCCCGTTTTGGTTTGGTTTTCATCATAATAATGGCAGAGAAAGATTGCTGAGTGCATGTTCAGGAACAGGTGGACTGAAACATCCTTTCATTTAGGATGCCACCACGACAAGAGCGGGCAAACACATTGTCTTCGATTCCGAGGATGATGACGACGAGCACACAACGGAGGCCGCGAGCGAGACGGCGGCGCCGCGCGGTGACCCATCCAAGGAGGCCGAGACCATGGCCACCAAGAAGCGGGTGAGCCGTGCGCGTCGGAGGAGCGCGGGGCAACGGGCGAGCATGCTCCTTTTCACACTCCATGCCTTCAGGTGCGCGCCAAAGCGTCGGCCCCTCGGCTTTTCGACAGCAGTGAGGATGAGGAGGACGCCGATGACGAGGAAGACGGCGGCAGGTTTCACATTAGGCCTCAGTTTGAAGGACTAGCGGGAAAGAAGGTGAGAAGTTGGAAAGGAAAGGGCATCGATGGCAAGCTTGACGCATAACTGTGGACACGTGCGTGTTGTTTAGCTGATGGAGCTGCAATCACACTTTGGCACAGACGAGCGTTTCCGCATGGACTCTCGTTTCCTGGAAAAAGAAGAAGAAGAGGACAAAGGTCAGCTTTTCTGAATTTCTTTTCCTTGTAATTTGTCAATGTTTTGCTCCTAAAGGTCGAACATTTTTCTTTGTCAATTTTCGATGTGATCCTTCAAACTGAAAATGTTTTCCCTGCCTCACAAATTGTCAATTGTATTCTCCCAAAATTAGGACTGTTTTGTAATGTTTGGCGTTCGTCTTTCCTTGTCATTTGTCAACACCCCCTCCCCAAGGCCATTTGCTCCATTGTGGGCCATCAACTGACTTTTGTTGTCGTTTTCATTGACGCAGAGGGCAACCGATGCGTGGCGAGGGAGGAGGACCTTCTGGAGGAGGAGAAGAAGAGGAACATATCCATCCTTCAGGGGCTTCTGGGGCCTCGCGCCCACAGCGCAAAACCCTCCGCCAAGACCAAAACCTTCAGGTCGGCATCACATGCAAATGTTGTGTACCTATCCGGGTTTGTCAGTCCAGTGAGTAGCAACCCTTTTGTCGTCCGCCGTGTGATGTGCCGGCCCCATTTGCAGAGACGTGTCGGCGCTGCACTACGATCCCAGCAGGGACGAACACGCCGCCTTTGAAAGCAAAGCAGACAGCAAACAGGACAGGTGCGCAGCCACCATCCATCAAAAACTCATTTCACCTCACTGACTTCATCAATTATTCAACCATCGGGACTAATTTTTACATTTCAATGAATTCTTTAACTTTGAAACACACCTCACTTGCAACTTTAACTGCATTTGCTCCTTGCCTGACGTGTGCCCTGACCTCTTTGGCAGCAAGCCGGCGCGACGGAAGAAGCGCGAGGAGGCCGCCAAGCTCCCGGAGGTTTCCAAGGAGATCTTCTACCATGTGTCAGGTGACCTGAAGGCCATGTTCGAACCCGTCACTGACCTTGAGACAGCCGAGCGGCCCCAGACCTGCTGGGACCAAAAGGCGGAGGAGGGGGACAAGCATGAAGAGCAGCCCGCCCAAGAACATTCCGGGTTCATGTTCTCCTTCTTCGGCGACGACATCCAGACGTCAAACGACCACAAAGGTGCGTCTCTCGACTTGCCGCCATGTTAGATTGCCAAAAGCTGCAGGAGCCGGATTGATGTCTTTTCTTTTATTGCTCCATTTAATGGAACCACGGCGTAGAGTACAAGGTGGAGCTCATCCAGGGGGCCAAGGTGTCGCCGTGGCAACTGGACCCTCGCCTACAAGACAGCAGCGAGGAAGACGAAGAGGATGAAGATCCAACACACGAGGGGCAAAGCAAGGCGGCGCCTAAAACCACAACGTGAGAAAGAAACACTACGTGGAGCAAACGTGATTACTCAAGTGTAACTCAGACCGAGTGAAAGAGGAGAGCTCACGATGACGACGAGCTTGTTTGTTTTTATCCACAGGGAGGAATCTGTTTCAGCCACAAACAATTTCTTCTTCTTCGGCCTTGATGACAGCAGATTGACAGGTTGTGTGTGTCTTTTTTGTTTGTGTACAAACGCGTGTGCGTCTTTGTGCTTATCTCTGGCGTCGGACCGAAACCTTTGTCATGTTGTTCTCTTTGGCACTACCCTTCAGTTTTCAAAATGTCTTTTGACAATTTGAATGGCTCCACAAACATGCTCGTTGTTGGGCGTGAGGTCTTTCACCCGACGCCGTCCTTATGCCTGCGTTTGCGTGATGTGTGTATCGCCGTTTGCATTTGTTGCCTTTGCGTGATGCTGAACGCTTTGGATATTGTCACCGCTCAGAGGGTCCCGTGTGGTTCTGCCGCTCGTCTCAGCTGGAGGAGGAGCGAGAAGAGTGGGACGAGAGGCAGGTGGAGCTCAGACAGGTGAACGAACGCCCCGCCACGCTTGATCCGATCAGGCGTCCATGCTAAAAGACATCTTTTCTCTTTTGTTGTTCGCGCTCAGGAGTACCGCAAAAAACACAAAGATGCCCGCAAGAAGCTCAAATCCTCACAAAAAACACGAGTGCAGAAATCCTGAATTTTCAAAATGTAAGCAATATAACAGCTCATTTTAGAGACTGTGACATTAAAATGGTATATATGACATGTCTAAAGACAATTTTTTTTTTTTTGAGGAGGGTCATTTATTTTGTCACACCCATCCCAATTTGCCACCATGTCAATTAAATGACCATTTGTATTTCCAGATGACCTTCAGGCCTTTCAATGCATTTTCAAGATTAGTCATTTCAACAGAGATGCCTTATTTCAAAAGTAAATACAGTAATCCCTCGTTTATCGCGGATAATTGGTTCCCAACCACCGGCGATGTGAAAATGCGCCAAGTGGTGTCACCCTCTCATTTTTAACATCCATAATTTTTTTGTATATCAATAAGTGTATATTAAACCATATAAGTGCATATGTTATTATTGGAATATTAAATAATAGTTTCAAACACAAGGTACAACACTAAATATGTTTTTAGAACTCTTATTATAACAACTTTTTTTTTTTTTAATCAAAAGTGTACGTCCTGCAATTGCCTTCTGCTGGCATGTGGGCAACTTACGTGTCATCATTTATTTTGAATTTTTTATTTATTTCTGCGCTCCGATGGGTGTGGAGCCCTTTGAAATTCTTTTGCAATTAAGGGCAATATAAATAGCTTGAACTTGACATCTTTATTTTAGTTTGACGTTGTTTTATACTTGCTTGTCTTACAGGTTTGTGTAGACATGACTAAAATGACCCGAAATGGACAGATTTCCAACGTGATGG
Organism: Syngnathus typhle; assembly: GCF_033458585.1. Taxonomy (NCBI): domain Eukaryota; kingdom Metazoa; phylum Chordata; class Actinopteri; order Syngnathiformes; family Syngnathidae; genus Syngnathus; species Syngnathus typhle. Next base: position 12,749,048 of record NC_083748.1, read on the forward strand.
TTCATGACAGTAAAGCACAATTTTTCATCCTTTGCCATACTTCCGGTTTCTTATTTGGCCTTTATTTTGAGAGAGTTCACCGGAAGTCTGCTGCCTTCCTTGGTGGTTTAAAATTGCTCAATTATTGGCGCATAACTTCGTATTGACTTCGAACGGGTGGTCACACTCATGGACGTTTTATAACTTCAAAAAGAGCCGTATTTTTATGAGTGCTTATGTCCTAATTGCGCAGTCATCATCCAACATGAGCGCGCTTGTCTTTCTTTTGCTTCTCTTTGTCGGGTCGGCGGAGTTCCGAAGCCAAGTCCGACTCCCTCCCCCGCCTTCGCCCGGTAAGGCGCACCTCGGCCGGGGCGAGGATGCCGCGGCAGTCGAGAGCTCAGAGGTTACCGGAGCGAGTCAAGACGAGACTCCCCGGAGACGAGAAGACCCGAGCGGGTACTTCACGACCCCGCGGGTCATCGCCAGCACCCGCGGGCTCTGGTCGAACTCGTCGTCCTCCGGACCGTCGAAGCCGCAGCCCTATCCGACTTTCCCCGTGGCTGACGCCTCGTACTGGGCGTACGCGCTGATGCTGCTGGCCCTGGTTCTCTTCTCGGTGGGCATGGTGGGCAACCTGGCACTCATGTGCACTGTGTGGCACAACGCGTACCTGCAAAGCGCTTGGAACTGTATCCTGGCTGGCTTGGCCCTGCTGGACTTCTTGGTGCTCTTTTTCTGCCTGCCGGTGGTCGTCTTCCACGAGCTGACCTTCAGGCGTCTGCTCGGAGGAGCGTCCTGCTACCTGGTGCCTTTTCTGGAGGTGAGTTAAGAAGCAGTCAGGTAAACGACTCATTATGCCTTTATTCTTGCAAAATTCTGTCTTTATTCACACATAATTTACTTTTTCTTCTATAAAAGTTGTCTTTGTCAAAGTGTGATTTGCAAACTTCTGACTCCAATGCTTGAAAATTCTCATAAAAATAAAACGTTAGCGATAGGACGTTTATTTTCCTCCTCATAGCGTTGTCACTTTTATTTTAAAATAAAAATATAAACATTTGTAATTCCTTTTTAAGCATACAATTTGGAGGTGATTTTTTTTTAGAAAAATCTGAAGGTTATTCTCAACGTTTAAAAATTAATATTGTAAAGTTGTCCCCTTTTCCCCTCCAAAAATGTTTACATTTTGCCTCCTGTTTATACTTGTAAAATTCTGACTGGAGATTCATCAAATAGTTTTTTTTTCCTGATAAAAATTGGGATTTTTAATCACGATTTCCAAAATTCTAATTTATTCTGCTTTTGTCATAAATTAAAAACATTATATTTCCCATCACGTAGTGGGGACCAAACTGCTCCATGGGAAAACAAACAAATAAAATGTCTTTAATGTTTGCTTCTTTTGAATGACAGGAGGAGGCGGACAGCCTGGGTGCGTCGCTGACTCACCCGAGTAGACATTTTGGGCTTTAGTGGGTTTAGCGTTTTTCCTCCTTGTCCTGTTGTGAAAGGCGCAAATCCGGCTAATGAGCATTAGCGCCTTTGTCATGCTAATGAGATGAATCAGATGTGCCCATTAATCATCTTAACTTGGGGTCTTCACTAGCTTTCAAGCCAGGCTCATAGTTCCGCTATGAGGCTTTCGAGCATATGTGAAGTTTTGAAACGAGTGTGTGATGTTTGAACGTCAGGTGACATCCCTGGGCGTGGCCACGTTCAGCCTGTGCGCCCTGAGCATGGACCGCTTCCACCGTGCTACATGCCCCGGGCCCGAACCCAGGTTGGAATCCTGCCGCTCCATCCTGTCCAAGATGGCTGTCGTCTGGCTGGGCTCGCTGGCGCTGGCCGTTCCCGAGCTGCTGCTGTGGCAGCTGCGCCAGGAACCCGTCAGGCTGTGGGAACCCTTCGGCTACGGGGGCTCGTCCCCGGTGGCGGACGTTTGCGTGCGCGAGCCCTCGGCGGAACTGCCCGACGGTGTCTACTCGCTGGCGCTGACCTATCAGGAGGCCCGGACCTGGTGGATGTTTGGATGCTACAGCTGCCTGCCGCTGCTCTTCACGCTGGCCTGTGACCTAGCGACTCAACGGGTACGCTGCCGACAATCAAACAGCAACGACAACTTGCTGTGAGCTCATCGAGTTGAGTCACAAGCCTCAATCAGGTGGCGAGACCTTTCAGCCCAACGCCAATCTCGTATTTGCAGGTGTCAGCGCAGCAACCTGTCAAAGCACCGAGCAGGCGCTCCTCCTCCTCCACCTGTGGGTCGCCGACAAAGAAGAAGCATCATCATCATCATGGTCACCTCCACCGAAGCCGTGAGCCCAGGCTTCGCGCCACAGTGCTGTGGCTGAGCACCTTGCACGTGGCCTGCAACATACCCGATAGTGTGTGTAGCATGGCACTGGCCTACGTGGAGGCACCGGAGGGTCTGGCGAAAGCCGTGGGTCTGGCCGGACACTTTTTCCTGTTCTCTCGTTGCGCCGCCACGCCCGTGCTGCTGCTGTGCCTGTGTCGCTCGCTGGGTCAGGCCTTCCTGGACTGCTGCTGTTGTTGCTGCGACGAGTGCCTGCCCGAGGCGTCCGCCGCCGCCTCCACACTCTCCTCGTCCTCCCCGACGTCCTCCCCGACATCCTTGACGCCCGATGATGTCATCGGGACGCCCTGCTGAACGGAGCCTTCTCACTCAGGTGACACGGAACTCGCCATGTAGGCTTTGGACATTAGACCGGCAAGGGTTGCAGGTTTCGAGTAGGGCTCAAAACCTTTAAACCAGGGTTAGATTTTCAAATGAGGGCTTCGACACTAGGCTAGGGTTCCAAGTCTGGCTTACGATTTGCTCTTCAAGTCAGGGTTGGGGTTTCTAGATGTTCCAGGGCTTTCTAATGTGATGACCAGGCTTCAAAAGCTAAAGTAGAATTTGGAATAGGCTTTTAAACTAGGAATAGGTCGAAGTAGCTAAGGTTTCAAGGCAGCCTTAGCTTTGTTAGTGTAGTCGTGTACATGGAGGCTTCAAGACAAGATTTAGGATTTAAAATGAGGGGTCCAAGCAAAGGTTGGGGCCTTAAATTTGGTTTTTCATGTCGGATTAGGCTTTCAAACTAGGATTTAGGGGGGGTTCCCAAATCAGAGTTGGCAGTTAGTTGTGAGCCAAAATGAGTTTTGTTCTTCCACTCATTTTGTTACTTGGAGTCAACTTTGGATTGGACCTTTTTGGGCTTGTCTATCCTTTCTTTCTTTCTGATCTTCAAGTCTCTCAGCTTCCCGTTTTGTTTTTGTTCAACGATGGAAGCGTCACCTCCAAAAACGAAGGAAGAAACAAACAAGTGCGAGTCTTTTGCTTTGTGTAACGTTGCCACGGCGAGCAGACAGGAATTTGCCACACTGCAGACAGACAGAACATCGTTTTATGAAGAAATACGCTATTTTGGAGCGACATGCCTTTCCTTGGTTAATAAATAAATCCAAATCATATCTAGCATAAAATTCCTTTTTAGTGAGAAACCCAAATTGGCGGACTTTCTGTGCTTCTTCAGATTTTTTGTGGGTCCGGAGTTGCTCTTTTGTGGCTCGACCCCTTTTTTAGACATTTCTACCAAATTTCACTTTGCGACAATCTAGAAACCAATTCATTTCAAGAACCTTGCTGCTCAAATGACCTCTCCAAACACGTCCGCCAAATTCCAGGTTGTAAAGTCCAGCAGGCTTCCGGGGCTTGATTTCGAAAAAGTTCCTTGGCCCTGTTGAGCCAATTTTTGCCTGAGTATAGTAACAACTAAACCAACGTGAAGTTGATAATAGAATGTTTTCATTTAATGGGACCAACTGGTACCCTCCCCCAAGTACCACCACACTGAACTCTTTCCGCTCACTTGGAAAAAGATGAAGAAGAAAAGAAAAAGCGGAGGCCTCCATAAGAAGAGCGCTTTTGTTCAGGCCTTCTCTTTGGCCGCCCGACAGCGAGGCTGGAACAAAGCCTCATATCAGTCCGAGGGGGCCGTTGGGGTTGCTAAGCTACGAGACGCCCACCGCCACCCATCGCCTTCGTCTCGCTCGCCACACACAAGAGAGAATGATAAGCCCAAAGCCAAACTGCTGTGGAGGTCGCCAAGGAAACCACCAGGACAAAGTTTGCAATGTATACAATCCGAATCACCGCCACAGACCCCAGGTTCTTGCGTATTTTGTTGTGGTCCAACAAATTCATGCGAAGCTCGCACGTCAGCCTCACAACGGCGTTCGCAACGAGAAACAGTTTGGAGCGAGACCTTCCGGATGGTTCCATCCGAGGCGGAATGATCACACGCTGTTCTTGTGCAAGTTGCGCTTCCTGGCTGAGCTGTTCAAGAGGAGCAAAAGTCGATCTCTCCGCCTCGGCCGGAAAGACGGCAAGGATGTTCTTTTCCAGTATAAAGACGTCTGGCCGAGCGAGGGTTAGGGAGCCAGCCAGCGACCTTACTGTGCTGTCCACCTCCGACGGCGACGACGAGGAAAACGTGACATGAAACGGAGGAAGAATGTCGTGCTACATTTGATGACTTATTGCCATAATTGCCTTTTTCTTTTTACACGGCTGTGAAAGCCATGTCTTTTTCAAAGCCACTATCCTACAAATTAAACGTTGACTAATTTGAAGTCAAGTACAATGAATTGACTATTAAACGTGAGAAGTACAAGAAATAAATGGAAGGGAAAAGAAAACAGAAATGAAAGTACCGTAATTTTCGGACTATAAGTCGCACCGGAGTATAAGTCGCACCAGCCATAAAATGCCCATAAAAGTTAAAAAAAAAACATATATATGTATATAAGTCGCTCCTGAGTATAAGTCGCCCCCCCACTCAAACAATGAAAAAAAAAGCGACTTATAGTCCAAAAATTACGGTATGTACAGAGAAGCCCAGCGTGTGATCTGGCCTTAAGTGAACAGGTGCGCTCGTTATCTGGAAACGAAAAACTTCGCCGCCGTGGGCTCCTTGTTGGATTCAGGGTAACATTTCAGGAATTGTTTTGGATTTCCACATGCACGGAACCAAAGTTGTCCAAAAGTAAGTCAAACAAGTTTTTCTTTTAAACCATATAAGACCACTTGGGAAGTTCGGCGTCACCAATGTTTCCACTCATTCAAGATTCATTTTGGTTTGCAAGTGAGGCGTTTCTGTTGCTGCTTGAAACATGGCATCCATCGCCCGCCGCTGATATTTGCAAGTCGAGGCCTTGCCAAGTGTTATATTGCTTAGGCCACGAGAGGGCAGCATTGCTCCGCAGGAGAACAAATCAAGAGGTCAGTGGTTGACCGCAACACAACTTGTTGCACGTACAAGAATCATTTTAATGTCCCTGTCCTTGTTATCATCGATCAGCAAGCCTAATATTTGTAAAAGCCCAACATTTTGAGTCATGACCAAATCTAATGTGTGAGTTTGTACACATCAAAGACACAGTCAGATTCCACGTGGTTTGCAAAACTCGTTAGCTATCCCGAGTTCTCAAGGATGCATTTTTTTTTTTCAACATCAAAGACAATCTAGTTGTCAACCAGCTCAAAGTCCAACTTTTGTGTACTTGCAATCAAATTGGGTCTTTGAGGGGTGTAGAACGTGAAATTATCCAGTCAATGACACAAATTGTTTAGTCAACATTAGAAACAATTGAGTCATTTAAAAAAAAAACATAAAACTCACATCTTTAGTCATAGGCAAAACACCAATGACAATTTGGTTTTCACCAAACGCATTGGTCAACATCTTGTGAACATCAAAGACACAATTGACAACCAATTTAGTCTTGCAAGAGCCCAGTGCATGCATCCTTTGTTTAAAAAAAGTCAAAAACAACAGAAATGAACAAATTGTCAACTCTCAACCTTCCTTTTTGTCTCCAACTACAAGGAAATAAAAGTCAACTTTCACGCAGGAAGCTCCAATAAACACTGAGCGAGTGTTTAGACTCAAGACGTCCCGCCAGCCTCCCACCAGGACACGACGTCCATATTTAGACTGTAAGCCAGTGGAGCACTTTCTCTTTGTTTATGTTATGACAACGAACACACACACATTTTCTATATTGTTTTTTTTTCTGCTGTGTGCGTGTGTGCGTCATCCGCTTATTTAACCATCCATCATTTTCCACCAGTCCATTTTCTTCGTCCATCTATCCATTTTGCATCCTTCCATCATTTTACTCTTCATCCATCCGTCGATGTGGTTGATGTTGAATCTTGGGGGCGGGGCGTCAAATTCTCATGCAGTCTGTGTGAAAGGGGCTCCACTGTGGCGCACTGTCTGTCATGCTGCAGTCGTCATGGGAAGCCCGAAAGGAGCTCGGTGCATGTGCTACAAAGGCACATCTGCGCATGCGTGTAAACATGCACGGTGCGTGGACAGGAAAAGCCCGTCAATTGAAAAATGTATTATTGACTTTCTCGTCTTCTTCGGACGGCCACCAAACGACAAACATCACAACATTGCATTTATTTCAAGTCCATTTAATTGACTTCCTTCCTTCCTTCCTTCCTTCCTTCCTTCCTTCCTTCCTTCCTTCCTTCCTTCCTTCCTTCCTTCCTTCCTTCCTTCCTTCCTTCCTTCCTTCCTTCCTTCCTTCCTTCCTTCCTTCCTTCCTTCCTTCCTTCCTTCCTTCCTTCCTTCCTTCCTTCCTTCCTTCCTTCCTTCCTTCCTTCCTTCCTTCCTTCCTTCCTTCCTTCCTTCCTTCCTTCCTTGCCAGCCTTGCCAGCCTTGCCACCCTATACTTTCCTTTGTTTCCTTGTTAGCTGCTTTCTGACATCCTTTCCAGCTTTAGAAATGCATGGCGAAGACCAAGATGGATCGATGGGCCCCTTTGATGAATGGGGGGCCTAAACAAGAAGGATGCAAAACGGGCCCCAACACCAATTTCAGCAACTGACATAAAATGAGGCGGGCCAACATGACAAAATGCGCTAAAAAAATAAACGATCCCCCCCCCCATCCCTGAAATTGAGCAGGAAGTCGGCCATTTTGCTTTGAAGCTGTTATTTCACCTTGGTGCAAAATTTAAAGCCAAAAGCAGCCCCTGACGCCAGACGTGAAATTTGGTGGACATCACAGGACGCAATTTCAAACTTGGAGCGCGGCGAGGAAGATTCACGAGCATTCCTTGGACTGTTGTCCACAAACAAAGAGTTGCGAGGGCCCGTTTACGACCGCTTTCAGCTTGAATGAGTTCTCTGCTGCGATCTGCCCAAGCATGAACGCGGTGGCCAAGTCACGGCGCAGTGAAAGAGAGCGAGAGAAGATCAAGAATGAAGAAAGGAGGGATGGATGGATGGACCGTGCAGTGAAGAGATGTGTGCGCGGTGGCTCAGGGGAAGGCGTCATTCAATCTAAGGCCCGAGCAGAGTTATGGCTGCCAGTCAGCATTTCATTGTAGGCGCTGGCCAACGAGCACGCTGGGAGCAACTCATCAAGGCGCGTGCGCACACACACACACACACACACACACACACACACACACACACACACACGCACGATAAAAGCTCCCTGCTCAGCTTGGGGATTCACCCGTTGCACGCTTCCTCCGGGATTTGCTTGAAGACCCATCTCTCTCAATGCTTACTTGCATGGTGCTGTTAAAAAAAAGTTGAAATTGGAACGAATGATGTTCAATGTTATTACCGTATTTTCCGGACTATAGGTCGATCTGGAGTACAAGTTGCACCAGCCATGAAATGCATAATAAAGAAGGAAAATATATCTATAAGTTGCACGGGAGTATAAGTCGCATTTTGGGGGAAATTTTACTTGATTAAATCCAACACCAAGGAGAAACATGTCATCTTGAAAGGTAACTTAAAATAAAAATAGAATAGAAGCTACAACAGGCTGAATAATTGTACGGTATGCTAACGTTACATGACACAAACAACAAACTGAGAACATGTCTGGTATGTTAACATATTATATTAAGAGTAGCACAAACCTGGTCAATAAAGCTGATTCTGATTCATATGTTCCCCTCATGACCACCCAATTGTCATCCGGCCCCGACTGGTCGCCGTGATTTGGCCCGAAAAATATTCTCTGTGACGCCTATATTATTGATATGAGCGTGCACGATTAATTATGAATGAGCGAGCGTGCACGTCCCTTTGAGGGCGCTAATGAAGCACCTCAGGTCGCCGCCCTCCCACCTGTCAGCTGCTCTTCTTGATTCCCCGAACAATCTTTTTTAATGATATGAAGGATTGACATATTAGGTTAAAAAATAAATCGATGAACAAAGTGAAGATAGCAAGTGTTAAATAATAAAAATAAAATGAAATAAAAAATCTCTTTTTTTTTCATCTCACTTGTGCATCAGGTTTCGAATGTGGAGTAAGAGACTCTTCCACAATGCCATCTCAATCGTACAAAATTAGAAACAAGGCTGACTCCAGCTGAAAAATTTGCATCAATGTTTTCTGGATTCCCGCGGGCTGAATTTTTAGCACCCCTAATTTAGATTTTTCATTCTTCTCCACCCACCATAATGATTGAGTATTAATGTGAAGTTGTGATGACAATTTCAACAATTGTGACAAAAGAGATGAACAAAATAATCATGTGAGATGTGACTATTTGCTACACGGTGTGAACCCAAACAAGACGAGTTTGATTCCCTTAATTGTGGACGATGTGTGCGCGTGTGTGTGTAACCATGGCGACATGAGTGCACTTTTGTGTTGCGCAAGTTTACAGCCAAGAAGGAATGACGACAAACACCACCACAAAGTGTCTCTGCAGACACTCAGCAGGTGTGAGTGACTGGGTTGTTCAGTGTGTGTGTGTGTGCGTGTGTGCATGTGAGAGTGTGTCTCATTTACAGTGTGGACTCCATGTCAAATGAAAATGCTTTTGCTTCCACTAGTGTGCTATTGTGTGTGTCTGTGTGCGGGTGTTTGAAGTGAGTGCTAGGCTGCAGCATGCAGCGTGCATGCTAATGCTGCGCCAGAGATGGAGGACGTGGGAGGGGAGGGGAAAAGGCCAGAAAAGGCCCGCCTACACACACGCACACACACACACACACGCACACACATCGATGAATAGCAGCTTGCGATTGGACATCGGTCAGGTGATGTGTTGATGTGTTGTGTTGCAGGCATGAAGTGAAAAACGCCATCAGGTGTCTTGGCGGCACAAGCGTGGGCGCAATCTGTGTGTGTGTGTACATGCTACTCTGTCTCTATTGAGCAGATCTACACCAAGGCGGAATAATCAACTAAAAAAGCATTTGTTTCAACGAACCACGCCATAGCTTTAAGTCCACTTAGCTTCATGCTAACAAACAAAACGCCATTGACAAGCTAACGTACCATCAGAGTCACTTTGCTGTTCTACCCCTTGGGCAACAGCTATTTGAATTACACATGTCCGTCCATCCATCCATCCATCCATCCATCCATCCATCCATCCATCCATCCATCCATCCATCCATCCATCCGTCCGTCCGTCCGTCCGTCCGTCCGTCCGTCCGTCCGTCCGTCCATCCATCCATCCATCCATCCATCCATCCATCCATATTTCAGTCCTCATGAAGTCACACATTCTTTATCCTCTGCAAAGAATGATCGTTCCCACAAATGCACTGCAGATCTCATTTTGCTTGACTTTCTGCAAAGGAGAAACACCTTTGATCCATCATTTGTTGATTTTTGCAATTGCTAAAATCCGACATTGGGAGAAAGGATTCGATGATGAGATTAGAGCGCGCGGAGGTTTATTAATAGCGCTGTGATGAAAGGTTCATCAGTGCAGCGCTAATGATGGCCGAGCGGGCCCCAAGCAGTGGGAAGGCCCGCTTGGGTCCCCCATCCCTGCCCTCCACAGGGGTACGGGAATTGATATTGCGCGAGTGGGGATGGATTTGCCCCTGACATTTCAACTGCCCCGCTTCCGACTGCTCACGACAAACTCCTTTTAAGCCACGCTCAAATCATTTCACGGTTGCTTTGCAAATATCAAACGTGAAGTGATTTTGCAACTTGTTTCTAAGCGCCCTTTATCCTGTTTGTTTCTGTTTACCATGTGACATAAAACAGAGGGCGACTGTGATACAGAACATGGCCGAATATCACAAAATCCTCGTAAATCTTTGGAGACGTTGATGCGCCCGCCGGGAGTTAGCATCTTTGCTCCATCGTTGCGCCTCTTTGCTGATAAAAATAATCAGAATTACATGCGAAGGTCGCCATGGAGACAACATCCAGCGGCATATATGGACACATTTCTGACTGTGTGTGTGTGTGTGTGGAGGTGGATGCTGACCCCAGGAAGTGACTTGATTACATAAGTCTGATGGATTTAAAATTGCAGCCTCCACTCTTGTCCGCAATTAAGACACAATGGCAAACGACGCCTCGGTGTACCTGTACAAAAAACATGACGCCAGACCTCATTTGGTGTTGCCACTTTATTTTTTAGCTAGTAGAAGCAAATTTGCATTTATTTCATGTCACACTTAGTTAAAAGCATGAACAAATAAAAAGAAGGAAAAGGCTCTTTGATGATCAACGTTTATTTGTTAGCGAGCTTCGATGTCATTTGCGAATGATGCTGGTTTGTTTCATTTTTTAAAGCAATTATGAACTCAGTGTTTTTTTTCCATTTTCCAGTCATTTTGCCAAACACAAACGAGTTTGCTCAGGTAGTTCCCGTTTGTTCAAACGGGGCGGTGACCCACCCAATGGGGCGTTTTGGCACCAGCTACAGGAGAGGAACACGTGCACGTTTGCGACTGTCCCGCTGTCATTGTCTGGAAATGAATATGTGTGAACACTTGCAGCTGATTCTCGTTGCCGATGTTGTTTTTGTGCCATGCACGCAGCCGCCCGCCCGCCCGCCGCTCTGCAGGTGCGAGAGTGATGCATGAGCCCATTACAGCGGCGACAACAAGATCAGTCACGAACCCAGCGCATCAACCTTTTTGCACCGGCCCGCCGCACCTTACTTTGGACTTTTTTTTCTTCACATTTGTCAAACTCGACTTTCTATCGACCTCGATAGTGTGCACATACACGGCCAGTTATTTCTTGTTTTCTTCTATTTCTTATTTTCTTCTATGTTTCTCATCGCTTTGCCGTTTCTGTTAGCGATTTAGTTTCACATATTTACGTTAGTTACTGAGTTAGTTCATCTGCCAAGTATGAAAAACATAACGCGAGAAGTTATTTTAGTTAGTTAGTTCGTTAGTTCGTTAGTTAGTTAGTTAGTTAGTTAGTTAGTTAGTTAGTTAGTTAGTTAGTTAGTTTCCATTTTTTAGGCAAGTAGGAAAAATGCGAAACAAGGTCAATGAGTGCATTTAATGAATCATTGACTGACTAATGTCAACAAAGAGTTTCATTGTGTTCTGCTGGTGCTTCCCTGAAGTCAATGATACCATAGTCTGCTATAAATAACCAAAATATCATGGGTTTCCTTTTTTTTAGTGTAAAGAAGCACAAGAACATTGGGAAAACGTTGAGATTTAATGAACATTTGTTTTACAAAACATTTCCTGAAACATCTCAACACAAATGTCTAAGATGTCTTCGGTTGTTGTGGTGTCCATCATTGGCACCAACTCAAGGAACTCTTCAGTAACAGTCAATGTCTCATCAACTCCATGCCCTGCAGACATTTTCTTGGCCCTCGGGGTCACTAAAAGACGTTACTGAGGTTACGGGACGGAACGTAAGGAACAACTAAGTCGATGAGATGTAAAGGCGCTAAGCCATGCAATGATTTAGGTTAATAGGAGAACGTTGAAGTCTGAAAAATATTCGACATGAATATTCCTAAGCATAAGCAAACAATTTTCCATTGCTTGCTCCACCCTAGGCCCGGTTGCCACGGCAACGGGACAACGCAAACAAACCGCCGTCACTCCGTATTGACAATATTGCCGTTATTGACATTAGCCACACAGCGTGTTGCGGCAACAGCTCGCCGGATGGGTAAAGGGCGGACGACGGCTGGGCGCGCCAGATAGCCCGCCGAGGTGCAAAGAAAGAAAGAAATGCACCTCAACAAGTCACCGTCCAGAAGAGAGCTAGTTTGTGCATGTTTGTGCCAGTGTCATGCCTGCAAAACGTGATGAACATGTTTATCACGTGGAGGCCCAGAAAAACACAATCGAAAGCCGCCATTTTGGTTTAAAACACACATATTAGGCTCAATTGGTTGAGTTGCACTTGACGGGAATATGAGGAAACTGCAGCTCCTCAACCCGAACATGAAGTTTGGTATTCGAGACACATCAACAGTCCCACGAGGCCATGTCGAAAAAGACCTGGGAACTGGTTTTGTCTTGCAGGATTTGAAGCTAGAACCTCATAATGAAGGGACCAGATGAAAAATGATTTTGGACATATTTAGCCGCAGCGCTCATCAGCACTTTTATAAACTTTAAGGATCCAGATGCGTGCCACGCCCTAACAATCCATAAAAAAAATACGACAAGGTAACGTGACAAGAAAGACGTGGAAAAATAATCTAAAATGGAGTCGTTCTGATTGAAGCGATCCACTTTAAAAAGTCAACGATCCAGCCTGGCCCCGCCTTCCGTTGCTTCCCCGGGGCAAGGCAGCCAGACTGGCCGGAAAAGGCGCTTCTAGGACGGGACTCTAGTTCCGCCCCTTTGCGCTGCTGTTGGAAGGTGTCGGTCGGTTCGCCTCCCCAAGACCAACCACCCCCTTGGGCGTCTCTCAACCCCACCAGCAGCCCCCTCGGACGGCTTCTTGACTCAATCTTGTCTCGGCGATCACGCCTTCCCACCCCTGCGTGTGTTCCAGCGGCGAGGAGGCGGAGGCGGAGAGGGAGGGGGACTTGGTCTTCCCTTTTATCGGATTGATTTCTGACTTAATCGGGAAGGTTCCGGGCTCTTTTCTGCGGTGCTGCAGTGGTGTGTCACGGCTGTCTTTCTCCCCCGGCTGCTTTCGAACGAGAGGGACTTGTTTTTTCCTGCTTCGTCCGAATCATTCCATTGCCGGTCCGTCAATCATTTTTTCCACCGCTGCGGTCCAGTCGAGTTGCCTCCGCGCTGGGACATGGACGAGCTCCAGTGAGGGAGCTCCACACGCCGACGTGATTCGGACACGGATCCCCCTAGAGGTAAGCTTCTTTTGCCCCTTTTTTTTTGGAGGGAGTGGGGGGTGAAACTTTGCCGGCCGTTTTCACGTCGACGTTGCTGCTCGGTGAGTTTTGAGCTCGTTTGAAAGCTGATTTCTAGCGTCTTTTCAACCGTTCGTCGTTTCCGTTGATTCCGGTGGCCCATTTGGGCTTTTTTCGCCACAAGTGGGAGGACCGCAACCGCCGGGGTCTCGTTTTTTGGAACGGCCACAGTTGCTGCAAAGTGTGGGAGGGTTGTGTACGCGCTCATGTGTGTGTGGTTGTTCGAGTCCCACGCGCTCGATCGGCGGAAGCCCGCAGACGAGTCTCCCCTCGCCCGCAACCTGCAGCGGCACGTCTCGCTCGTGCAGTGTGCTTCGTTTCATCCGCAACTTTTTTCCGCACTTTGCCGCGTTGCTTGACGTCTCGTCAATTCCTCGCATGTATTTTGCCCGATTTGTTCCAAGTTGCTCGGAATTCAACTTTTGGATGCGGTACGTACCGCGGACCAGTTGCTGCCGCCCACCGCTGCGTGCTATCCAGAACGCGGACGACTGGTTCAAATGCTCCTTTGTGCGATGTATGGTGGCCCGTTTGAGATATGCCGAATGGTAGAGCGGTTATTCAACGTGGCTAAGGCCGAGTGCAGCATTCGCCAAGTCCATTCGAAGCCCCCTCAAGCCCGGCGGTGTTTTAAAAACGCCCCGCTTGTCGATGACAGTACGGTGCACCGGGTGAGCTTGTTGACGTCTGCGAGCCTGGCATTCAGATTTCTGCAAAGTCTAGAATCAGCTTGGCTCCACGTTCGTTGTGTTTTTTATTTTTGGGGGGTTGACGGATGCAAGGACAATTGCGCTAGCCTGGTGAACACCGGTTGCTGCATGCTGCGGTGGCAGCCAGCCGTGTGTTCGCGGGGCAGCTCGTTCTTCCTGTTGGAGTGGTTTCCCCACATTGCCGACCCAGCCTGGCCCCAAAAAGCCGTCACTTTATCGTCGCAAAGTGTCCGTGATGTCACCCACTTGGAGAACGAACAGTGTCATGCCTGTTTTTTGTTGTTCTTGCTCCTTTGCTGTCATTTTCTTGCTCCCCCTCCCCCTCTCCATCTGGGTGTGTCCTGACTTATTGCGTCGGGTGGGGGAGGAGAGGAGGAGGGGGGACCCCGCATCTTCTCCAGCTTGTGACCTCCAAACGAGGGCATTTCTGCTGATGCTGCTTCACCTCCACTATGAGGCTAAACACCTTTTTTGGGAGGGGGGGGGGGGTCTCACGCTCTTCGCCTCCTCACCCCTTTGCGGAGATGTTAAAAAGCCATTTGCGGCAAATTGGTTCGAGTGAGGGGATAATTGTTGCCGCACGTTTTTGTTTCTCGAGTGCTGGAGAGGAGCGAGTGATCTACTTAGCAGCTCATGACTCATTTGCATACTCCCTCGTCATCCTTCTGCCTTTTGTCTGGTACTTGTCGCTCCAAACACCACTTGAGTGTCTGTCTCGGCCCAAAACGAGGGAAGGCTAACGACGGGGAAATAAATAACGACATCCACAGCTGCCTTTTGACGTTTCCTTCCCAACGGAACCATCCGTGGGGATTTTTGCAGCACTGCAACTTTCAAAAGCTAACTAGTAGCTCGGAAGGCAGAGTTCTTCATCGTTTTGAAACAATGTGCCAATATGACTCGACTGGACTAAACGCTGCTTTGTCAGCACCGGTCGGCGGGCGTTATGGCAAGCTGTCAGCGAATCGGAGTGAGTGTCCGATGGAATCAGGAGCCGGTGTCAGATGGGCCTCGAGGGGAAAAAAACAAAACACACGGCGACGTATCACTGTGCGCCACTTATTCAATTAGCGAGCGAGCCCATTCCAACGTGTCGCTCAGTCGGGCTAAGTGACCACCGTGGGCTGGCGTGGCCGCCGTGGGCTGGCGTGGCCCCCCGTGAGCTGGCGTGGAGTCAACTGAGTCACCCGACGAGTGTTTACCAGACAGACGTGGCCCAGCCGGCCAGTCAATCATCTGGCTCGATGCCCGGCCGCGTCGAGCCCAAACGACTTCCCGTCCCGATATTGAGCAGCTGGACGTTTACGAGCCGCTGCTTTATGTCCGCATCAGCAAGCCCTGTCGGAAAAAAAAATCAAAGCGGGAGCGTGGCGGGCGGCTCCCCCATGTCCTGCGGCAAATCCTTTTATTCCTCTTTTTGATTTGTAAATGGATCAGTCTGCCTGCTGCGGATGGGCAAAGCGGCGCGGGTTCACGCTGGGTCGTTATTCGACAGGGTGCGGAGAACGCAAGCGATCGATGTCAATACGGCGTGTCCCAAATCAAATGTGCTCGATTGCAGTAAGTGAAAGTCCGCCAGACGGTAACGCCGTGTTACTTTTACCCTTTAGTCATTTTCATCCCTTCATTCAGAAACAGTACATTGTGTGAAAGTGACCGAAGCGTCACTTGATTTGTGTTTCAATCGCCAGTTTGATCTGAATAACGGCAGAAACGTCGACGGTTGTTTTCCAAAGTAAAAGCCGGAGTACCTTGCTGTGTCACGGTACGGCAGCGCTGAGGTCTACCCGAGGCGATGTAGCATCGTTAACGACAAGAAGAAGAGGCTGCCCCACAATTCTCTTCCAAAACGTCTCTGGCAATTTCTGTCGGCCTATCGATGACATTTCATGCGCTACATTAGCATTAAGCTACCACTTTTCATTCCAGCTCATAGATGGACTGTAGCTTTAGTTTAGGAACATATGGCCGACGTTAAAGGGGCTTCCTTGTATCTAGCAGTCGGAGTGAAGACATTTTGCAATTTTTGTCCAACTCAACCTTGATTGTGTGCTGCCGTGTTTGGCAGACTTCCTAAAATTCCAAAGATTGTAATATCCAGTTGTCCCCCAGCAGCCGTATTCAGTGAATGAACGAGCCTTTCGTGTGATGCCCTCAAAAACCGATTTCATTTGGCTCGCGTGTTAAAAGGGGAAGGAAAAAGTGTGTGTTCTGCCACTTGTTCCCCTCGGATGGTGAAGGGGGGATTCGGGAAGCCCCTGCAAGCTCGCTCACTCGCTCGCACGCACGCACACACGCTCGCCTCTTATGTAAGTGGCCATCAATTATGAATGGACGCAGTGCAGCAGCGGCAAGCGGAGCGCTCCGGCCGCCGACGACGGGAGTGCGGCGGCACGGCTCCAGTTTGTCCGTAACGGAGTCGTTGGCCTTCATGACTATTTGATGGCCGCCCGCATTCATCCAAAGGGACATCACAGAAACGCCGCTTGACCTCTTTTGCATATTTGTCATCCACAAAGAGTCATTTCATAAAACGGGGAAACTCGTGGACGCAAATAAATGTCTGCAAAAAAAAAAAAGTCTGCCCCCGCCCCCTAAGTTTGAATCCAGTGGGGTGCCTTCGACTTGTGCCCGAACCTGGAAAATGTTCACGATCAATATGAGGTTCTTATTGTTTCAACAAGTTAGCAAAAATTACTTTTTGTTGTTGAATTTTTGGGCAAGATAATGACCATATTTTGAAGTAGGGCTGTGGGCGAAGTAGCGTCTGGTGCCTCCCGTTCAGTCGCAACTGGAGGAAGTCCCACAAGGCCGCCCGCTAAACACCTGCCGGGAGCTGCGCCCGCCCGCCCGCTCGCTCGCCCACGCTGCTGTTACGCAAGCCGCCGCCGTCTCCCTCGTCAATCCATCCGCCACCAACGCTCAGCCAAGAAAAAAGGCACAAAATGCACATCGGGCTTTTCGTTTGTGCCTTCGCTGGCCAGCGACCCATCTTTGGCGCAGGATGGAACTCGGAGCGGGCATTGGGCCTCTCGCAAGTAGCCGGCGCCATGATGACTTTGGCACATTTGGCATGGTCATGGTAGTGCGCGGGCGACGCTTGAGGCGACCGCATCCACTCCAGCGTTCCATGCCACTTCCATTCGAACAATGCCAGCTTTTGCTTTTTTTCCAAAGGCAACTTGCAAACAATTGTTATGTGAAGGCCCACCATGTTTTTGGGTGGGAGGTTGACATTTTATTGATGCAATGTGTCAGATTATCCATGATGATCAAAGTTGCCCGTGCACCGTGTCAATTTTTGTTTGAAGGCCAATCTCCACATTGCGCCGACCCAATCTGATGTCCAGCATGGCCTCTCTTCACTTACTTTTTGATTCCGAGACTGAAGTTTTCAAGTTCACCTCTCAATCCTTTCACGTCCATCTTTTCAGAACAACAAATTCTGTCGCTTGTTGCGTAACGTGATCGGAGCCATTATCATTGAAATGACGCGGTCGTATTTTTTTTTCTTCGTAATTGGTTTTAATTTTTTTGCTGATCTGTTGATCATGACTAGAGAGCGACTTAGCGGTCGTTTCACTTTTTTCCGCACGGTGATTTAACGTGACCTTGCACATTCACTTTGTAGTGGCAGTATTGTCTTCTCTTGAGCCTTCATTCACAAATGCGTTTTACCGCCTCCTCCTTCGGATGATTGCGGTCGAGCCAAACAAAGACGTGCGCTAGCGTCACATGAACTGACAAACGTGTCTGGCGTGGAAGCCGAGCGCGAGCCCGAGAGGTGAGTGCGCCGTGGCGTTGGAGGAGGAAGTGAGCAGATGGTGGGTGGAGACGCTGTCGCCATCAGGAAGTGGAGGCTTGATTCTTCCTCATGTCATGTTGGCAGCTCGCACCATTTCACTTCCTTGTCCTCACACGACAAACGGCGGCGTGTGTGTGTGTGTTGAGTCCAGCTGTTCCTAAAATAGATGATTGAAATTCAGAATTGCATTGCCTTTCATGTCACTTTTTCAGGGGCTCAACATTTACAATTGCAATCGAAAGAAGCAACAGGCCCAAATCGCTGTCAAGCGTTTGCACCACTTAGCGAGCATGCGCTATTTATAGCTGATTGCGTATTGGGAGTATTGACGGCGAGGGAGGACTCCTGTTTGAGGTCGTTGTCGGGCCGGGCCAAGGTGGGCAAAAAGTAGCCTTTTTTTTATCTACCAAAGGAGGAGCAAGAAACCAAGGAAGGGTGATAGACTTAAGGAAGGAAGGCAGCATAGAAGGAAGGGTGTAGGAAGTGACCTAGGAAGGGCAATTGGACTACAGGAAGGAAGGAAAGAAGTCCGGTGCTGTGGGAATCCCCCCCCATCGCCAGTGAACGTGAGCGCTTAGTTACGAGTCGACACTCATCTTTGGCTTTTGGAGTTGATTTTTACGGTCCGACCTTTGAAATTTGATAAGGCGTGAAGCTCTCCCTGAAAACGACCTCGTAAACGCACGGAGGAATCGTAGTGCGGGAATGTGGCGCGTCACGCTGTGCAACAAGCGGCAGACAAGGGCCACTTGTCTTGCCTTTTTGTTTTTTTTCCCCTCGCCACGTTCTCGGTCACAAGACGCAAAAGCGGCAGTCATCCGTGGATGAGTAAGAATCTTCATCATCATCATCCGAGGAAAAAGAAGAAGGCGCACGGTAGCAAAGATGTCCACGCGTATGTCGCTGACTTCACGAGTGTGATTTTCAAGAGCTGCACGCTTTCATGTGCGGGCGTCGCAGCAAAGTTGCAATATTTGCAGATTTACAAGGAAAATACCGTTTTTTTCCATGTATAATGCGCAAAATTTAACTAATTTATTGTCCTAAAAGGCTTTTTTCCAGCATCAACGTGCCATTTTTAGGGTGCGTATTATACATGGGGGCGCATTATACATGGAAAAAAACGGTAATAGATCAAAGTCAAACATAGTGGTCAGGTGAAAAATGCAATCGTCCATTTTTCCAGAAAAGACTTGAGATTCGACAAACGTTTTTAGGCGGGGGAAAAAAAACGCTTTCTTCCATGAATAACGTTACGAAACTGAAGCTGTCATTTTTGGAGGGAAAAAAAAAGATCAGAAGATCTCATGACAAGAATGAAGTTGCGAGACGGAATTATTATTTTCTTTCCCTCAAATCGATTTTTACCAGATGACAGACGACGCATAGCGACGGGCGAGTGATTCCGCCGCAGGAGCGGACGCAGCTTTTCTGCAACGGACAAGTCGTAAATGACGCAAGCTCACCGACGCTCAATTAGCGGGATGGATTGTCCGACATCGGAGGACTCTCCGGAGGCCGACCCGGATGCGGCGTCTGCGTCCTTAACGACTCTTTGGAGCGCTAACATCAGAGCTGATTGATA
The DNA here is from genome assembly GCF_033458585.1 of Syngnathus typhle. Taxonomy (NCBI): domain Eukaryota; kingdom Metazoa; phylum Chordata; class Actinopteri; order Syngnathiformes; family Syngnathidae; genus Syngnathus; species Syngnathus typhle. The sequence goes on from NC_083748.1 coordinate 12,768,290, forward strand.
GTTTTTCCTTCCATTGTTTTTTTTCATTCAAATTGTGTGCGGGGCAGCGTCCCGCCGATGACGAGCAGGATGAAAAACACATCGTTGAGGTGTCAAAAGCAAAGTCGAGCGTGTCACTTGTCTGCATGCTTGTGTATCATTTCCAGAATCCACGTCTTTTTTTTTTTTGCAACTATGTATAGACACCGTCAATAGAAATGTGACGAATTTCAAAATCTTTGACGTTGGAGTAGCTCAATGGGCCGAACCGTTGAAGAAAAGCTCGGTCAAACATGCTTGCTCGTCGAGGAGTTTCTCAAAGCTTCTCAACTGAAACATCTCGGCGAATTGGCTTCATTTGGAATTGTGGACCTATCTTGGCCCGCCAGTTCAACGGACGGCGCTGAGCAATTGACTGATGTTCTCGCTGGACTCGGTGATGGAGCGCTTCATTGGCTCACTTTGCAAATGGCACCTGTTGAACAAGCTCACGGAGCAATTCAACGATTGCTTTTACGTTTTCCACTTGACGATTGCTAACCGATGCTAAATGACTCCCTGGCCGTCGATTGCTTCAAAGTGCCCGGATGCCTTTGCCAACTGTCGATAGATGGACGGCGATGGCCAACTGCCAAGTCTAGCTGGCTGACCGATGAAAAATGGCTGACAAACTGTCCGGATGGATGTCTTCGGTGACTAGTTGATAATGGCTAACTGACACAAAGCCAGGCGAGGCTGACTGATAAGTGCTCGGACGAAGATGCTCTGCTTTGCGCTTGCCTAAGGCTGACGCTAACTAGCACTAAATCGGCTGATGGCGAGCTGGCTCGCACGCACACACACGTCACCTCTGCGCACTTCAAAACTTGTTGACTTACCGACAGTGTCAAATTGGCCGTGACGCTGAATGAGGCTAACTGACCGATTGTCTGACTTACGGACGCTTTCCGTACTTGAATGTTTCCTGACTAGTTTGCCCGTTGATTGGCGCTGATGAGCTTTACTGGCAATGGCTGATACTTGCAGACACTAAATATCACCCGCTTACCCCAATTTGCTGGACCTGACAGTGCCTTGCATGGCAGCAGCCTACCATTGGTGGATGTGTATGAGAGTGAGAGTGTGAATGGGTGGATTGCAAAGCGCTTTGAGCACCATGTGGTCTAGATAAAAGCGCAATATAAGTACAGTCCATTTACCAGTCCAACTACCTGAGCGACACTTGAATAGCACAGAGTGGCTAAATTGCAAGCTGACAACAGCCGTCAGACCCGAAACGACGCCGAGTGGTTGGATTGAAATTGCAAACCGACAATAGCCGACCGACACGAAATGACGCCAAGTGGCTGGATTTCGAGCTCTCTGGATGCGTCAACCGGCTACTCGACACAAATGGCTGATTTGACTAACTAGCTCACACGCACTTGGTGAGTGATCTTGAGATGTTCTTAGCTACCGTAATTCTCGGACTATAAGTCGCGTTTTTTTTCATAGTTTGGGTGGGGGGGCGACTTATACTCAGGAGCGACTTATATACACCTATATATGGTTTTTTTTCACTTTTTTGGGCATTTTATGGCTGGTTCGACTTATACTCCGGTGCGATTTATAGTCCGAAAATTACGGTACTTGCTTAATGGCTGACTGACACTAAATGACAAAGAATGATCATCCAACAATGGCCGGCCCTGAAAATAACGTGCATTCTGTTTTTTATAAAATTCCCATCCTGGTGTGCTGGCTGACCGAGAATGATTAACTGACGCTAAATGAGATTAAGCCAATGACGACTACTGACTGGCTAAATAGTTGTTCCCATTGTTGCGTGTCTGTGAGCAGCAGGCTATAAGTTTGTGAACGGAGCCTTGTCGTCTCGCCACGGGAAGACCACGTCAACCGAATCGAAGGTCACGCCGACGGCAACGTCACGAGGTCGCTCGCTAACCTGAGCGGTTCTCGCGCTCGTCCCCGGCCGGGCGGGCGGCACAGGAGTCAATTGCCTTGTTTTTGTTCCGTGCCGTCTGAGCTTTTCTGCCATTTCTTTGAATGGCAAGGAAATGTTGCTACTGGGGCAGTGTGGGAATTCCTTCCCACCAAAGTCCTCAACTTGGCCCATTTGTTTTTGCAGTGCGGAGGATACCGCTTGCCTTTGTGCGTGTTCCTGGCCTCTGCAGTGGGGTGATTTTCTTAACCGTCGGAGCCCCCCCCCCCCCCCTCACTCCCTGGTGGTCACATGACTGCAGATAAGGGTGTGGTCTCCTGCATTCCCGGCTGCTCTATCGTTTTTCCCTTTACCCCCTTAGAGTACTGAGTCTGACATGCTACACACGCGCACACACACACACTGTCTCCACCCGACACAGTGACGTGTGGTGCATGTGAATGTGTGAGCCCTTGTCTTTGCATCTTAGTGCAGTCCACCTCCCGCCACTGGACTTTTAATTGCGGGGACGGGAACATGGACATCAGGGTGCGCGTTCCAAGAGTGTCTTTTAAGTGTGGTGATGTCGTTTTGGGTTTTTCATCCCGAGTGACTTTTTATATTGTGTAAACTTTGATTTACAAGTTTAGTTCAACTTGAATGGAAAATTCATTTTGTAGTCAATGAAGTCATCCGAAGAGCACTGGATTCTAAAAATGTGCACGAGCCGCCTCCCCGGTCCGGGTCCGAATTGAAGTTGCTCGTGAATCGTGACAAGCATGATCGCAGATCAAAAAAATGATGATGCAACTATGACGCAGCATTTAGTTGGCCTGGATGACTCCATCGAATGACGACTTCAAAATGTATTTTCCGTTCAAGTTGAACTGAACTTTAAAATTAAAGTTTGCCAGGCCAGGCCAGGCCATGTAACTGCTGCGTTCCGTGCGCCTGGCCTGGTGCTTCCCATCACTGATTTCAACCAGGGCCGAACGCTGGTAACTTGACGTAGTTCCATCCGAATTTGCGTTGGACACTGCTAATGTGGCATCGTCTTTAATTTCATTGATTTTGTACTCTGCTTGGCAGACGTCTTGCGTGTCTGATCTCGATGATTCCTCAATAGCCATCGGAAGAGAACCTGTTCTGTGCGCTTTTTTTTTCCCTTTAGGTTCCTGTCAGGTCACAATTGTGTCACACTGAGGCATGCGGGGTAGATCCCGTGTGTGTTTAAGTATTTTCCATGAGGCACCAAGCATTCATTCAGTTGCTTGGTGCAACAAGGCGAATGAAAAAAAGTTCTTTTCTCTGGGTGTGGCCAACAGGGTTTGCCTTACATACTTGGACTGTGAGTAGAAGTGTGTGCGTGTGTGTGTGCGTGTAGTCAGCAGGCTACTTTAGTATGCAGAGCAGGTGTGTCTGCAGAGGCTCAGAGAAGTCGAGGAAGAAGAAGGAGCGGGCAAGTCGCACACAGAAACGAATGAATGAACACAACGAGAAAGCATTCATCAAATTGATATCTTTATGTGGATCATACATTTATTATGCCTGCTATTGTGAGGTTGTTGGCGATAACCAGCCCTGCTGTGTGCATACTCCCTCTGTGTGTGTGTGTGTGTGTGTGTGTGTGTGTGTGTGTGTTGCAAGAGCAAAACGTCTGAGTCATGCTTGTGCTGTTTTTCACCATCCGTCGTCCATTTTTGACATTTTCTGATCAGGAAGGAATGCTGCCAAACAGCCAGCAATGCGCCCATCGGTGTTGGAGTCCGAAATGGAATACAGCACCTGAGCAAGACTCTCCGCTAACAACCCAGGCTCATCTTAGCCTCAGAATTGGGACTTGTGAAGTGTCTCCGTGCCAAAAGTGTGGATGTTCCCTTTTGGACAGGAGGGCAGGATCGGCCTCGCTATCTGCTACAAAGCCGACCGACTCCGCACAGCAGCAAGCGTTGAATTTCAGAGTAGAGCGTCGCCGAGCTGATTTTTTAGCCCTTGCGTCTTGACGGCGACGCTTTGTCGACCTTTGCGCTGCAGTGGGCGTGGTCAAACAATCCTCCGGCAGCCGGGCGAGTTGTACAATGTTTTAAATTCGCTTACCGCATGAAATACAGTGCCACCTACTGTGCAAGTTCTCCCACTTATTTGTACAAGCTCACTGCTCTCGAGGAGATCTTTTTTGCCCAACTGTTTACGGAATTGATACACAATCAATCCTTTTTTAAAAATGATGCGTTTTACACACTCGTTTGACAGTTCTTGTCTCTTTCGCAAAGTCATCATGATCAGAAATCACTTGATAGTCAAGTCAATCATTTCACCTAGTGTGTCATCCACCTATGACCCCGACACATTTTCCGATCGCGTCGTTGGATGAGCCAGCGCCTTTTTATAGCCGTGACAAGATGTGGAAAAGGTCACCTTGCCTTTTGGACTTGACCCAAATGCCAGTTTGTGTGTAGGTGACGTGATCGACAACATCAACAGCAAAAAAAAAAAGCATCTTCAAGTCACAATGAGCTAAAGTGTGTCTTTCATGAGACACAGTTGCGTCATCGCCATTCAATCAGCAGCAGCGCGACATCTCATAATGACCTACTGACCGCAATTTGTGTGTGTGTGTGTGTGTGTGTGCATTCCGTTAACTGTGCTAAGTCCTTTGGTACACACACACACTGTGTTGATGATCACGCATCCAACTTCCTCCATCCACTTGGTTGCACTTCCTTTTCCATTTGTCCTATTTAAGCTTTATCGTCAAAATCAGCAAAAGGCTTTTTTTTTTTTTTTTTTTTTAACAAACTATGTTAGCAGTCGGGCTAACTGATAGCTCCATTATTCCTTGATTGGAGTTTCTCAGGCAAATTTTATTCTTTTCCTGTCATCTCATGGTTGCTAATGTAACGAACCATTGCTTGCTATATTTCGCAAATGATCTGATCCCTTTTCACCAACTGTTAAAAAAAACATTAGTGAGGGGGGAAAAAAAAGCAAACGGGGTTCTCTTCGATGTTTACAAGTGATGGCAAATATTTATTCTCATCCATCCTGCTTGTCTTCCTTGTTCGCAGCGACGACATCCGGACATGTTTATCCCCGTTTCCATGGTAAACCAGTGGAGCATGCCCGCCGTCCCAGCGAGGAGTTAACCTGCCAAAGCGCAAGCCTCGCGACCCCCCTCCACTGACCATCGGGACTTTCTCCGACATCTGCGACATTCTCACGGACCGGCCGGCATCGGCGCCATGGCTAACAACGCGGTGGAGCACCCGGCGGGGAACTCGGTTGCCGACGGCAACCACGATGGTGACTTCGGGGTGACTGTGGATGACCTGCGAGGACTCATGGAGCTGCGCAGCGGCGAGGCTGTCGGCAAGATTCGAGACGACTACGGCGACGTGCAGGGCATCTGCAGACGGCTCAAAACGTCGCCCATCGAAGGTAAACCGCCCGAAGATTGACGCGACCCCATGATTTTGAAGAGATGTGTCTCAAATGACAAATGCTCACCTAAAATGTTCACACACATGTGCAGCAGATCCTCCCCAAAAAATTTGGGTTCTGCCAAACAGATTAAAAAAAAAGATGCAAACTCAGGACTGCATCACGTGGAAATACCCTCGGGCTGCCGTTGGTCAACTGTGATCCCTTGCGCTCATGCGTGCGTGTTGGCGCCGCGGGTCCATTGCTGAATTGAAATTAGTTCCATGCGGCTCCCCTAATGTCTCCATAGATCATTGCGGCATTCCATTTAGCAAATCAGCCGCAGCGCCCGCCGCCACCTTGCTGACGACTTTTCAGTCCCAACCTCATCATCGTCATCGCGGTCACTCTTATTCATCCTCATCGTTCTCTATATTTTCCTTGTTTGCCTTAATTAAAACACATTTCTTTACAAGAAATGCATTTTGTCTAATCGAATTTTCCAAAATGAAGGACTTCAAACTTTTTTATTTTTGAATGATACCTTCTCTTACTTCTCAATTTGGACATGCCTGAACGGGAAAGTGAGGCTGAAGGCATGCACGTTTTATTTTTGCGGTGGCGGCAGACTCCAAAGCGGTGCCCGCACGCTCAGCTTGAAGCGCGCTGTCACGTTTCATCTTTTTTTTTGTCCCCTGTTGCATTTTTTACGTCTTATGATGCGTCCGTCTGAAGCCTCCCCGGTGGTCGGCGATCTTCTTTTCATCACGGCATCAAAAAAAAACAAAGAAGCAAAAACGTGATGTTCTTTTTTGGGGCTTTTTAGTTCTAAGCAGCTTTTGCTGCAATCTGACGTGAGACGTGGCATGTAGACTAAAAATAAAATGGCTATTTTAGGTATTCTGTCAAGATGACATCAAATTGTGAAAAAGGACTATTTTTTTATTTGTATTTTTTCTCTCTCCATTTTCATTTCAAAGAACCTCTCAACGCTAAGCAGGCTTCTCTCTGCAAAACTCGAAACGGCAAAGCTGATTTCAAAGCAGACGTGCTACAATTCAGTGATGGAATTGATTAGAAAAACAAATTGACTCTTTTGATCATCGTGTAAAGACCTGCTTGAACTGGAAATTGTCCCAATTTCCGCCTCTGGCCAGTAACTATTCTGCCATTTCTTTAGTCCTCCACAAAAGCAGACTGTACGCTGGTCAACAGCAAATTTTAATCCGCTTGAAAAGCGCGAGAGAAATACACACACACGCCCAGCCTGAGATTCCCAAAAAGCAAAACGGTATCCAGTCGTGCAACGCTTTCGCTCTTCGCTCAGGGCCTTGGCGAAGGTCACCTCTCGTTTATCCACAACGTGCTAAAATGTTTTGCTTCCAACAGAAGCCTTCCTTCCTTCCTTCCTTCCTTCCTTCCTTCCTTCCTTCCTTCCTTCCTTCCTTCCTTCCTTCCTTCCTTCCTTCCTTCCTTCCTTCCTTCCTTCCTTCCTTCCTTCCTTCCTTCCTTCCTTCCTTCCTTCCTTCCTTCCTTCCTTCCTTCCTTCCTTCCTTCCTTCCTTCCTTCCTTCCTTCCTTCCTTCCTTCCTTCCTTCCTTCCTTCCTTCCTTCCTTCCTTCCTTGCCAGCCTTGCCACCCTATACTTTCCTTTGTTTCCTTGTTAGCTGCTTTCTGACATCCTTTCCAGCTTTAGAAATGCATGGCGAAGACCAAGATGGATAGATGGGCCCCTTTGATGAATGGGGTGCCTAAACAAGAAGGATGCAAAACGGGCCCCAACACCAATTTCAGCAACTGCCATAAAATGAGGCGGGCCAACATGACAAAATGCGCTAAAAAAATAAACGATCCCCCCCCCCATCCCTGAAATTGAGCAGGAAGTCGGCCATTTTGCTTTGAAGCTGTTATTTCACCTTGGTGCAAAATTTAAAGCCAAAAGCAGCCCCTGACGCCAGACGTGAAATTTGGTGGACATCACAGGACGCAATTTCAAACTTGGAGCGCGGCGAGGAAGATTCACGAGCATTCCTTGGACTGTTGTCCACAAACAAAGAGTTGCGAGGGCCCGTTTACGACCGCTTTCAGCTTGAATGAGTTTTCTGCTGCGATCTGCCCAAGCATGAACGCGGTGGCCAAGTCACGGCGCAGTGAAAGAGAGCCAGAGAAGATCAAGAATGAAGAAAGGAGGGATGGATGGACCGTGCAGTGAAGAGATGTGTGCGCGGTGGCTCAGGGGAAGGCGTCATTCAATCTAAGGCCCGAGCAGAGTTATGGCTGCCAGTCAGCATTTCATTGTAGGCGCTGGCCAACGAGCACGCTGGGAGCAACTCATCAAGGCGCGTGCGCACACACACACACACACACACACACACACACAGCTTGGGGATTCACCCGTTGCACGCTTCCTCCGGGATTTGCTTGAAGACACATCTCTCAATGCTTACTTGCATGGTGCTGTTAAAAAAAAAGTTGAAATTGGAACTAATGATGTTCAATGTTATTACCGTATTTTCCGGACTAGAGGTCGATCTGGAGTACAAGTCGCACCAGCCATGAAATGCATAATAAAGAAGGAAAATACATCTATAAGTTGCACTGGAGTATAAGTCGCATTTTGGGGGGAAATTTATTCGATTAAATCCAACACCAAGGAGAAACATGTCATCTTGAAAGGTAACTTAAAATAAAAATAGAATAGAAGCTACAACAGGCTGAATAATTGTACGGTATGCTAACGTTACATGACACAAACGACAAACTGAGAACATGTCTGGTATGTTAACATATTATATTAAGAGTAGCACAAACTTGGTCAATAAAGCTGATTCTGATTCACATGTTCCCCTCATGACCACCCAATTGTCATCCGGCCCCGACTGGTCGCCGTGATTTGGCCCGAAAAATATTCTCTGTGACGCCTATATTATTGATATGAGCGTACACGATTAATTATGAATGAGCGAGCGTGCACGTCCCTTTGAGGGCGCTAATGAAGCACCTCAGGTCGCCGCCCTCCCACCTGTCAGCTGCTCTTCTTGATTCCCCAAACAATCTTTTTTAATGATATGAAGGATTGACATATTAGGTTAAAAAAAATAAATCGATGAACAAAGTGAAGATAGCAAGTGTTAAATAATAAAAATAAAATGAAATAAAAAATCTCATTTTTTTTCATCTCACTTGTGCATCAGGTTTCGAATGTGGACTAACAGACTCTTCCACAATGCGATCTCAATCGTACAAAATTAGAAACAAGGCTGACTCCAGCTGAAAAATTTGCATCAATGTTTTCTGGATTCCTGCGGGCTGAATTTTTAGCACCCCTAATTTAGATTTTTCATTCTTCTCCACCCACCATAATTATTGCGTATTAATGTGAAGTTGTGATGACAATTTCAACAATTGTGACAAAAGAGATGAACAAAATAATCATGTGAGATGTGACTATTTGCTACACGGTGTGAACCCAAACAAGACGAGTTTGATTCCCTTCATTGTGGACTGTGTGTGCGCTTGTGTGTGTAACCATGGCGACATTAGTGCACTTTTGTGTTGCGCAAGTTTACAGCCAAGAAGGAATGACGACAAACACCACCACAAAGTGTCTCTGCAGACACTCAGCAGGTGTGAGTGACTGGGTTGTTCAGTGTGTGTGTGTGCATGTGAGAGTGTGTCTTATTTACAGTGTGGACTCCATGTCAAATGAAAATGCTTTTGCTTCCACTAGCGTGCTATTGTGTGTGTCTGTGTGCGGGTGTTTGAAGTGAGTGCTAGGCTGCAGCATGCAGCGTGCATGCTAATGCTGCGCCAGAGATGGAGGACGTGGGAGGGGAGGGGAAAAGGCCAGAAAAGGCCCGCCTACACACACGCACACACACACACACACACACGCACACACATCGATGAATAGCAGCTTGCGATTGGACATCGGTCAGGTGATGTGTTGATGTGTTGTGTTGCAGGCATGAAGTGAAAAACGCCATCAGGTGTCTTGGCGGCGCAAGCGTGGGCGCAATCTGTGTGTGTGTGTACATGCTACTCTGTCTCTATTGAGCAGATCTACACCAAGGCGGAATAATCAACTAAAAAAGCATTTGTTTCAACGAACCACGCCATAGCTTTAAGTCCACTTAGCTTCATGCTAACAAACAAAACGCCATTGACAAGCTAACGTACCATCAGAGTCACTTTGCTGTTCTACCCCTTGGGCAACAGCTATTTGAATTACACATGTCCGTCCATCCATCCATCCATCCATCCATCCATCCATCCATCCATCCATCCATCCGTCCGTCCGTCCGTCCGTCCGTCCGTCCGTCCGTCCGTCCGTCCGTCCGTCCGTCCGTCCATCCATCCATCCATCCATCCATCCATCCATCCATCCATCCATATTTCAGTCCTCATGAAGTCACACATTCTTTATCCTCTGCAAAGAATGATCGTTCCCACAAATGCACTGCAGATCTCATTTTGCTTGACTTTCTGCAAAGGAGAAACACCTTTGATCCATCATTTGTTGATTTTTGCAATTGCTAAAATCCGACATTGGGAGAAAGGATTCGATGATGAGATTAGAGCGCGCGGAGGTTTATTAATAGCGCTGTGATGAAAGGTTCATCAGTGCAGCGCTAATGATGGCCGAGCGGGCCCCAAGCAGTGGGAAGGCCCGCTTGGGTCCCCCATCCCTGCCCTCCACAGGGGTACGGGAATTGATATTGCGCGAGTGGGGATGGATTTGCCCCTGACATTTCAACTGCCCCGCTTCCGACTGCTCACGACAAACTCCTTTTAAGCCACGCTCAAATCATTTCACGGTTGCTTTGCAAATATCAAACGTGAAGTGATTTTGCAACTTGTTTCTAAGCGCCCTTTATCCTGTTTGTTTCTGTTTACCATGTGACATAAAACAGAGGGCGACTGTGATACAGAACATGGCCGAATATCACAAAATCCTCGTAAATCTTTGGAGACGTTGATGCGCCCGCCGGGAGTTAGCATCTTTGCTCCATCGTTGCGCCTCTTTGCTGATAAAAATAATCAGAATTACATGCGAAGGTCTTTCTCATGCAGCCTGTGTGAAAGGGGCTCCACTGTGGCGCACTGTCTGTCATGCTGCAGTCGTCATGGGAAGCCCGAAAGGAGCTCGGTGCATGTGCTACAAAGGCACATCTGCGCATGCGTGTAAACATGCACGGTGCGTGGACAGGAAAAGCCCGTCAATTGAAAAATGTATTATTGACTTTCTCGTCTTCTTCGGACGGCCACCAAACGACAAACATCACAACATTGCATTTATTTCAAGTCCATTTAATTGACTTCCTTCCTTCCTTCCTTCCTTCCTTCCTTCCTTCCTTCCTTCCTTCCTTCCTTCCTTCCTTCCTTCCTTCCTTCCTTCCTTCCTTCCTTCCTTCCTTCCTTCCTTCCTTCCTTCCTTCCTTCCTTCCTTCCTTCCTTCCTTCCTTCCTTCCTTCCTTCCTTCCTTCCTTCCTTCCTTCCTTCCTTCCTTCCTTCCTTCCTTCCTTCCTTCCTTCCTTCCTTCCTTCCTGCCTGCCTGCCTTCCTTCCTGCCTTCCTTCCTGCCTTCCTTCCTGCCTTCCTTCCTGCCTTCCTTCCTGCCTTCCTTCCTGCCTTCCTTCCTGCCTTCCTTCCTTCCACCAGTAGATGTCTTCTGTACCGGTTGCCACGGCAACAGCGGCCACGTAGACATCTATCACATCTGCTTTCTTATCGCCGACAAATTAGATCGGCCCACTCCGAAAAGTCCCATTGGAGTTTGGCCGGGCCGCCCTTTGCCGAATTTTTTGCAGGTTGGCGCCGGGAAACGGCACCAGTTTGCATTTCTGTGGGTGCGAAGGCCGGAGTCTCAGTCGCCAGTTTCGGGCTTCGGCCTGGCCGTGGTGTCAGATTCTGACAGTACATGATAAATGTACGAATAAATCACAAATGTTTTGACTTGGCAAAATCGGTCGCGCTAAGTTTGATTCACGACTTGCTTAGGCAAAGTCCGGACCAGCTGGAATTTAAACTTGAGATTTGTGTCGCGCAGGTCTTTCTGGGAACCCCGTGGACCTGGAGAAGCGGCACGCGGCCTTTGGGCAGAACTTCATCCCGCCCAGGAAGGCCAAAACCTTCCTGCAGCTGGTGTGGGAAGCCCTGCAAGACGTCACGCTCATCATCCTGGAGATCGCCGCCATTATCTCGCTGGGCTTGTCCTTCTACCACCTGGAAGGCGGAAACAGTGAAGGTCCGCTGGCAAAATCTGCTTCAAAACTTGACTGCAAGCTTTCGCCATCCAATCAGCAATCGATACGATATGCAATTCTACAGATAGCACTTTAGCGGAACTTCGGACTCGATGCGTATTTCTAATGGAGATGCTGTTTCCACGGTAACTCGGGGCAGAGTACTCCCCGCTCCACACAGCCGAGTAGAAATGTGTTTCTTTGCAAATTCTTTCCAGCTTGCGGCCAAGCGGCGGGCGGCGTGGAAGACGAAGGCGAGGCGCAGGCGGGCTGGATCGAGGGCGCGGCCATCTTGTTCTCGGTCATCATCGTGGTACTAGTGACGGCCTTCAACGATTGGTCCAAAGAGAAGCAGTTCCGAGGCCTCCAGAGTCGCATCGAGCAGGAGCAGAAGTTCACTGTCATTCGCAAGGGCCAAGTCATCCAGATCCCCGTGGCCGAGATGGTGGTGGGGGACATCGCCCAGATCAAATACGGTAACGCAACTTAACATTTGAGCGACCCAGCGAGCCTCCTCTCAAACCTGATGTTCTTGTCCTCGGCCCGCAGGAGACCTGTTGCCCGCCGACGGCATTTTGATCCAAGGCAATGACCTGAAGATCGATGAGAGCTCCCTTACCGGAGAATCCGATCAGGTCCGCAAGTCTCTGGAGAAAGACCCCATGTTGCTGTCGGGTGAGTTTGAAGGCCCCAAAAATCGGCAACAACCGCAAATGCCATTTTCCAGTCTGTCCGCGGATCCCAAACGTTTTCACGCAAACAACCACACAAAATAGCATTTAGCATGTTAGCATTTTCTCCACGAAAATGTCCGCTATGCGTTTGAACGCTCGTAACTGACTCGCTATTTGTTAGCATAGCAACACTCAAGGTGTGCTTCTGCCCGACAGGAACGCACGTGATGGAGGGCTCGGGCCGAATGGTGGTGTCGGCCGTCGGACTCAACTCTCAGACGGGGATCATCTTCACGCTGCTCGGTGCCGGCGACAGCGGCGAGGAGAAGAAGGCCAAAAAAAGTACGAATGAGACACAAACCATCGTGAATGTTTTTTGTTGTGCTCATCTGGACAACAACTTGACACAAACCACCTGAAATCACTTTTACGATACGCTCGAGAACATCCACTACAATGTAAGTCATGGGATTGAAGGATTTTTTTGTCGCCGACGTTAAGGTGGCACTCTTGTCAATGTCGACTAATCGATGCCAAATTCGATCCATCAACGATGTCAGATACGTCAGTGTGAGCCTCCTTAGAATGAGCTCACGTGTCATTCACTTTTTTCTTGTCCAGTGTGGCATTCCTGTTGAATGAATGAATGAATTAATCATTGACCTCCTTTATTAAAACACACGCCTGCCTTTGACTCCTCCCCCCCACCCAAAAAAAAAAAAAGACCAAAATGATCTCGACGCGTATGCGGAGCGCTGTGATGCTAGGCCACAGGCGAGCGAGCGGAGCCGCTCGACCGTCCTCTTGGAGTGTTTATGATTTGCGATCATGCTCTCGTTATTTTCTTTTGTTCGGTCTGTTCATTTGTTTCCTGGCCTAATATTTGAGTTCGTCAATCTTTCATTTGAGAAGGGGCTGAATGGACCGAGTCAGCGCAAAGACGGATGCCGTGTGGCTCAGAAAAGAATGAGAAGATAAAATTTGAGAGGAATATTGTAGGAGCTAAAGAAATATATCAAAGTATCTGGGGGGGGGGGTAGGCTGGGGTTCTAAAAAAAAAAAAAAGGAACATCTTCGAAATGGGACTGGCGTGAGCGTCTCCCTCTTTTCTGATTGGTCCATTGCTGCCAGCAAGACACACTCTCTCTGTTTTGAAGTTCTCCTTCAGTTTGATTCTTTTGATCCATCTTCTCAGCATTCCGCCCTCTCTCTCTGTCCGAACAGGTAAAAAACAAGGACCCCCCGAAAATCGCAACAAAGGTAACCCCCTCCATTCATCCATCCGTCGCTCTGTCCCGCCATCTTTCCCCTCCCTCGTTCTCCCCCCCGCATTGCATATTCTCCATCCAGAGGCAGGAGGGGGGCGCTCTTTCTCTCTCTCTGTCTGTCCGACTCCAATTGGGGATGCTCCCTGACGCAACTCTCGCGCTCTGATTGGTGGATTGACTTTTTTAGCGCCCCCGACGGAACCGAGCCCTTTTACAAATGACCCGATTTCAACAGTTTTCAAGTGTGGCCGTCGACCCACACATTGTTACGACACGAACAGCCCACGAGCTAACGCCGGCAAAAAACGCCAGCTAACGTTAGCAACCATCGTGGACACTTGGCACGTCGATGGCTGAAAAAACACATGTACATGATAATATCGCTGTGCTTACGAGCACATATATTCTTTATCCTCGGCAGCTATTTAACAGTCGGAGATGTCTGCATGACTGTACTGTACAGCACCACCTCCTGGTGGCCAAAAGGAGCAGTGCACTGAATTGGATGGAGCATTAAATCATGGTCCAAGATGACAACAAATTGATTTTTATGAAGTTCAAAGTTGATGCAAGGTCATTCTTAAGAATTACCGTTTTTTTTAATATTATTTTTTTTTATTAAAGCTTGTTTGGCACCTACAGAAATCACGCAAATCGCACAAAGAGAAAAACAAAAAGAAAGAAAATGATTTCCAATTGTGTCATGATTATTTGCACTTTAGAATTGAAAAGAGAACGATCCATTACGATTGCGAGAAAAATCGAGAGAGACATTTGATCAGCTTCCGCAATCGCATCGGGTGTTCATGTGCCGCACGTTTTTTTTTTTTTTTTCTGACGTCGTGACGGCGAGCTGTCCTGTGCAAGGTGGCGCGCACGTGCATCTCCCGTGGTTTGAGCATCTGCCGCCACTTAGGTCTTTGATGAACAAATTCGAGCACTCCTTTTTGTTTTTGTTTTGGGGAGTTGCACTCTGGCAGCAAATCTTCCTCTTCTTCTTGGTTGGTTCCTTGCAGGTGGTCGCTCCCCACCGTCTTTTCGTGTCCCGCTGCCGGCCTCGTCTCTGCCTCTTCCTCCTCCTCCTCCTCCTCCTGCCATCTGTCCATCCTCCGTCCATGCCACCCAGCTGTCGTGGTTCTGCATCGCTGTGGTTTTTCGGGTGGTCCTTTTTCAGTTTGTCGTCTGTTTGTGGACTTGCTGTCGTTTTTCTTTTTGGTTGTCCGACTCCCGCCACTACCGCGCGCGCACGTACGCACGCACACACACACACGCGCCCATCCCATGTGTTAGTCAGTTAGTTCCACGTCGCGTGCTGGATGAAGGCTCCACCGCTCGGTGGTTTAAAAGTCAGACTTTCAGGCTTCATCATCTCAATGACGCGTTGTGTTGCTTTTATAAATGTAGGCATTTCAAAAAAATAATCTGTCAATCATTTGCGTAAACCAGCGGGATTGCTTTTTTTGGCCAATTTCTTTATGGTTTATAGTAAAGGGTCAAAACAAATCCAAAGAAATAACGTCCAGATGTTCATGATTTTGTTGTTTCAATGTTTTCTTATGATAGGTTATTAATCCATGTGTCTTTTCCTATTCAGCCATCGATCGTTTCATCGGGGGTCATAAATCCACCGGCACGGTCTTATTTTGACATGAAAATCGTTTCCCTCTCAGAGGTGAAAGCACTTTGAATTTTGACAATCCGCCGAAGCATGACAACAATTCAATAAAACATTCAAATCGTCGAGTCATCACAGTTGTTTTCTAAATTTATAGCAATCTGACAGAATTGCTCAAACAACTTAGGTCAAGATGAAAAAAATAGGTCAAGATGTCTTTAAAACCAAAATGGCAGACTTGCCGCGTCTTTTTGGACACAGCTTGATGAGACTTTTTCGCGGCGTGACTTGGTGACACTGGCCTTCTTCAGGGACCGACTTAAGTTAGTTAAAGCGGTGCTAATCGTAGCTGCTGTTTCTGTGTCGAGATGAGGAGGTTTGCAGCGCCAAGCAGTCAGAGTCAGATTAGCTGAGGAGGATTTTGGGCGAGCAGCGGCGCACGCCGGGAACCGGCTCAATCAACCGCATCCGCCAGATGCAAATAGGCCCTTTGCTTATGCAAATGAGGCCAAGATTCCCCCAGTCAGCTTTCTGAGCTGCCAAACGTGAGCTCTTGTGTGAGATAAATGCACTCTCTGGGGAGGTCTTCAACTTTTGGGGTCCGGGTAACCCTCCTAATGCCAATAAAGGCCAATGGCACCCATTGATCAGAGCGCACCTGAGCCTTTATGCCCACCTCCGATCCTGATTTTGTTTCGAACTCTTTCAGCTTTGCTATCTAAATGTCATGAAGCGTAACTATTTTGGTGAGTCTACAGGCATCCCCATCAAATTGTGGGCTGCTGGATATTTAAGATGAGAAAATGTAGCTCTAAAACGTTTTTGTGCCTTTTTGGAGGGTCTTCTCTAATGGCCACCAAATATCGTGTTGCTAACTGAAACTGGCTTCGGGGGCTCTCCCCAATTTTGGGCCATATTCAAATCAACGTGACGTACTGGTTGGAAACTCGCGTGCGCTAAATATGTGGAGTGACAAACCAGTTGACTTTCACCTTGTCCTTTTTCTTCATTTGGTAACATTCATCGAGTTTTTGGGGCGGGCTGGCACGGATTGATGATCGATTCGTTGATTTGCTTCCGCCACTCGATCGAGCTCACTCGGGGAAACGATGACAAGTGGAGTCGTGTGTGAACTTGAGTGCCCTGTGTTGTAATCCGCTGTTATGTGTATTGCGTCGGCTGCGCTTCATCACAACCTGGTGTGCGCCCGTGTCTTTTGTGTATGCGTGCGTGTGTGTGTGAGTCTAATACAGGCGACTGTTGATTGTTGTCATGATGACAGCTCCTCTGCGTCCTGGAAGATGAAAAAGGATGTGGGCTAACCCTAACCATGTCGGTGCTAAAAGCTGCTGCTTCCTCCCTGCAACAACAAAAAGCAAAACTTTGGCCATCTTTTTCCCCCTCTCTAACCTTTTCTCTCTTTTGTCCTCACACCCTTCCTCCTCATCATCATCACTGACACATTCATCCAACCTCCTCAACCACGCCCCCGCCCTTTTTTTTTCCCCAACCCCCCTTCCAGCCAAAACCCAGGACGGCGTCGCGTTGGAAATCCAGCCGCTGAAGAGCGAGGAGGCGGGCGAGTCGGAGGAGAAGGAGGAGGCCAAACCGGTCAAGAAGGTGATCGTGCCCAAGAAGGAGAAGTCCGTGCTGCAGGGGAAGCTGACCAAACTGGCCGTGCAGATCGGGAAGGCCGGTGAGGCGCTCGCAAAAAGCATTCAAAACACACAATCTGCATTTTCCAACAAACCGTTGGCCACGTAGCATGAATCTCCTTGTTATTGTTTGGATTTTTTCAAATATCAACCCAAGTTTATTTTCTGCTAGTCAGCTAACATTAACGGCTAACGGAGTTGTGTAACCTAATTGGGACAAAAACTAAGCACTGAGACAAACGCTGGGTCACCTCGCACTCACTTTTATTGAATCTGGCTTTTTTTTTTCCCCATTCTACACACCACTCATCCTGGAATTGACACACTTGTCCAATCAGCCTTAATTCATTCACTCATTCATTCCCCATCATAATTGGACACAGATTTTGAGACTTTATTGAAATTAGGATGGAACCGGTTAAGATGAAGCCAAAAAGGATGAAACCATGGACCCACATTTACAATCACTTGGACTCTCGCAATAATTTTTTTTAATCTCCAGAAACAAGACTTTTTGATTTCCATAAGAGTGATCCCACAAAAAATGTATCGCTAATAAAAATATTTGACATTTTATTCATGAAAATTCAAATTTGGCATTTTTTCAATATTTTAAAATAAAACAAAATAGTGAAAACAAATCTTGATATTATATTGTTCATACGTGATATATATATTTGACATTTTATTCATGAAAATTCAAATTTGGCATTTTTTCAATATTTAAAAAAACAAAATAGTGAAAACAAATCTTGATATTATATTGTTCATACGTGATATATATTTGTATTTATATTTAAGAAATTCAACAAATATCGCTGATATCTGGATTTGACATTTTTTACTGAATGTTAAAAAGGGAAACAAAAAATCTAATTTGAAAAATATCATTGTTGATTTTTAGCTATATGCTTGAAATATGCTTTTAAGCTATATGCTTTATATATTAGATTGACACGTCATTTTTAGGATTTTCACTTCTGCTCGTCACGTACTAGAAGTCAATAATGATATGATGATGATGATTGGTTGTTATTGTTTCTGACTGGCCGCCATTGTGCGCAGGCCTGATCATGTCGGCTGTGACGGTGATCATCTTGATCTTGTACTTCGTCATCGACACGTTCGCCGTCCAGGGACTCACGTGGACGTCTGAGTGCACGCCCATCTACATTCAGTACTTTGTCAAGTTCTTCATTATCGGCGTCACCGTCCTGGTGGTGGCCGTCCCCGAGGGCCTTCCCCTGGCCGTCACCATCTCGCTTGCCTACTCTGTCAAGGTAAATACAGTACGGGAATCAGAAATGGTGCGGGTAATTAAGCGTCAAACAAGGAGAAGGTCACATTAACTTTGTCCACTAGCTTAGTGCTAACGCAGACTGGGAAACGCCTTCGGGGTGATCATCTTCTGATTCACAATCATTCATCAAACGTAAAACACAAACCCCGGTCGGTGTCCATCTTGTAGAAAATGATGAAGGATAACAACCTGGTGCGCCACCTGGACGCCTGCGAGACGATGGGCAACGCCACGGCCATCTGCTCGGACAAGACGGGCACCCTGACCATGAACCGCATGACCGTGGTGCAGGCCTATATGGGAGACACTCATTACAAGACCATACCCGAAGCCAGCGCCATCAAGCCCGACACTCTGGAGGTCCTGGTCAACAGCATCTCCATCAATTCGGCCTACACCACCAAGATCCTGGTGAGAAAGACAAAAGCCTACGCCAAGCTAGCTAACCTGTTCCTTTTTGGCTAACTGCACAAAACGGATTCTCTTTTTCCTCTTCATCAGCCTCCAGAGAAGGAGGGCGGCCTCCCTCGACACGTGGGCAACAAGACGGAGTGCGCCCTCCTGGGTCTGGTTCTGGACCTGAAGCGGGACTACCAGCCCATCAGAGAGGAGGTCCCCGAGGAGAAGATGTACAAAGTGTACACCTTCAACTCCTCGCGCAAATCCATGAGCACCGTGCTCAGGATGGCCGACGGAGGGTTCCGCATGTACAGCAAGGGGGCGTCCGAGATCATCCTCAGGAAGTGAGCGTGCGTCTTTGGGTGGCATGCGCAAAGCTTTCCCTCGGCAGCGATCGTGGCGCCTTAGTTCCCGCGGTGCCTTTGAGAGCGTTCCCCTCGTGCTGCCTTCAGGTGCTCGCGTATTCTGGACTGCGATGGCCTCCTGCGCGTCTTCAAGCCCAAAGATCGCGACGAGATGGTGCGCAAGGTGATCGAGCCCATGGCCTGCGACGGCCTGCGCACCATCTGCTTGGCCTTCCGCGACTTCCCGGCCATCGGCGGCGAGCCCAACTGGGAGGCGGAGAACGACATCGTCAACGACCTCACCTGCATCGCCGTGGTCGGCATCGAGGACCCCGTCCGGCCTGAGGTGCCCGCAGCGCGTATCGTGGACACGTCCGCAAAAGCCGCAGATATGCAACACGTACAAAGCGGCAATCTGATGGCAGGTCCCCGAGGCCATCACCAAGTGTCAGCGTGCGGGGATCACCGTCCGCATGGTGACGGGCGACAACATCAACACGGCGCGGGCCATCGCCACCAAGTGCGGGATCCTGCTGCCCAACGAGGACTTCCTGTGCATGGAGGGCAAAGAGTTCAACCAGCAAATCCGCAATGACAATGGCGAGGTGGGACCCCGACGCGCACCTGACGCGCTGACCCCCAAACTTGATGGCATTGTCTTGGTGTGTCTCCGCAGGTGGAGCAAGAGCGCCTGGACAAAGTTTGGCCCAAACTGCGAGTTCTCGCCCGTTCGTCGCCAACTGACAAGCACACGCTGGTCAAAGGTGGGAGTCGCGCTAATCGTTAGCGGCACCTCGTTGAGGAGGACAGGGAGGAGCTCACGCCGCCCGCTTGCTCGCTCGCTCTTCAGGCATCATCGACAGCACAGTGGGCGAGACCCGACAGGTGGTGGCGGTGACGGGAGACGGAACCAACGACGGGCCCGCGCTCAAGAAAGCCGACGTGGGGTTCGCCATGGTAAGCCGCAAATGTCGCCGAGTGTTTTGTCGGCACCCGCTTGAACTTGCGCCCGCTGGCCGCCAGGGCATCGCCGGGACGGACGTGGCCAAAGAGGCGTCGGACATCATCTTGACGGACGACAACTTCACCAGCATCGTCCGGGCCGTAATGTGGGGGAGGAACGTCTACGACAGCATCTCCAAGTTTCTGCAGTTCCAGCTCACCGTCAACGTGGTGGCCGTCATCGTGGCCTTCACTGGCGCCTGCATCACGCAGGTGAGCGCCGCCTTGGACTGCGGCGGAAGGAGTAGCACAATATTCTCCATCCATCCATCCATCCATTATGCTTTCTTGACATTCGGTTTGATGGGGTGATCATCCACAACCTCAAATGCATGAAAATGAATCCATCAGCAGTTTGTTGTTTCCCTCGGCAACCCCGTTGACACCCGAATGTGAGCAGTTGCCCACTTTGTTTTGTTTTTAGGATTCGCCGCTGAAGGCGGTGCAGATGCTGTGGGTGAACCTGATCATGGACACGCTGGCGTCGCTGGCCTTGGCCACCGAGCCGCCCACCGAGTCACTGCTTCTGCGCAAGCCATACGGACGCAACAAGCCGCTCATCTCGCGCACCATGATGAAGAACATCTTGGGCCACGCCGTCTACCAGCTGGTCATCATCTTCACGCTATTATTTGCCGGTGAGTGACTTGCGCCCTGCTTGTCCCCGCGTGCAAACGCTTTGCTTTGGCAACATCTTGCCCAAGTGAAGGAGGAGCTTCATTTCCCTAGCTCATATCCGGGGAAAACTTATTTTATGATTATCTGACTGCAACACAACACATACACACACACACACACAAAATATTTCTCCATGAATAAATGTTGTTTTTTGGGGGTGTTGTATTTTCTAACATCAACCATGTACATTTTTGAAAAGAAAAAAACCCCGATAATCTTGAATCGAGATATTTTTTTATAGAATTATTTTGAGAAAACAAACTACGAGGAAAAAAAAGTTTTTAAGGGTCAAGTTGAATATTTTTTTTCAGCAAACAGTCGTAACCTTAGCCTAACGATCTTCTCGGACATGACGAAGGAAGCCAACTTGTATGGTGGACCCTTGACCTTGAATTGCAAAGTTCCCGTGCGAGTGTTGCATGGCGCCAAGTGCAACAAAATTCACTTGACGTTAAGTGTCAAAGTCACCAACAAAAACGCGCCCTTTGTCCAGGCGAGAAGATCTTCGACATGGACAACGGTCGCAACGCTCCGTTGCACTCTCCTCCGTCCGAGCACTACACCATCGTCTTCAACGTCTTCGTCATGATGCAGCTCTTCAACGAGATCAACGCCCGCAAGATCCACGGCGAGCGCAACGTCTTTGAGGGCATCTACCGCAACCCCATCTTCTGCAGCGTCGTCCTGGGGACCTTTGCCTTGCAGGTGAATTGCAGTTCTCCACAAATTAGATTTGATTTGGTTGGAAATGGACAGGATGACCTTTTTCGAGCCACGGTTCTTTTTGATAAGACGGAAAAAGAATTTCATGATGCGTTTTTCAAACAACTTTGTTTTCCCAAGTCTTTTTAGCTTCATGCTAACTAACGACACAAAGCACCAAGAAACTAGCATCATGGATCGTCTCGAAAACGAGAGGCCATTTGGAAGGAAAATGTCGTTTTTCGATCCGGCGCCTGTTGAGACGGTTTCGGCGACAACAAATTGAACAGACCGACATCTCACATCACTTGCTGCTGCCGTTCAGATCGTCATCGTGCAGTTTGGCGGGAAGCCCTTCTCCTGCACGGCGCTCACCATCGATCAGTGGCTGTGGTGCGTCTTCATCGGCGTGGGCGAGCTGCTGTGGGGGCAGGTGAACGAACGCACGCACAAACACACACACGCAAACTGGTGGTGGAGGCCAAATCGTTGCCATCGCGACCGGCACTATCACCGCGGTAATGAGATCGGCGCATGAAAGCGACGCCCAAGGGGATGCTGCAGATGAACCTGGCGTGCGGGTCCCTCGGCGAATACGCGCAAACATGGCAGTGGCGGCGGCGGCGAGGAGAAGCCTGCTGGGTTCACGCGCAGGACAACCGCTTTCAAGATGCTGACTGACAAAGTGTGGGAGGCCTTTTGTCTAACGCGCATAGGCCAGATGGAACCCAATGAGATGGAGAAAATAAAAAGCAATCCCTCCGCCCCCCCACGGGTTAGTTCCGTTGCTGAGCGCCCCAGCAATGAGTGAAATCGGCACCGTTTCATTTGACAAATACTCTTGCCAATCGACTGCAACGTTGACCTTCGGTTCACTTTCGACTCGGGCCGCCAAAGACTTTCAGGCGACTGAGCGCCGCCGTGTCTCTTTTTAGCTGATCTCGTCGATACCCACGCACCACCTGAAGTTCCTGAAGGAGGCGGGTCACGGCACCACCAAGGAGGACATCCACGAGGAGGAGATGACGGCCGACGCCGACGAGATCGACCACGCCGAGATGGAGCTCAGACGGGGGCAGATCCTTTGGTTCCGCGGCCTCAACCGCATCCAGACGCAGGTACGGCCGCGGCGTAAATATCGGGAGGTGCCTCTTCAATCAAGACGCGCTTGTCTGATCGGCCAATCAAACGCTTCCAAATTCATTCGTAGACATGAGCCATTACGGATCGGCCGAGTCGCTCTTTGCGTGTTTTTGACTGTCCAGATGTCGTTGTCAGTTCTGAACGAGCAAAAGTGGGCTGCTGGTGGGCTAGTACTTGTGGAACTTTACACCTTGTGCCCAATTCAGTGAGTGAGTGAGTGAGTTCTGTTGAACAGATGTTCTCTTAATTTCACACTCCGCTGCTACGCTCAAGCCAAACAAGCTTATCGGACGTTTTTATTCAGTCGTGGGAGGCGTGCATGCGTGCCGGCGTGTGCACTCCTGTAGGATTGATTAACGCTCAGTGAGCATTAAGTTGCGTCCACGGGCAGTCCCATTCAGCCCCTATGGGCTTCATTAGCCTCGCTGCTAACGTCCCCCCTGCGTGCACACACGAACACGAACACACACACTTACAACAACAGTAGCAGCAACCAGTTAAAGTAGTCCAAATGCAATGAAGGCAATTCCACCATACATACGTGTTGGCAAAGGGTCACGGCTTAGCCTGTCAGTCTGCTAATGCTAAACGGTAGCCATGCTGTTGTACTTGAAGCTTGAACACACAGGGCATTGTCATCGACTTCAACACGTGAGGAGATCCGAGCACGTGAGGAGATCCGAGCGCGGGAGAAACATTAGGAAGGATTTTCTTTCTGGAATTCGAGGAGGCAAGAAAAAGTCTGCTGACGAATTAGCGTCTTATCTCTCCGCGCTTCCCTTCCCGTCCTCCTCCTCGTAATGCCGGCGACGGCGTGAGCTATAATTGCTACAAGCACCAGCAAAGCTTATCAGTCGCTCGCTCGCTCCTTCTCGTGCCCGAGCGCCGCCGGGCTCTTTGTTCGCTCTTGCGTGCCTTCCTTCCACTTCTGCGCTTCTCTTCGCCGTCTTTGTCTTCGCTAAATGAACGACGCACGGCCTTTGTGCTTTTTTTCTTCAACGCACCCATGACCTGGATTTCCTGCCACCATCATCGTCCTCACCCCACTCTTGACATACGGTAACAGGGCACAAGAGTATGAACAACGGCCAATTGCAATTTCTGCCAGTCATGTCAAAGGTCGAGTGAAGGCAACGGGCTTCTTCTTGGTTGTCGCCCGAAGGAAAAGGGAAAAAAAGAAACATGAGAAAGAACCGGAGAAATTTGGCAGCCCTTTTGAAAAGTCGGAGATGATGACCCTGATATGCAGCAAGGTTTGAATGGTCTGGAAAAAAGTTAGTTTGGCAGCACGCAGGTGCGATGCAAAAACTTTCGGGCGTGGCTTCTTGAGACTGTGGGATGGGTCTGCTCACGATAGACTATCTCCAAAGTGCTTTTTCAAAAGCGTCCCTTTGAGTAACAGGTTATGGGCGACATAGGAAACATAACATCAACCTCAATGACTTTTCTCTCTGGCTTGTGCGTGCGTGCGCTGTTTAACTTTCTTCTTCCAGCTTTGTCTAACCACGCTCCAGTAATGATCCCACCCTCGCGCCCACCTCCCTCCCTACCTCCCTCCCTCCCTCCTTGGCTTCCTTCAGATGGACGTCGTGTACACCTTCCAGACGGGCCAGGCAGCGGTGCCCGGGGCCCTGCGCCGGCAGCCCTCGGTGGTCAGCCAGCACAACGACGCTGCCGGCGCCAAAACACTCTCTAGTCCCACTCACTTAGGCCTTAGCACCTCCTCCTCTCTGGGGAACTCGGCCGGGGGGGCCGCCGCCCCCGCCGCTTCCTCCTCCGCTGCGGGCAGTGAGTCGGCTAACGCTAAGGCTAAAGCCTAGCTGGACTCTTTCCTTTCTTTTTGCAACTGCATGAACGCTTGTTGCCGCAGGTTGTCTGCACACCGCGCCAGGTCGTCAAGGCAACCGAAGGAATTTGCGCCTTCCAGATTTATCGACGGGCTCCGCGGAAAAAGAGCACAGCGTCCGGGGTTTCATAAGCCAAAGTCGTCGGCTAGTTGGGAAGACTGACGGCGTGCGCGATAGAAAAACGGCTGGACTCTTCCAAATCATGCCCAATCTCAAAAAACGGTGCTCAGTGCCCAACTTTGTTCAAGTGGCATACGATGGTACATGCACATGTATGATTCATGCCATCGGTTATGCGTGACAGCGGCCATCTTGCAGAATGGAAATGAACGCAACTAAAAGTATTGCGCAGTCAAGGCGCCTCTCGCCGGAGCTTGGTGATGTTCAATCACTTTGCAATCGACATAAATGGGCGGACAAAAAAGAATCCACAGAATGGCGTGCAGACAACCCACCGGTCACACGCCTTGAAGCGTGTTTGCATGTTGTGTTGCCTTCCGCTTTCTTTGCCCTTCATCTTGTGACCGTCCGTCACGTGTGTCATCGTCAACGGCCCGTCCCGCCTTTTTTCTTTGACGGATTCTTGGTCAAGGATTTTTTTTTTCCCTCAAGATAGACGAGAAGATATTACTTCACTTGTCCCACACAGGGGAAATTTATTTGAATTTTGAGTTAGTAGTCGTTGCCCTTTGGATGTTGAAGGAACAAAGAAAGAGAAAAAGTTCATCGCCTTTGCACTGTTTGGTGACTGTTATGTGTTTGCTTGATTTTTATCACATTTGAAACATGTTGGCGTGCTTCCCATCATCCCATCTGCCCGCCTCCATCCTTCCCACCCTTTGCTCCCCAATATGAACAAAACGGACGAAAGCCCGCTCTAACATCTTTTGAACTTTTTTTTTTTCTCGTCAGATTAAAGTGGTGAACGCGTTCCGGAGCTCGTTGTACGAAGGTCTGGAGAGTCCGGAGTCGCGTAACTCCATCCACAGCTTCATGGCCCATCCTGAGTTTGTCCCGCTCTCCGAGGAGGAAGCTCGTATCCCGTCCATCGAGGAGTCAGGAGATGAGATCGAGACCTTCCCAGGAACCTCCCTTTCCTCAACCTACGCAGCCATGCCGGGAGATGCCGCCACTTCATCCGCATAAGCTTCTTTCTTCACCTCTTCCTCCTCTCATCATCACCACCATCGTCTCCCACCGTTTTTTTTTTTTTTTTTCCCTCTCACTGAGCGAAAATTTGTCATGAACAGCTTTAGTGGTTTGTTTGCAGCATGTGGCAAACGAGAAAAAAAAAAAAAGAGTTGTTAGGAGCTGGCTAACAACAAAAAGTCCAAGTGCTAGTTTAGAGTCAAAACACTCATTCTGCGACACATATGGAAGAGTTCATCGTCTCGGAATGTTAGCCAGAAAAAAAGTCCAAACACTCGTTCCCAACATTTCTTAGCAGCAAGAATTCCTTGCAGTGATAGCGGGTTGTTAACTTGTGGCGGAAAACACCAAGTTAGCATGTGCCTCTGAAGAATTCCTCGTCGTGGATTGTTAGCAAAGTCAAAAACACGACCCCCTGACCCCTAACCCCCTGATGAATTAAAATTCACGGTGAGCTAGCAGGTTGTAAGCATGTGGCTAAAAACAACAATCACAAAAAGTCAAAACACTAACCCGGTGACTCCGAATTCCTGCCACCCTTGTTTTCATTGGCCTTCTTTTTTTTTTTTTTAGCAATGACAATTCCTTGTGAGCAGCTTCAGTGGGTTTTTCGCAGCATGTGGCTATAAAGAACAACAAAAACAATGAAAAAAGCAGCACGAAAACAAGTGCGCTGATCATGTACATACGCTTCCGCTAAAGGCTAACAGAGATTTCTCGGTCGGAATTTTTGTTGTTGTTGTTTTTAAGCCATTTCGAAGTTCGTTTTTGTTTGTTAATCCTCTAACGAATGTTCTTTGTTGTTGAGTGTCACACTACTGTCTTCAAAGAAAACTTTTCTCCTTGTTAGCGTCTCTTTCTTTTTCTGTTTGCATGTGGAAAGACGGAATGTTTAGGCTGAAAAGGCGATCGGATGGCAGCAGGGATGGCAGCAGGGATGGGGAGAAGGTCAGCAAAGTTATAAGGGGGGGAGGGGGTGCATGTTGTGTTTTATCCGTGTCACGTCGCATGCTAACTTGAGAATGAAAATTTGGGAATTCTGTTCCAGTGCCCACCAACCCGTCCACTTCCTGTCTGTTGGACGTAACTTGTGACGACAGCTAGCGTGCTAGCGTGGCTGATGGCGCCTTTGCTAAGCCGGAATGTAACTTCAAACAGTGCTAGACGAGCATGCTTGTTTAAAATCAAACATATTAGCGTGCAGGCTAAACATTTGACTGTCAAACATGTTGGAGTTTTGAATGGAGTGCTACTTTGAAGTCAAACATGTTGGCGACGTCGCACCATAGTGCAAACGCCACGTGTTAGCCTAGTCGCGCGGTTTGAAAGCCATCGAGCGCGCTAGTCTGTGAACGTCAAAAGTTTCCCGCCAGCCGACGGGAGGTCCAACTGTCTGTGTACACATCATTGTGTTAAAAGACAAGCTGTCTTGTGTTGTCTGTATTATTTTCCCCCTCCCTGGTCCATCAAACTCAGTGGATACAAGCTCAAGTCGGCCGTGGAGAGAAGGACTCCTGTCATGTTTGTGTCCAAAGCGGCTAGTTTTTTCTTTCTATGTAACAGAGCCATATTCACTAGTTGCCATATTCACTCTGCACCCCCACCCCACCCCCTTTTGGACTCTCAGCCCATAATAAGCAAAAGAATGAAAGAAAAAAAAAATAACCTCGGCCGTCACTGCCGCCAGAGTCTACAAGGACCTGTACGATGTTTACATGAAGAAATTCCAGCTCATTTCCTTCCACTTCCTGCTTGACGGCAATGCGGAGAGCTCTCTCTTTGCATGCGTTTCATATCAAAATGTGTTGGCCATTTTTTTTACGACTTGTGTATTTTTATATTCACGACTTTTTAATATTTTGGAGGATACGTAAGTCATCAGTGACATCTTAGTTTGTTTGCCCCGCCCCACTCTTTTGGATGTTGATGCTGCGTGTGTGTTGCCATGGTTACGACACACATTCACACACACGGCCCTTAAGTGACTTGTTTACTTCCTGCTCAGTTGGATTGCCGATGTTCCGATTGGCCGCCGCCCCTCTTCAGGAGCCGAGTCCCTTTTTCCTGCCGAGGCCGAACAGCATTGCCGTCGTTACCCGACCCTAACCATAAACATCACCTTGACGGGAGCATCTCACAGATCTCCATGCAATGCCACGGTGACAGCATCTCCCCAACATACAAACTTTGTGCCACGGAGATAAGAGCATCTTAAACAGCATCGCCATGGCAACAAGAACATCTTAACAGCATTGCTAGGGCAAAACGAGCATCACCGTGGTGACAGCGTCATTGGGATCTCCTACAGTGTCATTGACCAACACCGCCATGTTGAGAAGATAGGAATCTCCAAACATTGCCATGGTAACAGTATCTTGGCAAATTCAGAACAACATCACCGTGGCAAGAGAAGGGTTTTGCCAACCTCCAAACATCACATGACAACAGCTTCTTGGGGAATGGTGAACAGCAACGGTGTCTTGCCGACCTCTGCCAACATCACCATGGCGACAGCAGAACAGGAACACTAAATAGCATCGCGTGCCATGGCAACGGAAGCATCTTGTCGACTTCAAAACATTGCCACGCTGACAGCCTCTTAAACGCCATACAGCGTCACCACGGCAACAAAAGCATCTCTGTGGCAACGCGCATCTTGAAACATTTAGCCAATCACCGTTTTGACGGCATCTTTCCAATCTCAAGACTCGTATCAAAGGGGTTGGAGTCAATTTTTTGACGGCCATTTCACGTGGACAAGGACTGCGGTGTGCTTCTTTTTTTTTTTCTTTTCTCGAACATCAGCGCTACCTGCAGGAGGTGCCATGTAAGCACCACATCATAATATTAATCATCATGACCCGGCATAGCTTTAAAAAAAAAAAAAAAAAAATGTCCTGCCAAAGTCCTCAAGCACCGTTTATTTTATTTTTTTGGTCCTGCTCACCCGAAGCACGTTTGCCATAGCCAATAAGGGCACCTATTGTATTGAACTTGCTCACCTAAAAAAAAAAAAAAAAAAAAATCCAAATGAGACTGTAAAATCCCATGAACATGATTGATGTATTCGCATCCGTTACAGAAAAGAAACCTGCCTCTTTTCGAAAAAAAAAAAAGGAAATAATTTTTCTATGTCTATATAATGTAAATATATAGACACATTCTCAGTTGATGGCAAAAAATACTTGTTTTCCGTGCTAATGATGCTAATGATGATTATCTAATTAGGCGCGTGATGATAGGTGTGTTTTTTTTTTTTATATACGGCATAATCATCTGTGTGGCATGCATGACATATATTACCTACCCACAATTTTTCCGTGGTTTTAAAAAGCAATATGTCCAACCTGGTGCGATTAGTCGCATCGTGTTCCGTGTCGCCTTGAGCCACCATTTCCTGACCCCCCCGACCCTTTCCTATATACACACACACACGCACGCACACACAAGAAAAACTACTCACAACAAAAGACAAAAATAGCAAGTGCATTTGGATCCCAATAAGTGTTGAGTGTTCAATGTCGTGTGTTGTGCATGTTTTTAGTACGGAATGGAACATCCCAAATGTTGACTTGTTTTCCCGAGTAGACAAACACAGACATTCCCATCCTTCTCGTCATTCCGCCTCATCATCCCGGCCGATTGGAGGACGACCATTTCTGTTTGCCCAACAAAAAGCGATAAACGCTCAAAGATGATTTACGAGACAATTCAACATTTGACAGGATGAATCGTAGATGGGATGCTTGCTGGAAAAGTCCTTATAATCATTAAAAACATTTACAAGTCATTTTGTTTGGTTGTTTTTTCAGGGGGAAAAAGACATTAAGAAGATTTCAATTAAAATCGCTGATCTTTTGAAAAACAAAACTGGTAATTTGTTTGAATATCAATGTTAAGGTCTCGTATTAAAATACAAAAATGACTTGTTTTGTAATCCCCCCCATCGTTTTCCAGAAAAAAAAAAAATCATGTCATTTGTACTTTATAGGATTGACCAATTTTCTTTCATTTTGGGAGCGTATATATAGTTTGATGGCTTGCAAGATCAAGGTTTATACGCTGTTAGTTTGTTTTACCTTTCAGTATGGCCCTAATAGTGGCTAAGCTAGCATGGCAAGTGTCGACCAAATGTTCTCCAATCCAAACGTACGTCCTCCTCCACGCTGTGAGTGAATATTGTCTGTTACTTCATCATATTTTTTTTTTGTGTCATCAATCACTCTGCCTCGTCTTTGTGTGTGTTGTAATCATATAAACAGTTCACCTTGACGACAGCTGGACAATGTGACCCATTCCACACGCGTTAAAGTGCAAAGTCGTCAACTTGCAAATTTTGGGTAGGTTTGAGATGTAATTAGTGCTAGCGTGCTCATTTAAACGAGTAAACACAACTAATGAATGGCAACGTTTTGTCGAGGCCGTTGTCGACACGTGACGACATGATGTTGGTTAACGTATGATTTGATTGTATTTCAACATCCATAAATTGGTGCAGGTACTAATTCAAGGGGAAAAAATTGTATTTTTTAGAAATTTAGTTAGTATCGGGGCGGCTCGGTGGCGCACTTGGGTAGCACGTCCGCCTCACAGTTAGGAGGGTGCGGGTTCGATTCCACCTCCGGCCCTCCCTGTGTGGAGTTTGCATGTTCTCCCCGGGCCCGCGTGGGTTTTCTCCGGGCACTCCGGTTTCCTCCCACATCCCAAAGACATGCTTGGTAGGCCGATTGAACACTCCAAATTGTCCCTAGGTGTGAGTGCGAGTGCAAATGGTTGTTTGTCTCTGTGTGCCCTGCGATTGGCTGGCAACCGGTTCAGGGTGTCCCCCGCCTACTGCCCGATGACGGCTGGGATAGGCTCCAGCACGCCCGCGACCCCAGTGGGGACTAAGCGGTACAGAAAATGGATGGATGGATAGTTAGTATCGGATTGGGAAAACCGACTAGTGCACTGATGCCCATTTCAAACAACAGCTATTATCTTTTTGGACAAACCTCACCACACTCCCTTATTTGGTCTTCCGTCGTGTCGTTGTTTGTGTGAGATTGTTTCATCGCTTCCTGTCTGCGTTTGACCACTTCCTGTCTGCTTGAATCTATGCAACACGACAACATCCCACCCCTGCATCCCCATCATCCCAAATACACACACACACACTTGCATGCACACACCCAAACAGACAAAAAAACAAAGAAACAAGCAATTCCTTCACTCAACACACACTTTTTCATTCAAATATGCACACACGCGAACATAGACAATTGCATTCCCCCACGTACATACTATGTAGGCCCGCCCCCAAGGCTTGCGCCAAATATGTTGTCTTAAACACTTTCACGGGCACATTCACCAACTGAAACATGATCTTCCATACTCTACACACACACACACACACAAACGTGCACTCATGCACACAATCAAAGACACGCTGCCGCTCACATGAACGCTTACATATGCAGGCAGACTCACACGCGCTTTGCTGTGCTGTACTCTGATCATGTGGAATGCCTTGCTCGCTTGCACTCGTGTTCTTTCTTTCTCTGATATTGTCACGTTGTTTAAACAAAAGAAGATAATCAAGTGACCGAGTTGTCTCATACACGTCCATGTACTATATATAAATATCTATAAATATCTATACAAATCTATATACAGAAAATAAAGCCATTGGAATTTGACAAGCCGGTGTCGTTAGCGTTGTACCAGATGTGACTTCCAGAAATGCGGATGGATGGATGGATGGATGGATGGATGGATGGATGGATGGATGGATGGATGGATGGATGGGTGGGGTTTGGGTGGGTGGATGGATGGATGGAAGGATGGGTGGGTGGATGGATGGAAGGATGGGTGGGTGGATGGATGGATGGGTGGAAGGATGGGTGGGTGGATGGGTGGATGGATGGATGGATGGATGGATGGATGGATGGATGGATGGATGGATGGATGGATGGATGGATGTCGCTGAAAGGCCCGAGTGGTTCCTGCCACCTTACTCGCAGGAGTCGACAACGCGTTAATGCGGTGGCGGGCAACGTGGCAGATCTTTTTAAGGGTGAGCACCTCCGCCACCGCTCACGCGCTCGCTCGCCAATGCCGGAACCACACGCGTGACCGATGACTTCATTGTTCTTAATTGTTTCGCTTCTGGTGACTAAATGGGAGGCGGGCCTAAAATGGCTTCTGCTGGCAGCAGGTCCCAACACATTCTCGCAGGATGGAAACCTCTCCGAGCCTTGTTGTCACAGCGACTGCTCACCTCGTCTTCATTAGTGGCCGATATCTCCGGGCGACAAACACGTCCAACTTTCATCAGCCGCTCAAACGCGTGTCCAGGAATTAGTCACATCCCTTACCCATTCTCTTCTCTAGAGATGACAGCACATAATAGACAAATCAATGCCATCTCACCCTGCTTATCAAAGATTCGGCGCCTACACACAAACAGGAGGTCTGATGTTGTGAGTATGCGCGTGTGTGTGTAGGAGTGAGGATGTGTTCTTGTTAGGGCGCCTTTATAAAAGGTCTGGAGGTCGAGATTTCTCCATTTTTCTGCTGAGGATCTACTCTCTTCACGGGGTGAGTAGCCCTTCACTTCTACATAGGCAGACTTAGGGAGGAAATAAAAACCTGACAAAAAGGGATTTGGACTGAGGAACTTATTCGGACCGAGGAAACACTTGTTAAAGCGAGGCAACAATTAGCCCTTGACTCTTTGTTGGATTCAATTTTGTCCTCTACTGTAGGAACTCAGGCACATCGACATTTCGAATAGTTGGCTGACGATAATTGTTCGGTTCCGTAGTTGACGGTTTCTTGCGTTGCCCAAGTGGGAAATTTTGTTTTCCTTGGAGATACGACGACACCGGAGAAGACTTTGGCCAGAGTTAGGACATTGCATTTGATTTATGATCATCTGTCTAAAAAAGGCTTTTGAATGTGTTTGTGACTGACATGAAGTGGTTTGAAACGTAAATTTGACATTTTACAAACCCCAAATTGCATATTTCTGAAATGTTCGTTATATCTTTGTCTGCTATCAGATGGTTTGTCCCTCAGATGATCCCAAATATGTGAAAACCCCCCAGCATTTTTCAGGTTTTCAATTTCTTCCTTTTTTGAAGTTAAATAAAAGAATCGCTTTTACACTTTGAGTTCAGAAACCATGCAAAAAAGTCAATAAGGCCAAAAATGGGATTGAACATTTGTTAAGGCGTTTTTTTATTTTTGTCTGTCACTTGATTTGGCTTCCCCTGCGACAAGGCAGAAATCGTCCTTGCCTTCTACTCCTTTTTCTTCGGCTCAGACACAAAGAACTCAAAAGAATAATCCAAGTGGTTTGGCATTTCTGTTCCATTGCTTTCTTTTTTTGTCCGAAAACAAATATTTGATGTCCTCAATGGAAAGAACAGGAACTTTTGTATTTTGTTACTTTTTTGGGGAGATGAATGTAAATTGGATCATTGTTTTGTGTAACTAGAAAATGCAGATGTGTGACATCCCTGTGCGGCGGCTGGTGGTCTTTGTGCTCCTGGTGCTGCTCCCCACCGGGCTGTGTGAGCAGAACCAGAGGTGAGGCCCCAGCAAGGTCGATGAGTTGACGACGCCTTCTTTGCTCTCAGCATCAAGAGCGAAAACGTCCATTGAGGTTTCTGGTGGTGTTTCCTTGTGCTCGCAGTCGCCGAGCGGTGGCCGAGCACCAGCTGCTGCACGACCGCGGTCGCAACATCCAAAGCCTCAAGCGGCTCATCTGGCTGTCGGGGGCCATGGAGGGGCTGCACACGGCTCAGACGCGCTCGCTGGTGGCACCGGTGGCCCGGGAGGCCCCCGAGGACGAGGACGACCCTGACGTGGCCGCTCTGCTACGCCCGCTCCTCAGATACTTCTTTCAGAGTCCTTACGGGACGCGCGCGGTCCAGCGAGAGGCCTGAACCCCTCGGCTCCGTCAAAACCTGACTCGTCGCTTCAAAATGGAATGCGGTATAGTGGATATCAAAAGTCTACACACCCCTGTTCAAAGGCCAGGTTTTTGTGATGTGAAATAAATGAGATCAAGATAAATCAATTCAAAAGTATTTCCACCTCAATCCCCAACAGATGGGGGGGGAAGCATTTATATTCATTGCAGACAGTTTTGTATGAACTAGCTACAAGTGGCACTTGAGTCAAAGTATAATGTATCTATGTATTTACAAAATGTATGCGTTGTCTATATCATGTGTTTCTCAGTCGAGTTTTAGCTGCATGCGAATGCTGTAAACAAGACCTTCAGTGTGGAAATAGGCCATCCTTTGTCATCTGTTGTCACGTTCACGTTGCTACCTTCTCCCGCTTCTTTTATCTTGATTGATTAATAATTGATGGACTAATTATGAGAATCCAGGTGAGTTATCCAGTTTTTAAATGAAATATAATCAATTGAAAGTGGAAATCGTGGAAGTAATTGTATTTAATAATTGCCTTTGTCTTAAATCAAATTTAAAAAAACGGAACTTGGAAACTTAAATATTTCTCATCTAAAAATAATAATTGACACACAGACACGTTTCAAATGAATTTTACCTTTTATTTTTATTATTTTTCTTAACTGAAATTAAAATACATTGAAGTGCTGGGAAAACAAAAACGATTTAATTCTGATTTTAACCTAGTTTTAAGTTTCATATTAGATTTTATTTTGATATTACATTTGAATAAAAAAAAAGTTAAATCAACATAATAGTTATTAGCATCACATGCTATTGAAATTGCATTTATTACTTTAAATTAATTTGAAAACACATTGACAGACAATTCCTTTTATTGGGAAATTTGCGGTTGAAAAGTGCAAACCAGGTGGGCAGTTGGGTGACACTCTGCAAGTAACGCGAGATTTCCAACCGGATGACGCCAGTTCTCGTGCGGTGTCTGTCAATCACGGTGACACTGAAGCAGTACCGGACCGGTCGGTGCGGATTTCTATTCTCCTCATCGGCACGCGCCACAAATTGGCCCCTCGATTCCGACAAGCCGGAGGAGGGGACCTTTTGCTCCGCCACCGTGGGTTCCTGTGTGTCGGCGTGAAGAGCCTTGGGTATCCCTTCGGACTTTCCGCGGCTCTCGGTGCAGGTACGTGCCTCCGGCTACGGGTCTTTAGCACTCGAGGCTAGCTCGGGCCGGGAGTAGCCGACTCCCTGCCCGACTCGCCCGTTCCCGCAAGCGTGACACTTACCCTCGCCCTACTGGGCTGCGTGGGGCGGGGTAGTTCCGCGACACAACCGCGCGAGGTTGCTTCCTAAGCGGAGCGGACAAGTTGGCAGCTCGGGAGGTGGCGGCTAGCCGAGCTAATGCTAATGCTAACGCTCATGGTTGAACATCAGCGGCCAGGCTGAAGCGAAGCTCGTCGGTGTTTTTTGATGACTGCATGGTCGTCTGTTTTGGATAACATTATCGCAATGATCGTCGCCCTCCCTTCTCGCGATTGTTATAGCTTGTTTCACCTTTCCGAAGTCATCGTCTTGTTTGAAGCGCATGCTTATGACGAATTTGCACAGGCAGTCACGTTTAAATTTGATTGTTGCATTACACCACGATCAGTCAATACTTTTAAATAATATCAGCCAATGTCAATTGCAAGCTAAAAATAACCGCGTTGAATATTTTTATATTCACTGGTCGATTAATCGATCGCCAGAATTTTGTTCCGTCAAAAATCAAAGCCAACATCAGCCTCCGAAAATTCCCTACCAATCGGCCGCAGTGATAAAAAAGAAAGAACAACATTTTGTAAAAAAGCTGAAAGTTAAACAAATGCTTTTGTCCTGGTGACGACTGCAGGTGGTGTCCAAATTGGGAGCAGCGGGCCAGCCGGGGCTCCATGAGTGCGACGGGGCAGCAGCATGGGGGGGCGCTGCGCTCCCGCCGGGCGCTCGTCCGGGACCGGGAGCCCGGCCCGGGCGCCGGCGTGGAGGCGAGCTGCTGGCTGGCGCCCGGAGTGCTGCGCAGGTTCCTTGAGCTGCCTTCGCCCCCCCTCTCCAGGCATCAGCTCAAAAGGCTGGAGGAGCACAGGTACACCCACAGTTGATCGCTGCCCAAAACGGGTTCTAAATTGCCACCACTGCCGTGCGTGCGCAGGTACAGCAGTGCCGGCTGCTCGCTGCTGGAGCCTCTGATGCAGCGCTACTGGGAGTGGCTGGTGGGCCGCGTGCCTGCCTGGATCGCGCCCAACCTCATCACCATTGTCGGCCTGGCCACCAACATTGTCACCACCCTGGTGCTGGTCTACTACTGCCCCACCGCCACCGAGCAGGTCAGCAAGCTGAGTCGCGGCGCGTTCACGCATCACGCGCTTCAAAATGTCCGTCCCTCCGACCGACCCGCACTGCATTTGGCAGGCGCCGCTGTGGGCGTACCTGATGTGCGCAGTGGGGCTCTTCGTGTACCAGTCGCTGGACGCCATCGACGGGAAGCAGGCCAGGCGCACTAACAGCAGCTCGCCTTTGGGGGAGCTCTTTGACCACGGCTGTGACTCCCTCTCCACCGGTCAGACGTTTTATTTGCTAGCAAAAAAAAAAAACCCGTACCTGCGTCACTCTACTACAACCTTCAGGCAGAGGGTGTCGGGGGGGCTCTTTTTATTCATTTTTAGTTGAAATGTCTCCTCCCATTTTATCTTTTGCAGTATTTGTGGTGTTGGGAACGAGCATCGCAGTGCAACTGGGCACCAACCCCGACTGGATGTTTTTCTGCTGCTTCGCCGGCATGTTTATGTTCTACTGCGCCCACTGGCAGACCTACGTGTCGGGAACGCTGAGATTCGGCATGTAAGTCGGCCAACATGCGCACATAAGCCGAGCTGCCGTTTTCCACTTCAAATAAAGGGACAAAGCTTGCGTGACTATGACGGAACGATTAAGCGTGTGCTCGAGGTGCCCAACATTAACCATTGG
This sequence comes from Syngnathus typhle, assembly GCF_033458585.1. Lineage (NCBI taxonomy): Eukaryota > Metazoa > Chordata > Actinopteri > Syngnathiformes > Syngnathidae > Syngnathus > Syngnathus typhle. Next base: position 12,804,557 of record NC_083748.1, read on the forward strand.
CAGTAATTCACGTCTTGTCCCTCAGCATCGACGTGACCGAAGCGCAGCTCTTCATCATGAGCATGTACCTGCTGGCAGCTCTCGGAGGCTCCGCCTTCTGGCAGGCGCTGGTAAGGAATACCTTCTTGTCATTCTTGTGTCCATCTCGTAGGCAAAAAAAAAACCCAACAAGTTGCAGAAGCCTTAAAAAATATTCCAGTCAGCGTAAAAAAAGTCATCAAATAAAATGGCGAAGAAAGAGTTCATTTGTTTTATAGTAATCAAATGTCCTCCCTCCAGTTCATGACAAAATGCAACGGAGTTGACGCCTTTCGAATTGTGAAATCTTGTGCAGCCACGAGGGGGCGCCTGCCCACCTCACTGGCCGTGCCTCATTTCAAATGGGACTAATCATAAATAAACAGTTAACACATTGCTGTACAACCTAAAAGGCAAAACAACCCAGATCTGGAGTTTGACACCCTGCGTGCCATCTAAAGCTTCGAACTCGAATGTTTTTGGGTTTTTTTTGCACTTGGGTGAAAGAAGACGAACGACTTCCTCCGACGTGTCGTCAAAGCAGAACTCTGTTTCCCTTTTCGGTCCGCAGATTCCCGTTGTTAACGTCCAGGTGAAAATGGTTCCTGCCCTTTTCACCTTTCTCGGAGCAATCTTCTCCTGTAGCAACTACTTCCGAGTCATCTTCACCGGAGGCGTCGGCAAGAACGGCTCCACCATCGCGGTAAGTCTGCGCTAGCGCCGGGAAAGTTGCTCCGGTGGGACCCTGCCCTCAGCCACGCGGGAAATAGGCCTTTTGGATCGGAACCCGCCATTTTGGGCTCTCAAATGAGAACTTGGGAAAATTCAGCTGTGATCATGGCTTTTTCCTGTGGTCAGGGAACCAGCGTGCTGTCGCCGGTGCTGCACATCGGTTCCGTCATCGTTCTGGCCGTCATGATTTACAAGAAGTCGGCCGTGCAGCTCTTCGAGAAACACCCCTGTCTTTACATCCTGGCCTTTGGCTTCGTCTCCGCCAAAATCACCAATAAATTAGTCGTAAGTCAAACACACTGGCCTGGTTGCTTTTTCTTTTTCTCCCCTCCCATTCTTGAGCACCTCGTTTGCACTGACGTTCACCCCGCGCTGACTGCCGTCGTCTGATGTTGCGTCCTCAGGTAGCGCACATGACGAAAAGCGAGATGCACCTGCACGACTTGGCCTTCCTGGGACCAGGCCTCCTCTTCCTCAATCAGTATTTCAACAGTTTTATCGACGAGTACCTGGTGCTGTGGATTGCGCTGGTGAGTGACACTCTTCCGCTTGATAATGCCATGCTGGCGTGCTAATGGCTAGCGTGCTAATGGCTAGCGTGTTGGCGCAGGTTCTGTCCTTGTTGGATCTGCTGCGCTACTGCGTGAGCGTGTGCAACCAGATCGCCGGCCACCTTCACATCTTTGTCTTCAAGATCGCACCTTGCTCGCTGCGCTGATTGCGCCGAGTCCCTAACCGTCCGCCCGTCCGTCCGCCCGCCTCCTCAGTTGGCTTGTCAAAAGTCGCCGCTTGAGCTGAGCCAACGGCAGGAGCCGTCGCGTCACAGTCGCCATACTCGATCGACCGTTACTTCCCGTCAGTGTTTGTTTGAAGACTTCAGGTGCTACCCGAACACACACACACACACACACACACACACACAGAGAAAGGAAGAAAGCAAGCAAGCAACACGTTTCGGTTCACCCGCACATCTTTTTTTTTCGTTGCTTCTTGTAAATAGGTGCCTTTTGATTGGCTTGCCTCCTTATTACTGCAACTTTATTTTTGTATTTTACTTTACACACAATGTGTCATGTCTAAAGTTGCAAATAACCATCTATTAGCTGTACATTTTGGGAGGTTAAACTGGGTTCTTTTATTTATTGTCGACGTGCGTGCGTGTGTGTGTGTGTGTGTGTGTGTGCGTGTGTGTGCGTGTGTGTGTGTGAAGTTTTTGTTTGTGCCAAAATTAAATAAATACAACATCTATTGAATCAAACTAAGTATTAATGAATGGAAATGTAAAAATAACTCAAATGCTAATTGTAATCTTATCTAACGACTGATATGATCGATTGTATGCCCTTTTTTTCTCATTAATGTAATGGAATTCTTTATCTCGTGAGTGACATTTTTATGTACTTATGACATTATTGATGATTTAATGGAATTAAAAATGACAAAAGAAATAGAAATTCCATCGAATTATTCAACAATTAACCAAATGTTATTTGATAATAAAAATGCCATCAAACGAACAACAGCTTTAAATGTTTCTTTCAAACGCAAATCTCGCTAAATATTGGGATTAAATGATGTCATAGTTGAGTATTTGACAGTTTCATATTTGGGAGATGGAATGAATTTATTAGTGCTTTATTTAATTTTGGCATGGAAGAGCATCTTTGGCCTCCGACGGGACTCTCGGCTTTTGCCTTGTATTTCCTCTGCCTTGTTCACAGAAGACGGAAACCATTCCCCCTCCCCCCCTTTCTTTTCGATTCTTGTGACATTGTGACATGATTCTTTTGTTCAAAGTCTAAAACAAAAGATGGCACATGTCAGCACCACCCAAAGGCCCACTTTTGACGGCTTCACTTTCAAATGTCAGCGTCCAAAACAAAAGATCTCTCAAGTGCTTTGTGCAGACGCATCCTTTTGTCAAGGTCATTTTGACATAGTTATACTTTTTGGGAAGCACCGTATCGTTACAGCGCCACCCAGTGGCCTGGCATGTCAACGACATATTTTGCAATCAAACATTTCAAGTGCATTCTGTACAGCCAAGTCATTTTGACATTGTTACCGTTGATATTATTGTTTTTTATTTTAAAAGTCCAAAATGCGGCATTGTTCCAGCACGCTCGCAACATACATGCGTCGGTGTGGAAATTTGGAAGTGCTTTTTACGTGAAGGGCCTTTGCCGACATCTCGGTGACACGGTCAATTTGTTTAACGTGCAAAAGTAAACAGTGCGTGGTGACGGCGCCGCTCGCGGGCCTTGCGTATCGGCGACCCGCTTTGGAGTGGAAAATGTGAAGTGCTTTGACGTTGTTTCAAGTGTGCGACCATATTAACTTCCAAAAGCGAAACACGCACTTCATTGACTGCCGCAGTCCCTCGAGGTGATGGATGTTAGCCTGGCATGAAAATAAAAACATGTTAGCAATTAATGAGAGACATGTCAACAAATCCCCTGACTGCTTTTTTTTTTTTTTTGGTCACAGGAAGTGACCGACATTTTTCCTAAGGCCAACTCTGTTGAACACCCACATACGCACACGCACTCACTCCGCCCTCGCATATCTGCTTCTCCTCTGCTGTCACACACACACACACGCTGTGCGAGAGGGTTGTGTGTGATTCCGCTGCTGAATTTTTAAAGCTGTGGTGGAACTTTGCGAGGTCAGTGTGGCGAAGGATTGCGTTACAAAGACACACTCACCCGCTTGGCCACCACACCGATTCTTGTTCGTGGATTGTCTGGTACGTTCCTCATCGCTCAAAGTTGACTTCTTGCCATATTTAATCATTTCTTAATCACATTGTCGAAACTTGCTGCTATGCATTTGTGTGTTTTTGTGTACTTGGACAATATATCGACCATATATCGTCATAGCGATAATTGCCCACGCAGTGAATTGGATGACTTTGACCAATCAAATGCGACCGTCAATATTACAGTATTTACACTAAATTAAAAAGAATGGATCTCAAGACCAATGCCTCAAAGTCAACTGGTCAGGAAGGATAATGGTCTTGGTGAGCCGACTTTCGCCCACTGACCGATCGCCTTTGCTTGCCGCTCACGACAAGCGACCAAATATTTGCATTTGGATACCAAATGAATCTTTAGCGAGCCAAGTTACAAGAACTTTCTGAGGATGATTTTGGGTTGTCACCAGACAACATAAGTGATTATCAAAATTGTTAAATTTGCTAATCGTTTGCTTGTCGATTAATCGATTCATTGTTGCACCGCGGGCGGCTCGGTGGAGCACTGGGTAGCACGTCCGCCTCACAGTTAGGAGGGTGCGGGTTTGATTCCACCTCTGGCCGGCCCTCCCTGTGTGGAATTTGTAAGCAAGCTTAAAGTGTGCATATCTCGCGAACATCCAAGAAACATCAACAAACCGGGCCGTTTGTTTTTTGTTGGTTTTCTCGCATCTGTTCGGGGAGCATCACTTCCATGTCTTTGCAAACATCTAAGACTGATTTGTCTTTCAGCTAACCTAATGTGTGTATGTGTTTTGCTCAATGTTACGGAACATTCTAATTACTTTCTCTTTGCTTTGTTTTGGACCCTTTTTGCATCTGTTTTGTTTTTGTAATAAAGAAAATTTAGAGTTTTCAGCTGTAATGGGCGAGTTTCGGGAATTATAAAAGAGCATGGTCTACTAGCAAACACCCAAAATTAATTCTCTCTTCCGATAATCATCCAAGAAACATAGACGAGCCTCAAGTATGTGATTTGTAAATAAAATTCGGGACGTGCAAATGACATCAATTCACTCGGGCCCAAGTGGTCCTGATGCTGTCACCGTAGCAACATGAGCATCAACATTCAGAGAAAGGAGGCAGAAGTCCAGCCACGGCGGGGCAGCACTCCCGTCCGCCCCACCCGGAATTGCTCGCCCTGCACCCGGGACCCGCACGCCGGCGGCGGCCCGCAGCGCAGGCACCCCCCCCTGGGACAGTCGGCATCCTTCCAGCCAGGGGACACACGTTGCCGGGCGCAGTGGAGCGCCGACTCGGACGACGACTCGGACTGCGTTCACAGGGTGCTGTTGCTCGGCGACCACGGCGTGGGCAAGAGCAGCCTGGCGGGGATCTTTGCCGGAATCACCGACAAAGACGAACAACTGGAAGGTGAGGAGACAAGTGTTAAGTAAACCAAAAGAATTTCACGTTTCATTTATCCTAGCATTTGTAAACGTCAATGGCATCGCTGTGTTCCGGTAGCGTCGCAACACCAGGGTCATCAACTTTTGGCCAAATGGCTTCACGCAAGCATCGGATCACTGCCGACGTCAATAACTTTCAGTCCGCCCGCCATCGTCCGCTTTGACTTTGAATGACCTCATTGATGGACTGTCTGCCACTGGCAGCGTTTTAATCCGCTTGCCTTGCAATGCATTCCTGCTCATAGGTTTTCTTTTTTCCTCTCTTTTTTTTTTGTTTCTGCATTGGGTCAGAAGACACATACGAGAGGACGCTGACTGTTGATGGCAAGGAGACCACGCTGGTTGTCATGGATACGTGGACAAATGACAAACTGGTGAGAGCCGTCAGAATTGTTACAAAACACCGATGATAGATTCATTAACAAAGCGAACTTCAGTGCGTGTAATCGGGGGGGGGGAAATCAAGTCGGGTATGTTGAAGACGAAATTGTCGTTGATGTTTACAAAAAAAAGATGTTGGGATCATCTCTTTACATTAAACCTTATGGTTAAATCCCTTCTTATTTTCTTTTTTCCCAAAAATGCATATGTAAGCATAATTGCTGCATAAATTGTTTTGGAGGTTTCCCAAAAGCCCGTTTTAGGTCATTTTGTCGAGCAAATCATATTTAAGGAAAAAATGTTAGGTTCTTATATAGGCGTATACAAAAATCACAATTTGGCATCTTTTGAAAAAGCAATTGTTTTACAAAAACCTGAACGCCCAATGATTTCACTACCATTCCATGTGAGGACGAAGACGGGCGTGCAAGCAGTGAGGCCTGCCTGACAGGTGGCAGCGCGTACGTCATCGTGTACTCGGTCAGCGACCGGAGCAGCTTCGACGCGGCGGGCGAGCTCCGCATCACGCTACGGCGGCGACGACAGGCCGACGATGTGCCCATCATCCTCGTTGGCAACAAGAGCGACCTGGTGCGCTCCAGAGAGGTGGCGCTGCAAGGTGAACCTCTTTGACAATAGTAGATTTGGGATCATGGTTTCAGTCACTGAACACGGAATTGTCTAAAATGATTTTAGAAAAAGTCCCGGGTCCTCATATGGAGTCATTATCTTTTCCAGAAGGTCGAGCGTGTGCGGTGGTTTTTGATTGCAAGTTCATAGAGACGTCAGCCTCGCTGCAACACAACGTGAGCGAGCTCTTTGAGGGTGTGGTGCGGCAAATCCGACTGCGCCGGGCGGGCGCATCCAACGCCGACGCGGCCCAGTGCCGACGCGCCTCGTCCTGCAGGCGCAAGGAGAGTATCACTCAGAAGGCGCGACGCTTCCTGGACCGCTTAGTGGCGCGCAACAACCAGCGTGTGGCCGTCAGGGTGCGATCCAAGAGCTGCCACGACCTGGCCGTCCTCTGAGGGACCGGTGACCCGTCCTGACCCAAAGACGATTCTCCCACGGACATGATTGCCTGTTTCGGGACAACTTGTGTAAGCCTTTGACCTGGGATGTAGCTTGTTCATGCTAGCAAACAAATGGATGAAAATGAAACCGGAAGGTGGCCTGAAAAACACGGGTAGACATTCAACAGGAGTGTTTATTCACTCACACACAGGCAGACGCACCTGGCCCACATTCAGTCAGACGTTAAAAAGCACTTTCATACACACACTCACGCTTGGGCAGACACATACCGTTTTTTTCATGTATAATGCGCAAAATTTAACTAATTTATTGTCCTAAAATCTGGGGTGCGCATTATACATGGGTATATATATATATATTTTTTTAATCCGGATATGATAGGGAGGCCGCCATTACAGATGCGCTTTCTTTCTTCTCTGCTGTTCACTTCAAACACGCTCCATCCGAACACAATGCTCTCGTATCAGACAAGGCTTGCTCGATCACCTGCTCGTTTGCTGTCAATGTACCCTACACAAATCCAAAACATTTCGAGTTTGCTAGCGCATGCGCAGTGATACTGACCGGCAGAATAACATCCGGTTGTTCCCAAAGATGATCTTTTTTCTGAAATCATTTTACGTTTACGGATTTAAGTAGGAGTCAGAATTTAGGTGCGTATTATACATGGGTACAGGCTTTTTTCCAGCATCAACATGCCATTTCTAGGGTGCGTATTATACATGGGGGCGCATTATACATGGAAAAAAACGGTATTCTCTCTCTTCTCTCTCTCGCTCCCTAATCTCTATCTCACGTTCTCATCTCACACACGCACACTCAGACACTTTCATAAACACGAGCGCAAACAAAGACGAATGCACACTTTTAAACACACACGCACAGTAATGGAAGACCAAGTGTGTTGAAGGGGGGCAGTAGATGGATGAAGGGTGTTGAACATTGATTTGTAATGGAAAGAATGCAACTCACGTGACACACACACGCACACACACACGCAGTCAGACGCATGTAAACATCCTCTGGTGGAGCAGTGGGGGACCAGAGGTCCAAAGCTGTGAGATCTCATATCGTGCGTGCGTGCGTGTGTGTAATACAGATTGCAATCTTCATTACTTTGTGTCTTTGAGTTTGCGCGGTTGAAGACACTGGATGAAGTGCCTTCGGTGTTCACAGAAACGAGCGTGTTCCAATTGAAAATGTATGAAAGGTCACAGAAAACTGTTGTTTACAAACATGTAAAGCGCGCACACACTAAAATGGACACATTGGCGCCCTCTGCTGGTTGCTCGCTTGACTTTTCCTGAGTAAAAGTGATCCAAACTCCGGAGCAAAATTTATGAAACCACACAAACCTAAACCACGTTCATTCATACTTGGAAGACAGTTTTCGCGATCAATCAAAATCATGACAGCGTCTTAGCACTATTTTGCGTTGACACAAATATTTGCCTTGAGGGTAAGACATTCCTAACAAACATCTTGAGACATGTTGGTTTGGCATGGAGGTAATGACACACACACGCACTTGCAAGCACACACTTGACGCAATAAAAATAAGAAGATGTGGATGTTGGGATTGTTGCAGCGGTCTTTGAGTCGCTTAATTTATCCATACCAGATGGGGATGGAAGGAAATCCATAGATGGGCGTCGGCAGCATTCCTGCAGTACTCGGTGTCAAGTTAACTTTGAAATCCCAGGAAACAACGTTGCAGCCCTTTAGATTAAAATTCCATGTCTTGTTTCACTAATCATTTTGCCCCAAGACCCAAATATTTCACGATTTATGTTTATCTGGGTTCTCTTTAATCAAGCGTTTATCTATCAATACCCTTGTTGCAGTGCGCCTGCTCGACTACTGCAAGAAAATAATGTTATTCTTCACTATATTTTCATTTCATGCGTTTTGGGATTTACTTTGAAACGCGCGTAGCGGAAACGGTCTGTGTAATTAACAAGACGCTGTCCTTGGGACGTGCTCTGGTCCGCTCTGCTCCCCTTGCACGCTACAGAGTTGCAACATCTTGGGTGTGTTCGCCGTCAAAATTTGTTCTTGAGCAGGATGAACACCGCAGGTAAGCAGGAAAATGTCCAATTGAATCCAATTATTACGCAACAATCATGTTGCGCCCAATCACATGACCGCATGAGCGTTGCCGAGGGTGGAAGAATTCAATCTTGGAACGGGCCAAGTGGGAACGCCTTCGAATTCATTTGTCCACTTGTGATCTGGGACAATCTGAAACGCTTCGTGAGATAAAGCTCAACGTTCATCCTTCAAGCTGCTGTCTTCAAATTGGGCCAAGGGGTTGGGTCAATTTGTTTTCTAAAAACAACCCAATATCAAAATCGTCGCACTAATATTTGATGTCCATCTATTTATCGCTCCATTAATGTCCGTCTAAATCTTTGAGATATATCGAAGTGACTGACAGCGACCAGTCGGTGTCAGGTTTTGTGTTCGAGCGTCTGCAACAGCTGCATGTATGCGTTGCGTGCATGTAAGTGACGTCATGCGTGCCCGTTGTTGTTTTCACACGGATCGTATGTCTTGATTGCAAAGTCGACTTGGACGGCGAAACCTGAGGCTTCGTTTCGCCTCCTTTTATTTGACTGGATGTTCCCTCGTGTTCCAGTTCTCAAAGGATTTGCACCTTTTTACTTCTGCTGCGTGTCCTGTTACTTTTGTCCAAGTTCTACAAATTTTAAACAGGTCCTGTTTGTGACACTTAGTTCTGACTCCATCATTTTGTGACATGGGCTGCTTCACAATCCCGCATTTTTCCTTCCTCATTTTAATTTTTAATCCGAGCAAAGGTATTTGGACACGTGTTGTTAAGGAAGTGAAAACTGAAGACTGTCAGAAGTGGGACACAATGACTTCTTTTTGACATGTCCACGAGAAAGTCTACCTTATGGTTTTGCGTTGCTGTTGCGTTTCAGCCATGTACCCGCCCACCAACACATTCCCCAACATGCCCGGGTACGAGAGCATGGGCCAAGGCGGAGGTGAGAGCCGTCCAGCAATACCAAAAACTTGAAATTTGGATCCATCTTCCCACATGTTTCATTTATGTCCAGGCTTCCTGCCGCCCCCCATACCCGTGGAGCCGGTGGCCCCGCCCCAACCGGGCCCCGAGGCGGACAACTGGAGGTACGACATCTCTCATCTGGTCCACTCAAGTGCGGTCGCGCCATATGGTCCCCCATTCTTATTTGAAAAGCTGTGGCACAACGTGGTACTGCACTGAGGGTGGATGAAGCGCTTTGATAAACGCAAGTCCTGTTGTTTGCGTCCGCTAGCATCCCGTCCTTGTCTGAGGACGCCGCACGCGAGGCCTTCCAGAGCTTCGCCGCGTCCAACTGTTGCTACAACAAAGCGCCAGCCAACGACGGAGTCATCACACAGATGGAGCCCTTCAACACCTACAGGGTTAGCAAAGACGCTACACTGGCTTCACTTTGCACTTCCTCTAGTTTTTTATTTATTTATTTTTTATCCAACCCCCCCCCCCCCACACACACATTTGTTTTTTCCTTTTTGTCTGTGTCCCAATACATTCATCCAAATTTCCACATTTCTTTTATATCATTGGACGTGTTCTTGGATTGGACGTGTGTGTGTGCGCTTGTCTGTCCATGTCATGGATGACAATCATGCTCACTGTATATATGTGTGTGTGTGTTCATTAGTATCGACTAGAGACTTTCGCTGAATCTAGGTCAACCGAGTGGGGCAGCAAACCTCATGAAGGTACACACACGCACACGCACACACACACTAGCAAGGTGTGTGATGGACGGCCGTGTGTGTGGTATGAATGAGCAGGCGAGGCGCCGGACTTCTACACCCAGACGGCCCCCCGTCCCTGGGAGATTCAGGCCACGCCCCCTAAGATGTTCACCAATCACACGGAGCTCATCCGCGTGCCTTACACCTCCTCCATAAAGGTGAGTCCGCCTACGTCGCTACACAATCGTGTCAAACGCTTGCTGAGCTTGACGTGCGTGCGTGCAGGATTGCCAAGACTGCAATGGGACCGGTAAGAAGCCATGCGAGGAGTGCAACGGAAGCGGACATGTGAGTCGGGCTTCACTAACGCAAGCGCAGATTTTTGCAAACATCACGTGACCGAATCCAAATGATGGCGCTTGCGGGTTGACCGCGTTCGTTGCCGTGATGGGCGGAACTACGGCTCCGTGACTCATAGTGGGTGGATTTTGTTCAAACTGCAATGTCATCAACCCGCTGAGGGTTTTGCCGGTTTGGTCCCGTGCCCTTCACCATGCGAGGGCGATCATCAAGTCGGCAAACATTTATCCATCCCTTTTGGATAAAGCAGCTGGACGATCGTGTTTTTGGCGTGCGTTTCAGAAAGCGTGTTGGGTGTGTAACGGCTCGGGCACCAAAGACGATCAGAACTGCTCCCACTGCAACTCTACAGGCAAAGACAGGTACTGCGCCCTTCCTCAACACCACCACCTCGACTTGGCTGGTTGATTGGTTCCCTACCCGTACTCCATGCTCCCATCTCAAATCATCTTTCCCCATTGAAATGTACGGGAGCGCCATCAATCTGTTCCAGAAAGACCACCAGGAATTCTTTTATCAAGGCGACTTGCGAGCTAAGCAGTACCCGTCTGAATGTCTTGTGGGATTTTGCACACACGCTCGTGCAGATGCAGGAAGTGTGACAGTCGCGGCTACGACAATTGTGAGACGTGCAAGGGAAAGAAACAACTGCTGACCTTCATCCAGCTCAAAGTGGAGTGGTGAGTCGCCGGCGTTACAGTTGTGTCCTTGATGGACAGCTCACGTAAAGTTGAATGGAAAATTGAGCATTTCCATTGACACAAAATGACGGTTTTGCTCGGCTAATTTTGCGCCATTTGTCAATAAACGCATACAATGTGCTTGCTAAATATTATGTGTATGTGTGTTTTTAAAAAAAAAAAATTCCACCCCAAAAAAGCCTCGAAATGACAGGCGCGCTAAACTATGCGTGTGTGCGTGTACGCAGGACTAACCATGTCGAAGATCACGTGTTGGAGCAGAACAGCGGCTTGAAGATTGACAACCTGCGTTCAGTTAGCGGAAAGGAGCTGTTCAAGAACAACCATTACCTGGTACACACACACACAGACATTAAAATACAATCTAGCCCACACAAAAACACTCACGTTAGCCAAATACATCAACAAACACTTACCGTATTTTCCGAAGTATTAGGCGCTCTTAAAAACTTAAAATTGAATCCAAAAACCACAGTGCGCCTTATAATGCAGAGCGCCTTATATATGGATTAATTTGTTGATCCATACTGATTGTACACAGCGCTCTGCCAAAATGTTTTAGCACGACAAATAAACGACAAGGTCGCATCGCTTCCCGGCATTACGGCAACCGTGGTCAAGGGGGCGTCACTGAATAGCTGTTGTACCGGCGAGGCTATTTCATTTCAAAATAGGCTATTCCGTTAATGTTCTCGAGTACGTTTATGGATCAATGAAAAACACAGAAACAATACACCCCCCAACGAAAAACGACAAAATGCAACCAGCTGAACGAGTGAACATGCAGGTGTACCCGCTGGTCGGTTTCCCCGAGCCTGCCGTCGGCGAGGCGTCGGCACGGCTGGTCCGAGAGCACCAGAGCAAGTACACCCAGACCTCCAGGATCCTGCAGCAGGTAAGGACGTCACCACTGTGCGTGGATGTGTACGCATGTACTTTGTATGCATTGTGTATGTCTTTGTGTGTATTTTTCTATATGTGCGTGTAGGTATATGGTCTTGCATGCGTGTGCTTTTTTTTTTTTGCATACTTGCAGTACATATATGCAAGTGTGTGTGTGTGTATTCAGAAGCAGACAGTGGAGTTGATCCCCATCACCAAAGTGAGCTACAAGTGGAAAGGCGACTCTCACGTGTTCTACGTTTTTGGCAACGAGCAGCAGGTCAGCGCCGCCGACTACCCAGCCAAATGCTGCTGCGTCATCCTCTAGACCTGCCTCTTCCAATGCTGGCCACCAAACACACAAAACAAAAAGTGCAAAAGTTGTCGGATCGACACCGTGGATGGTCGCAGGTGCCGAGGCCTGCGTTATTTTGGATTCAAACATTTATATATGTCGGATTATAAACCCTCATGAGGATGAAATGATTCAGAAAATGGATGGATGCGTGGACCACTAAATTGATTAATTTTTTTTGGCTTTTATTGCCACCCAGTCTAAATATTGCTGTTTACACTCATTTTTGACATGATTACCTCATAGAACCAATGCCTTTGAATGCGAGTGCAAGGCTTTGTGGATGTTTTCGACTTTTTGCCTTAATAATCTCAATGGGGAAAATCAACTCATGGGGGAAAAAACCCCCAATATGCGCAATATGAAATTGTCCATTGTCAAGTGTTTTTGATGAGTTAGAATTGAAATTTTCTTCAGGAAACTCTAGTGCCTCCAGCTGGCTGCCTCCAATACAACTAGCCCAATTTTTTTTTTTAATATATGTATTCTTTTTTAGTAAATACGTAATGTGTTGCATGCCTTCCTATAAAATGTGGCATTTTACATGGCTCTTGTTTATCTCGTGACATATTCACTTTTGCACGTTGAAGATTTAGAATTTGTCCAAGCACGTTGACGACTTGTTGACATGATAATGTTTGTGCAGCGGTGCTTTTTATTATCATTGTATCCCTGTAAAATCAAATAAACAATCACTCTTACTGCAATCTATCACTTCTGGTTGGTGTGTTGAAAAAAACCATACATGTGTCTGTATGTATATTAGTAATCCATATGAACCAACTAGTATAGCTAGGTAGGGATAGCTGATTTTCTTTTCACATCTAATTTAGGACGGATTTTTTTTAAATTTATTGTAAAGAACATAGGCGACGAGGTACATTTTTAAAGGTAACAAATACTGTACAAAGGTCAAGTTTGACAATGTAAGCAAACTAGTCAATTATGACAAAGATGAGCGATTACGCACAGCGAAAAGGTGAATGTGCGTCTGACGTCACTAGCATGGCGCATTAACGTCTCACACCGGCCCGCCCCCTGCTCCGGCATCAAGATCACGCCCCCCCCCCCCCCCAACCCCCCCAATCATCCCCAAGCAGCGAAGACGAAGGCAGACGGACCTCCGGTGGCGAACCATCACGTGAGTTTGTCTTCTTTTCTGTGTTTTCTCTCGACGACTGGATGTCGATGACTTGTTTTGTGGTCCGACTTGAATTTGGGCCGCCTATGTGTGTTCTGTATGTGTACGCGAGTGGGTGAGTGTCGCGTCGAACAAACTGGATCGGGGGTCCCCGCAAACTTTGGGCAACTTTTTATGCTAATGTAGCGGTTATCTTGAACCAATAAAATAATAATTCTTGATCCGACCGAGTCGGTCCGTTACACAAAAGAAGAAGAACTGGGGCGAAGATGGCGATTCCTGTCTGGAAGAAAATTGTTTTGTTTGCTTTAAGCAATTTTTTTAGCCTGTTTGTTTGTTGACCAAAACTGTGATGGCATCTCTCGGCTTCACTGGTGACAAGATCCAACCTCCAAAGTTACAGAGTGGAGCAAAACTTGCGGTTCGATATGGCGAAGATATTTATTTTCTATTAAACTTTTTGGGTGGGGGGTTGCAGTTTATCAGCATATTTTCCAGCATTTTGGTGTCAACCATCTTGCATCCATGCATTTAGAATGGGCGTCAGTGATGTGTGAATTGCAGGCCTGGTCACTCCACTCCACTGCAAGTATGAATATGTGAAACAAAAACTATCATAAGCTGTCAGTCTCGAACATTACGGGGAAAATTATTATGTAATAAAATCACCCATGCATTGTTGCAATAAAATTACGACTGATGCGATGGTAAGTTGAGGAGGTCAGACAAAAGCAGTGCCATATTGTGACAATTACATTATAGGCAATAAAAATGATTTTTGAGTTGGGGTGAGTCAGAACGTTTGTATTTTTTTGCAATTTGCAGCAAGACTGTCTTAACCCCCTTAATCTTCTTGTAGTTATAACATTCACATTGGCTGAGTTTTTATGACATTATTTTAAGTCATAACTTTATTGGAACAATGCATTTAAACATAATTCTGTTAAGTCATAAAGATTGCAACTTGGTAACAAGTCACATTGAAGTTTGTACATTTAACAGTACCGTAATTTTCGGACTTTAAGTCGCACCGGAGTATAAGTTGCACCAGCCATAAAATGCCCAAAAAAGTGAAAAAAAACCCATATATATGTATATAAGTCGCTCCTGAGTATAAGTGGCCCCCCCACCCAAACTATGAAAAAACCCCACGACTTATAGTCCGAAAATTACGGTACATAATACCGTATTGGCCCAAATATAAGACGACCCCGATTATACTTTTTTTTTTTTTCTAGACCCCGAATATAAGACGACCCCTACTTTTTCAGTCTTATGTCAATGCAAAAAAAAACATTGTCTTATATTAGGGCCAAACCGGTCCAAACCACCCTCTTATAAGGTATACAATTGAGATGGTGTACATTTTTATCGTGGAAAAGGACTGTCCGTTAGAAACAAGAATATGTCAGCCGCTCCCGTTTCAATCAACATTAGCGCTTGCTGACTCATCGTGAATACGATCTGTTGCTTTTGCTGGCTGTTTAAGAGGTGCCTTGTACCTTGTGTAACGCATATGGCAGCTTTTATCCTGAGGGACAGTAATCCGACTGGAAAAAAGAGGGGGTGGTGGTGGAACGTTTGATTCCACCCACTTCAAAAAAAAGGAGGAAAAAAAAAGCTTTTACAAGAAAAAAAGGGAGGGGATGCCGGGAAGAGTGCGTGGACTGGAAACGGCCGGGGCACGTGTGTGTCTGCTCGTGCATGGTGACTTGTTACCGCAAAAGGGAAAGACTTGAAAATGGCGACATCAAAAGTGTGCCTCACTTTTCTCACGCTCTCAGTCGGAAGATGAACCACGCGATTCAGCTTCCTGTCTTAACTTGACGTAAACACGCGTTAGTTCCTGTTTAGCAGTTGAACGATGACACAGTCACGTTTTGTTTGAAACGGGATTTGCCTTGCTCCCGATTGTACG
Organism: Syngnathus typhle; assembly: GCF_033458585.1. Lineage (NCBI taxonomy): Eukaryota > Metazoa > Chordata > Actinopteri > Syngnathiformes > Syngnathidae > Syngnathus > Syngnathus typhle. The sequence continues at coordinate 12,819,979 of NC_083748.1, forward strand.
ATGGGTGACCGCCACAATATAC